>NW_027363165.1:0-1200000 GCF_046119375.1 Phyllobates terribilis | reverse complement strand
AAATTTTATTTATGTTGTTTTATCCTATGCTTTATTAAATTGTATTTGTGTTGTTTTAACCTATGCTTTATTAAATTGTATTTATGTTGTTTTATCCTATGCTTTATTAAATTGTATTTATGTTGTTTTAACCTATGTTTTATTAAATTTTGTTTGTGTTGTTTTAACCTATGCTTTATTAAATTGTATTTATCTTGTTTTAACCTATGCTTTATTAAATTGTATTTATGTTGTTTTAACCTATGCTTTATTAAATTGTATGTATGTGGTTTTATCCTATGCTTTATTAAATTGTATTTATGTTGTTTTAACCTATGCTTTATTAAATTGTGTTTGTGTTGTTTTAACCTATGCTTTATTAAATTGTATTTATCTTGTTTTAACCTACGCTTTATTAAATTGTATTTATGTTGTTTTATCCTATGCTTTATTAAATTGTATTTATGTTGTTTTATCCTATGCTTTATTAAATTGTATTTATGTTGTTTTAACCTATGCTTTATTAAATTGTATTTATGTTGTTTTAACCTATGCTTTATTAAATTGTATTTATGTTGTTTTATCCTATGCTTTATTAAATTGTATTTATTTTGTTTTATCCTATGCTTTATTAAATTGTATTTATGTTGTTTTATCCTATGCTTTATTAAATTGTATTTATGTTGTTTTATCCTATGCTTTATTAAATTGTATTTATGTTGTTTTATCCTATGCTTTATTAAATTGTATTTATGTTGTTTTAACCTATGCTTTATTAAATTGTATTTATGCTGTTTTAACCTATGCTTTATTAAATTGTATTTATGTTGTTTTAACCTATGCTTTATTAAATTGTATTTATGTTGTTTTATCCTATGCTTTATTAAATTGTATTTATGTTGTTTTATCCTATGCTTTATTAAATTGTATTTATGTTGTTTTAACCCATGCTTCATTAAATTGTATTTATGTTGTTTTATCCTATGCTTTATTAAATTGTGTTTATGTTGTTTTGTCCTATGCTTTATTAACTTGTATTTATGTTGTTTTATCCTATGCTTTATTAAATTGTAATTAATGTTGTTTTATCCTATGCTTTATTAAATTGTATTTATGTTGTTTTAACCCATGCTTTATTAAATTGTATTTATGTTGTTTTATCCTATGCTTTATTAAATTGTATTTATGTTGTTTTATCCTATGCTTTATTAAATTGTATTTATATTGATTTAACCTGTGCTTTATTAAATTTTATTTATGTTGTTTTATCCTATGCTTTATTAAATTGTATTGATGTTGTTTTAACCTATGCGTTATTAAATTGTATGTATGTTGTTTTATCCTATGCTTTATTAAATTGTATTTATGTTGTTTTAAACTATGCTTTATTAAATTGTGTTTATGTTGTTTTAACCTATGTTTTATTAAATTGTATTTATGTTGTTTTAAACTATGCTTTATTAAATTGTATTTATGTTGTTTTAAACTATGCTTTATTAAATTGTATTTATGTTGTTTTATCCTATGCTTTATTAAATTGTATTTATGTTGTTTTAACCTATGCTTTATTAAATTGTATTTATGTTGTTTTAACCTATGCTTTATTAAATTGTATTTATGCTGTTTTAACCTATGCTTTATTAAATTATATTTATGTTGTTTTAACCTATGCTTTATTAAATTGTATTTATGTTGCTTTATCCTATGCTTTATTAAATTGTATTTATGTTGTTCTAACCTATGTTTTATTAAATTGTATTTATGTTGTTTTATCCTATGCTTTATTAAATTGTATTTATGATGTTTTATCCTATGCTTTATTAAATTGTATTTATGTTGTTTTAACCTATGCTTTATTAAATTGTATTTATGTTGTTTTATCCTATGCTTTATTAAATTGTATTTATGTTGTTTTATCCTATGCTTTATTAAATTGTATTTATGTTGTTTTATCCTATGCTTTATTAAATTGTATTCATGCTGTTTTAACCTATGCTTTATTAAATTGTATTTATGTTGTTTTATCCTATGCTTTATTAAATTGTATTTATGTTGTTTAATCCTATGCTTTATTAAATTGTATTTATGTTGTTTTATCCTATGCTTTATTAAATTGTATTTATGTTGTTTAATCCTATGCTTTATTAAATTGTATTTATGTTGTTTTAACCCATGCTTTATTAAATTGTATTTATGTTATTTTATCCTATGCTTTATTAAATTGTATTTATGTTGTTCTAACCTATGCTTCATTAAATTGTATTTATGTTGTTTTATCCTATGCTTCATTAAATTGTGTTTATGTTGTTTTATCCTATGCTTTATTAAATTGTATTTATGTTGTTTTATCCTATGCTTCATTAAATTGTGTTTATGTTGTTTTATCCTATGCTTTATTAAATTGTAGTTATGTTGTTTATCCTATGCTTTATTAAATTGTATTTATGTTGTTTTATCCTATGCTTTATTAAATTGTATTTATGCTGTTTTATCCTATGATTCATTAAATTGTATTTATGTTGTTTTATCCTATGCTTTATTAAATTGTATTTATGTTGTTTTAACCCATGCTTTATTAAATTGTATTTATGTTGTTTTATCCTATGCTTTATTAAATTGTATTTATGTTGTTTTATCCTATGCTTTATTAAATTGTATTTATGTTGTTTTAACCTGTGCTTTATTAAATTTTATTTATGTTGTTTTATCCTATGCTTTATTAAATTGTATTTGTGTTGTTTTAACCTATGCTTTATTAAATTGTATTTATGTTGTTTTATCCTATGCTTTATTAAATTGTATTTATGTTGTTTTAACCTATGCTTTATTAAATTTTGTTTGCGTTGTTTTAACCTATGCTTTATTAAATTGTATTTATCTTGTTTTAACCTATGCTTTATTAAATTGTACTTATGTTGTTTTATCCTATGCTTTATTAAATTGTATTTATGTTGTTTTATCCTATGCTTTATTAAATTGTATTTATGTTGTTTTAACCTATGCTTTATTAAATTGTATTTATGTTGTTCTAACCTATGCTTTATTAAATTGTATTTATGTTGTTTTAACCTATGCTTTATTAAATTGTATTTATGTTGTTTTATCCTATGCTTTATTAAATTGTATTTATGTTGTTTAATCCTATGCTTTATTAAATTGTATTTATGTTGTTTTAACCCATGCTTTATTAAATTGCATTTATGTTGTTTTATCCTATGCTTTATTAAATTGTATTTATGTTGTTCTAACCTATGCTTTATTAAATTGTATTTATGTTGTTTTATCCTATGCTTTATTAAATTGTATTTATGTTGTTTTATCCTATGCTTTATTAAATTGTATTTATGTTGTTTAATCCTATGCTTTATTAAATTGTATTTATGTTGTTTTAACCCATGGTTTATTAAATTTTATTTATGTTGTTTTATCCTATGCTTTATTAAATTGTATTTATGTTGTTTTATCCTATGCTTTATTAAATTGTATTTATGTTGTTTTAACCCATGCTTTATTAAATTGTATTTATGTTGTTTTATCCTATGCTTTATTAAATTGTATTTATGTTGTTTTCTCCTATGCTTTATTAAATTGTATTTATGTTGATTTAACCTGTGCTTTACTAAATTTTATTTATGTTGTTTTATCCTATGCTTTATTAAATTGTATTTATGTTGTTTTAACCTATGCTTTATTAAATTGTATGTATGTTGTTTTATCCTATGCTTTATTAAATTGTATTTATGTTGTTTTAACCTATGCTTTATTAAATTTTGTTTGTGTTGTTTTAACCTGTGCTTTATTAAATTGTATTTATCTTGTTTTAACCTATGCTTTATTAAATTGTATTTATGTTGTTTTAACCCATGCTTTATTAAATTGCATTTATGTTGTTTTATCCTATGCTTTATTAAATTGTATTTATGTTGTTCTAACCTATGCTTTATTAAATTGTATTTATGTTGTTTTATCCTATGCTTTATTAAATTGTATTTATGTTGTTTTATCCTATGCTTTATTAAATTGTATTTATGTTGTTTAATCCTATGCTTTATTAAATTGTATTTATGTTGTTTTAACCCATGGTTTATTAAATTTTATTTATGTTGTTTTATCCTATGCTTTATTAAATTGTATTTATGTTGTTTTATCCTATGCTTTATTAAATTGTATTTATGTTGTTTTAACCCATGCTTTATTAAATTGTATTTATGTTGTTTTATCCTATGCTTTATTAAATTGTATTTATGTTGTTTTCTCCTATGCTTTATTAAATTGTATTTATGTTGATTTAACCTGTGCTTTACTAAATTTTATTTATGTTGTTTTATCCTATGCTTTATTAAATTGTATTTATGTTGTTTTAACCTATGCTTTATTAAATTGTATGTATGTTGTTTTATCCTATGCTTTATTAAATTGTATTTATGTTGTTTTAACCTATGCTTTATTAAATTTTGTTTGTGTTGTTTTAACCTGTGCTTTATTAAATTGTATTTATCTTGTTTTAACCTATGCTTTATTAAATTGTATTTATGTTGTTTTATCCTATGCTTTATTAAATTGTATTTATGTTGTTTTATCCTATGCTTTATTAAATTGTATTTATGTTGTTTTATCCTATGCTTTATTAAATTGTATTTATGTTGTTTAATCCTATGCTTTATTAAATTGTATTTATGTTGTTTTAACCCATGCTTTATTAAATTGTATTTATGTTATTTTATCCTATGCTTTATTAAATTGTATTTATGTTGTTCTAACCTATGCTTCATTAAATTGTATTTATGTTGTTTTATCCTATGCTTCATTAAATTGTGTTTATGTTGTTTTATCCTATGCTTTATTAAATTGTATTTATGTTGTTTTATCCTATGCTTCATTAAATTGTGTTTATGTTGTTTTATCCTATGCTTTATTAAATTGTAGTTATGTTGTTTATCCTATGCTTTATTAAATTGTATTTATGTTGTTTTATCCTATGCTTTATTAAATTGTATTTATGCTGTTTTATCCTATGATTCATTAAATTGTATTTATGTTGTTTTATCCTATGCTTTATTAAATTGTATTTATGTTGTTTTAACCCATGCTTTATTAAATTGTATTTATGTTGTTTTATCCTATGCTTTATTAAATTGTATTTATGTTGTTTTATCCTATGCTTTATTAAATTGTATTTATGTTGTTTTAACCTGTGCTTTATTAAATTTTATTTATGTTGTTTTATCCTATGCTTTATTAAATTGTATTTGTGTTGTTTTAACCTATGCTTTATTAAATTGTATTTATGTTGTTTTATCCTATGCTTTATTAAATTGTATTTATGTTGTTTTAACCTATGCTTTATTAAATTTTGTTTGCGTTGTTTTAACCTATGCTTTATTAAATTGTATTTATCTTGTTTTAACCTATGCTTTATTAAATTGTACTTATGTTGTTTTATCCTATGCTTTATTAAATTGTATTTATGTTGTTTTATCCTATGCTTTATTAAATTGTATTTATGTTGTTTTAACCTATGCTTTATTAAATTGTATTTATGTTGTTCTAACCTATGCTTTATTAAATTGTATTTATGTTGTTTTAACCTATGCTTTATTAAATTGTATTTATGTTGTTTTATCCTATGCTTTATTAAATTGTATTTATGTTGTTTAATCCTATGCTTTATTAAATTGTATTTATGTTGTTTTAACCCATGCTTTATTAAATTGCATTTATGTTGTTTTATCCTATGCTTTATTAAATTGTATTTATGTTGTTCTAACCTATGCTTTATTAAATTGTATTTATGTTGTTTTATCCTATGCTTTATTAAATTGTATTTATGTTGTTTTATCCTATGCTTTATTAAATTGTATTTATGTTGTTTAATCCTATGCTTTATTAAATTGTATTTATGTTGTTTTAACCCATGGTTTATTAAATTTTATTTATGTTGTTTTATCCTATGCTTTATTAAATTGTATTTATGTTGTTTTATCCTATGCTTTATTAAATTGTATTTATGTTGTTTTAACCCATGCTTTATTAAATTGTATTTATGTTGTTTTATCCTATGCTTTATTAAATTGTATTTATGTTGTTTTCTCCTATGCTTTATTAAATTGTATTTATGTTGATTTAACCTGTGCTTTACTAAATTTTATTTATGTTGTTTTATCCTATGCTTTATTAAATTGTATTTATGTTGTTTTAACCTATGCTTTATTAAATTGTATGTATGTTGTTTTATCCTATGCTTTATTAAATTGTATTTATGTTGTTTTAACCTATGCTTTATTAAATTTTGTTTGTGTTGTTTTAACCTGTGCTTTATTAAATTGTATTTATCTTGTTTTAACCTATGCTTTATTAAATTGTATTTATGTTGTTTTATCCTATGCTTTATTAAATTGTATTTATGTTGTTTTATCCTATGCTTTATTAAATTGTATTTATGTTGTTTTAACCTATGCTTTATTAAATTGTATTTATGTTGTTTTAACCTATGCTTTATTAAATTGTATTTATGTTGTTTTATCCTATGCTTTATTAAATTGTATTTATGTTGTTTTATCCTATGCTTTATTAAAATGTATTTATGTTGTTTTATCCTATGCTTTATTAAATTGTATTTATGTTGTTTTATCCTATGCTTTATTAAATTGTATTTATGTTGTTTTATCCTATGCTTTATTAAATTGTATTTATGTTGTTTTAACCTATGCTTTATTAAATTGTATTTATGCTGTTTTAACCTATGCTTTATTAAATTGTATTTATGTTGTTTTAACCTATGCTTTATTAAATTGTATTTATGTTGTTTTATCATATGCTTTATTAAATTGTATTTATGTTGTTCTAACCTATGCTTTATTAAATTGTATTTATGTTGTTTTATCCTATGCTTTATTAAATTGTATTTATGTTGTTTTAACCTATGCTTTATTAAATTGTATTTATGTTGTTTTATCCTATGCTTTATTAAATTGTATTTATGTTGTTTTACCCTATGCTTTATTAAATTGTATTTATGTTGTTTTATCCCATGCGTTATTAAATTGTATTTATGTTGTTTGAACCTATGATTTATTAAATTGTATTTATGTTGTTTTATCCTATGCGTTATTAAATTGTATTTATGTTGTTTATAACCTCTGCTTTATTAAATTGTATTTATGTTGTTTTATCTTATGCTTTATTAAATTGTTTTTATGTTGTTCTAACCTATGCTTTATTAAATTGTATTTATGTTGTTTTATCCTATGCTTTATTAAATTGTATTTATGTTGTTTTATCCTATGCTTTATTAAATTGTATTTATGTTGTTTTATCCTCTGCTTTATTAAATTGTATTTATGTTGTTTTAACACATGCTTTATTAAATTGTATTTATGTTGTTTTATCCTATGCTTTATTAAATTGTATTTATGTTGTTTTATCCTATGATTTATTAAATTGTATTTATGTTGTTTTAACCTATGCTTTATTAAATTGTATTTATGTTGCTTTATCCTATGCTTTATTAAATTGTATTTATGTTGTTTTAACCCATGCTTCATTAAATTGTATTTATGTTGTTTTATCCTATGCTTCATTAAATTGTGTTTATGTTGTTTTATCCTATGCTTTATTAAATTGTAGTTATGTTGTTTTATCCTATGCTTTATTAAATTGTATTTATGTTGTTTTAACCCATGCTTCATTAAATTGTATTTATGTTGTTTTATCCTATGCTTTATTAAATTGTGTTTATGTTGTTTTGTCCTATGCTTTATTAAATTGTATTTATGTTGTTTTATCCTATGCTTTATTAAATTGTATTTATGTTGTTTTATCCTATGCTTTATTAAATTGTATTTATGTTGTTTTATCCTATGATTCATTAAATTGTATTTATGTTGTTTTATCCTATGCTTTATTAAATTGTATTTATGTTGTTTTAACCCATGCTTTATTAAATTGTATTTATGCTGTTTTATCCTATGCTTTATTAAATTGTATTTATGTTGTTTTATCCTATGCTTTATTAAATTGTATTTATGTTGTTTTAACCTGTGCTTTTTAAAATTTTATTTATGTTGTTTTATCCTATGCTTTATTAAATTGTATTTGTGTTGTTTTAACCTATGCTTTATTAAATTGTATTTATGTTGTTTTATCCTATGCTTTATTAAATTGTATTTATGTTGTTTTAACCTATGTTTTATTAAATTTTGTTTGTGTTGTTTTAACCTATGCTTTATTAAATTGTATTTATCTTGTTTTAACCTATGCTTTATTAAATTGTATTTATGTTGTTTTAACCTATGCTTTATTAAATTGTATGTATGTGGTTTTATCCTATGCTTTATTAAATTGTATTTATGTTGTTTTAACCTATGCTTTATTAAATTGTGTTTGTGTTGTTTTAACCTATGCTTTATTAAATTGTATTTATCTTGTTTTAACCTACGCTTTATTAAATTGTATTTATGTTGTTTTATCCTATGCTTTATTAAATTGTATTTATGTTGTTTTATCCTATGCTTTATTAAATTGTATTTATGTTGTTTTAACCTATGCTTTATTAAATTGTATTTATGTTGTTTTAACCTATGCTTTATTAAATTGTATTTATGTTGTTTTATCCTATGCTTTATTAAATTGTATTTATTTTGTTTTATCCTATGCTTTATTAAATTGTATTTATGTTGTTTTATCCTATGCTTTATTAAATTGTATTTATGTTGTTTTATCCTATGCTTTATTAAATTGTATTTATGTTGTTTTATCCTATGCTTTATTAAATTGTATTTATGTTGTTTTAACCTATGCTTTATTAAATTGTATTTATGCTGTTTTAACCTATGCTTTATTAAATTGTATTTATGTTGTTTTAACCTATGCTTTATTAAATTGTATTTATGTTGTTTTATCCTATGCTTTATTAAATTGTATTTATGTTGTTTTATCCTATGCTTTATTAAATTGTATTTATGTTGTTTTAACCCATGCTTCATTAAATTGTATTTATGTTGTTTTATCCTATGCTTTATTAAATTGTGTTTATGTTGTTTTGTCCTATGCTTTATTAACTTGTATTTATGTTGTTTTATCCTATGCTTTATTAAATTGTAATTAATGTTGTTTTATCCTATGCTTTATTAAATTGTATTTATGTTGTTTTAACCCATGCTTTATTAAATTGTATTTATGTTGTTTTATCCTATGCTTTATTAAATTGTATTTATGTTGTTTTATCCTATGCTTTATTAAATTGTATTTATATTGATTTAACCTGTGCTTTATTAAATTTTATTTATGTTGTTTTATCCTATGCTTTATTAAATTGTATTGATGTTGTTTTAACCTATGCGTTATTAAATTGTATGTATGTTGTTTTATCCTATGCTTTATTAAATTGTATTTATGTTGTTTTAACCTATGCTTTATTAAATTGTGTTTGTGTTGTTTTAACCTATGCTTTATTAAATTGTATTTATCTTGTTTTAACCTATGCTTTATTAAATTGTATTTATGTTGTTTTATCCTATGCTTTATTAAATTGTATTTATGTTGTTTTATCCTATGCTTTATTAAATTGTATTTATGTTGTTTTAACCTATGCTTTATTAAATTGTATTTATGTTGTTTTAACCTATGCTTTATTAAATTGTATTTATGTTGTTTTATCCTATGCTTTATTAAATTGCATTTATGTTGTTTTATCCTATGCTTTATTAAAATGTATTTATGTTGTTTTATCCTATGCTTTATTAAATTGTATTTATGTTGTTTTATCCTATGCTTTATTAAATTGTATTTATGTTGTTTTATCCTATGCTTTATTAAATTGTATTTATGTTGTTTTAACCTATGCTTTATTAAATTGTATTTATGCTGTTTTAACCTATGCTTTATTAAATTGTATTTATGTTGTTTTAACCTATGCTTTATTAAATTGTATTTATGTTGTTTTATCATATGCTTTATTAAATTGTATTTATGTTGTTCTAACCTATGCTTTATTAAATTGTATTTATGTTGTTCTAACCTATGCTTTATTAAATTGTATTTATGTTGTTTTATCCTATGCTTTATTAAATTGTATTTATGTTGTTTTATCCTATGCTTTATTAAATTGTATTTATGTTGTTTTACCCTATGCTTTATTAAATTGTATTTATGTTGTTTTATCCCATGCTTTATTAAATTGTATTTATGTTGTTTGAACCTATGCTTTATTAAATTGTATTTATGTTGTTTATAACCTATGCTTTATTAAATTGTATTTATGTTGTTTTATCTTATGCTTTATTAAATTGTTTTTATGTTGTTCTAACCTATGCTTTATTAAATTGTATTTATGTTGTTTTATCCTATGCTTTATTAAATTGTATTTATGTTGTTTTATCCTATGCTTTATTAAATTGTATTTATGTTGTTTTATCCTCTGCTTTATTAAATTGTATTTATGTTGTTTTAACACATGCTTTATTAAATTGTATTTATGTTGTTTTATCCTATGCTTTATTAAATTGTATTTATGTTGTTTTATCCTATGATTTATTAAATTGTATTTATGTTGTTTTAACCTATGCTTTATTAAATTGTATTTATGTTGTTTTATCCTATGCTTTATTAAATTGTATTCATGTTGTTTTAACCCATGCTTCATTAAATTGTATTTATGTTGTTTTATCCTATGCTTCATTAAATTGTGTTTATGTTGTTTTATCCTATGCTTTATTAAATTGTAGTTATGTTGTTTTATCCTATGCTTTATTAAATTGTATTTATGTTGTTTTAACCCATGCTTCATTAAATTGTATTTATGTTGTTTTATCCTATGCTTTATTAAATTGTGTTTATGTTGTTTTGTCCTATGCTTTATTAAATTGTATTTATGTTGTTTTATCCTATGCTTTATTAAATTGTATTTATGTTGTTTTATCCTATGCTTTATTAAATTGTATTTATGTTGTTTTATCCTATGATTCATTAAATTGTATTTATGTTGTTTTATCCTATGCTTTATTAAATTGTATTTATGTTGTTTTAACCAATGCTTTATTAAATTGTATTTATGCTGTTTTATCCTATGCTTTATTAAATTCTATTTATGTTGTTTTATCCTATGCTTTATTAAATTGTATTTATGTTGTTTTAACCTGTGCTTTTTAAAATTTTATTTATGTTGTTTTATCCTATGCTTTATTAAATTGTATTTGTGTTGTTTTAACCTATGCTTTATTAAATTGTATTTATGTTGTTTTATCCTATGCTTTATTAAATTGTATTTATGTTGTTTTAACCTATGCTTTATTAAATTTTGTTTGTGTTGTTTTAACCTATGCTTTATTAAATTGTATTTATCTTGTTTTAACCTATGCTTTTTTAAATTGTATTTATGTTGTTTTATCCTATGCTTTATTAAATTGTATTTATGTTGTTTTATCCTATGCTTTATTAAATTGTATTTATGTTGTTTTAACCTATGCTTTATTAAATTGTATTTATGTTTTTTTAACCTATGCTTTCTTAAATTGTATTTATGTTGTTTTATCCTATGCTTTATTAAATGGTATTTATGTTGTTTTATCCTATGCTTTATTAAATTGTATTTATGTTGTTTTATGCTATGCTTTATTAAATTGTATTTATGTTGTTTTATCCTATGCTTTATTAAATTGTATTTATGTTCTTTTAACCTATGCTTTATTAAATTGTATTTATGCTGTTTTAACCTATGCTTTATTAAATTGTATTTATGTTGTTTTATCCTATGCTTTATTAAATTGTATTTATGTTGTTTTATCCTATGATTCATTAAATTGTATTTATGTTGTTTTATCCTATGCTTTATTAAATTGTATTTATGTTGTTTTAACCCATGCTTTATTAAATTGTATTTATGCTGTTTTATCCTATGCTTTATTAAATTGTATTTATGTTGTTTTATCCTATGCTTTATTAAATTGTATTTATGTTGTTTTAACCTGTGCTTTTTAAAATTTTATTTATGTTGTTTTATCCTATGCTTTATTAAATTGTATTTGTGTTGTTTTAACCTATGCTTTATTAAATTGTATTTATGTTGTTTTATCCTATGCTTTATTAAATTGTATTTATGTTGTTTTAACCTATGCTTTATTAAATTTTGTTTGTGTTGTTTTAACCTATGCTTTATTAAATTGTATTTATCTTGTTTTAACCTATGCTTTATTAAATTGTATTTATGTTGTTTTATCCTATGCTTTATTAAATTGTATTTATGTTGTTTTATCCTATGCTTTATTAAATTGTATTTATGTTGTTTTAACCTATGCTTTATTAAATTGTATTTATGTTTTTTTAACCTATGCTTTCTTAAATTGTATTTATGTTGTTTTATCCTATGCTTTATTAAATGGTATTTATGTTGTTTTATCCTATGCTTTATTAAATTGTATTTATGTTGTTTTATCCTATGCTTTATTAAATTGTATTTATGTTGTTTTATCCTATGCTTTATTAAATTGTATTTATGTTCTTTTAACCTATGCTTTATTAAATTGTATTTATGCTGTTTTAACCTATGCTTTATTAAATTGTATTTATGTTGTTTTAACCTATGCTTTATTAAATTGTATTTATGTTGTTTTATCCTATGCTTTATTAACTTGTATTTATGTTGTTCTAACCTATGCTTTATTAAATTGTATTTATGTTGTTTTATCCTATGCTTTATTAAATTGTATTTATGTTGTTTTAACCTATGCTTTATTAAATTGTATTTATGTTGTTTTATCCTATGCTTTATTAAATTGTATTTCTGTTGTTTTATCCTATGCTTTATTAAATTGAATTTATGTTGTTTTATCCCATACTTTATTAAATTGTATTTATGTTGTTTTAACCTATGCTTTATTAAATTGTATTTATGTTGTTTTATCCTATGCTTTATTAAATTGTATTTATGTTGTTTTATCCTATGCTTTATTAAATTGCATTTATGTTGTTTTATCCTATGCTTTATTAAAATGTATTTATGTTGTTTTATCCTATGCTTTATTAAATTGTATTTATGTTGTTTTATCCTATGCTTTATTAAATTGTATTTATGTTGTTTTATCCTATGCTTTATTAAATTGTATTTATGTTGTTTTAACCTATGCTTTATTAAATTGTATTTATGCTGTTTTAACCTATGCTTTATTAAATTGTATTTATGTTGTTTTAACCTATGCTTTATTAAATTGTATTTATGTTGTTTTATCATATGCTTTATTAAATTGTATTTATGTTGTTCTAACCTATGCTTTATTAAATTGTATTTATGTTGTTCTAACCTATGCTTTATTAAATTGTATTTATGTTGTTTTATCCTATGCTTTATTAAATTGTATTTATGTTGTTTTATCCTATGCTTTATTAAATTGTATTTATGTTGTTTTACCCTATGCTTTATTAAATTGTATTTATGTTGTTTTATCCCATGCTTTATTAAATTGTATTTATGTTGTTTGAACCTATGCTTTATTAAATTGTATTTATGTTGTTTTATCCTATGCTTTATTAAATTGTATTTATGTTGTTTATAACCTATGCTTTATTAAATTGTATTTATGTTGTTTTATCTTATGCTTTATTAAATTGTTTTTATGTTGTTCTGCCCTATGCTTTATTAAATTGTATTTATGTTGTTTTATCCTATGCTTTATTAAATTGTATTTATGTTGTTTTATCCTATGCTTTATTAAATTGTATTTATGTTGTTTTATCCTCTGCTTTATTAAATTGTATTTATGTTGTTTTAACACATGCTTTATTAAATTGTATTTATGTTGTTTTATCCTATGCTTTATTAAATTGTATTTATGTTGTTTTATCCTATGATTTATTAAATTGTATTTATGTTGTTTTAACCTATGCTTTATTAAATTGTATTTATGTTGTTTTATCCTATGCTTTATTAAATTGTATTCATGTTGTTTTAACCCATGCTTCATTAAATTGTATTTATGTTGTTTTATCCTATGCTTCATTAAATTGTGTTTATGTTGTTTTATCCTATGCTTTATTAAATTATAGTTATGTTGTTTTATCCTATGCTTTATTAAATTGTATTTATGTTGTTTTAACCCATGCTTCATTAAATTGTATTTATGTTGTTTTATCCTATGCTTTATTAAATTGTGTTTATGTTGTTTTGTCCTATGCTTTATTAAATTGTATTTATGTTGTTTTATCCTATGCTTTATTAAATTGTATTTATGTTGTTTTATCCTATGCTTTATTAAATTGTATTTATGTTGTTTTATCCTATGATTCATTAAATTGTATTTATGTTGTTTTATCCTATGCTTTATTAAATTGTATTTATGTTGTTTTAACCCATGCTTTATTAAATTGTATTTATGCTGTTTTATCCTATGCTTTATTAAATTCTATTTATGTTGTTTTATCCTATGCTTTATTAAATTGTATTTATGTTGTTTTAACCTGTGCTTTTTAAAATTTTATTTATGTTGTTTTATCCTATGCTTTATTAAATTGTATTTGTGTTGTTTTAACCTATGCTTTATTAAATTGTATTTATGTTGTTTTATCCTATGCTTTATTAAATTGTATTTATGTTGTTTTAACCTATGCTTTATTAAATTTTGTTTGTGTTGTTTTAACCTATGCTTTATTAAATTGTATTTATCTTGTTTTAACCTATGCTTTTTTAAATTGTATTTATGTTGTTTTATCCTATGCTTTATTAAATTGTATTTATGTTGTTTTATCCTATGCTTTATTAAATTGTATTTATGTTGTTTTAACCTATGCTTTATTAAATTGTATTTATGTTTTTTTAACCTATGCTTTCTTAAATTGTATTTATGTTGTTTTATCCTATGCTTTATTAAATGGTATTTATGTTGTTTTATCCTATGCTTTATTAAATTGTATTTATGTTGTTTTATGCTATGCTTTATTAAATTGTATTTATGTTGTTTTATCCTATGCTTTATTAAATTGTATTTATGTTCTTTTAACCTATGCTTTATTAAATTGTATTTATGCTGTTTTAACCTATGCTTTATTAAATTGTATTTATGTTGTTTTATCCTATGCTTTATTAAATTGTATTTATGCTGTTTTATCCTATGATTCATTAAATTGTATTTATGTTGTTTTATCCTATGCTTTATTAAATTGTATTTATGTTGTTTTAACCCATGCTTTATTAAATTGTATTTATGCTGTTTTATCCTATGCTTTATTAAATTGTATTTATGTTGTTTTATCCTATGCTTTATTAAATTGTATTTATGTTGTTTTAACCTGTGCTTTTTAAAATTTTATTTATGTTGTTTTCTCCTATGCTTTATTAAATTGTATTTGTGTTGTTTTAACCTATGCTTTATTAAATTGTATTTATGTTGTTTTATCCTATGCTTTATTAAATTGTATTTATGTTGTTTTAACCTATGCTTTATTAAATTTTGTTTGTGTTGTTTTAACCTATGCTTTATTAAATTGTATTTATCTTGTTTTAACCTATGCTTTATTAAATTGTATTTATGTTGTTTTATCCTATGCTTTATTAAATTGTATTTATGTTGTTTTATCCTATGCTTTATTAAATTGTATTTATGTTGTTTTAACCTATGCTTTATTAAATTGTATTTATGTTTTTTTAACCTATGCTTTCTTAAATTGTATTTATGTTGTTTTATCCTATGCTTTATTAAATGGTATTTATGTTGTTTTATCCTATGCTTTATTAAATTGTATTTATGTTGTTTTATCCTATGCTTTATTAAATTGTATTTATGTTGTTTTATCCTATGCTTTATTAAATTGTATTTATGTTCTTTTAACCTATGCTTTATTAAATTGTATTTATGCTGTTTTAACCTATGCTTTATTAAATTGTATTTATGTTGTTTTAACCTATGCTTTATTAAATTGTATTTATGTTGTTTTATCCTATGCTTTATTAACTTGTATTTATGTTGTTCTAACCTATGCTTTATTAAATTGTATTTATGTTGTTTTATCCTATGCTTTATTAAATTGTATTCATGTTGTTTTAACCCATGCTTCATTAAATTGTATTTATGTTGTTTTATCCTATGCTTCATTAAATTGTGTTTATGTTGTTTTATCCTATGCTTTATTAAATTGTAGTTATGTTGTTTTATCCTATGCTTTATTAAATTGTATTTATGTTGTTTTAACCCATGCTTCATTAAATTGTATTTATGTTGTTTTATCCTATGCTTTATTAAATTGTGTTTATGTTGTTTTGTCCTATGCTTTATTAAATTGTATTTATGTTGTTTTATCCTATGCTTTATTAAATTGTATTTATGTTGTTTTATCCTATGCTTTATTAAATTGTATTTATGTTGTTTTATCCTATGATTCATTAAATTGTATTTATGTTGTTTTATCCTATGCTTTATTAAATTGTATTTATGTTGTTTTAACCAATGCTTTATTAAATTGTATTTATGCTGTTTTATCCTATGCTTTATTAAATTCTATTTATGTTGTTTTATCCTATGCTTTATTAAATTGTATTTATGTTGTTTTAACCTGTGCTTTTTAAAATTTTATTTATGTTGTTTTATCCTATGCTTTATTAAATTGTATTTGTGTTGTTTTAACCTATGCTTTATTAAATTGTATTTATGTTGTTTTATCCTATGCTTTATTAAATTGTATTTATGTTGTTTTAACCTATGCTTTATTAAATTTTGTTTGCGTTGTTTTAACCTATGCTTTATTAAATTGTATTTATCTTGTTTTAACCTATGCTTTTTTAAATTGTATTTATGTTGTTTTATCCTATGCTTTATTAAATTGTATTTATGTTGTTTTATCCTATGCTTTATTAAATTGTATTCATGTTGTTTTAACCTATGCTTTATTAAATTGTATTTATGTTTTTTTAACCTATGCTTTCTTAAATTGTATTTATGTTGTTTTATCCTATGCTTTATTAAATGGTATTTATGTTGTTTTATCCTATGCTTTATTAAATTGTATTTATGTTGTTTTATGCTATGCTTTATTAAATTGTATTTATGTTGTTTTATCCTATGCTTTATTAAATTGTATTTATGTTCTTTTAACATATGCTTTATTAAATTGTATTTATGCTGTTTTAACCTATGCTTTATTAAATTGTATTTATGTTGTTTTATCCTATGCTTTATTAAATTGTATTTATGTTGTTTTATCCTATGATTCATTAAATTGTATTTATGTTGTTTTATCCTATGCTTTATTAAATTGTATTTATGTTGTTTTAACCCATGCTTTATTAAATTGTATTTATGCTGTTTTATCCTATGCTTTATTAAATTGTATTTATGTTGTTTTATCCTATGCTTTATTAAATTGTATTTATGTTGTTTTAACCTGTGCTTTTTAAAATTTTATTTATGTTGTTTTATCCTATGCTTTATTAAATTGTATTTGTGTTGTTTTAACCTATGCTTTATTAAATTGTATTTATGTTGTTTTATCCTATGCTTTATTAAATTGTATTTATGTTGTTTTATCCTATGCTTTATTAAATTGTATTTATGTTGTTTTAACCTATGCTTTATTAAATTGTATTTATGTTTTTTTAACCTATGCTTTCTTAAATTGTATTTATGTTGTTTTATCCTATGCTTTATTAAATGGTATTTATGTTGTTTTATCCTATGCTTTATTAAATTGTATTTATGTTGTTTTATCCTATGCTTTATTAAATTGTATTTATGTTGTTTTATCCTATGCTTTATTAAATTGTATTTATCTTCTTTTAACCTATGCTTTATTAAATTGTATTTATGCTGTTTTAACCTATGCTTTATTAAATTGTATTTATGTTGTTTTAACCTATGCTTTATTAAATTGTATTTATGTTGTTTTATCCTATGCTTTATTAACTTGTATTTATGTTGTTCTAACCTATGCTTTATTAAATTGTATTTATGTTGTTTTATCCTATGCTTTATTAAATTGTATTTATGTTGTTTTAACCTATGCTTTATTAAATTGTATTTATGTTGTTTTATCCTATGCTTTATTAAATTGTATTTCTGTTGTTTTATCCTATGCTTTATTAAATTGAATTTATGTTGTTTTATCCCATACTTTATTAAATTGTATTTATGTTGTTTTAACCTATGCTTTATTAAATTGTATTTATGTTGTTTTATCCTATGCTTTATTAAATTGTATTTATGTTGTTTTATCCTATGCTTTATTAAATTGCATTTATGTTGTTTTATCCTATGCTTTATTAAAATGTATTTATGTTGTTTTATCCTATGCTTTATTAAATTGTATTTATGTTGTTTTATCCTATGCTTTATTAAATTGTATTTATGTTGTTTTATCCTATGCTTTATTAAATTGTATTTATGTTGTTTTAACCTATGCTTTATTAAATTGTATTTATGCTGTTTTAACCTATGCTTTATTAAATTGTATTTATGTTGTTTTAACCTATGCTTTATTAAATTGTATTTATGTTGTTTTATCATATGCTTTATTAAATTGTATTTATGTTGTTCTAACCTATGCTTTATTAAATTGTATTTATGTTGTTCTAACCTATGCTTTATTAAATTATATTTATGTTGTTTTATCCTATGCTTTATTAAATTGTATTTATGTTGTTTTATCCTATGCTTTATTAAATTGTATTTATGTTGTTTTACCCTATGCTTTATTAAATTGTATTTATGTTGTTTTAACCCATGCTTTATTAAATTGTATTTATGTTGTTTGAACCTATGCTTTATTAAATTGTATTTATGTTGTTTTATCCTATGCTTTATTAAATTGTATTTATGTTGTTTATAACCTATGCTTTATTAAATTGTATTTATGTTGTTTTATCTTATGCTTTATTAAATTGTTTTTATGTTGTTCTAACCTATGCTTTATTAAATTGTATTTATGTTGTTTTATCCTATGCTTTATTAAATTGTATTTATGTTGTTTTATCCTATGCTTTATTAAATTGTATTTATGTTGTTTTATCCTCTGCTTTATTAAATTGTATTTATGTTGTTTTAACACATGCTTTATTAAATTGTATTTATGTTGTTTTATCCTATGCTTTATTAAATTGTATTTATGTTGCTTTATCCTATGATTTATTAAATTGTATTTATGTTGTTTTAACCTATGCTTTATTAAATTGTATTTATGTTGTTTTATCCTATGCTTTATTAAATTGTATTCATGTTGTTTTAACCCATGCTTCATTAAATTGTATTTATGTTGTTTTATCCTATGCTTCATTAAATTGTGTTTATGTTGTTTTATCCTATGCTTTATTAAATTGTAGTTATGTTGTTTTATCCTATGCTTTATTAAATTGTATTTATGTTGTTTTAACCCATGCTTCATTAAATTGTATTTATGTTGTTTTATCCTATGCTTTATTAAATTGTGTTTATGTTGTTTTGTCCTATGCTTTATTAAATTGTATTTATGTTGTTTTATCCTATGCTTTATTAAATTGTATTTATGTTGTTTTATCCTATGCTTTATTAAATTGTATTTATGTTGTTTTATCCTATGATTCATTAAATTGTATTTATGTTGTTTTATCCTATGCTTTATTAAATTGTATTTATGTTGTTTTAACCCATGCTTTATTAAATTGTATTTATGCTGTTTTATCCTATGCTTTATTAAATTCTATTTATGTTGTTTTATCCTATGCTTTATTAAATTGTATTTATGTTGTTTTAACCTGTGCTTTTTAAAATTTTATTTATGTTGTTTTATCCTATGCTTTATTAAATTGTATTTGTGTTGTTTTAACCTATGCTTTATTAAATTGTATTTATGTTGTTTTATCCTATGCTTTATTAAATTGTATTTATGTTGTTTTAACCTATGCTTTATTAAATTTTGTTTGTGTTGTTTTAACCTATGCTTTATTAAATTGTATTTATCTTGTTTTAACCTATGCTTTTTTAAATTGTATTTATGTTGTTTTATCCTATGCTTTATTAAATTGTATTTATGTTGTTTTATCCTATGCTTTATTAAATTGTATTTATGTTGTTTTAACCTATGCTTTATTAAATTGTATTTATGTTTTTTTAACCTATGCTTTCTTAAATTGTATTTATGTTGTTTTATCCTATGCTTTATTAAATGGTATTTATGTTGTTTTATCCTATGCTTTATTAAATTGTATTTATGTTGTTTTATGCTATGCTTTATTAAATTGTATTTATGTTGTTTTATCCTATGCTTTATTAAATTGTATTTATGTTCTTTTAACCTATGCTTTATTAAATTGTATTTATGCTGTTTTAACCTATGCTTTATTAAATTGTATTTATGTTGTTTTATCCTATGCTTTATTAAATTGTATTTATGCTGTTTTATCCTATGATTCATTAAATTGTATTTATGTTGTTTTATCCTATGCTTTATTAAATTGTATTTATGTTGTTTTAACCCATGCTTTATTAAATTGTATTTATGCTGTTTTATCCTATGCTTTATTAAATTGTATTTATGTTGTTTTATCCTATGCTTTATTAAATTGTATTTATGTTGTTTTAACCTGTGCTTTTTAAAATTTTATTTATGTTGTTTTCTCCTATGCTTTATTAAATTGTATTTGTGTTGTTTTAACCTATGCTTTATTAAATTGTATTTATGTTGTTTTATCCTATGCTTTATTAAATTGTATTTATGTTGTTTTAACCTATGCTTTATTAAATTTTGTTTGTGTTGTTTTAACCTATGCTTTATTAAATTGTATTTATCTTGTTTTAACCTATGCTTTATTAAATTGTATTTATGTTGTTTTATCCTATGCTTTATTAAATTGTATTTATGTTGTTTTATCCTATGCTTTATTAAATTGTATTTATGTTGTTTTAACCTATGCTTTATTAAATTGTATTTATGTTTTTTTAACCTATGCTTTCTTAAATTGTATTTATGTTGTTTTATCCTATGCTTTATTAAATGGTATTTATGTTGTTTTATCCTATGCTTTATTAAATTGTATTTATGTTGTTTTATCCTATGCTTTATTAAATTGTATTTATGTTGTTTTATCCTATGCTTTATTAAATTGTATTTATGTTCTTTTAACCTATGCTTTATTAAATTGTATTTATGCTGTTTTAACCTATGCTTTATTAAATTGTATTTATGTTGTTTTAACCTATGCTTTATTAAATTGTATTTATGTTGTTTTATCCTATGCTTTATTAAATTGTATTTATGTTGTTTTAACCTATGCTTTATTAAATTGTATTTATGTTGTTTTATCCTATGCTTTATTAACTTGTATTTATGTTGTTCTAACCTATGCTTTATTAAATTGTATTTATGTTGTTTTATCCTATGCTTTATTAAATTGTATTTATGTTGTTTTAACCTATGCTTTATTAAATTGTATTTATGTTGTTTTATCCTATGCTTTATTAAATTGTATTTCTGTTGTTTTATCCTATGCTTTATTAAATTGAATTTATGTTGTTTTATCCCATACTTTATTAAATTGTATTTATGTTGTTTTAACCTATGCTTTATTAAATTGTATTTATGTTGTTTTATCCTATGCTTTATTAAATTGTATTTATGTTGTTTTATCCTATGCTTTATTAAATTGTTTTTATGTTGTTCTAACCTATGCTTTATTAAATTGTATTTATGTTGTTTTATCCTATGCTTTATTAAATTGTGTTTATGTTGTTTTAACCTATGCTTTATTAAATTGTATTTATGTTGTTTTATCCTATGCTTTATTAAATTGTATTTATGTTGTTTTAACCCATGCTTCATTAAATTGTATTTATGTTGTTTTATCCTATGCTTCATTAAATGTTATTTATGTTGTTTTATCCTATGCTTTATTAAATTGTGTTTATGTTGTTTTATCCTATGCTTTATTAAATTGTATTTATGTTGTTTTAACCTATGCTTTATTAAATTGTATTTATGTTGTTTTATCCTATGCTTTATTAAATTGTATTTATGTTGTTTTAACCTATGCTTTATTAAATTGTATTTATGCTGTTTTATCCTATGCTTTATTAAATTGTATTTATGTTGTTTTAACCTATGCTTTATTAAATTGTATTTATGTAGTTTTATCCTATGATTTATTAAATTGTATTTATGTTGTTCTAACCTATGCTTTAGTAAATTGTATTTATGTTGTTTTATCCTATGCTTTATTAAATTGTATTTATGTTGTTTTATCCTCTGCTTTATTAAATTGTATTTATGTTGTTTTAGCACATGCTTTATTAAATTGTATTTATGTTGTTTTATCCTATGATTTATTAAATTGTATTTATGTTGTTTTAACCTATGCTTTATTAAATTGTATTTATGTTGTTTTATCCTATGCTTTATTAAATTGTATTTATGTTGTTTTATCCTATGCTTTATTAAATTGTAGTTATGTTGTTTTATCCTATGCTTTATTAAATTGTATTTATGTTGTTTTAACCCATGCTTCATTAGATTGTATTTATGTTGTTTTATCCTATGCTTTATTAAATTGTGTTTATGTTGTTTTGTCCTATGCTTTATTAAATTGTATTTATGTTGTTTTATCCTATGCTTTATTAAATTGTATTTATGTTGTTTTATCCTATGCTTTATTAAATTGTATTTATGTTGTTTTATCCTATGATTCATTAAATTGTATTTATGTTGTTTTATCCTATGCTTTATTAAATTGTATTTATGTTGTTTTAACCCATGCTTTATTAAATTGTATTTATGCTGTTTTATCCTATGCTTTATTAAATTGTATTTATGTTGTTTTATCCTATGCTTTATTAAATTGTATTTATGTTGTTTTAACCTGTGCTTTTTAAAATTTTATTTATGTTGTTTTATCCTATGCTTTATTAAATTGTATTTGTGTTGTTTTAACCTATGCTTTATTAAATTGTATTTATGTTGTTTTATCCTATGCTTTATTAAATTGTATTTATGTTGTTTTAACCTATGCTTTATTAAATTTTGTTTGTGTTGTTTTAACCTATGCTTTATTAAATTGTATTTATCTTGTTTTAACCTATGCTTTATTAAATTGTATTTATGTTGTTTTAACCTGTGCTTTTTAAAATTTTATTTATGTTGTTTTATCCTATGCTTTATTAAATTGTATTTGTGTTGTTTTAACCTATGCTTTATTAAATTGTATTTATGTTGTTTTATCCTATGCTTTATTAAATTGTATTTATCTTGTTTTAACCTATGCTTTATTAAATTGTATTTATGTTGTTTTATCCTATGCTTTATTAAATTGTATTTATGTTGTTTTATCCTATGCTTTATTAAATTGTATTTATGTTGTTTTAACCTATGCTTTATTAAATTGTATTTATGTTTTTTTAACCTATGCTTTCTTAAATTGTATTTATGTTGTTTTATCCTATGCTTTATTAAATGGTATTTATGTTGTTTTATCCTATACTTTATTAAATTGTATTTATGTTGTTTTATCCTATGCTTTATTAAATTGTATTTATGTTGTTTTATCCTATGCTTTATTAAATTGTATTTATGTTCTTTTAACCTATGCTTTATTAAATTGTATTTATGCTGTTTTAACCTATGCTTTATTAAATTGTATTTATGTTGTTTTAACCTATGCTTTATTAAATTGTATTTATGTTGTTTTATCCTATGCTTTATTAACTTGTATTTATGTTGTTCTAACCTATGCTTTATTAAATTGTATTTATGTTGTTTTATCCTATGCTTTATTAAATTGTATTTATGTTGTTTTAACCTATGCTTTATTAAATTGTATTTATGTTGTTTTATCCTATGCTTTATTAAATTGTATTTATGTTGTTTTATCCTATGCTTTATTAAATTGTTTTTATGTTGTTCTAACCTATGCTTTATTAAATTGTATTTATGTTGTTTTATCCTATGCTTTATTAAATTGTATTTATGTTGTTTTAACCTATGCTTTATTAAATTGTATTTATGTTGTTTTTTCCTATGCTTTATTAAATTGTGTTTATGTTGTTTTAACCTATGCTTTATTAAATTGTATTTATGTTGTTTTATCCTATGCTTTATTAAATTGTATTTATGTTGTTTTAACCCATGCTTCATTAAATTGTATTTATGTTGTTTTATCCTATGCTTCATTAAATGTTATTTATGTTGTTTTATCCTATGCTTTATTAAATTGTATTTATGTTGTTTTATCCTATGCTTTATTAAATTGTATTTATGTTGTTTTAACCTATGCTTTATTAAATTGTATTTATGCTGTTTTATCCTATGCTTTATTAAATTGTATTTATGTTGTTTTAACCTATGCTTTATTAAATTGTATTTATGTAGTTTTATCCTATGATTTATTAAATTGTATTTATGTTGTTCTAACCTATGCTTTAGTAAATTGTATTTATGTTGTTCTAACCTATGCTTTATTAAATTGTATTTATGTTGTTTTATCCTATGCTTTATTAAATTGTATTTATGTTGTTTTATCCTATGCTTTATTAAATTGTATTTAGGTTGTTTTAACCCATGCTTTATTAAATTGTATTTATGTTGTTTTATCCTATGCTTTATTAAATTGTATTTATGTTGTTTTTTCCTATGCTTTATTACATTGTATTTATGTTGTTTTAACCTATGCTTTATTAAATTGTATTTATGTTGTTTTATCCTATGCTTTATTAAATTGTATTTATGTTGTTTTAACCCATGCTTCATTAAATTGTATTTATGTTGTTTTATCCTATGCTTCATTAAATGTTATTTATGTTGTTTTATCCTATGCTTTATTAAATTGTATTTATGTTGTTTTATCCTATGCTTTATTAAATTGTATTTATGTTGTTTTATCCTATGCTTTATTAAATTGTATTTATGTTGTTTTAACCTATGCTTTATTAAATTGTATTTATGCTGTTTTAACCTATGCTTTATTAAATTGTATTTATGTTGTTTTAACCTATGCTTTATTAAATTGTATTTATGTTGTTTTATCATATGCTTTATTAAATTGTATTTATGTTGTTCTAACCTATGCTTTATTAAATTGTATTTATGTTGTTTTATCCTATGCTTTATTAAATTGTATCTATGTTGTTTTAACCTATGCTTTATTAAATTGTATTTATGTTGTTTTATCCTATGCTTTATTAAATTGTATTTATGTTGTTTTACCCTATGCTTTATTAAATTGTATTTATGTTGTTTTATCCCATGCTTTATTAAATTGTATTTATGTTGTTTGAACCTATGCTTTATTAAATTGTATTTGTGTTGTTTTATCCTATGCTTTATTAAATTGTATTTATGTTGTTTATAACCTATGCTTTATTAAATTGTATTTATGTTGTTTTATCTTATGCTTTATTAAATTGTTTTTATGTTGTTCTAACCTATGCTTTATTAAATTGTATTTATGTTGTTTTATCCTATGCTTTATTAAATTGTATTTATGTTGTTTTATCCTATGCTTTATTAAATTGTATTTATGTTGTTTTATCCTCTGCTTTATTAAATTGTATTTATGTTGTTTTAACACATGCTTTATTAAATTGTATTTATGTTGTTTTATCCTATGCTTTATTAAATTGTATTTATGTTGTTTTATCCTATGATTTATTAAATTGTATTTATGTTGTTTTAACCTATGCTTTATTAAACTGTATTTATGTTGTTTTATCCTATGCTTTATTAAATTGTATTTATGATGTTTTAACCCATGCTTCAATAAATTGTATTTATGTTGTTTTATCCTATGCTTCATTAAATTGTGTTTATGTTGTTTTATCCTATGCTTTATTAAATTGTAGTTATGTTGTTTTATCCTATGCTTTATTAAATTGTATTTATGTTATTTTAACCCATGCTTTATTAAATTGTGTTTATGTTGTTTTATCCTATGCTTTATTAAATTGTAGTTATGTTGTTTTTTCCTATGCTTTATTAAATTGTGTTTATGTTGTTTTAACCTATGCTTTATTAAATTGTATTTATGTTGTTTTATCCTATGCTTTATTAAATTGTATTTATGTTGTTTTAACCCATGCTTCATTAAATTGTATTTATGTTGTTTTATCCTATGCTTCATTAAATGTTATTTATGTTGTTTTATCCTATGCTTTATTAAATTGTGTTTATGTTGTTTTATCCTATGCTTTATTAAATTGTATTTATGTTGTTTTAACCTATGCTTTATTAAATTGTATTTATGTTGTTTTATCCTATGCTTTATTAAATTGTATTTATGTTGTTTTAACCTATGCTTTATTAAATTGTATTTATGCTGTTTTATCCTATGCTTTATTAAATTGTATTTATGTTGTTTTAACCTATGCTTTATTAAATTGTATTTATGTTGTTTTATCATATGCTTTATTAAATTGTATTTATGTTGTTCTAACCTATGCTTTATTAAATTGTATTTATGTTGTTTTATCCTATGCTTTATTAAATTGTATCTATGTTGTTTTAACCTATGCTTTATTAAATTGTATTTATGTTGTTTTATCCTATGCTTTATTAAATTGTATTTATGTTGTTTTACCCTATGCTTTATTAAATTGTATTTATGTTGTTTTATCCCATGCTTTATTAAATTGTATTTATGTTGTTTGAACCTATGCTTTATTAAATTGTATTTGTGTTGTTTTATCCTATGCTTTATTAAATTGTATTTATGTTGTTTATAACCTATGCTTTATTAAATTGTATTTATGTTGTTTTATCTTATGCTTTATTAAATTGTTTTTATGTTGTTCTAACCTATGCTTTATTAAATTGTATTTATGTTGTTTTATCCTATGCTTTATTAAATTGTATTTATGTTGTTTTATCCTATGCTTTATTAAATTGTATTTATGTTGTTTTATCCTCTGCTTTATTAAATTGTATTTATGTTGTTTTAACACATGCTTTATTAAATTGTATTTATGTTGTTTTATCCTATGCTTTATTAAATTGTATTTATGTTGTTTTATCCTATGATTTATTAAATTGTATTTATGTTGTTTTAACCTATGCTTTATTAAATTGTATTTATGTTGTTTTATCCTATGCTTTATTAAATTGTATTTATGATGTTTTAACCCATGCTTCAATAAATTGTATTTATGTTGTTTTATCCTATGCTTCATTAAATTGTGTTTATGTTGTTTTATCCTATGCTTTATTAAATTGTAGTTATGTTGTTTTATCCTATGCTTTATTAAATTGTATTTATGTTATTTTAACCCATGCTTTATTAAATTGTGTTTATGTTGTTTTATCCTATGCTTTATTAAATTGTAGTTATGTTGTTTTTTCCTATGCTTTATTAAATTGTGTTTATGTTGTTTTAACCTATGCTTTATTAAATTGTATTTATGTTGTTTTATCCTATGCTTTATTAAATTGTATTTATGTTGTTTTAACCCATGCTTCATTAAATTGTATTTATGTTGTTTTATCCTATGCTTCATTAAATGTTATTTATGTTGTTTTATCCTATGCTTTATTAAATTGTGTTTATGTTGTTTTATCCTATGCTTTATTAAATTGTATTTATGTTGTTTTAACCTATGCTTTATTAAATTGTATTTATGTTGTTTTATCCTATGCTTTATTAAATTGTATTTATGTTGTTTTAACCTATGCTTTATTAAATTGTATTTATGCTGTTTTATCCTATGCTTTATTAAATTGTATTTATGTTGTTTTAACCTATGCTTTATTAAATTGTATTTATGTAGTTTTATCCTATGATTTATTAAATTGTATTTATGTTGTTCTAACCTATGCTTTAGTAAATTGTATTTATGTTGTTCTAACCTATGCTTTATTAAATTGTATTTATGTTGTTTTATCCTATGCTTTATTAAATTGTATTTATGTTGTTTTATCCTATGCTTTATTAAATTGTATTTAGGTTGTTTTAACCCATGCTTTATTAAATTGTATTTATGTTGTTTTATCCTATGCTTTATTAAATTGTATTTATGTTGTTTTTTCCTATGCTTTATTACATTGTATTTATGTTGTTTTAACCTATGCTTTATTAAATTGTATTTATGTTGTTTTATCCTATGCTTTATTAAATTGTATTTATGTTGTTTTAACCCATGCTTCATTAAATTGTATTTATGTTGTTTTATCCTATGCTTCATTAAATGTTATTTATGTTGTTTTATCCTATGCTTTATTAAATTGTATTTATGTTGTTTTATCCTATGCTTTATTAAATTGTATTTATGTTGTTTTATCCTATGCTTTATTAAATTGTATTTATGTTGTTTTAACCTATGCTTTATTAAATTGTATTTATGCTGTTTTAACCTATGCTTTATTAAATTGTATTTATGTTGTTTTAACCTATGCTTTATTAAATTGTATTTATGTTGTTTTATCATATGCTTTATTAAATTGTATTTATGTTGTTCTAACCTATGCTTTATTAAATTGTATTTATGTTGTTTTATCCTATGCTTTATTAAATTGTATCTATGTTGTTTTAACCTATGCTTTATTAAATTGTATTTATGTTGTTTTATCCTATGCTTTATTAAATTGTATTTATGTTGTTTTACCCTATGCTTTATTAAATTGTATTTATGTTGTTTTATCCCATGCTTTATTAAATTGTATTTATGTTGTTTGAACCTATGCTTTATTAAATTGTATTTATGTTGTTTTATCCTATGCTTTATTAAATTGTATTTATGTTGTTTATAACCTATGCTTTATTAAATTGTATTTATGTTGTTTTATCTTATGCTTTATTAAATTGTTTTTATGTTGTTCTAACCTATGCTTTATTAAATTGTATTTATGTTGTTTTATCCTATGCTTTATTAAATTGTATTTATGTTGTTTTATCCTATGCTTTATTAAATTGTATTTATGTTGTTTTATCCTCTGCTTTATTAAATTGTATTTATGTTGTTTTAACACATGCTTTATTAAATTGTATTTATGTTGTTTTATCCTATGCTTTATTAAATTGTATTTATGTTGTTTTATCCTATGATTTATTAAATTGTATTTATGTTGTTTTAACCTATGCTTTATTAAATTGTATTTATGTTGTTTTATCCTATGCTTTATTAAATTGTATTTATGTTGTTTTAACCCATGCTTCATTAAATTGTATTTATGTTGTTTTATCCTATGCTTCATTAAATTGTGTTTATGTTGTTTTATCCTATGCTTTATTAAATTGTAGTTATGTTGTTTTATCCTATGCTTTATTAAATTGTTTTTATGTTGTTTTAACCCATGCTTCATTAAATTGTATTTATGTTGTTTTATCCTATGCTTTATTAAATTGTATTTCTGTTGTTTTATCCTATGCTTTATTAAATTGAATTTATGTTGTTTTATCCCATACTTTATTAAATTGTATTTATGTTGTTTTAACCTATGCTTTATTAAATTGTATTTATGTTGTTTTATCCTATGCTTTATTAAATTGTATTTATGTTGTTTTATCCTATGCTTTATTAAATTGTTTTTATGTTGTTCTAACCTATGCTTTATTAAATTGTATTTATGTTGTTTTATCCTATGCTTTATTAAATTGTGTTTATGTTGTTTTAACCTATGCTTTATTAAATTGTATTTATGTTGTTTTATCCTATGCTTTATTAAATTGTATTTATGTTGTTTTAACCCATGCTTCATTAAATTGTATTTATGTTGTTTTATCCTATGCTTCATTAAATGTTATTTATGTTGTTTTATCCTATGCTTTATTAAATTGTGTTTATGTTGTTTTATCCTATGCTTTATTAAATTGTATTTATGTTGTTTTAACCTATGCTTTATTAAATTGTATTTATGTTGTTTTATCCTATGCTTTATTAAATTGTATTTATGTTGTTTTAACCTATGCTTTATTAAATTGTATTTATGCTGTTTTATCCTATGCTTTATTAAATTGTATTTATGTTGTTTTAACCTATGCTTTATTAAATTGTATTTATGTAGTTTTATCCTATGATTTATTAAATTGTATTTATGTTGTTCTAACCTATGCTTTAGTAAATTGTATTTATGTTGTTTTATCCTATGCTTTATTAAATTGTATTTATGTTGTTTTATCCTCTGCTTTATTAAATTGTATTTATGTTGTTTTAGCACATGCTTTATTAAATTGTATTTATGTTGTTTTATCCTATGATTTATTAAATTGTATTTATGTTGTTTTAACCTATGCTTTATTAAATTGTATTTATGTTGTTTTATCCTATGCTTTATTAAATTGTATTTATGTTGTTTTAACCCATGCTTCATTAAATTGTATTTATGTTGTTTTATCCTATGCTTCATTAAATTGTGTTTATGTTGTTTTATCCTATGCTTTATTAAATTGTAGTTATGTTGTTTTATCCTATGCTTTATTAAATTGTATTTATGTTGTTTTAACCCATGCTTCATTAGATTGTATTTATGTTGTTTTATCCTATGCTTTATTAAATTGTGTTTATGTTGTTTTGTCCTATGCTTTATTAAATTGTATTTATGTTGTTTTATCCTATGCTTTATTAAATTGTATTTATGTTGTTTTATCCTATGCTTTATTAAATTGTATTTATGTTGTTTTATCCTATGATTCATTAAATTGTATTTATGTTGTTTTATCCTATGCTTTATTAAATTGTATTTATGTTGTTTTAACCCATGCTTTATTAAATTGTATTTATGCTGTTTTATCCTATGCTTTATTAAATTGTATTTATGTTGTTTTATCCTATGCTTTATTAAATTGTATTTATGTTGTTTTAACCTGTGCTTTTTAAAATTTTATTTATGTTGTTTTATCCTATGCTTTATTAAATTGTATTTGTGTTGTTTTAACCTATGCTTTATTAAATTGTATTTATGTTGTTTTATCCTATGCTTTATTAAATTGTATTTATGTTGTTTTAACCTATGCTTTATTAAATTTTGTTTGTGTTGTTTTAACCTATGCTTTATTAAATTGTATTTATCTTGTTTTAACCTATGCTTTATTAAATTGTATTTATGTTGTTTTAACCTGTGCTTTTTAAAATTTTATTTATGTTGTTTTATCCTATGCTTTATTAAATTGTATTTGTGTTGTTTTAACCTATGCTTTATTAAATTGTATTTATGTTGTTTTATCCTATGCTTTATTAAATTGTATTTATCTTGTTTTAACCTATGCTTTATTAAATTGTATTTATGTTGTTTTATCCTATGCTTTATTAAATTGTATTTATGTTGTTTTATCCTATGCTTTATTAAATTGTATTTATGTTGTTTTAACCTATGCTTTATTAAATTGTATTTATGTTTTTTTAACCTATGCTTTCTTAAATTGTATTTATGTTGTTTTATCCTATGCTTTATTAAATGGTATTTATGTTGTTTTATCCTATGCTTTATTAAATTGTATTTATGTTGTTTTATCCTATGCTTTATTAAATTGTATTTATGTTGTTTTATCCTATGCTTTATTAAATTGTATTTATGTTCTTTTGACCTATGCTTTATTAAATTGTATTTATGCTGTTTTAACCTATGCTTTATTAAATTGTATTTATGTTGTTTTAACCTATGCTTTATTAAATTGTATTTATGTTGTTTTATCCTATGCTTTATTAACTTGTATTTATGTTGTTCTAACCTATGCTTTATTAAATTGTATTTATGTTGTTTTATCCTATGCTTTATTAAATTGTATTTATGTTGTTTTAACCTATGCTTTATTAAATTGTATTTATGTTGTTTTATCCTATGCTTTATTAAATTGTATTTATGTTGTTTTATCCTATGCTTTATTAAATTGTTTTTATGTTGTTCTAACCTATGCTTTATTAAATTGTATTTATGTTGTTTTATCCTATGCTTTATTAAATTGTATTTATGTTGTTTTAACCTATGCTTTATTAAATTGTATTTATGTTGTTTTTTCCTATGCTTTATTAAATTGTGTTTATGTTGTTTTAACCTATGCTTTATTAAATTGTATTTATGTTGTTTTATCCTATGCTTTTTTAAATTGTATTTATGTTGTTTTAACCCATGCTTCATTAAATTGTATTTATGTTGTTTTATCCTATGCTTCATTAATTGTTATTTATGTTGTTTTATCCTATGCTTTATTAAATTGTATTTATGTTGTTTTATCCTATGCTTTATTAAATTGTATTTATGTTGTTTTAACCTATGCTTTATTAAATTGTATTTATGCTGTTTTATCCTATGCTTTATTAAATTGTATTTATGTTGTTTTAACCTATGCTTTATTAAATTGTATTTATGTAGTTTTATCCTATGATTTATTAAATTGTATTTATGTTGTTCTAACCTATGCTTTAGTAAATTGTATTTATGTTGTTCTAACCTATGCTTTATTAAATTGTATTTATGTTGTTTTATCCTATGCTTTATTAAATTGTATTTATGTTGTTTTATCCTATGCTTTATTAAATTGTATTTAGGTTGTTTTATCCCATGCTTTATTAAATTGTATTTATGTTGTTTTATCCTATGCTTTATTAAATTGTATTTATGTTGTTTTTTCCTATGCTTTATTACATTGTATTTATGTTGTTTTAACCTATGCTTTATTAAATTGTATTTATGTTGTTTTATCCTATGCTTTATTAAATTGTATTTATGTTGTTTTAACCCATGCTTCATTAAATTGTATTTATGTTGTTTTATCCTATGCTTCATTAAATGTTATTTATGTTGTTTTATCCTATGCTTTATTAAATTGTATTTATGTTGTTTTATCCTATGCTTTATTAAATTGTATTTATGTTGTTTTATCCTATGCTTTATTAAATTGTATTTATGTTGTTTTAACCTATGCTTTATTAAATTGTATTTATGCTGTTTTAACCTATGCTTTATTAAATTGTATTTATGTTGTTTTAACCTATGCTTTATTAAATTGTATTTATGTTGTTTTATCATATGCTTTATTAAATTGTATTTATGTTGTTCTAACCTATGCTTTATTAAATTGTATTTATGTTGTTTTATCCTATGCTTTATTAAATTGTGTTTATGTTGTTTTGTCCTATGCTTTATTAAATTGTATTTATGTTGTTTTATCCTATGCTTTATTAAATTGTATTTATGTTGTTTTATCCTATGCTTTATTAAATTGTATTTATGTTGTTTTATCCTATGATTCATTAAATTGTATTTATGTTGTTTTATCCTATGCTTTATTAAATTGTATTTATGTTGTTTTAACCCATGCTTTATTAAATTGTATTTATGCTGTTTTATCCTATGCTTTATTAAATTGTATTTATGTTGTTTTATCCTATGCTTTATTAAATTGTATTTATGTTGTTTTAACCTGTGCTTTTTAAAATTTTAATTATGTTGTTTTATCCTATGCTTTATTAAATTGTATTTGTGTTGTTTTAACCTATGCTTTATTAAATTGTATTTATGTTGTTTTATCCTATGCTTTATTAAATTGTATTTATGTTGTTTTAACCTATGCTTTATTAAATTTTGTTTGTGTTGTTTTAACCTATGCTTTATTAAATTGTATTTATCTTGTTTTAACCTATGCTTTATTAAATTGTATTTATGTTTTTTTAACCTATGCTTTCTTAAATTGTATTTATGTTGTTTTATCCTATGCTTTATTAAATGGTATTTATGTTGTTTTATCCTATGCTTTATTAAATTGTATTTATGTTGTTTTATCCTGTGCTTTATTAAATTGTATTTATGTTGTTTTATCCTATGCTTTATTAAATTGTATTTATGTTGTTTTATCCTATGCTTTATTAAATTGTATTTATGTTCTTTTAACCTATGCTTTATTAAATTGTATTTATGCTGTTTTAACCTATGCTTTATTAAATTGTATTTATGTTGTTTTAACCTATGCTTTATTAAATTGTATTTATGTTGTTTTATCCTATGCTTTATTAACCTTTATTTATGTTGTTCTAACCTATGCTTTATTAAATTGTATTTATGTTGTTTTATCCTATGCTTTATTAAATTGTATTTATGTTGTTTTAACCTATGCTTTATTAAATTGTATTTATGTTGTTTTATCCTATGCTTTATTAAATTGTATTTCTGTTGTTTTATCCTATGCTTTATTAAATTGTATTTATGTTGTTTTATCCTATGCTTTATTAAATTGTATTTCTGTTGTTTTATCCTATGCTTTATTAAATTGTATTTATGTTGTTTATAACCTATGCTTTATTAAATTGTATTTATGTTGTTTTATCTTATGCTTTATTAAATTGTTTTTATTTTGTTCTAACCTATGCTTTATTAAATTGTATTTATGTTGTTTTATCCTATGCTTTATTAAATTGTATTTATGTTGTTTTATCCTATGCTTTATTAAATTGTATTTATGTTGTTTTATCCTCTGCTTTATTAAATTGTATTTATGTTGTTTTAACACATGCTTTATTAAATTGTATTTATGTTGTTTTATCCTATGCTTTATTAAATTGTATTTATGTTGTTTTATCCTCTGCTTTATTAAATTGTATTTATGTTGTTTTAGCACATGCTTTATTAAATTGTATTTATGTTGTTTTATCCTATGATTTATTAAATTGTATTTATGTTGTTTTAACCTATGCTTTTTTAAATTGTATTTATGTTGTTTTATCCTATGCTTTATTAAATTGTATTTATGTTGTTTTAACCCATGCTTCATTAAATTGTATTTATGTTGTTTTATCCTATGCTTCATTAAATTGTGTTTATGTTGTTTTATCCTATGCTTTATTAAATTGTAGTTATGTTGTTTTATCCTATGCTTTATTAAATTGTATTTATGTTGTTTTAACCCATGCTTTATTAAATTGTGTTTATGTTGTTTTATCCTATGCTTTATTAAATTGTAGTTATGTTGTTTTTTCCTATGCTTTATTACATTGTATTTATGTTGTTTTAACCTATGCTTTATTAAATTGTATTTATGTTGTTTTATCCTATGCTTTATTAAATTGTATTTATGTTGTTTTAACCCATGCTTCATTAAATTGTATTTATGTTGTTTTATCCTATGCTTCATTAAATGTTATTTATGTTGTTTTATCCTATGCTTTATTAAATTGTATTTATGTTGTTTTATCCTATGCTTTATTAAATTGTATTTATGTTGTTTTATCCTATGCTTTATTAAATTGTATTTATGTTGTTTTAACCTATGCTTTATTAAATTGTATTTATGCTGTTTTAACCTATGCTTTATTAAATTGTATTTATGTTGTTTTAACCTATGCTTTATTAAATTGTATTTATGTTGTTTTATCATATGCTTTATTAAATTGTATTTATGTTGTTCTAACCTATGCTTTATTAAATTGTATTTATGTTGTTTTATCCTATGCTTTATTAAATTGTATCTATGTTGTTTTAACCTATGCTTTATTAAATTGTATTTATGTTGTTTTATCCTATGCTTTATTAAATTGTATTTATGTTGTTTTACCCTATGCTTTATTAAATTGTATTTATGTTGTTTTATCCCATGCTTTATTAAATTGTATTTATGTTGTTTGAACCTATGCTTTATTAAATTGTATTTATGTTGTTTTATCCTATGCTTTATTAAATTGTATTTATGTTGTTTATAACCTATGCTTTATTAAATTGTATTTATGTTGTTTTATCTTATGCTTTATTAAATTGTTTTTATGTTGTTCTAACCTATGCTTTATTAAATTGTATTTATGCTGTTTTATCCTATGCTTTATTAAATTGTATTTATGTTGTTTTATCCTATGCTTTATTAAATTGTATTTATGTTGTTTTATCCTCTGCTTTATTAAATTGTATTTATGTTGTTTTAACACATGCTTTATTAAATTGTATTTATGTTGTTTTAACACATGCTTTATTAAATTGTATTTATGTTGTTTTATCCTATGCTTTATTAAATTGTATTTATGTTGTTTTATCCTATGATTTATTAAATTGTATTTGTGTTGTTTTAACCTATGCTTTATTAAATTGTATTTATGTTGTTTTATCCTATGTTTATTAAATTGTATTTATGTTGTTTTAACCCATGCTTCATTAAATTGTATTTATGTTGTTTTATCCTATGCTTCATTAAATTGTGTTTATGTTGTTTTATCCTATGCTTTATTAAATTGTAGTTATGTTGTTTTATCCTATGCTTTATTAAATTGTATTTATGTTGTTTTAACCCATGCTTTATTAAATTGTGTTTATGTTGTTTTATCCTATGCTTTATTAAATTGTAGTTATGTTGTTTTTTCCTATGCTTTATTAAATTGTGTTTATGTTGTTTTAACCTATGCTTTATTAAATTGTATTTATGTTGTTTTATCCTATGCTTTATTAAATTGTATTTATGTTGTTTTAACCCATGCTTCATTAAATTGTTTTTATGTTGTTTTATCCTATGCTTCATTAAATGTTATTTATGTTGTTTTATCCTATGCTTTATTAAATTGTGTTTATGTTGTTTTATCCTATGCTTTATTAAATTGTATTTATGTTGTTTTAACCTATGCTTTATTAAATTGTATTTATGTTGTTTTATCCTATGCTTTATTAAATTGTATTTATGTTGTTTTAACCTATGCTTTATTAAATTGTATTTATGCTGTTTTATCCTATGCTTTATTAAATTGTATTTATGTTGTTTTAACCTATGCTTTATTAAATTGTATTTATGTAGTTTTATCCTATGATTTATTAAATTGTATTTATGTTGTTCTAACCTATGCTTTAGTAAATTGTATTTATGTTGTTCTAACCTATGCTTTATTAAATTGCATTTATGTTGTTTTATCCTATGCTTTATTAAATTGTATTTATGTTGTTTTATCCTATGCTTTATTAAATTGTATTTAGGTTGTTTTAACCCATGCTTTATTAAATTGTATTTATGTTGTTTTATCCTATGCTTTATTAAATTGTATTTATGTTGTTTTTTCCTATGCTTTATTACATTGTATTTATGTTGTTTTAACCTATGCTTTATTAAATTGTATTTATGTTGTTTTATCCTATGCTTTATTAAATTGTATTTATGTTGTTTTAACCCATGCTTCATTAAATTGTATTTATGTTGTTTTATCCTTTGCTTCATTAAATGTTATTTATGTTGTTTTATCCTATGCTTTATTAAATTGTATTTATGTTGTTTTATCCTATGCTTTATTAAATTGTATTTATGTTGTTTTATCCTATGCTTTATTAAATTGTATTTATGTTGTTTTAACCTATGCTTTATTAAATTGTATTTATGCTGTTTTAACCTATGCTTTATTAAATTGTATTTATGTTGTTTTAACCTATGCTTTATTAAATTGTATTTATGTTGTTTTATCATATGCTTTATTAGATTGTATTTATGTTGTTCTAACCTATGCTTTATTAAATTGTATTTATGTTGTTTTATCCTATGCTTTATTAAATTGTATCTATGTTGTTTTAACCTATGCTTTATTAAATAGTATTTATGTTGTTTTATCCTATGCTTTATTAAATTGTATTTATGTTGTTTTACCCTACGCTTTATTAAATTGTATTTATGTTGTTTTATCCCATGCTTTATTAAATTGTATTTATGTTGTTTGAACCTATGCTTTATTAAATTGTATTTATGTTGTTTTATCCTATGCTTTATTAAATTGTATTTATGTTGTTTATAACCTATGCTTTATTAAATTGTATTTATGTTGTTTTATCTTATGCTTTATTAAATTGTTTTTATGTTGTTCTAACCTATGCTTTATTAAATTGTATTTATGTTGTTTTATCCTATGCTTTATTAAATTGTATTTATGTTGTTTTATCCTATGCTTTATTAAATTGTATTTATGTTGTTTTAACACATGCTTTATTAAATTGTATTTATGTTGTTTTATCCTATGCTTTATTAAATTGTATTTATGTTGTTTTATCCTATGATTTATTAAATTGTATTTATGTTGTTTTAACCTATGCTTTATTAAATTGTATTTATGTTGTTTTATCCTATGCTTTATTAAATTGTATTTATGTTGTTTTAACCCATGCTTCATTAAATTGTATTTATGTTGTTTTATCCTATGCTTCATTAAATTGTGTTTATGTTGTTTTATCCTATGCTTTATTAAATTGTAGTTATGTTGTTTTATCCTATGCTTTATTAAATTGTATTTATGTTGTTTTAACCCATGCTTCATTAAATTGTATTTATGTTGTTTTATCCTATGCTTTATTAAATTGTGTTTATGTTGTTTTGTCCTATGCTTTATTAAATTGTATTTATGTTGTTTTATCCTATGCTTTATTAAATTGTATTTATGTTGTTTTATCCTATGCTTTATTAAATTGTATTTATGTTGTTTTATCCTATGATTCATTAAATTGTATTTATGTTGTTTTATCCTATGCTTTATTAAATTGTATTTATGTTGTTTTAACCCATGCTTTATTAAATTGTATTTATGCTGTTTTATCCTATGCTTTATTAAATTGTATTTATGTTGTTTTATCCTATGCTTTATTAAATTGTATTTATGTTGTTTTAACCTGTGCTTTTTAAAATTTTAATTATGTTGTTTTATCCTATGCTTTATTAAATTGTATTTGTGTTGTTTTAACCTATGCTTTATTAAATTGTATTTATGTTGTTTTATCCTATGCTTTATTAAATTGTATTTATGTTGTTTTAACCTATGCTTTATTAAATTTTGTTTGTGTTGTTTTAACCTATGCTTTATTAAATTGTATTTATCTTGTTTTAACCTATGCTTTATTAAATTGTATTTATGTTTTTTTAACCTATGCTTTCTTAAATTGTATTTATGTTGTTTTATCCTATGCTTTATTAAATGGTATTTATGTTGTTTTATCCTATGCTTTATTAAATTGTATTTATGTTGTTTTATCCTGTGCTTTATTAAATTGTATTTATGTTGTTTTATCCTATGCTTTATTAAATTGTATTTATGTTGTTTTATCCTATGCTTTATTAAATTGTATTTATGTTCTTTTAACCTATGCTTTATTAAATTGTATTTATGCTGTTTTAACCTATGCTTTATTAAATTGTATTTATGTTGTTTTAACCTATGCTTTATTAAATTGCATTTATGTTGTTTTATCCTATGCTTTATTAACCTTTATTTATGTTGTTCTAACCTATGCTTTATTAAATTGTATTTATGTTGTTTTATCCTATGCTTTATTAAATTGTATTTATGTTGTTTTAACCTATGCTTTATTAAATTGTATTTATGTTGTTTTATCCTATGCTTTATTAAATTGTATTTCTGTTGTTTTATCCTATGCTTTATTAAATTGTATTTATGTTGTTTTATCCTATGCTTTATTAAATTGTATTTCTGTTGTTTTATCCTATGCTTTATTAAATTGTATTTATGTTGTTTATAACCTATGCTTTATTAAATTGTATTTATGTTGTTTTATCTTATGCTTTATTAAATTGTTTTTATTTTGTTCTAACCTATGCTTTATTAAATTGTATTTATGTTGTTTTATCCTATGCTTTATTAAATTGTATTTATGTTGTTTTATCCTATGCTTTATTAAATTGTATTTATGTTGTTTTATCCTCTGCTTTATTAAATTGTATTTATGTTGTTTTAACACATGCTTTATTAAATTGTATTTATGTTGTTTTATCCTATGCTTTATTAAATTGTATTTATGTTGTTTTATCCTCTGCTTTATTAAATTGTATTTATGTTGTTTTAGCACATGCTTTACTAAATTGTATTTATGTTGTTTTATCCTATGATTTATTAAATTGTATTTATGTTGTTTTAACCTATGCTTTATTAAATTGTATTTATGTTGTTTTATCCTATGCTTTATTAAATTGTATTTATGTTGTTTTAACCCATGCTTCATTAAATTGTATTTATGTTGTTTTATCCTATGCTTCATTAAATTGTGTTTATGTTGTTTTATCCTATGCTTTATTAAATTGTAGTTATGTTGTTTTATCCTATGCTTTATTAAATTGTATTTATGTTGTTTTAACCCATGCTTTATTAAATTGTGTTTATGTTGTTTTATCCTATGCTTTATTAAATTGTAGTTATGTTGTTTTTTCCTATGCTTTATTAAATTGTGTTTATGTTGTTTTAACCTATGCTTTATTAAATTGTATTTATGTTGTTTTATCCTATGCTTTATTAAATTGTATTTATGTTGTTTTAACCCATGCTTCATTAAATTGTATTTATGTTGTTTTATCCTATGCTTCATTAAATGTTATTTATGTTGTTTTATCCTATGCTTTATTAAATTGTGATTATGTTGTTTTATCCTATGCTTTATTAAATTGTATTTATGTTGTTTTAACCTATGCTTTATTAAATTGTATTTATGTTGTTTTATCCTATGCTTTATTAAATTGTATTTATGTTGTTTTAACCTATGCTTTATTAAATTGTATTTATGCTGTTTTATCCTATGCTTTATTAAATTGTATTTATGTTGTTTTAACCTATGCTTTATTAAATTGTATTTATGTAGTTTTATCCTATGATTTATTAAATTGTATTTATGTTGTTCTAACCTATGCTTTAGTAAATTGTATTTATGTTGTTCTAACCTATGCTTTATTAAATTGTATTTAGGTTGTTTTATCCTATGCTTCATTAAATGTTATTTATGTTGTTTTATCCTATGCTTTATTAAATTGTATTTATGTTGTTTTATCCTATGCTTTATTAAATTGTATTTATGTTGTTTTATCCTATGCTTTATTAAATTGTATTTATGTTGTTTTAACCTATGCTTTATTAAATTGTATTTATGCTGTTTTAACCTATGCTTTATTAAATTGTATTTATGTTGTTTTAACCTATGCTTTATTAAATTGTATTTATGTTGTTTTATCATATGCTTTATTAAATTGTATTTATGTTGTTCTAACCTATGCTTTATTAAATTGTATTTATGTTGTTTTATCCTATGCTTTATTAAATTGTATCTATGTTGTTTTAACCTATGCTTTATTAAATTGTATTTATGTTGTTTTATCCTATGCTTTATTAAATTGTATTTATGTTGTTTTAAACTATGCTTTATTAAATTGTATTTATGCTGTTTTATCCTATGCTTTATTAAATTGTATTTATGTTGTTTTAACCTATGCTTTATTAAATTGTATTTATGTAGTTTTATCCTATGATTTATTAAATTGTATTTATGTTGTTCTAACCTATGCTTTAGTAAATTGTATTTATGTTGTTCTAACCTATGCTTTATTAAATTGTATTTAGGTTGTTTTATCCTATGCTTCATTAAATGTTATTTATGTTGTTTTATCCTATGCTTTATTAAATTGTATTTATGTTGTTTTATCCTATGCTTTATTAAATTGTATTTATGTTGTTTTATCCTATGCTTTATTAAATTGTATTTATGTTGTTTTAACCTATGCTTTATTAAATTGTATTTATGCTGTTTTAACCTATGCTTTATTAAATTGTATTTATGTTGTTTTAACCTATGCTTTATTAAATTGTATTTATGTTGTTTTATCATATGCTTTATTAAATTGTATTTATGTTGTTCTAACCTATGCTTTATTAAATTGTATTTATGTTGTTTTATCCTATGCTTTATTAAATTGTATCTATGTTGTTTTAACCTATGCTTTATTAAATTGTATTTATGTTGTTTTATCCTATGCTTTATTAAATTGTATTTATGTTGTTTTACCCTATGCTTTATTAAATTGTATTTATGTTGTTTTATCCCATGCTTTATTAAATTGTATTTATGTTGTTTGAACCTATGCTTTATTAAATTGTATTTATGTTGTTTTATCCTATGCTTTATTAAATTGTATTTATGTTGTTTATAACCTATGCTTTATTAAATTGTATTTATGTTGTTTTATCTTATGCTTTATTAAATTGTTTTTATGTTGTTCTAACCTATGCTTTATTAAATTGTATTTATGTTGTTTTATCCTATGCTTTATTAAATTGTATTTATGTTGTTTTATCCTATGCTTTATTAAATTGTATTTATGTTGTTTTATCCTCTGCTTTATTAAATTGTATTTATGTTGTTTTAACACATGCTTTATTAAATTGTATTTATGTTGTTTTATCCTATGCTTTATTAAATTGTATTTATGTTGTTTTATCCTATGATTTATTAAATTGTATTTATGTTGTTTTAACCTATGCTTTATTAAATTGTATTTATGTTGTTTTATCCTATGCTTTATTAAATTGTATTTATGTTGTTTTAACCCATGCTTCATTAAATTGTATTTATGTTGTTTTATCCTATGCTTCATTAAATTGTGTTTATGTTGTTTTATCCTATGCTTTATTAAATTGTAGTTATGTTGTTTTATCCTATGCTTTATTAAATTGTATTTATGTTGTTTTAACCCATGGTTCATTAAATTGTATTTATGTTGTTTTATCCTATGCTTTATTAAATTGTGTTTATGTTGTTTTGTCCTATGCTTTATTAAATTGTATTTATGTTGTTTTATCCTATGCTTTATTAAATTGTATTTATGTTGTTTTATCCTATGCTTTATTAAATTGTATTTATGTTGTTTTATCCTATGATTCATTAAATTGTATTTATGTTGTTTTATCCTATGCTTTATTAAATTGTATTTATGTTGTTTTAACCCATGCTTTATTAAATTGTATTTATGTTGTTTTATCCTATGCTTTATTAAATTGTATTTATGTTGTTTTATCCTATGCTTTATTAAATTGTATTTATGTTGTTTTAACCTGTGCTTTTTAAAATTTTAATTATGTTGTTTTATCCTATGCTTTATTAAATTGTATTTGTGTTGTTTTAACCTATGCTTTATTAAATTGTATTTATGTTGTTTTATCCTATGCTTTATTAAATTGTATTTATGTTGTTTTAACCTATGCTTTATTAAATTTTGTTTGTGTTGTTTTAACCTATGCTTTATTAAATTGTATTTATCTTGTTTTAACCTATGCTTTATTAAATTGTATTTATGTTTTTTTAACCTATGCTTTCTTAAATTGTATTTATGTTGTTTTATCCTATGCTTTATTAAATGGTATTTATGTTGTTTTATCCTATGCTTTATTAAATTGTATTTATGTTGTTTTATCCTGTGCTTTATTAAATTGTATTTATGTTGTTTTATCCTATGCTTTATTAAATTGTATTTATGTTGTTTTATCCTATGCTTTATTAAATTGTATTTATGTTCTTTTAACCTATGCTTTATTAAATTGTATTTATGCTGTTTTAACCTATGCTTTATTAAATTGTATTTATGTTGTTTTAACCTATGCTTTATTAAATTGTATTTATGTTGTTTTATCCTATGCTTTATTAACTTGTATTTATGTTGTTCTAACCTATGCTTTATTAAATTGTATTTATGTTGTTTTATCCTATGCTTTATTAAATTGTATTTATGTTGTTTTAACCTATGCTTTATTAAATTGTATTTATGTTGTTTTATCCTATGCTTTATTAAATTGTATTTCTGTTGTTTTATCCTATGCTTTATTAAATTGTATTTATGTTGTTTTATCCTATGCTTTATTAAATTGTATTTCTGTTGTTTTATCCTATGCTTTATTAAATTGTATTTATGTTGTTTATAACCTATGCTTTATTAAATTGTATTTATGTTGTTTTATCTTATGCTTTATTAAATTGTTTTTATTTTGTTCTAACCTATGCTTTATTAAATTGTATTTATGTTGTTTTATCCTATGCTTTATTAAATTGTATTTATGTTGTTTTATCCTATGCTTTATTAAATTGTATTTATGTTGTTTTATCCTCTGCTTTATTAAATTGTATTTATGTTGTTTTAACACATGCTTTATTAAATTGTATTTATGTTGTTTTATCCTATGCTTTATTAAATTGTATTTATGTTGTTTTATCCTCTGCTTTATTAAATTGTATTTATGTTGTTTTAGCACATGCTTTATTAAATTGTATTTATGTTGTTTTATCCTATGCTTTATTAAATTGTATTTATGTTGTTTTATCCTATGATTTATTAAATTGTATTTATGTTGTTTTAACCTATGCTTTATTAAATTGTATTTATGTTGTTTTATCCTATGCTTTATTAAATTGTATTTATGTTGTTTTAACCCATGCTTCATTAAATTGTATTTATGTTGTTTTATCCTATGCTTTATTAAATTGTGTTTATGTTGTTTTGTCCTATGCTTTATTAAATTGTATTTATGTTGTTTTATCCTATGCTTTATTAAATTGTATTTATGTTGTTTTATCCTATGCTTTATTAAATTGTATTTATGTTGTTTTATCCTATGATTCATTAAATTGTATTTATGTTGTTTTATCCTATGCTTTATTAAATTGTATTTATGTTGTTTTAACCCATTCTTTATTAAATTGTATTTATGCTGTTTTATCCTATGCTTTATTAAATTGTATTTATGTTGTTTTATCCTATGCTTTATTAAATTGTATTTATGTTGTTTTAACCTGTGCTTTTTAAAATTTTATTTATGTTGTTTTATCCTATGCTTTATTAAATTGTATTTGTGTTGTTTTAACCTATGCTTTATTAAATTGTATTTATGTTGTTTTATCCTATGCTTTATTAAATTGTATTTATGTTGTTTTAACCTATGCTTTATTAAATTTTGTTTGTGTTGTTTTAACCTATGCTTTATTAAATTGTATTTATCTTGTTTTAACCTATGCTTTATTAAATTGTATTTATGTTGTTTTATCCTATGCTTTATTAAATTGTATTTATGTTGTTTTATCCTATGCTTTATTAAATTGTATTTATGTTGTTTTAACCTATGCTTTATTAAATTGTATTTATGTTTTTTTAACCTATGCTTTCTTAAATTGTATTTATGTTGTTTTATCCTATGCTTTATTAAATGGCATTTATGTTGTTTTATCCTATGCTTTATTAAATTGTATTTATGTTGTTTTATCCTATGCTTTATTAAATTGTATTTATGTTGTTTTATCCTATGCTTTATTAAATTGTATTTATGTTGTTTTATCCTATGCTTTATTAAATTGTATTTATGTTCTTTTAACCTATGCTTTATTAAATTGTATTTATGTTGTTTTATCCTATGCTTTATTAAATTGTATTTATGTTGTTTTATCCTATGCTTTATTAAATTGTATTTAGGTTGTTTTAACCCATGTTTTATTAAATTGTATTTATGTTGTTTTATCCTATGCTTTATTAAATTGTATTTATGTTGTATTTTCCTATGCTTTATTAAATTGTATTTATGTTGTTTTAACCTATGCTTTATTAAATTGTATTTATGTTGTTTTATCCTATGCTTTATTAAATTGTATTTATGTTGTTTTAACCCATGCTTCATTAAATTGTATTTATGTTGTTTTATCCTATGCTTCATTAAATGTTATTTATGTTGTTTTATCCTATGCTTTATTAAATTGTGTTTATGTTGTTTTATCCTATGCTTTATTAAATTGTATTTATGTTGTTTTAACCTATGCTTTATTAAATTGTATTTATGTTGTTTTATCCTATGCTTTATTAAATTGTATTTATGTTGTTTTAACCTATGCTTTAATAAATTGTATTTATGCTGTTTTATCCTATGCTTTATTAAATTGTATTTATGTTGTTTTAACCTATGCTTTATTAAATTGTATTTATGTAGTTTTATCCTATGATTTATTAAATTGTATTTATGTTGTTCTAACCCATGCTTTAGTAAATTGTATTTATGTTGTTCTAACCTATGCTTTATTAAATTGTATTTATGTTGTTTTATCCTATGCTTTATTAAATTGTATTTATGTTGTTTTATCCTATGCTTTATTAAATTGTATTTAGGTTGTTTTAACCCATGCTTTATTAAATTGTATTTATGTTGTTTTATCCTATGCTTTATTAAATTGTATTTATGTTGTTTTTTCCTATGCTTTATTACATTGTATTTATGTTGTTTTAACCTATGCTTTATTAAATTGTATTTATGTTGTTTTATCCTATGCTTTATTAAATTGTATTTATGTTGTTTTAACCCATGCTTCATTAAATTGTATTTATGTTGTTTTATCCTATGCTTCATTAAATGTTATTTATGTTGTTTTATCCTATGCTTTATTAAATTGTATTCATGTTGTTTTATCCTATGCTTTATTAAATTGTATTTATGTTGTTTTAACCTATGCTTCATTAAATTGTATTTATGTTGTTTTATCCTATGCTTTATTAAATTGTATTTATGTTGTTTTAACCTATGCTTTATTAAATTGTATTTATGCTGTTTTATCCTATGCTTTATTAAATTGTATTTATGTTGTTTTAACCTATGCTTTATTAAATTGTATTTATGTAGTTTTATCCTATGATTTATTAAATTGTATTTATGTTGTTCTAACCTATGCTTTATTAAATTGTATTTATGTTGTTCTAACCTATGCTTTATTAAATTGTATTTATGTTGTTTTATCCTATGCTTTATTAAATTGTATTTATGTTGTTTTATCCTATGCTTTATTAAATTGTATTTATGTTGTTTTATCCTATGCTTTATTAAATTGTATTTATGTTGTTTTATCCTATGCTTTATTAAATTGTATTTATGTTGTTTTATCCTATGCTTTATTAACCCCTTAACAACATCTGACGTACTAATACGCGTCTGTGCCCTGGGACTTAAGAGCCAGACCCGTATTAGTATGTCATGGCGATCGCGCGCGCACACAGGCTGTCACAGCTGACACCGGATACTATGTGCAGGGAGCAGCCCTGCACCGCTCCCAGCATATTAACCCCCGCGATGCTGCGATCGAAGTTGATTGAAGTCGATTGCAGCATTGTGGCGGCAAGGGGAGGTGATCGCAGATACTCACCTCCTCTTCCGGCTTCCAGCGCTGTCTGCAAAGGCTTCCCGGGTGTTGCCATGATGACCCGATGTCGTCATGACAACATCCAGGACACCAGGCAGCAGGAAGATTGTTTGGACATGCGCAGTGCATCTCCAAACAATCTTCTCCCCGTCCAGCGCTGACAGCGTGCATGAAACAGGGATGGTGCTGCATTCCTGTGCCATGTAGGCGATCAGAGAAAAAAAAATGAAAGTCCCAGAGTGGGACAGAGTAAAAAAGTGTAAAATCACCCAGAAAGTGAAAAAATAAATAAAAAAAAATTGCAAAAAATAAATAAATAAATAGAAAAAAATAATCCACCAAAAAATAAAAATATAATGTACCCATCAATAAATATTATAATAAAAAAAAACAAAAAAAACAATAAAAGTACACATATTTGGTATCGCCGCGTCCGGAACAACCTGACCTATAAAACTGTCCCACTAGTTAACCCCTTCAGTGAACACGGTAAAAAAAAAGAAGAAAAAAACGAAGCAAAAAACAATGCTTTATCACCATACCGCCAAACAAAAAATGGAATAACACACGATCAAAAAGACAAATATAAATAAAAATGGTACCGCTGAAAACGTCATCTCGTCCCGCAAAAAAATAGCCAACATACAGCTCCATCAGTCGAAAAATAAAAAAGTTATAGCTCTCAGAATAAAGCTATGCTAAAAAATATTTTTTTCTATAAAATTGCTTTTATTATGTAAAAGTTCAAAACATAGAAAACCGATATAAATGTGGTACCGCTGTAAATGTACTGACCCGAAGAATAAAGCTACCTTATCAATTTTACCACAAGTGGAACAGAATAAAAAAAAAACAAAAAAACACAATTCCTGAATTGTTGGTTTTTGTTTATTCTGCCTCCCAAAAATCGGAATAGAAAGCGATCAAAAAAAGTCACGTGCCTGAAAATGGCACCAATAACAATGTCAACTCATCCCGCAAAAAACAAGCCATTACATGACTGTCTGCCAAAATCTGGAAAAATTATAGCTCTCAAAATATGGCGATGCAAAAACTAGATTTTACAAAAAATGCGTCTTTTAGTGTGTGACAGCTGTCAGTCATAAAAACCCCATATGATTCTGGTACTGCTGTAATCACATCGACCCGAAGAATAAAGTCGTCTAATCGCTTATACCGCACGAGGAACGGCGTCAAAAATAAACTCTTGGGTGAAGATTGGGCTAGGGTTAGGGTTGTGCTAGGGTTAGGGATGTGCTAGGGTTAGGGTTGTGCTACGGTTAGGGCTGGGGTTGGGGTTAGGGTTAGGGTTAGGGTTGTGATGGGGTTGGGATTTTTTTCAAAAGAAAAAAAGATGATGATATGGCGACTAGTGTTGAGCGCAAGTGCTCGCTACTTGAGTTTGCATCGGGTGCTCTGGTATGCATTGAGTATCATGGGTATTTGAGTGACATGCTCGAGTCTCTGCCCCATAGGTTTCGCGGCCAAAAAAACTTTACAGGGATTGCCTGCCATGCACAAGCGATCCCCGCATGTTTTTTTTGGGTGTCTAATAACCGTGAAACATGCGGAGCAGGGACTCGAGCATGTCACTTGAGCACACGCTGTACATGGTGCATACCTGAGTACCCGATGCAAACTCAAGTAGTGAGCACTTGCACTCAAGACTAATGACAAATTATTCAATATGATGACCTAATGTAAACAAATTCTGTGTCGTACCTCTGGGTTCAAAATGTTCACTATACACCTTAATAAATCCTTGAGGGGTATAGTTTCCAAAATGGGGTCACTTGTGGGGGAGCTCCACTGTTTAGGCACATCACGAGCTCTCCAAAAGCGACATGGTATCCGCTAACAAATTGAATGGAAAATCGGCTCAAATTGTTAGCGGACGCCATGTTGTGTTTGGAGAGCCCCTGCGTGCCCAAACATTCGAGCTCCCCCACAAGTGACCCCATTTTGGAAACTAGACCCCCCAAGGCACCTATCTAGATGAATAATGAGCACTTGGAACCCCCAGGTGCTTCACAAATTGATTCATAAAAATGAAAAAGTGTTTTTTTTTTCACTTTTTCATTTTTACGAATCAATTTGTGAAGCACCTGGGGGTTCCAAGTGCTCACTATGCATCTAAATAGGTGCCTTGGGGGGTCTAGTTTCCAAAATGGGGTCACTTGTGGGGGAACTCCACTGTTTAGGCACATCAGGGGCTCTCCAAACGCAACATGGTGTCCGCTAACAATTTGAGCCGACAATTTGTTAGCGGATACCATGTTGCATTTGAAGAGTCCCTGTGTGCCCAAACATTGGAGCTCCCCCACAAGTGACCCCATTTTGGAAACTAGACCCACCAAGGCACCTATCTAGATGCATAGTGAGCACTTGGAACCTCTAGGTGCTTCACAAATTGATTCGTAAAAATGAAAAAGTGAAAAAAAAAACACATTTTCATTTTTACGAATCAATTTGTGAAGCACCTGGGGGTTCCAAGTGCTCACTATGCATCTAGATAGGTGCCTTGGGGGGTCTAGTTTCCAAAATGGGGTCACTTGTGGGGGAGCTCCAATGTTTGGGCACACAGGGGCTCTCCAAACGCAACATGGTGTCCGCTAACAATTTGAGCCGATTTTCCATTCAATTTGTTAGCGGATACCATGTTGCATTTGGAGAGTCCCTGTGTGCCCAAACATTGGAGCTCCCCCACAAGTGACCCCATTTTGGAACTAGAGCCCCCAAGGCACCTATCTAGATGCATAGTGAGCACTTGGAACCCCTAGGTGCTTCACAAATTGATTCGTAAAAATGAAAAAGTGAAAAAAAAAAACACTTTTTCATTTTTACGAATCAATTTGTGAAGCACCTGGGGGTTCCAAGTGCTCACTATGCATCTATATAGGTGCCTTGGGGGTCTAGTTTCCAAAATGGCGTCACTTGTGGGGGAGCTCCAATGTTTGGGCACACAGGGGCTCTCTAAACACAACATGGCGTCCGCTAATTATTCAAGCAAATTTTACAATCAAAAAGTCAAATGGCGCTCCTTCCCTTCCGAGCCCTGCCGTGCGCCCAAACAGTGATTTTTCCCCACATATTGGTTATCTACGTGCCCAGGGGAAATTTCACAACAAATTTTGGGGTCCAATTTATCTTGTTACCCCTGTGAAAATAAAAAAAATTGGGTCTAAAGTAACATTTTTGTGAAAAAAGTTAGATGTTCATTTTTTTCTTCCACATTCAAAAAATTCCTGTGAAGCACCTGAAGGGTTAATAAAGTTTGTGAATGTGGTTTTGAGCACCTTGAGGGGTGCAGATTTTAGAATGGTGTCACTTTTGGGTATTTTCTTCATAAAGACCTCTCAAAGTGACTTCAAATGTGATGTGGTCCCTAAAAAAATGGTTTTGTAAATTTTGTTGGAAAAATGAGTAATCGCTGGTCAAATTTTAACCCTTATAGCTCCCTAGCAAAAAAAAATTTTGGTTTCAAAATTGTGCTGATGTAAAGTAGACATGTGGGAAATGTTATTTATTAACTCTTTTGTGTGACATATCTCTCGGATTTAAAGGCATAAAAATTCAAATTTTGAAAATTGCAAAATTTTCAAAATTTTCGCCAAATTTCCACTTTTTTCACAAATAAACACAAGTGATATCGAAGAAATTTTACCACAATCATGAAGTACAATATGTCGAGAAAAAACAGCCTGAAAATCAGTGGGATCCGTTCAAGCGTTCCAGAGTAATTACCTCATAAAGTGACAGTGGTCAGAGTTGTAAAAATTGGCCTGGTCATTAAAGTGCAAACCACCCTCGGGGCTTAAGGGGTTAAATTGTATTTATGTTGTTTTGTCCTATGCTTTATTAAATTGTATTTATGTTGTTTTATCCTATGCTTTAGTAAATTGTATTTATGTTGTTTTATCCAATGCTTTATTAAATTGTATTTATGTTGTTTTAACCCATGCTTCATTAAATTGTATTTATGTTGTTTTATCCTATGCTTCATTAAATTGTATTTATGTTGTTTTATCCTATGCTTTATTAAATTGTATTTATGTTGTTTTAACCTATGCTTCATTAAATTGTATTTATGTTGTTTTATCCTATGCTCCATTAAATTGTATTTATGTTGTTTTATCCTATGCTTTATTAAATTGTATTTATGTTGTTTTATCCTATGCTTTATTAAATTGTATTTATGTTGTTTTATCCTATGCTTTATTAAATTGTATTTATGTTGTTTTGTCCTATGCTTTATTAAATTGTATTTATGTTGTTCTATCCTATGCTCCATTAAATTGTATTTATGTTGTTTTATCCTATGCTTTATTAAATTGTATTTATGTTGTTTTGTCCTATGCTTTATTAAATTGTATTTATGTTGTTTTATCCTATGCTTTATTAAATTGTATTTATGTTGTTTTATCCAATGCTTTATTAAATTGTATTTATGTTGTTTTAACCCATGCTTCATTAAATTGTATTTATGTTGTTTTATCCTATGCTTCATTAAATTGTATTTATGTTGTTTTATCCTATGCTTTATTAAATTGTATTTATGTTGTTTTAACCTATGCTTCATTAAATTGTATTTATGTTGTTTTATCCTATGCTCCATTAAATTGTATTTATGTTGTTTTATCCTATGCTTTATTAAATTGTATTTATGTTGTTTTATCCTATGCTTTATTAAATTGTATTTATGTTGTTTTATCCTATGCTTTATTAAATTGTATTTATGTTGTTTTATCCTATGCTTTATTAAATTGCATTTATGTTGTTTTGTCCTATGCTTTATTAAATTGTATTTATGTTGTTCTACCCTATGCTCCATTAAATTGTATTTATGTTGTTTTATCCTATGCGTTATTAAATTGTATTTATGTTGTTTTAACCCATGCTTTATTAAATTGTGTTTATGTTGTTTTATCCTATGCTTTATTAAATTATGTTTATGTTGTTTTATCCTATACTTTATTAAATTGTATTTATGTTGTTTTATCCTATGCTTTATTAAATTGTATTTATGTTGTTTTATCCCATGCTTTATTAAATTGTATTTATGTTGTTTTAACCCATGCTTTATTAAATTGTATTTATGCTGTTTTATCCTATGCTTTATTAAATTGTGTTTATGTTGTTTTATCCTATGCTTTATTAAATTGTATTTATGTTGTTTTATCCTATGCTTTATTAAATTGTATTTATGTTGTTTTAACCCATGCTTTATTAAATTGTATTTATGTTGTTTTATCCTATGCTTTATTAAATTGTGTTTATGTTGTTTTATCCTATGCTTTTTTAAATTGTATTTTTTGTTGTTTTATCCTATGCTTTATTAAATTGTATTTATGTTGTTTTAACCCATGCTTTATTAAATTGTATTTATGTTGTTTTAACCCATGCTTTATTAAATTGTATTTATGTTGTTTTATCCTATGCTTTATTAAATTGTATTTATGTTGTTTTATCCTATGCTTTATTAAATTGTATTTATGTTGTTTTGTCCTATGCTTTATTAAATTGTATTTATGTTGTTCTATCCTATGCTCCATTAAATTGTATTTATGTTGTTTTATCCTATGCTTTATTAAATTGTATTTATGTTGTTTTGTCCTATGCTTTATTAAATTGTATTTATGTTGTTTTATCCTATGCTTTATTAAATTGTATTTATGTTGTTTTATCCAATGCTTTATTAAATTGTATTTATGTTGTTTTAACCCATGCTTCATTAAATTGTATTTATGTTGTTTTATCCTATGCTTCATTAAATTGTATTTATGTTGTTTTATCCTATGCTTTATTAAATTGTATTTATGTTGTTTTAACCTATGCTTCATTAAATTGTATTTATGTTGTTTTATCCTATGCTCCATTAAATTGTATTTATGTTGTTTTATCCTATGCTTTATTAAATTGTATTTATGTTGTTTTATCCTATGCTTTATTAAATTGTATTTATGTTGTTTTATCCTATGCTTTATTAAATTGTATTTATGTTGTTTTATCCTATGCTTTATTAAATTGCATTTATGTTGTTTTGTCCTATGCTTTATTAAATTGTATTTATGTTGTTCTACCCTATGCTCCATTAAATTGTATTTATGTTGTTTTATCCTATGCGTTATTAAATTGTATTTATGTTGTTTTAACCCATGCTTTATTAAATTGTGTTTATGTTGTTTTATCCTATGCTTTATTAAATTATGTTTATGTTGTTTTATCCTATACTTTATTAAATTGTATTTATGTTGTTTTATCCTATGCTTTATTAAATTGTATTTATGTTGTTTTATCCCATGCTTTATTAAATTGTATTTATGTTGTTTTAACCCATGCTTTATTAAATTGTATTTATGCTGTTTTATCCTATGCTTTATTAAATTGTGTTTATGTTGTTTTATCCTATGCTTTATTAAATTGTATTTATGTTGTTTTATCCTATGCTTTATTAAATTGTATTTATGTTGTTTTAACCCATGCTTTATTAAATTGTATTTATGTTGTTTTATCCTATGCTTTATTAAATTGTGTTTATGTTGTTTTATCCTATGCTTTTTTAAATTGTATTTTTTGTTGTTTTATCCTATGCTTTATTAAATTGTATTTATGTTGTTTTAACCCATGCTTTATTAAATTGTATTTATGTTGTTTTAACCCATGCTTTATTAAATTGTATTTATGTTGTTTTATCCTATGCTTTATTAAATTGTGTTTAGGTTGTTTTATCCTATGCTTTATTAAATAGTATTTATGTTGTTTTATCCTATGCTTTATTAAATTGTATTTATGTTGTTTTAACCCATGCTTTATTAAATTGTATTTATGTTGTTTTATCCTATGCTTTATTAAATTGTGTTTATGTTGTTTTATCCTATGCTTTTTAAATTGTATTTATGTTGTTTTATCCTATGCTTTATTAAATTGTATTTATGTTGTTTTAACCTATGCTTCATTAAATTGTATTTATGTTGTTTTATCCTATGCTCCATTAAATTGTATTTATGTTGTTTTATCCTATGCTTTATTAAATTGTATTTATGTTGTTTTATCCTATGTTTTATTAAATTGTATTTATGTTGTTTTATCCTATGCTTTATTAAATTGTATTTATGTTGTTTTGTCCTATGCTTTATTAAATTGTATTTATGTTGTTTTGTCCTATGCTTTATTAAATTGTATTTATGTTGTTTTATCCTATGCTTTATTAAATTATATTGATGTTGTTTTATCCAATGCTTTATTAAATTGTATTTATGTTGTTTTAACCCATGCTTTATTAAATTGTATTTATGTTGTTTTATCCTATGCTTTATTAAATTGTATTTATGTTGTTTTATCCTATGCTTTATTAAATTATGTTTATGTTGTTTTATCCTATACTTTATTAAATTGTATTTATGTTGTTTTATCCTATGCTTTATTAAATTGTATTTATGTTGTTTTATCCCATGCTTTATTAAATTGTATTTATGTTGTTTTAACCCATGCTTTATTAAATTGTATTTATGTTGTTTTATCCTATGCTTTTTTAAATTGTGTTTATGTTGTTTTATCCTATGCTTTATTAAATTGTATTTATGTTGTTTTATCCTATGCTTTATTAAATTGTATTTATGTTGTTTTAACCCATGCTTTATTAAATTGTATTTATGTTGTTTTATCCTATGCTTTATTAAATTGTGTTTATGTTGTTTTATCCTATGCTTTTTTAAATTGCATTTTTGTTGTTTTATCCTATGCTTTATTAAATTGTATTTATGTTGTTTTAACCCATGCTTTATTAAATTGTGTTTATGTTGTTTTAACCCATGCTTTATTAAATTGTATTTATGTTGTTTTATCCTATGCTTTATTAAATTGTGTTTATGTTGTTTTATCCTATGCTTTATTAAATAGTATTTATGTTGTTTTATCCTATGCTTTATTAAATTGTATTTATGTTGTTTTAACCCATGCTTTATTAAATTGTATTTATGTTGTTTTATCCTATGCTTTATTAAATTGTGTTTATGTTGTTTTATCCTATGCTTTTTAAATTGTATTTATGTTGTTTTATCCTATGCTTTATTAAATTGTATTTATGTTGTTTTAACCTATGCTTCATTAAATTGTATTTATGTTGTTTTATCCTATGCTCCATTAAATTGTATTTATGTTGTTTTATCCTACGCTTTATTAAATTGTATTTATGTTGTTTTATCCTATGTTTTATTAAATTGTATTTATGTTGTTTTATCCTATGCTTTATTAAATTGTATTTATGTTGTTTTGTCCTATGCTTTATTAAATTGTATTTATGTTGTTTTGTCCTATGCTTTATTAAATTGTATTTATGTTGTTTTATCCTATGCTTTATTAAATTGTATTGACGTTGTTTTACCCAATCCTTTGTTAAATTGTATTTATGTTGTTTTAACCCATGCTTTATTAAATTGTATTTATGTTGTTTTATCCTATGCTTTATTAAATTGTCTTTATGTTGTTTTATCCTATGCTTTATTAAATTATGTTTATGTTGTTTTATCCTATACTTTATTAAATTGTATTTATGTTGTTTTATCCTATGCTTTATTAAATTGTATTTATGTTGTTTTATCCCATGCTTTATTAAATTGTATTTATGTTGTTTTAACCCATGCTTTATTAAATTGTATTTATGTTGTTTTATCCTATGCTTTTTTAAATTGTGTTTATATTGTTTTATCCTATGCTTTATTAAATTGTATTTATGTTGTTTTATCCTATGCTTTATTAAATTGTATTTATGTTGTTTTAACCCATGCTTTATTAAATTGTATTCATGTTGTTTTATCCTATGCTTTATTAAATTGTGTTTATGTTGTTTTATCCTATGCTTTTTTAAATTGTATTTTTGTTGTTTTATCCTATGCTTTATTAAATTGTATTTATGTTGTTTTAACCCATGCTTTATTAAATTGTGTTTATGTTGTTTTAACCCATGCTTTATTAAATTGTATTTATGTTGTTTTATCCTATGCTTTATTAAATTGTGTTTATGTTGTTTTATCCTATGCTTTATTAAATAGTATTTATGTTGTTTTATCCTATGCTTTATTAAATTGTATTTATGTTGTTTTATCCTATGCTTTATTAAATTGTGTTTATGTTGTTTTATCCTATGCTTTTTAAATTGTATTTATGTTGTTTTATCCTATGCTTTATTAAATTGTATTTATGTTGTTTTATTTTATGCTTTATTATACTTCATTTATGTTGTTTTATCCTATGCTTTATTAAATTGTATTTATGTTGTTTTATTCTATGCTTTATTAAATTGTATTTATGTTGTTTTATCCTATGCTTTATTAAATTATATTTATGTTGTTTTATCCTATGCTTTATTAAATTGTATTTATGTTGTTTTATTGCATGTTTTATTAAACTGCATTTATGTTGTTTTATCCTATGCTTTATTAAATTGTATTTATGTTGTTTTATCCTATGCTTTATTAAATTATGTTTATGTTGTTTTATCCTATGCTTTATTAAATTGTATTTATGTTGTTTTAACCATGCTTTATTAAATTGCATTTATGTTGTTTTATCTTATGCTTTATTAAATTGTATTTATGTTGTTTTATCCTATGCTTTATTAAATTGTATTTATGTTGTTTTATCCTATGCTTTATTAAATTGTATATATGTTGTTTTATCCTATGCTTTATTAAATTGTATTTATGTTGTTTTGTCCTATGCTTTATTAAATTTTATTTATGTTGTTTTAACCTATGCTTTATTAAATTGTATTTATGTTGTTTTAACCTATCCTTTATTAAATTGTATTTATGTTGTTTTATCCTATGCTTTATTAAATTGTATTTATGTTGTTTTATCCTATGTTTTATTAAATTCTATTTCTGTTGTTTTATACTGTGCTTTATTAAATTGTATTTATGTTGTTTTATCGTATGCTTTATTAAATTGTATTTATGTTGTTTTATCCTATGCTTTATTAAATTGTGTTTATGTTGTTTTATCCTATGCTTTATTAAATTGTATTTATGTTGATTTGTCCTATGCTTTATTAAATTGTATTTATGTTGTTTTAACCTATGCTTTATTAAATTGTATGTATGTTGTTTTATCCTATACTTTATTAAATTGTATTTATGTTGTTTTAAACTATGCTTTATTAAATTGTATTTATGTTGTTTTAACCCATGCTTTATTAAATTGTATTTATGTTGTTTTAACCCATGCTTTATTAAATTGTATTTATGTTGTTTTATCCTATGCTTTATTAAATTGTGCTTATGTTGTTTTATCCTATGCTTTATTAAATTGTATTTATGTTGTTTTATCCTATGCTTTATTAAATTGTATTTATGTTGTTTTAACCCATGCTTTATTAAATTGTATTTATGTTGTTTTATCCTATGCTTTATTAAATTGTGTTTATGTTGTTTTATCCTATGCTTTTTTAAATTGTATTTATGTTGTTTTATCCTATGCTTTATTAAATTGTATTTATGGTGTTTTATTCTATGCTTTATTAAACTGCATTTATGTTGTTTTATCCTATGCTTTATTAAATTGTATATATGTTGTTTTATTCTATGCTTTATTAAATTGTATTTATGTTGTTTTATCCTATGCTTTATTAAATTGTATTTATGTTGTTTTATCCTTTGCTTTATTAAATTGTATTTATGTTTTTTATTGTATGCTTTATTAAACTGCATTTATGTTGTTTTATCCTATGCTTTATTAAATTGTATTTATGTTGTTTTATCCTATGCTTTATTAAATTGTGTTTATGTTGTTTTATCCTATGCTTTATTAAATTGTATTTATGTTGTTTTATCCTATGCTTTATTAAATTGTATTTATGTTGATTTATTGTATGCTTTATTAAACTGCATTTATGTTGTTTTATCCTATGCTTTATTAAATTGTATTTATGTTGTTTTATCCTATGCTTTATTAAATTGTGTTTATGTTGTTTTATCCTATACTTTATTAAAATGTATTTATGTTGTTTTAAACTATGCTTTATTAAATTGTATTTATGTTGTTTTAACCCATGCTTTATTAAATTGTATTTATGTTGTTTTAACCCATGCTTTATTAAATTGTATTTATGTTGTTTTATCCTATGCTCTATTAAATTGTGCTTATGTTGTTTTATCCTATGCTTTATTAAATTGTATTTATGTTGTTTTATCCTATGCTTTATTAAATTGTATTTATGTTGTTTTAACCCATGCTTTATTAAATTGTATTTATGTTGTTTTATCCTATGCTTTATTAAATTGTGTTTATGTTGTTTTATCCTATGCTTTTTTAAATTGTATTTATGTTGTTTTATCCTATGCTTTATTAAATTGTATTTATGGTGTTTTATTCTATGCTTTATTAAACTGCATTTATGTTGTTTTATCCTATGCTTTATTAAATTGTATATATGTTGTTTTATTCTATGCTTTATTAAATTGTATTTATGTTGTTTTATCCTATGCTTTATTAAATTGTATTTATGTTGTTTTATCCTTTGCTTTATTAAATTGTATTTATGTTTTTTATTGTATGCTTTATTAAACTGCATTCATGTTGTTTTATCCTATGCTTTATTAAATTGTATTTATGTTGTTTTATCCTATGCTTTATTAAATTGTGTTTATGTTGTTTATTCTATGCTTTATTAAATTGTATTTATGTTGTTTTATCCTATGCTTTATTAAATTGTATATATGTTGTTTTATCCTATGCTTTATTAAATTGTATTTATGTTGTTTTGTCCTATGCTTTATTAAATTTTATTTATGTTGTTTTAACCTATGCTTTATTAAATTGTATTTATGTTGTTTTAACCTATCCTTTATTAAATTGTATTTATGTTGTTTTATCCTATGCTTTATTAAATTGTATTTATGTTGTTTTATCCTATGTTTTATTAAATTCTATTTCTGTTGTTTTATACTGTGCTTTATTAAATTGTATTTATGTTGTTTTATCGTATGCTTTATTAAATTGTATTTATGTTGTTTTATCCTATGCTTTATTAAATTGTGTTTATGTTGTTTTATCCTATGCTTTATTAAATTGTATTTATGTTGATTTGTCCTATGCTTTATTAAATTGTATTTATGTTGTTTTAACCTATGCTTTATTAAATTGTATGTATGTTGTTTTATCCTATACTTTATTAAATTGTATTTATGTTGTTTTAAACTATGCTTTATTAAATTGTATTTATGTTGTTTTAACCCATGCTTTATTAAATTGTATTTATGTTGTTTTAACCCATGCTTTATTAAATTGTATTTATGTTGTTTTATCCTATGCTTTATTAAATTGTGCTTATGTTGTTTTATCCTATGCTTTATTAAATTGTATTTATGTTGTTTTATCCTATGCTTTATTAAATTGTATTTATGTTGTTTTAACCCATGCTTTATTAAATTGTATTTATGTTGTTTTATCCTATGCTTTATTAAATTGTGTTTATGTTGTTTTATCCTATGCTTTTTTAAATTGTATTTATGTTGTTTTATCCTATGCTTTATTAAATTGTATTTATGGTGTTTTATTCTATGCTTTATTAAACTGCATTTATGTTGTTTTATCCTATGCTTTATTAAATTGTATATATGTTGTTTTATTCTATGCTTTATTAAATTTTATTTATGTTATTTTATCCTATGCTTTATTAAATTGTATTTATGTTGTTTTATCCTTTGCTTTATTAAATTGTATTTATGTTTTTTATTGTATGCTTTATTAAACTGCATTTATGTTGTTTTATCCTATGCTTTATTAAATTGTATTTATGTTGTTTTATCCTATGCTTTATTAAATTGTGTTTATGTTGTTTTATCCTATGCTTTATTAAATTGTATTTATGTTGTTTTATCCTATGCTTTATTAAATTGTATTTATGTTGATTTATTGTATGCTTTATTAAACTGCATTTATGTTGTTTTATCCTATGCTTTATTAAATTGTATTTATGTTGTTTTATCCTATGCTTTATTAAATTGTGTTTATGTTGTTTTATCCTATACTTTATTAAAATGTATTTATGTTGTTTTAAACTATGCTTTATTAAATTGTATTTATGTTGTTTTAACCCATGCTTTATTAAATTGTATTTATGTTGTTTTATCCTATGCTTTTTTAAATTGTGTTTATGTTGTTTTATCCTATGCTTTATTAAATTGTATTTATGTTGTTTTATCCTATGCTTTATTAAATTGTATTTATGTTGTTTTAACCCATGCTTTATTAAATTGTATTTATGTTGTTTTATCCTATGCTTTATTAAATTGTGTTTATGTTGTTTTATCCTATGCTTTTTTAAATTGTATTTTTGTTGTTTTATCCTATGCTTTATTAAATTGTATTTATGTTGTTTTAACCCATGCTTTATTAAATTGTGTTTATGTTGTTTTAACCCATGCTTTATTAAATTGTATTTATGTTGTTTTATCCTATGCTTTATTAAATTGTGTTTATGTTGTTTTATCCTATGCTTTATAAAATAGTATTTATGTTGTTTTATACTATGCTTTATTAAATTGTATTTATGTTGTTTTATCCTATGCTTTATTAAATTGTGTTTATGTTGTTTTATCCTATGCTTTTTAAATTGTATTTATGTTGTTTTATCCTATGCTTTATTAAATTGTATTTATGTTGTTTTATTGTATGCTTTATTAAATTGTATTTATGTTGTTTTATCCTATGCTTTATTAAATTGTGTTTATGTTGTTTTATCCTATGCTTTTTTAAATTGTATTTATGTTGTTTTATCCTATGCTTTATTAAATTGTATTTATGGTGTTTTATTCTATGCTTTATTAAACTGCATTTATGTTGTTTTATCCTATGCTTTATTAAATTGTATATATGTTGTTTTATTCTATGCTTTGTTAAATTGTATTTATGTTGTTTTATCCTATGCTTTATTAAATTGTATTTATGTTGTTTTATCCTTTGCTTTATTAAATTGTATTTATGTTTTTTATTGTATGCTTTATTAAACTGCATTCATGTTGTTTTATCCTATGCTTTATTAAATTGTATTTATGTTGTTTTATCCTATGCTTTATTAAATTGTGTTTATGTTGTTTATTCTATGCTTTATTAAATTGTATTTATGTTGTTTTATCCTATGCTTTATTAAATTGTATATATGTTGTTTTATCCTATGCTTTATTAAATTGTATTTATGTTGTTTTTTCCTATGCTTTATTAAATTTTATTTATGTTGTTTTAACCTATGCTTTATTAAATTGTATTTATGTTGTTTTAACCTATCCTTTATTAAATTGTATTTATGTTGTTTTATCCTATGCTTTATTAAATTGTATTTATGTTGTTTTATCCTATGTTTTATTAAATTCTATTTCTGTTGTTTTATACTGTGCTTTATTAAATTGTATTTATGTTGTTTTATCGTATGCTTTATTAAATTGTATTTATGTTGTTTTATCCTATGCTTTATTAAATTCTGTTTATGTTGTTTTATCCTATGCTTTATTAAATTGTATTTATGTTGATTTGTCCTATGCTTTATTAAATTGTATTTATGTTGTTTTAACCTATGCTTTATTAAATTGTATGTATGTTGTTTTATCCTATAGTTTATTAAATTGTATTTATGTTGTTTTAAACTATGCTTTATTAAATTGTATTTATGTTGTTTTAACCCATGCTTTATTAAATTGTATTTATGTTGTTTTAACCCATGCTTTATTAAATTGTATTTATGTTGTTTTATCCTATGCTTTATTAAATTGTGCTTATGTTGTTTTATCCTATGCTTTATTAAATTGTATTTATGTTGTTTTATCCTATGCTTTATTAAATTGTATTTATGTTGTTTTAACCCATGCTTTATTAAATTGTATTTATGTTGTTTTATCCTATGCTTTATTAAATTGTGTTTATGTTGTTTTATCCTATGCTTTTTTAAATTGTATTTATGTTGTTTTATCCTATTCTTTATTAAATTGTATTTATGGTGTTTTATTCTATGCTTTATTAAACTGCATTTATGTTGTTTTATCCTATGCTTTATTAAATTGTATATATGTTGTTTTATTCTATGCTTTATTAAATTGTATTTATGTTATTTTATCCTATGCTTTATTAAATTGTATTTATGTTGTTTTATCCTTTGCTTTATTAAATTGTATTTATGTTTTTTATTGTATGCTTTATTAAACTGCATTTATGTTGTTTTATCCTATGCTTTATTAAATTGTATTTATGTTGTTTTATCCTATGCTTTATTAAATTGTGTTTATGTTGTTTTATCCTATGCTTTATTAAATTGTATTTATGTTGTTTTATCCTATGCTTTATTAAATTGTATTTATGTTGATTTATTGTATGCTTTATTAAACTGCATTTATGTTGTTTTATCCTATGCTTTATTAAATTGTATTTATGTTGTTTTATCCTATGCTTTATTAAATTGTGTTTATGTTGTTTTATCCTATACTTTATTAAAATGTATTTATGTTGTTTTAAACTATGCTTTATTAAATTGTATTTATGTTGTTTTAACCCATGCTTTATTAAATTGTATTTATGTTGTTTTATCCTATGCTTTTTTAAATTGTGTTTATGTTGTTTTATCCTATGCTTTATTAAATTGTATTTATGTTGTTTTATCCTATGCTTTATTAAATTGTATTTATGTTGTTTTAACCCATGCTTTATTAAATTGTATTTATGTTGTTTTATCCTATGCTTTATTAAATTGTGTTTATGTTGTTTTATCCTATGCTTTTTTAAATTGTATTTTTGTTGTTTTATCCTATGCTTTATTAAATTGTATTTATGTTGTTTTAACCCATGCTTTATTAAATTGTGTTTATGTTGTTTTAACCCATGCTTTATTAAATTGTATTTATGTTGTTTTATCCTATGCTTTATTAAATTGTGTTTATGTTGTTTTATCCTATGCTTTATAAAATAGTATTTATGTTGTTTTATCCTATGCTTTATTAAATTGTATTTATGTTGTTTTATCCTATGCTTTATTAAATTGTGTTTATGTTGTTTTATCCTATGCTTTTTAAATTGTATTTATGTTGTTTTATCCTATGCTTTATTAAATTGTATTTATGTTGTTTTATTGTATGCTTTATTATACTTCATTTATGTTGTTTTATCCTATGCTTTATTAAATTGTATTTATGTTGTTTTATTCTATGCTTTATTAAATTGTATTTATGTTGTTTTATCCTATGCTTTATTAAATTATATTTATGTTGTTTTATCCTATGCTTTATTAAATTGTATTTATGTTGTTTTATTGCATGTTTTATTAAACTGCATTTATGTTGTTTTATCCTATGCTTTATTAAATTGTATTTATGTTGTTTCATCCTATGCTTTATTAAATTATGTTTATGTTGTTTTATCCTATGCTTTATTAAATTGTATTTATGTTGTTTTAACCATGCTTTATTAAATTGCATTTATGTTGTTTTATCTTATGCTTTATTAAATTGTATTTATGTTGTTTTATCCTATGCTTTATTAAATTGTATTTATGTTGTTTTATCCTATGCTTTATTAAATTGTATATATGTTGTTTTATCCTATGCTTTATTAAATTGTATTTATGTTGTTTTGTCCTATGCTTTATTAAATTTTATTTATGTTGTTTTAACCTATGCTTTATTAAATTGTATTTATGTTGTTTTAACCTATCCTTTATTAAATTGTATTTATGTTGTTTTATCCTATGCTTTATTAAATTGTATTTATGGTGTTTTATTCTATGCTTTATTAAACTGCATTTATGTTGTTTTATCCTATGCTTTATTAAATTGTATATATGTTGTTTTATTCTATGCTTTATTAAATTGTATTTATGTTGTTTTATCCTATGCTTTATTAAATTGTATTTATGTTGTTTTATCCTTTGCTTTATTAAATTGTATTTATGTTTTTTATTGTATGCTTTATTAAACTGCATTCATGTTGTTTTATCCTATGCTTTATTAAATTGTATTTATGTTGTTTTATCCTATGCTTTATTAAATTGTGTTTATGTTGTTTATTCTATGCTTTATTAAATTGTATTTATGTTGTTTTATCCTATGCTTTATTAAATTGTATATATGTTGTTTTATCCTATGCTTTATTAAATTGTATTTATGTTGTTTTGTCCTATGCTTTATTAAATTTTATTTATGTTGTTTTAACCTATGCTTTATTAAATTGTATTTATGTTGTTTTAACCTATCCTTTATTAAATTGTATTTATGTTGTTTTATCCTATGCTTTATTAAATTGTATTTATGTTGTTTTATCCTATGTTTTATTAAATTCTATTTCTGTTGTTTTATACTGTGCTTTATTAAATTGTATTTATGTTGTTTTATCGTATGCTTTATTAAATTGTATTTATGTTGTTTTATCCTATGCTTTATTAAATTCTGTTTATGTTGTTTTATCCTATGCTTTATTAAATTGTATTTATGTTGATTTGTCCTATGCTTTATTAAATTGTATTTATGTTGTTTTAACCTATGCTTTATTAAATTGTATGTATGTTGTTTTATCCTATACTTTATTAAATTGTATTTATGTTGTTTTAAACTATGCTTTATTAAATTGTATTTATGTTGTTTTAACCCATGCTTTATTAAATTGTATTTATGTTGTTTTAACCCATGCTTTATTAAATTGTATTTATGTTGTTTTATCCTATGCTTTATTAAATTGTGCTTATGTTGTTTTATCCTATGCTTTATTAAATTGTATTTATGTTGTTTTATACTATGCTTTATTAAATTGTATTTATGTTGTTTTAACCCATGCTTTATTAAATTGTATTTATGTTGTTTTATCCTATGCTTTATTAAATTGTGTTTATGTTGTTTTATCCTATGCTTTTTTAAATTGTATTTATGTTGTTTTATCCTATGCTTTATTAAATTGTATTTATGGTGTTTTATTCTATGCTTTATTAAACTGCATTTATGTTGTTTTATCCTATGCTTTATTAAATTGTATATATGTTGTTTTATTCTATGCTTTATTAAATTTTATTTATGTTATTTTATCCTATTCTTTATTAAATTGTATTTATGTTGTTTTATCCTTTGCTTTATTAAATTGTATTTATGTTTTTTATTGTATGCTTTATTAAACTGCATTTATGTTGTTTTATCCTATGCTTTATTAAATTGTATTTATGTTGTTTTATCCTATGCTTTATTAAATTGTGTTTATGTTGTTTTATCCTATGCTTTATTAAATTGTATTTATGTTGTTTTATCCTATGCTTTATTAAATTGTATTTATGTTGATTTATTGTATGCTTTATTAAACTGCATTTATGTTGTTTTATCCTATGCTTTATTAAATTGTATTTATGTTGTTTTATCCTATGCTTTATTAAATTGTGTTTATGTTGTTTTATCCTATACTTTATTAAAATGTATTTATGTTGTTTTAAACTATGCTTTATTAAATTGTATTTATGTTGTTTTAACCCATGCTTTATTAAATTGTATTTATGTTGTTTTAACCCATGCTTTATTAAATTGTATTTATGTTGTTTTATCCTATGCTCTATTAAATTGTGCTTATGTTGTTTTATCCTATGCTTTATTAAAATGTATTTATGTTGTTTTATCCTATGCTTTATTAAATTGTATTTATGTTGTTTTAACCCATGCTTTATTAAAATGTATTTATGTTGTTTTATCCTATGCTTTATTAAATTGTGTTTATGTTGTTTTATCCTATGCTTTTTTAAATTGTATTTATGTTGTTTTATCCTATGCTTTATTAAATTGTATTTATGTTGTTTTATCCTATGTTTTATTAAATTCTATTTCTGTTGTTTTATACTGTGCTTTATTAAATTGTATTTATGTTGTTTTATCGTATGCTTTATTAAATTGTATTTATGTTGTTTTATCCTATGCTTTATTAAATTGTGTTTATGTTGTTTTATCCTATGCTTTATTAAATTGTATTTATGTTGATTTGTCCTATGCTTTATTAAATTGTATTTATGTTGTTTTAACCTATGCTTTATTAAATTGTATGTATGTTGTTTTATCCTATACTTTATTAAATTGTATTTATGTTGTTTTAAACTATGCTTTATTAAATTGTATTTATGTTGTTTTAACCCATGCTTTATTAAATTGTATTTATGTTGTTTTAACCCATGCTTTATTAAATTGTATTTATGTTGTTTTATCCTATGCTTTATTAAATTGTGCTTATGTTGTTTTATCCTATGCTTTATTAAATTGTGTTTATGTTGTTTTATCCTATGCTTTTTTAAATTGTATTTATGTTGTTTTATCCTATGCTTTATTAAATTGTATTTATGGTGTTTTATTCTATGCTTTATTAAACTGCATTCATGTTGTTTTATCCTATGCTTTATTAAATTGTATATATGTTGTTTTATTCTATGCTTTATTAAATTTTATTTATGTTATTTTATCCTATGCTTTATTAAATTGTATTTATGTTGTTTTATCCTTTGCTTTATTAAATTGTATTTATGTTTTTTATTGTATGCTTTATTAAACTGCATTTATGTTGTTTTATCCTATGCTTTATTAAATTGTATTTATGTTGTTTTATCCTATGCTTTATTAAATTGTGTTTATGTTGTTTTATCCTATGCTTTATTAAATTGTATTTATGTTGTTTTATCCTATGCTTTATTAAATTGTATTTATGTTGATTTATTGTATGCTTTATTAAACTGCATTTATGTTGTTTTATCCTATGCTTTATTAAATTGTATTTATGTTGTTTTATCCTATGCTTTATTAAATTGTGTTTATGTTGTTTTATCCTATACTTTATTAAAATGTATTTATGTTGTTTTAAACTATGCTTTATTAAATTGTATTTATGTTGTTTTAACCCATGCTTTATTAAATTGTATTTATGTTGTTTTATCCTATGCTTTTTTAAATTGTGTTTATGTTGTTTTATCCTATGCTTTATTAAATTGTATTTATGTTGTTTTATCCTATGCTTTATTAAATTGTATTTATGTTGTTTTAACCCATGCTTTATTAAATTGTATTTATGTTGTTTTATCCTATGCTTTATTAAATTGTGTTTATGTTGTTTTATCCTATGCTTTTTTAAATTGTATTTTTGTTGTTTTATCCTATGCTTTATTAAATTGTATTTATGTTGTTTTAACCCATGCTTTATTAAATTGTGTTTATGTTGTTTTAACCCATGCTTTATTAAATTGTATTTATGTTGTTTTATCCTATGCTTTATTAAATTGTGTTTATGTTGTTTTATCCTATGCTTTATAAAATAGTATTTATGTTGTTTTATACTATGCTTTATTAAATTGTATTTATGTTGTTTTATCCTATGCTTTATTAAATTGTGTTTATGTTGTTTTATCCTATGCTTTTTAAATTGTATTTATGTTGTTTTATCCTATGCTTTATTAAATTGTATTTATGTTGTTTTATTGTATGCTTTATTAAATTGTATTTATGTTGTTTTATCCTATGCTTTATTAAATTGTGTTTATGTTGTTTTATCCTATGCTTTTTTAAATTGTATTTATGTTGTTTTATCCTATGCTTTATTAAATTGTATTTATGGTGTTTTATTCTATGCTTTATTAAACTGCATTTATGTTGTTTTATCCTATGCTTTATTAAATTGTATATATGTTGTTTTATTCTATGCTTTGTTAAATTGTATTTATGTTGTTTTATCCTATGCTTTATTAAATTGTATTTATGTTGTTTTATCCTTTGCTTTATTAAATTGTATTTATGTTTTTTATTGTATGCTTTATTAAACTGCATTCATGTTGTTTTATCCTATGCTTTATTAAATTGTATTTATGTTGTTTTATCCTATGCTTTATTAAATTGTGTTTATGTTGTTTATTCTATGCTTTATTAAATTGTATTTATGTTGTTTTATCCTATGCTTTATTAAATTGTATATATGTTGTTTTATCCTATGCTTTATTAAATTGTATGTATGTTGTTTTGTCCTATGCTTTATTAAATTTTATTTATGTTGTTTTAACCTATGCTTTATTAAATTGTATTTATGTTGTTTTAACCTATCCTTTATTAAATTGTATTTATGTTGTTTTATCCTATGCTTTATTAAATTGTATTTATGTTGTTTTATCCTATGTTTTATTAAATTCTATTTCTGTTGTTTTATACTGTGCTTTATTAAATTGTATTTATGTTGTTTTATCGTATGCTTTATTAAATTGTATTTATGTTGTTTTATCCTATGCTTTATTAAATTCTGTTTATGTTGTTTTATCCTATGCTTTATTAAATTGTATTTATGTTGATTTGTCCTATGCTTTATTAAATTGTATTTATGTTGTTTTAACCTATGCTTTATTAAATTGTATGTATGTTGTTTTATCCTATACTTTATTAAATTGTATTTATGTTGTTTTAAACTATGCTTTATTAAATTGTATTTATGTTGTTTTAACCCATGCTTTATTAAATTGTATTTATGTTGTTTTAACCCATGCTTTATTAAATTGTATTTATGTTGTTTTATCCTATGCTTTATTAAATTGTGCTTATGTTGTTTTATCCTATGCTTTATTAAATTGTATTTATGTTGTTTTATCCTATGCTTTATTAAATTGTATTTATGTTGTTTTAACCCATGCTTTATTAAATTGTATTTATGTTGTTTTATCCTATGCTTTATTAAATTGTGTTTATGTTGTTTTATCCTATGCTTTTTTAAATTGTATTTATGTTGTTTTATCCTATTCTTTATTAAATTGTATTTATGGTGTTTTATTCTATGCTTTATTAAACTGCATTTATGTTGTTTTATCCTATGCTTTATTAAATTGTATATATGTTGTTTTATTCTATGCTTTATTAAATTGTATTTATGTTATTTTATCCTATGCTTTATTAAATTGTATTTATGTTGTTTTATCCTTTGCTTTATTAAATTGTATTTATGTTTTTTATTGTATGCTTTATTAAACTGCATTTATGTTGTTTTATCCTATGCTTTATTAAATTGTATTTATGTTGTTTTATCCTATGCTTTATTAAATTGTGTTTATGTTGTTTTATCCTATGCTTTATTAAATTGTATTTATGTTGTTTTATCCTATGCTTTATTAAATTGTATTTATGTTGATTTATTGTATGCTTTATTAAACTGCATTTATGTTGTTTTATCCTATGCTTTATTAAATTGTATTTATGTTGTTTTATCCTATGCTTTATTAAATTGTGTTTATGTTGTTTTATCCTATACTTTATTAAAATGTATTTATGTTGTTTTAAACTATGCTTTATTAAATTGTATTTATGTTGTTTTAACCCATGCTTTATTAAATTGTATTTATGTTGTTTTATCCTATGCTTTTTTAAATTGTGTTTATGTTGTTTTATCCTATGCTTTATTAAATTGTATTTATGTTGTTTTATCCTATGCTTTATTAAATTGTATTTATGTTGTTTTAACCCATGCTTTATTAAATTGTATTTATGTTGTTTTATCCTATGCTTTATTAAATTGTGTTTATGTTGTTTTATCCTATGCTTTTTTAAATTGTATTTTTGTTGTTTTATCCTATGCTTTATTAAATTGTATTTATGTTGTTTTAACCCATGCTTTATTAAATTGTGTTTATGTTGTTTTAACCCATGCTTTATTAAATTGTATTTATGTTGTTTTATCCTATGCTTTATTAAATTGTGTTTATGTTGTTTTATCCTATGCTTTATAAAATAGTATTTATGTTGTTTTATCCTATGCTTTATTAAATTGTATTTATGTTGTTTTATCCTATGCTTTATTAAATTGTGTTTATGTTGTTTTATCCTATGCTTTTTAAATTGTATTTATGTTGTTTTATCCTATGCTTTATTAAATTGTATTTATGTTGTTTTATTGTATGCTTTATTATACTTCATTTATGTTGTTTTATCCTATGCTTTATTAAATTGTATTTATGTTGTTTTATTCTATGCTTTATTAAATTGTATTTATGTTGTTTTATCCTATGCTTTATTAAATTATATTTATGTTGTTTTATCCTATGCTTTATTAAATTGTATTTATGTTGTTTTATTGCATGTTTTATTAAACTGCATTTATGTTGTTTTATCCTATGCTTTATTAAATTGTATTTATGTTGTTTCATCCTATGCTTTATTAAATTATGTTTATGTTGTTTTATCCTATGCTTTATTAAATTGTATTTATGTTGTTTTATCCTATGCTTTATTAAATTGTATTTATGTTGTTTTGTCCTATGCTTTATTAAATTTTATTTATGTTGTTTTAACCTATGCTTTATTAAATTGTATTTATGTTGTTTTAACCTATCCTTTATTAAATTGTATTTATGTTGTTTTATCCTATGCTTTATTAAATTGTATTTATGTTGTTTTATCCTATGTTTTATTAAATTCTATTTCTGTTGTTTTATACTGTGCTTTATTAAATTGTATTTATGTTGTTTTATCGTATGCTTTATTAAATTGTATTTATGTTGTTTTATCCTATGCTTTATTAAATTCTGTTTATGTTGTTTTATCCTATGCTTTATTAAATTGTATTTATGTTGATTTGTCCTATGCTTTATTAAATTGTATTTATGTTGTTTTAACCTATGCTTTATTAAATTGTATGTATGTTGTTTTATCCTATACTTTATTAAATTGTATTTATGTTGTTTTAAACTATGCTTTATTAAATTGTATTTATGTTGTTTTAACCCATGCTTTATTAAATTGTATTTATGTTGTTTTAACCCATGCTTTATTAAATTGTATTTATGTTGTTTTATCCTATGCTTTATTAAATTGTGCTTATGTTGTTTTATCCTATGCTTTATTAAATTGTATTTATGTTGTTTTATCCTATGCTTTATTAAATTGTATTTATGTTGTTTTAACCCATGCTTTATTAAATTGTATTTATGTTGTTTTATCCTATGCTTTATTAAATTGTGTTTATGTTGTTTTATCCTATGCTTTTTTAAATTGTATTTATGTTGTTTTATCCTATGCTTTATTAAATTGTATTTATGGTGTTTTATTCTATGCTTTATTAAACTGCATTTATGTTGTTTTATCCTATGCTTTATTAAATTGTATATATGTTGTTTTATTCTATGCTTTATTAAATTTTATTTATGTTATTTTATCCTATTCTTTATTAAATTGTATTTATGTTGTTTTATCCTTTGCTTTATTAAATTGTATTTATGTTTTTTATTGTATGCTTTATTAAACTGCATTTATGTTGTTTTATCCTATGCTTTATTAAATTGTATTTATGTTGTTTTATCCTATGCTTTATTAAATTGTGTTTATGTTGTTTTATCCTATGCTTTATTAAATTGTATTTATGTTGTTTTATCCTATGCTTTATTCAATTGTATTTATGTTGATTTATTGTATGCTTTATTAAACTGCATTTATGTTGTTTTATCCTATGCTTTATTAAATTGTATTTATGTTGTTTTATCCTATGCTTTATTAAATTGTGTTTATGTTGTTTTATCCTATACTTTATTAAAATGTATTTATGTTGTTTTAAACTATGCTTTATTAAATTGTATTTATGTTGTTTTAACCCATGCTTTATTAAATTGTATTTATGTTGTTTTAACCCATGCTTTATTAAATTGTATTTATGTTGTTTTATCCTATGCTCTATTAAATTGTGCTTATGTTGTTTTATCCTATGCTTTATTAAAATGTATTTATGTTGTTTTATCCTATGCTTTATTAAATTGTATTTATGTTGTTTTAACCCATGCTTTATTAAATTGTATTTATGTTGTTTTATCCTATGCTTTATTAAATTGTGTTTATGTTGTTTTATCCTATGCTTTTTTAAATTGTATTTATGTTGTTTTATCCTATGCTTTATTAAATTGTATTTATGGTGTTTTATTCTATGCTTTATTAAACTGCATTTATGTTGTCTTATCCTATGCTTTATTAAATTGTATATATGTTGTTTTATTCTATGCTTTATTAAATTGTATTTATGTTGTTTTATCCTATGCTTTATTAAATTGTATTTATGTTGTTTTATCCTTTGCTTTATTAAATTGTATTTATGTTTTTTATTGTATGCTTTATTAAACTGCATTCATGTTGTTTTATCCTATGCTTTATTAAATTGTATTTATGTTGTTTTATCCTATGCTTTATTAAATTGTGTTTATGTTGTTTATTCTATGCTTTATTAAATTGTATTTATGTTGTTTTATCCTATGCTTTATTAAATTGTATTTATGTTGATTTATTGTATGCTTTATTAAACTGCATTTATGTTGTTTTATCCTATGCTTTATTAAATTGTATTTATGTTGTTTTATCCTATGTTTTATTAAATTCTATTTCTGTTGTTTTATACTATGCTTTATTAAATTGTATTTATGTTGTTTTATCGTATGCTTTATTAAATTGTATTTATGTTGTTTTATCCTATGCTTTATTAAATTGTGTTTATGTTGTTTTATCCTATACTTTATTAAATTGTATTTATGTTGTTTTAACCATGCTTTATTAAATTGCATTTATGTTGTTTTATCTTACGCTTTATTAAATTGTATTTATGTTGTTTTATCCTATGCTTTATTAAATTGTATTTATGTTGTTTTATCCTATGCTTTATTAAATTGTATTTATGTTGTTTTATCCTATGCTTTATTAAATTGTATTTATGTTGTTTTATCCTATGCTTTATTAAATTGTATTTATGTTGTTTTATCCTATGCTTTATTAAATTATGTTTATGTTGTTTTATCCTATGCTTTATTAAATTGTATTTATGTTGTTTTAACCATGCTTTATTAAATTGCATTTATGTTGTTTTATCTTATGCTTTATTAAATTGTATTTATGTTGTTTTATCCTATGCTTTATTAAATTGTATTTATGTTGTTTTATCCTATGCTTTATTAAATTGTATATATGTTGTTTTATCCTATGCTTTATTAAATTGTATTTATGTTGTTTTGTCCTATGCTTTATTAAATTTTATTTATGTTGTTTTAACCTATGCTTTATTAAATTGTATTTATGTTGTTTTAACCTATCCTTTATTAAATTGTATTTATGTTGTTTTATCCTATGCTTTATTAAATTGTATTTATGTTGTTTTATCCTATGTTTTATTAAATTCTATTTCTGTTGTTTTATACTGTGCTTTATTAAATTGTATTTATGTTGTTTTATCGTATGCTTTATTAAATTGTATTTATGTTGTTTTATCCTATGCTTTATTAAATTGTGTTTATGTTGTTTTATCCTATGCTTTATTAAATTGTATTTATGTTGATTTGTCCTATGCTTTATTAAATTGTATTTATGTTGTTTTAACCTATGCTTTATTAAATTGTATGTATGTTGTTTTATCCTATACTTTATTAAATTGTATTTATGTTGTTTTAAACTATGCTTTATTAAATTGTATTTATGTTGTTTTAACCCATGCTTTATTAAATTGTATTTATGTTGTTTTAACCCATGCTTTATTAAATTGTATTTATGTTGTTTTATCCTATGCTTTATTAAATTGTGCTTATGTTGTTTTATCCTATGCTTTATTAAATTGTATTTATGTTGTTTTATCCTATGCTTTATTAAATTGTATTTATGTTGTTTTAACCCATGCTTTATTAAATTGTATTTATGTTGTTTTATCCTATGCTTTATTAAATTGTGTTTATGTTGTTTTATCCTATGCTTTTTTAAATTGTATTTATGTTGTTTTATCCTATGCTTTATTAAATTGTATTTATGGTGTTTTATTCTATGCTTTATTAAACTGCATTTATGTTGTTTTATCCTATGCTTTATTAAATTGTATATATGTTGTTTTATTCTATGCTTTATTAAATTGTATTTATGTTGTTTTATCCTATGCTTTATTAAATTGTATTTATGTTGTTTTATCCTTTGCTTTATTAAATTGTATTTATGTTTTTTATTGTATGCTTTATTAAACTGCATTTATGTTGTTTTATCCTATGCTTTATTAAATTGTATTTATGTTGTTTTATCCTATGCTTTATTAAATTGTGTTTATGTTGTTTTATCCTATGCTTTATTAAATTGTATTTATGTTGTTTTATCCTATGCTTTATTAAATTGTATTTATGTTGATTTATTGTATGCTTTATTAAACTGCATTTATGTTGTTTTATCCTATGCTTTATTAAATTGTATTTATGTTGTTTTATCCTATGCTTTATTAAATTGTGTTTATGTTGTTTTATCCTATACTTTATTAAAATGTATTTATGTTGTTTTAAACTATGCTTTATTAAATTGTATTTATGTTGTTTTAACCCATGCTTTATTAAATTGTATTTATGTTGTTTTAACCCATGCTTTATTAAATTGTATTTATGTTGTTTTATCCTATGCTCTATTAAATTGTGCTTATGTTGTTTTATCCTATGCTTTATTAAATTGTATTTATGTTGTTTTATCCTATGCTTTATTAAATTGTATTGATGTTGTTTTAACCCATGCTTTATTAAATTGTATTTATGTTGTTTTATCCTATGCTTTATTAAATTGTGTTTATGTTGTTTTATCCTATGCTTTTTTAAATTGTATTTATGTTGTTTTATCCTATGCTTTATTAAATTGTATTTATGGTGTTTTATTCTATGCTTTATTAAACTGCATTTATGTTGTTTTATCCTATGCTTTATTAAATTGTATATATGTTGTTTTATTCTATGCTTTATTAAATTGTATTTATGTTGTTTTATCCTATGCTTTATTAAATTGTATTTATGTTGTTTTATCCTTTGCTTTATTAAATTGTATTTATGTTTTTTATTGTATGCTTTATTAAACTGCATTCATGTTGTTTTATCCTATGCTTTATTAAATTGTATTTATGTTGTTTTATCCTATGCTTTATTAAATTGTGTTTATGTTGTTTATTCTATGCTTTATTAAATTGTATTTATGTTGTTTTATCCTATGCTTTATTAAATTGTATATATGTTGTTTTATCCTATGCTTTATTAAATTGTATTTATGTTGTTTTGTCCTATGCTTTATTAAATTTTATTTATGTTGTTTTAACCTATGCTTTATTAAATTGTATTTATGTTGTTTTAACCTATCCTTTATTAAATTGTATTTATGTTGTTTTATCCTATGCTTTATTAAATTGTATTTATGTTGTTTTATCCTATGTTTTATTAAATTCTATTTCTGTTGTTTTATACTGTGCTTTATTAAATTGTATTTATGTTGTTTTATCGTATGCTTTATTAAATTGTATTTATGTTGTTTTATCCTATGCTTTATTAAATTGTGTTTATGTTGTTTTATCCTATGCTTTATTAAATTGTATTTATGTTGATTTGTCCTATGCTTTATTAAATTGTATTTATGTTGTTTTAACCTATGCTTTATTAAATTGTATGTATGTTGTTTTATCCTATACTTTATTAAATTGTATTTATGTTGTTTTAAACTATGCTTTATTAAATTGTATTTATGTTGTTTTAACCCATGCTTTATTAAATTGTATTTATGTTGTTTTAACCCATGCTTTATTAAATTGTATTTATGTTGTTTTATCCTATGCTTTATTAAATTGTGCTTATGTTGTTTTATCCTATGCTTTATTAAATTGTATTTATGTTGTTTTATCCTATGCTTTATTAAATTGTATTTATGTTGTTTTAACCCATGCTTTATTAAATTGTATTTATGTTGTTTTATCCTATGCTTTATTAAATTGTGTTTATGTTGTTTTATCCTATGCTTTTTTAAATTGTATTTATGTTGTTTTATCCTATGCTTTATTAAATTGTATTTATGGTGTTTTATTCTATGCTTTATTAAACTGCATTTATGTTGTTTTATCCTATGCTTTATTAAATTGTATATATGTTGTTTTATTCTATGCTTTATTAAATTTTATTTATGTTATTTTATCCTATGCTTTATTAAATTGTATTTATGTTGTTTTATCCTTTGCTTTATTAAATTGTATTTATGTTTTTTATTGTATGCTTTATTAAACTGCATTTATGTTGTTTTATCCTATGCTTTATTAAATTGTATTTATGTTGTTTTATCCTATGCTTTATTAAATTGTGTTTATGTTGTTTTATCCTATGCTTTATTAAATTGTATTTATGTTGTTTTATCCTATGCTTTATTAAATTGTATTTATGTTGATTTATTGTATGCTTTATTAAACTGCATTTATGTTGTTTTATCCTATGCTTTATTAAATTGTATTTATGTTGTTTTATCCTATGCTTTATTAAATTGTGTTTATGTTGTTTTATCCTATACTTTATTAAAATGTATTTATGTTGATTTAAACTATGCTTTATTAAATTGTATTTATGTTGTTTTAACCCATGCTTTATTAAATTGTATTTATGTTGTTTTATCCTATGCTTTTTTAAATTGTGTTTATGTTGTTTTATCCTATGCTTTATTAAATTGTATTTATGTTGTTTTATCCTATGCTTTATTAAATTGTATTTATGTTGTTTTAACCCATGCTTTATTAAATTGTATTTATGTTGTTTTATCCTATGCTTTATTAAATTGTGTTTATGTTGTTTTATCCTATGCTTTTTTAAATTGTATTTTTGTTGTTTTATCCTATGCTTTATTAAATTGTATTTATGTTGTTTTAACCCATGCTTTATTAAATTGTATTTATGTTGTTTTATCCTATGCTTTATTAAATTGTGTTTATGTTGTTTTATCCTATGCTTTATTAAATTGTATTTATGTTGTTTTATCCTATGCTTTATTAAATTGTGTTTATGTTGTTTTATCCTATGCTTTATTAAATTGTATTTATGTTGTTTTATCCTATGCTTTATTAAATTGTATTTATGTTGATTTATTGTATGCTTTATTAAACTGCATTTATGTTGTTTTATCCTATGCTTTATTAAATTGTATTTATGTTGTTTTATCCTATGCTTTATTAAATTGTGTTTATGTTGTTTTATCCTATACTTTATTAAAATGTATTTATGTTGTTTTAAACTATGCTTTATTAAATTGTATTTATGTTGTTTTAACCCATGCTTTATTAAATTGTATTTATGTTGTTTTAACCCATGCTTTATTAAATTGTATTTATGTTGTTTTATCCTATGCTCTATTAAATTGTGCTTATGTTGTTTTATCCTATGCTTTATTAAAATGTATTTATGTTGTTTTATCCTATGCTTTATTAAATTGTATTTATGTTGTTTTAACCCATGCTTTATTAAATTGTATTTATGTTGTTTTATCCTATGCTTTATTAAATTGTGTTTATGTTGTTTTATCCTATGCTTTTTTAAATTGTATTTATGTTGTTTTATCCTATGCTTTATTAAATTGTATTTATGGTGTTTTATTCTATGCTTTATTAAACTGCATTTATGTTGTCTTATCCTATGCTTTATTAAATTGTATATATGTTGTTTTATTCTATGCTTTATTAAATTGTATTTATGTTGTTTTATCCTATGCTTTATTAAATTGTATTTATGTTGTTTTATCCTTTGCTTTATTAAATTGTATTTATGTTTTTTATTGTATGCTTTATTAAACTGCATTCATGTTGTTTTATCCTATGCTTTATTAAATTGTATTTATGTTGTTTTATCCTATGCTTTATTAAATTGTGTTTATGTTGTTTATTCTATGCTTTATTAAATTGTATTTATGTTGTTTTATCCTATGCTTTATTAAATTGTATTTATGTTGATTTATTGTATGCTTTATTAAACTGCATTTATGTTGTTTTATCCTATGCTTTATTAAATTGTATTTATGTTGTTTTATCCTATGTTTTATTAAATTCTATTTCTGTTGTTTTATACTATGCTTTATTAAATTGTATTTATGTTGTTTTATCGTATGCTTTATTAAATTGTATTTATGTTGTTTTATCCTATGCTTTATTAAATTGTGTTTATGTTGTTTTATCCTATACTTTATTAAATTGTATTTATGTTGTTTTAACCATGCTTTATTAAATTGCATTTATGTTGTTTTATCTTACGCTTTATTAAATTGTATTTATGTTGTTTTATCCTATGCTTTATTAAATTGTATTTATGTTGTTTCATCCTATGCTTTATTAAATTGTATTTATGTTGTTTTATCCTATGCTTTATTAAATTGTATTTATGTTGTTTTATCTTATGCTTTATTAAATTGTATTTATGTTGTTTAATCCTATGCTTTATTAAATTGTATTTATGTTGTTTTATCCTATGCTTTATTAAATTGTATATATGTTGTTTTATCCTATGCTTTATTAAATTGTATTTATGTTGTTTTGTCCTATGCTTTATTAAATTTTATTTATGTTGTTTTAACCTATGCTTTATTAAATTGTATTTATGTTGTTTTATCCTATGCTTTATTAAATTGTATTTATGTTGTTTTATCCTATGCTTTATTAAATTGTATTTATGTTGTTTTAACCTATGCTTTATTAAATTGTATTTATGTTGTTTTATCCTATGCTTTATTAAATTGTACTTATGTTGCTTTAACCTATGCTTTATTAAAATGTATTTATGTTGTTTCATCCTATGTTTATTAAATTGTATTTATGTTGTTTTATCCTATGCTTTTTTAAATTGTATTTATGTTGTTTTATCCTATGCTTTATTAAATTGTATTTATGTTGTTTTATCCTATGCTTTATTAAATTGTATTTATGTTGTTTTAACCTATGCTTTATTAAATTGTATTTATGTTGTTTTATCCTATGCTTTATTAAATTGTACTTATGTTGCTTTAACCTATGCTTTATTAAAATGTATTTATGTTGTTTTATCCTATGTTTATTAAATTGTATTTATGTTGTTTTATCCTATGCTTTTTTAAATTGTATTTATGTTGTTTTATCCTATGCTTTATTAAATTGTATTTATGTTGTTTTATCTTATGCTTTATTAAATTGTATTTATGTTGTTTTATCCTATGCTTTATTAAATTGTATTTATGTTCTTTTATCCTATGCTTTAATAAATTGTATTTATGTTGTTTTGTCCTATGCTTTATTAAATTGTATTTATGTTGTTTTAACCCATGCTTCATTAAATTGTATTTATGTTGTTTTATCCTATGCTTTATTAAATTGTATTGATGTTGTTTTATCCTATGCTTTATTAAATTGTATTTATGTTGTTTTAACCAAAGTTTTATTAAATTGTATTTATGTTGTTTTATCCTATGCTTTATTAAATTGTATTTATGTGTTTTTATCCTATGCTTTATTAAATTGTATTTATGTTGTTTTAACCTATGTTTTATTAAATTGTATTTATGTTGTTTTATCCTATACTTCATTAAATTGTATTGATGTTGTTTTATCCTATGCTTTATTAAATTGTATTTATGTTGTTTTAACCTATGTTTTATTAAATTGTATTTATGTTGCTTTATCCTATGCTTTATTAAATTGTATTTATGTGTTTTTATCCTATGCTTTATTAAATTGTATTTATGTTGTTTTAACCTATGTTTTATTAAATTGTATTTATGTTGTTTTATCCTATGCTTTATTAAATTGTGTTTATGTTGTTTTAACCCATGCTTTATTAAATGGTATTTATGTTGTTTTATCCTATGCTTTATTAAATTGTATTTATGTTGTTTTAACCTATGCTTTATTAAACTGCATTTATGTTGTTTTATCCTATGCTTTATTAAATTGTATTTATGTTGTTTTATCCTATGCTTTATTAAATTGTATTTATGTTGTTTTATCCTATGCTTTATTAATTTGTATTTATGTTGTTTTAACCTATGCTTTATTAAATTGTATTTATGTTGTTTTATCCTGTGCTTTATTAAATTGTATTTATGTTGTTTTAACCTATCCTTTATTAATTTGTATTTATGTTGTTTTAACCTATGCTTTATTAAATTGTATTTATGTTGTTTTATCCTATGCTTTATTAAATTGTATTTATGTTGTTTTATCCTATGCTTTATTAAATTGTATTTATGTTGTTTTATCCTATGCTTTATTAAATTGTATTTATGTTGTTTTATCCTATGCTTTATTAAATTGTATTTATGTTGTTTTATCATATGCTTTATTAAATTGTATTTATGTTGTTTTGTCCTCTGCTTTATTAAATTGTATTTATGTTGTTTTGTACTATGCTTTATTAAATTGTATTTATGTTGTTTTAACCCATGCTTTATTAAATTGTATTTATGTTGTTTTATCCTATGCTTTATTAAATTGTATTTATTTTGTTTTGTCCTATGCTTTATTAAATTGTGTTTATGTTGTTTTAACCTATGCTTTATTAAATTGTATTTGTGTTGTTTTAACCCATGCTTTATTAAATTGTATTTATGTTGTTTTATCCTATGCTTTATTAAATTGTATTTATGTTGTTTTATCCTATGCTTTATTAAATTGTATTTATGTTGTTTTACCCTATGCTTTATTAAATTGTATTTATGTTGTTTTATCCTATGCTTTATTAAATTTTATTGTTGTTGTTTTATCCCATGCTTTATTAAATTGTATTTATGTTGTTTTAACCTATGATTTATTAAATTGTATTTATGTTGTTTTATCCTATGATTTATTAAATTGTATTTATGTTGTTTTATCCTATGCTTTATTAAATTGTATTTATGTTGTTTTAACCCATGCTTTATTAAATTGTATTTATGTTGTTTTATCCTATGCTTTATTAAATTGTGTTTATGTTGTTTTATCCTATGCTTTTTTAAATTGTATTTATGTTGTTTTATCCTATGCTTTATTAAATTGTATTTATGGTGTTTTATTCTATGCTTTATTAAACTGCATTTATGTTGTTTTATCCTATGCTTTATTAAATTGTATATATGTTGTTTTATTCTATGCTTTATTAAATTGTATTTATGTTGTTTTATCCTATGCTTTATTAAATTGTATTTATGTTGTTTTATCCTTTGCTTTATTAAATTGTATTTATGTTTTTTATTGTATGCTTTATTAAACTGCATTTATGTTGTTTTATCCTATGCTTTATTAAATTGTATTTATGTTGTTTTATCCTATGCTTTATTAAATTGTGTTTATGTTGTTTTATCCTATGCTTTATTAAATTGTATTTATGTTGTTTTATCCTATGCTTTATTAAATTGTATTTATGTTGATTTATTGTATGCTTTATTAAACTGCATTTATGTTGTTTTATCCTATGCTTTATTAAATTGTATTTATGTTGTTTTATCCTATGCTTTATTAAATTGTGTTTATGTTGTTTTATCCTATACTTTATTAAAATGTATTTATGTTGTTTTAAACTATGCTTTATTAAATTGTATTTATGTTGTTTTAACCCATGCTTTATTAAATTGTATTTATGTTGTTTTAACCCATGCTTTATTAAATTGTATTTATGTTGTTTTATCCTATGCTCTATTAAATTGTGCTTATGTTGTTTTATCCTATGCTTTATTAAATTGTATTTATGTTGTTTTATCCTATGCTTTATTAAATTGTATTGATGTTGTTTTAACCCATGCTTTATTAAATTGTATTTATGTTGTTTTATCCTATGCTTTATTAAATTGTGTTTATGTTGTTTTATCCTATGCTTTTTTAAATTGTATTTATGTTGTTTTATCCTATGCTTTATTAAATTGTATTTATGGTGTTTTATTCTATGCTTTATTAAACTGCATTTATGTTGTTTTATCCTATGCTTTATTAAATTGTATATATGTTGTTTTATTCTATGCTTTATTAAATTGTATTTATGTTGTTTTATCCTATGCTTTATTAAATTGTATTTATGTTGTTTTATCCTTTGCTTTATTAAATTGTATTTATGTTTTTTATTGTATGCTTTATTAAACTGCATTCATGTTGTTTTATCCTATGCTTTATTAAATTGTATTTATGTTGTTTTATCCTATGCTTTATTAAATTGTGTTTATGTTGTTTATTCTATGCTTTATTAAATTGTATTTATGTTGTTTTATCCTATGCTTTATTAAATTGTATATATGTTGTTTTATCCTATGCTTTATTAAATTGTATTTATGTTGTTTTGTCCTATGCTTTATTAAATTTTATTTATGTTGTTTTAACCTATGCTTTATTAAATTGTATTTATGTTGTTTTAACCTATCCTTTATTAAATTGTATTTATGTTGTTTTATCCTATGCTTTATTAAATTGTATTTATGTTGTTTTATCCTATGTTTTATTAAATTCTATTTCTGTTGTTTTATACTGTGCTTTATTAAATTGTATTTATGTTGTTTTATCGTATGCTTTATTAAATTGTATTTATGTTGTTTTATCCTATGCTTTATTAAATTGTGTTTATGTTGTTTTATCCTATGCTTTATTAAATTGTATTTATGTTGATTTGTCCTATGCTTTATTAAATTGTATTTATGTTGTTTTAACCTATGCTTTATTAAATTGTATGTATGTTGTTTTATCCTATACTTTATTAAATTGTATTTATGTTGTTTTAAACTATGCTTTATTAAATTGTATTTATGTTGTTTTAACCCATGCTTTATTAAATTGTATTTATGTTGTTTTAACCCATGCTTTATTAAATTGTATTTATGTTGTTTTATCCTATGCTTTATTAAATTGTGCTTATGTTGTTTTATCCTATGCTTTATTAAATTGTATTTATGTTGTTTTATCCTATGCTTTATTAAATTGTATTTATGTTGTTTTAACCCATGCTTTATTAAATTGTATTTATGTTGTTTTATCCTATGCTTTATTAAATTGTGTTTATGTTGTTTTATCCTATGCTTTTTTAAATTGTATTTATGTTGTTTTATCCTATGCTTTATTAAATTGTATTTATGGTGTTTTATTCTATGCTTTATTAAACTGCATTTATGTTGTTTTATCCTATGCTTTATTAAATTGTATATATGTTGTTTTATTCTATGCTTTATTAAATTTTATTTATGTTATTTTATCCTATGCTTTATTAAATTGTATTTATGTTGTTTTATCCTTTGCTTTATTAAATTGTATTTATGTTTTTTATTGTATGCTTTATTAAACTGCATTTATGTTGTTTTATCCTATGCTTTATTAAATTGTATTTATGTTGTTTTATCCTATGCTTTATTAAATTGTGTTTATGTTGTTTTATCCTATGCTTTATTAAATTGTATTTATGTTGTTTTATCCTATGCTTTATTAAATTGTATTTATGTTGATTTATTGTATGCTTTATTAAACTGCATTTATGTTGTTTTATCCTATGCTTTATTAAATTGTATTTATGTTGTTTTATCCTATGCTTTATTAAATTGTGTTTATGTTGTTTTATCCTATACTTTATTAAAATGTATTTATGTTGATTTAAACTATGCTTTATTAAATTGTATTTATGTTGTTTTAACCCATGCTTTATTAAATTGTATTTATGTTGTTTTATCCTATGCTTTTTTAAATTGTGTTTATGTTGTTTTATCCTATGCTTTATTAAATTGTATTTATGTTGTTTTATCCTATGCTTTATTAAATTGTATTTATGTTGTTTTAACCCATGCTTTATTAAATTGTATTTATGTTGTTTTATCCTATGCTTTATTAAATTGTGTTTATGTTGTTTTATCCTATGCTTTTTTAAATTGTATTTTTGTTGTTTTATCCTATGCTTTATTAAATTGTATTTATGTTGTTTTAACCCATGCTTTATTAAATTGTATTTATGTTGTTTTATCCTATGCTTTATTAAATTGTGTTTATGTTGTTTTATCCTATGCTTTATTAAATTGTATTTATGTTGTTTTATCCTATGCTTTATTAAATTGTGTTTATGTTGTTTTATCCTATGCTTTATTAAATTGTATTTATGTTGTTTTATCCTATGCTTTATTAAATTGTATTTATGTTGATTTATTGTATGCTTTATTAAACTGCATTTATGTTGTTTTATCCTATGCTTTATTAAATTGTATTTATGTTGTTTTATCCTATGCTTTATTAAATTGTGTTTATGTTGTTTTATCCTATACTTTATTAAAATGTATTTATGTTGTTTTAAACTATGCTTTATTAAATTGTATTTATGTTGTTTTAACCCATGCTTTATTAAATTGTATTTATGTTGTTTTAACCCATGCTTTATTAAATTGTATTTATGTTGTTTTATCCTATGCTCTATTAAATTGTGCTTATGTTGTTTTATCCTATGCTTTATTAAAATGTATTTATGTTGTTTTATCCTATGCTTTATTAAATTGTATTTATGTTGTTTTAACCCATGCTTTATTAAATTGTATTTATGTTGTTTTATCCTATGCTTTATTAAATTGTGTTTATGTTGTTTTATCCTATGCTTTTTTAAATTGTATTTATGTTGTTTTATCCTATGCTTTATTAAATTGTATTTATGGTGTTTTATTCTATGCTTTATTAAACTGCATTTATGTTGTCTTATCCTATGCTTTATTAAATTGTATATATGTTGTTTTATTCTATGCTTTATTAAATTGTATTTATGTTGTTTTATCCTATGCTTTATTAAATTGTATTTATGTTGTTTTATCCTTTGCTTTATTAAATTGTATTTATGTTTTTTATTGTATGCTTTATTAAACTGCATTCATGTTGTTTTATCCTATGCTTTATTAAATTGTATTTATGTTGTTTTATCCTATGCTTTATTAAATTGTGTTTATGTTGTTTATTCTATGCTTTATTAAATTGTATTTATGTTGTTTTATCCTATGCTTTATTAAATTGTATTTATGTTGATTTATTGTATGCTTTATTAAACTGCATTTATGTTGTTTTATCCTATGCTTTATTAAATTGTATTTATGTTGTTTTATCCTATGTTTTATTAAATTCTATTTCTGTTGTTTTATACTATGCTTTATTAAATTGTATTTATGTTGTTTTATCGTATGCTTTATTAAATTGTATTTATGTTGTTTTATCCTATGCTTTATTAAATTGTGTTTATGTTGTTTTATCCTATACTTTATTAAATTGTATTTATGTTGTTTTAACCATGCTTTATTAAATTGCATTTATGTTGTTTTATCTTACGCTTTATTAAATTGTATTTATGTTGTTTTATCCTATGCTTTATTAAATTGTATTTATGTTGTTTCATCCTATGCTTTATTAAATTGTATTTATGTTGTTTTATCCTATGCTTTATTAAATTGTATTTATGTTGTTTTATCTTATGCTTTATTAAATTGTATTTATGTTGTTTAATCCTATGCTTTATTAAATTGTATTTATGTTGTTTTATCCTATGCTTTATTAAATTGTATATATGTTGTTTTATCCTATGCTTTATTAAATTGTATTTATGTTGTTTTGTCCTATGCTTTATTAAATTTTATTTATGTTGTTTTAACCTATGCTTTATTAAATTGTATTTATGTTGTTTTATCCTATGCTTTATTAAATTGTATTTATGTTGTTTTATCCTATGCTTTATTAAATTGTATTTATGTTGTTTTAACCTATGCTTTATTAAATTGTATTTATGTTGTTTTATCCTATGCTTTATTAAATTGTACTTATGTTGCTTTAACCTATGCTTTATTAAAATGTATTTATGTTGTTTCATCCTATGTTTATTAAATTGTATTTATGTTGTTTTATCCTATGCTTTTTTAAATTGTATTTATGTTGTTTTATCCTATGCTTTATTAAATTGTATTTATGTTGTTTTATCCTATGCTTTATTAAATTGTATTTATGTTGTTTTAACCTATGCTTTATTAAATTGTATTTATGTTGTTTTATCCTATGCTTTATTAAATTGTACTTATGTTGCTTTAACCTATGCTTTATTAAAATGTATTTATGTTGTTTTATCCTATGTTTATTAAATTGTATTTATGTTGTTTTATCCTATGCTTTTTTAAATTGTATTTATGTTGTTTTATCCTATGCTTTATTAAATTGTATTTATGTTGTTTTATCTTATGCTTTATTAAATTGTATTTATGTTGTTTTATCCTATGCTTTATTAAATTGTATTTATGTTCTTTTATCCTATGCTTTAATAAATTGTATTTATGTTGTTTTGTCCTATGCTTTATTAAATTGTATTTATGTTGTTTTAACCCATGCTTCATTAAATTGTATTTATGTTGTTTTATCCTATGCTTTATTAAATTGTATTGATGTTGTTTTATCCTATGCTTTATTAAATTGTATTTATGTTGTTTTAACCAAAGTTTTATTAAATTGTATTTATGTTGTTTTATCCTATGCTTTATTAAATTGTATTTATGTGTTTTTATCCTATGCTTTATTAAATTGTATTTATGTTGTTTTAACCTATGTTTTATTAAATTGTATTTATGTTGTTTTATCCTATACTTCATTAAATTGTATTGATGTTGTTTTATCCTATGCTTTATTAAATTGTATTTATGTTGTTTTAACCTATGTTTTATTAAATTGTATTTATGTTGCTTTATCCTATGCTTTATTAAATTGTATTTATGTGTTTTTATCCTATGCTTTATTAAATTGTATTTATGTTGTTTTAACCTATGTTTTATTAAATTGTATTTATGTTGTTTTATCCTATGCTTTATTAAATTGTGTTTATGTTGTTTTAACCCATGCTTTATTAAATGGTATTTATGTTGTTTTATCCTATGCTTTATTAAATTGTATTTATGTTGTTTTAACCTATGCTTTATTAAACTGCATTTATGTTGTTTTATCCTATGCTTTATTAAATTGTATTTATGTTGTTTTATCCTATGCTTTATTAAATTGTATTTATGTTGTTTTATCCTATGCTTTATTAATTTGTATTTATGTTGTTTTAACCTATGCTTTATTAAATTGTATTTATGTTGTTTTATCCTGTGCTTTATTAAATTGTATTTATGTTGTTTTAACCTATCCTTTATTAATTTGTATTTATGTTGTTTTAACCTATGCTTTATTAAATTGTATTTATGTTGTTTTATCCTATGCTTTATTAAATTGTATTTATGTTGTTTTATCCTATGCTTTATTAAATTGTATTTATGTTGTTTTATCCTATGCTTTATTAAATTGTATTTATGTTGTTTTATCCTATGCTTTATTAAATTGTATTTATGTTGTTTTATCATATGCTTTATTAAATTGTATTTATGTTGTTTTGTCCTCTGCTTTATTAAATTGTATTTATGTTGTTTTGTACTATGCTTTATTAAATTGTATTTATGTTGTTTTAACCCATGCTTTATTAAATTGTATTTATGTTGTTTTATCCTATGCTTTATTAAATTGTATTTATTTTGTTTTGTCCTATGCTTTATTAAATTGTGTTTATGTTGTTTTAACCTATGCTTTATTAAATTGTATTTGTGTTGTTTTAACCCATGCTTTATTAAATTGTATTTATGTTGTTTTATCCTATGCTTTATTAAATTGTATTTATGTTGTTTTATCCTATGCTTTATTAAATTGTATTTATGTTGTTTTACCCTATGCTTTATTAAATTGTATTTATGTTGTTTTATCCTATGCTTTATTAAATTTTATTGTTGTTGTTTTATCCCATGCTTTATTAAATTGTATTTATGTTGTTTTAACCTATGATTTATTAAATTGTATTTATGTTGTTTTATCCTATGATTTATTAAATTGTATTTATGTTGTTTTATCCTATGCTTTATTAAATTGTATTTATGTTGTTTTATCCTATGCTTTATTAAATTGTATTTATGTTGTTTTAACCTATGCTTTATTAAATTGTATTTATGTTGTTTTATCCTATGCTTTATTAAATTGTGTTTATGTTGTCTTATCCTATGCTTTATTAAATTGTATTTATGTTGTTTTATCCTATGCTTTATTAAATTGTATTTATGTTGTTTTATCCTATGCTTTATTAAATTGTATTTATGTTGTTTTAACCTATGCTTTATTACATTGTGTTTATGTTGTTTTATCCTATGCTTTATTAAATTGTATTCATGTTGCTTTAACCTATGCTTTATTAAATTATATTTATGTTGTTTTATCCTATGCTTTATTAAATGGTATTTATGTTGTTTTATCCTATGCTTTATTAAATTGTATTTATGTTGTTTTAACCTATGCTTTATTAAATTGTATTTATGTTGTTTAATCCTATGCTTTATTTAATTGTATTTATGTTGTTTTAACCTATGCTTTATTAAATTGTATTTATGTTGTTTTAACTTATGCTTTATTAAATTGTATTTATGTTGTTTTAACCTATGCTTTATTAAATTGTATTTATGTTGTTTTATCCTATGCTTTATTAAATTGTATTTATGTTGCTTTAACCTATGCTTTATTAAATTGTATTTATGTTGTTTTATCCTATGCTTTATTAAATTGTATTTATGTTGTTTTATCCTATGCTTTATTAAATTGTATTTATGTTGTTTTATCCTATGCTTTATTAAATTGTTTTTATGTTGTTTTAACCTATGCTTTATTAAATTGTATTTATGTTGTTTTATCCTATGCTTTACTAAATTGTGTTTATGTTGTTTTATCCTATGCTTAATTAAATTGTATTTATGTTGTTTTATCCTATGCTTTATTAAACTGCATTTATGTTGTTTTATCCTATGCTTTATTAAATTGTATTTATGTTGTTTTATCCTATGTTTTATTAAATTGTATTTATGTTGTTTTATACTATGCTTTATTAAATTGTATTTATGTTGTTTTATCGGATGCTTTATTAAATTGTATTTATGTTGTTTTATCGGATGCTTTATTAAATTGTATTTATGTTGTTTTATCCTATGCTTTATTAATTTGTATTTATGTTGTTTTATCCTATGCTTTAATAAATTGTATTTATGTTGTTTTGTCCTATGCTTTATTAAATTGTATTTATGTTGTTTTAACCCATGCTTCATTAAATTGTATTTATGTTGTTTTATCCTATGCTTCATTAAATTGTATTTATGTTGTTTTATCGTATGCTTTATTAAATTGTATTTATGTTGTTTTATCCTTTGCTTTATTAAATTGTGTTTATGCTGTCTTATCCTATGCTTTATTAAATTGTATTTATGTTGATTTGTCCTATGCTTTATTAAATTGTATTTATGTTGTTTTAACCTATGCTTTATTAAATTGTATGTATGTTGTTTTATCCTATACTTTATTAAATTGTATTTATGTTGTTTTAACCTATGCTTGATTAAATTGTATTTATGTTGTTTTATCCTATGCTTTATTAAATTGTATTTATGTTGTTTTATCCTATGCTTTATTAAATTGTGTTTATGTTGTTTTATCCTATGCTTTATTAAATCGTATTTATGTTGTTTTATCCTATGCTTTATTAAATTGTATTTATTTTGTTTTAACCTATGCTTTATTAAATTGTATTTATGTTGTTTTATCCTATGCTTTATTAAATTGTATTTATGTTGTTTTATCCTATGCTTTATTAAATTGTGTTTATGTTGTTTTATCCTATACTTTATTAAATTGTATTTATGTTGTTTTAAACTATGCTTTATTAAATTGTATTTATGTTGTTTTATCCTATGCTTTATTAAATTGTATTTATGTTGTTTTATCTTATGCTTTATTAAATTGTATTTATGTTGTTTTATCCTTTGCTTTATTAAATTGTATTTATGTTGTTTTATCCTATGCTTTATTAAATTGTACTTATGTTGCTTTAACCCCTTAATAACATCTGACGTACTAATACGCGTCTGTGCCCTGGGACTTAAGAGCCAGACCCGTATTAGTACGTCATCGCGATCGCGCCCGCACACAGGCTGTGCGGGCGCGATCGCCGCCGGGTGTCAGCTGATTGTCACAGCTGACACCCGGTACTATGTGCAGGGAGCGGTCTTGCACCGCTCCCAGCACATTAACCCCCGCGATGCTGCGATCGAAGTCGATCGAAGTCGATCGCGGCATTGCGGGGGCAAGGGGAGGTGATCGGCGATACTCACCTCCTCTTCCGGCTTCCAGCGCAGTCTGCAGCGGCTTCCCGGGTGTTGCCATGACGACCCGATGTCGTCATGACAACATCCGGGTCACCAGAGAGCAGGAAGATTGCTTGGACATGCGCAGTGCATCTCCAAGCAATCTTCACACTGTGCACTTCTGACAGCCTTCATGGCATAGGGATGGTGCTCCATTCCTGTGCCATGCAGGCGATCAGAAAAAAAAAAGTGAAAGTCCCAGAGTGGGACAAAGTAATAAAGTGTATAAACTGTGTGAAAGTGGAAAAAAAAAAAAAAATGTGCAAAAATATTATAAAAAAATAAAAAAAATAATACACCAAAAATAAAAATATAATGTACCCATCAATAAATATTATTATAAAAAAAATAAAAAAAAAACAATAAAAGTACACATATTTGGTATCGCCGCGTCCGGAACAACCTGACCTATAAAACTGTCCCACTGGTTAACCCCTTCAGTGAACACGGTAAAAAAAAAAAAAAAAAAACGAAGCAAAAAACAATGCTTTATCACCATACCGCCAAACAAAAAGTGGAATAACACACGATCAAAAAGACGCATATAAATAAAAATGACACCGCTGAAAACGTCATCTCGTCCCGCAAAAAACAAGCCGCCATACAGCTCCATCAGCCGAAAAATAAAAAAGTTATAGCTCTCAGAATAAAGCGATACTAAAAAATATTTTTTTCTATAAAATAGCTTTTATTGTGTATAAGCGCCAAAACATAGAAAAATTATACAAATGTGGTACCGCTGTAAACGTACTGACCCGAAGAGTAAAGCTACCTCATCAATTTTACCACACGCGGAACAGAATAAAAAAAAAAAAAAAACAATTCCTGAATTGTTGGTTTTTGTTTATTCTGCCTCCCAAAAATCGGAATAGAATGCGATCAAAAAATGTCACGTGCCTGAAAATGGCACCAATAACAACGTCAAGTCATCCCGCAAAAAACGAGCCGTCACATGACTGTCTGCCAAAATCTGGAAAAATTATAGCTCTCAAAATATGGCGATGCAAAAACTAGATTTTACAACAAATGAGTCTTTTAGTGTGTGACAGCTGTCAGTCATAAAAACCCCATATGATTCTGGCATTGCTGTAATCGCACCGACCCGAAGAATAAAGTCGTCTAATCACTTATACCGCACAAGGAACGGCGTCAAAAATAAACTCTTGGGTTAGGATTGGGCTAGGGTTGTGCTGGGGCTAGGGTTAAGGCTGGGTTTGGGGCTAGGGTTGTGCTGGGGCTAGGGTTGTGCTGGGGCTAGGGTTGTGCTGGGGCTAGGGTTGTGCTGGGGTTAGGGCTGGGGTTGGGATTTTTTTCAAAAGTAAGAAAAAAAGATGACGATATGGCGACTAGTGTTGAGAGCAAGTGCTTGCTACTTGAGTTTGCATCGGGTGCTCTGGTATGCATTGAGTATCGTGGGTATTTGAGTGACACGCTCGAGTCTCTTCCCCATATGCTTCGCGGCCAAAAAACTTTACGGGGATTGCCTGCCATGCACAAGCGATCCCCGCATGTTTTTTTTTGGGTGTCTAATAACCGTGAAACATGCGGAGCAGGGACTCGAGCATGTCACTCGAGCACACGCTGTACATGGTGCATACCTGAGTACCCGATGCAAACTCAAGTAGCGAGCACTTGCGCTCAAGAATAATGACAACTTATTCAATATGATGACCTAATGTAAACAAATAATGTGCCGTACCTCTGGGTTCAAAATGTTCACTATACACCTTAATAAAATCCTTGAGGGGTATAGTTTCCAAAATGGGGACACTTGTGGGGGAGCTCCACTGTTTAGGCACTTCAGGGGCTCTCCAAACGCGACATGGTGTCCGCTAACAAATTGAATGGAAAATCAGCTCAAATTGTTAGCGGACGCCATGTTGCGTTTGGAGAGCCCCTGTTTGCCCAAACATTGGAGCTCCCCCACAAGTGACCCCATTTTGGAAACTAGACCCCCCAAGGCACCTATCTAGATGCATAGTGAGCACTTGGAACCCCCAGGTGCTTCACAAATTGATTCGTAAAAATGAAAAAGTGAAAAAAAAAACACTTTTTCATTTTTATGAATCAATTTGTGAAGCACCTGGGGTTCCAAGTGCTCACTATGAATCTAGATAGGTGCCTTGGGGGGTCTAGTTTCCAAAATGGGGTCACTTGTGGGGGAGCTCCAATGTTTGGGCACACAGGGACTCTCTAAATGCAACATGGTATCCGCTAACAAATTGAATGGAAAATCGGCTCAAATTGTTAGGGGACACCACATTGCGTTTGGAGAGCCCCTCTGTGCCCAAACTTTGGAGCTCCCCCACAAGTGACCCCATTTTGGAAACTAGACCCCCCAAGGCACCTTTCTAGATGCATAGTGAGCACTTGGAACCCCCAGGTGCTTCACAAATTGATTCGTAAAAATGAAAAAGTGAAAAAAAAAACACTTTTTCATTTTTATGAATCAATTTGTGAAGCACCTGGGGTTCCAAGTGCTCACTATGAATCTAGATAGGTGCCTTGGGGGGTCTAGTTTCCAAAATGGGGTCACTTGTGGGGGAGCTCCAATGTTTGGGCACACAGGGACTCTCCAAATGCAACATGATATCCGCTAACAAATTGTTGGCTCAAATTGTTAGCGGATATCATGTTGCATTTGGAGAGTCCCTGTGTGCCCAAACATTGGAGCTCCCCCACAAATGACCCCATTTTGGAAACTAGACCCCCCCAAGGCACCTATCTAGATGCATAGTGAGCACTTGGAACCCCAGGTGCTTCACAAATTGATTCATAAAAATGAAAAAGTGTTTTTTTTTTCACTTTTTCATTATTACGAATCAATTGTGAAGCACCTGGGGGTTCCAAGTGCTCACTATGCATCTAGAAAGGTGCCTTGGGGGGTCTAGTTTCCAAAATGGAGTCACTTGTGGGGGAGGTCCAAAGTTTGGGCACAGAGGGGCTCTCCAAACGCAATGTGGCGTCCGCTAACAATTTGAGCCGATTTTCCATTCAATTTGTTAGCGGATACCATGTTGCATTTAGAGAGTCCCTGTGTGCCCAAACATTGGAGCTCCCCCACAAGTGACCCCATTTTGGAAACTAGACCCCCCAAGGCACCTATCTAGATGCATAGTGAGCACTTGGAACCCCTAGGTGCTTCACAAATTGATTCGTAAAAATGAAAAAGGGGTTTTTTTTTCACTTTTTCATTATTACGAATCAATTTGTGAAGCACCTGGGGGTTCCAAGTGCTCACTATGCATCTAGAAAGGTGCCTTGGGGGGTCTAGTTTCCAAAATGGGGTCACTTGTGGGGGAGCTCCAAAGTTTGGGCACAGAGGGGCTCTCCAAACGCAATGTGGCGTCCGCTAACAATTTGAGCCGATTTTCCATTCAATTTGTTAGCGGATACCATGTTGCATTTAGAGAGTCCCTGTGTGCCCAAACATTGGAGCTCCCCCACAAGTGACCCCATTTTGGAAACTAGACCCCCCAAGGCACCTATCTAGATGCATAGTGAGCACTTGGAACCCCTAGGTGCTTCACAAATTGATTTGTAAAAATGAAAAAGGGTTTTTTTTTTCACTTTTTCATTATTACGAATCAATTTGTGAAGCACCTGGGGGTTCCAAGTGCTCACTATGCATCTAGAAAGGTGCCTTGGGGGGTCTAGTTTCCAAAATGGGGTCACTTGTGGGGGAGCTCCAAAGTTTGGGCACAGAGGGGCTCTCCAAACGCAATGTGGCGTCCGCTAACAATTTGAGCCGATTTTCCATTCAATTTGTTAGCGGATACCATGTTGCATTTAGAGAGTCCCTGTGTGCCCAAACATTGGAGCTCCCCCACAAGTGACCCCATTTTGGAAACTAGACCCCCCAAGGCACCTATCTAGTTGCATAGTGAGCAGTTGGAACCCCCAGGTGCTTCACAAATTGATTCATAAAAATGAAAAAGTGTTTTTTTTTCACTTTTTCATTGTTACTAATCAATTTGTGAAGCACCTGGGGGTTCCAAGTGCTCACTATGCATCTAGATAGGTGCCTTGGGGGGTCTAGTTTCCAAAATGGGGTCACTTGTGGGGGAGCTCCAATGTTTGGGCACACAGCAGCTCTCCAAACGCAACATGGTGTCGCTAACAATTTGAGCCAATTTTGCGTTAAATTTGTTAGCGGACACCATGTTGCATTTAGAGAGCCGCTGTGTGCCCAAATATTGGAGCTCCCCCACAAGTGACCCCATTTTGGAAACTAGACCACCCAAGGCACCTATCTAGATGCATAGTGAGCACTTGGAACCCTCAGGTGCTTCACAAATTGATTCATACAAATGAAAAAGTGTTTTTTTTTCACTTTTTCATTGCTACGAATCAATTTGTGAAGCAACTGGGGGTTCCAAGTGCTCACTATGCATCTAGATAGGTGCCTTGGGGGGTCTAGTTTCCAAAATGGGGTCACTTGTGGGGGAGCTCCAATGTTTGGGCACACAGGGACTCTCTAAATGCAACATGGTGTCCTCTAACAAATTTAACGGAAAATCGTCTCAAATTGTTAGCGACACCATGTTGCGTTTGGAGAGCCGCTGTGTGCCCAAACATTGGAGCTCCCCCACAAGTGACCTCATTTCGGAAACTAGACCCCCCAAGGCACCTATCTAGATGCATTGTGAGCACTTGGAACCCTCAGGTGCTTCACAAATTGATTCATACAAATGAAAAAGTGTTTTTTTTTTCACTTTTTCATTGCTACGAATCAATTTGTGAAGCACCTGGGGGTTCCAAGTGCTCACTATGCATCTAGATAGGTGCCTTGGGGGGTCTAGTTTCCAAAATGGGGTCACTTGTGGGGGAGCTCCAAAGTTTGGGCACACATGGGCTCTTCAAACACAACATGGCGTCCGCTAATTATTCAAGCAAATTTTACAATCAAAAAGTCAAATGGCGCTCCTTCCCTTCCGAGCCCTGCTGTGCGCCCAAACAGTGTTTTTTCCCCAAATATTGGGTATCTGCGTGCCCAGGGGAAATTGCACAACAAATTTTGGGGTCCATTTTTTATTGTTACCCGTGTGAAAATAAAAAAAATTGGGTCTAAAGTAACATTTTTGGGAAAAAAGTTAAATGCTCATTTTTTTCTTCCACATTCAAAAAATTCCTGTGAAGCACCTGAAGGGTTAATAAAGTTCTTGAATGTGGTTTTGAGCACCTTGAGGGGTGCAGTTTTTAGAATGGTGTCACTTTTGGGTATTTTCTGTCATAAAGACCTCTCAAAGTGACTTCAAATGTGATGTGGTCCCTAAAAAAATGGTTTTGTAAATTTTGTTGGAAAAATGAGAAATCGCTGGTCAACTTTTAACCCTTATAGCTCCCTAACAAAAAAAAATTTTTGTTCCAAAAATGTGCTGATGTAAAGTAGACATGTGGGAAATGTTATTTATTAACTCTTTTGTGTGACATATCGCTCTGATTTCAGGGCTTAAAAATTCAAATTTTGAAAATTGCAAAATTTTCAAAATTTTCGCCAAATTTCCGTTTTTTTCACAAATAAACGCAAGTGATATCGAAGAAATTTTTCCACAATCATGAAGTACAATATGTCACGAAAAAACAATCTCAGAATCAGGGGGATCCGTTGAAGCGTTCCAGAGTAATTACCTCATAAAGTGACAGTGGTCAGAATTGTAAAAATTGGCCCGGTCATTAACGTGCAAACCACCCGCGGGGCTTAAGGGGTTAACCTATGCTTTATTAAATTGTATTTATGTTGTTTTATCCTATGCTTTATTAAATTGTATTTTTGTTGTTTTATCCTATGCTTTATTAAATTGTATGCATGTTATTTTATCCTATGCTTTATTAAATTGTATTTATGTTGTTTTTTCCTATGCTTTATTAAATTGTATGCATGTTATTTTATCCTATGCTTTATTAAATTCTATTTATGTTGTTTTATCCTATGCTTTATTAAATTCTATTTATGTTGTTTTATCCTATGCTTTATTAAATTGTATTATGTTGTTTTATCCTATGCTTTATTAAATTGTATTTATGTTGTTTTATCCTATGCTTTATTAAATTGTGTTTATGTTGTTTTATCCTATGCTTTATTAAATTGTATTTATGTTGTTTTATCCTATGCTTTTTTAAATTGTATTTATATTGTTTTATCCTATGGTTTATTAAATTGTATTTATGTTGTTTTGTCCTATGCTTTATTAAATTGTATTTATTTTGTTTTAACCCATGCTTCAGTAAATTGTATTTATGTTGTTTTATCTTATGCTTTATTAAATTGTATTTATTTTGTTTTATCCTATGCTTTATTAAATTGTGTTTATGTTGTTTTAACCCATGCTTTATTAAATTGTATCTATGTTGTTTTATCCTATGCTTTATTAAATTGCATCTATGTTATTTTATCATATGCTTTATTAAATTGTATTTATGTTGTTTTATCCTATGCTTTATTAAATTGTATTTATGTGGTTTTATCCTATGCTTTATTAAATTGTATTCATGTTGTTTTATCTTATGCTTTATTAAATTGTATTTATGTTGTTTTATCTTATGCTTTATTAAATTGTATTTATGTTGTTTTATCCTATGCTTTATTAAATTGTACTTATGTTGTTTTATCCTATGCTTTATTAAATTGTATTTATGTTGTTTTATCCTATGCTTTATTAAATTGTATTTATGTTGTTTTACCCTATGCTTTATTAAATTGTATTTATGTTGTTTTGTACTTTGCTTTATTAAATTGTATTTATGTTGTTTTAACCCATGCTTTATTAAATTGTATTTACGTTGTTTTATCCTATGCTTTATTAAATTGTATTTATTTTGTTTTGTCCTATGCTTTATTAAATTGTATTTATGTTGTTTTAACCTATGCTTTATTAAATTGTATTTGTGTTGTTTTAACCCATGCTTTATTAAATTGTATTTATGTTGTTTTATCCTATGCTTTATTAAATTGTATTTATGTTGTTTTATCCTATGCTTTATTAAATTTTATTGATGTTGTTTTATCCCATGCTTTATTAAATTGTATTTATGTTGTTTTAACCTATGATTTATTAAATTGTATTTATTTTGTTTTGTCCTATGCTTTATTAAATTGTATTTATGTTGTTTTAACCTATGCTTTAATAAATTGTATTTGTGTTGTTTTAACCCATGTTTTATTAAATTGTATCTATGTTGTTTTATCCTATGCTTTATTAAATTGTATTTATGTTGTTTTGTCCTATGCTTTATTAAATTGTATTTATGTTGTTTTCACCCATGCATCATTAAATTGTATTTATGTTGTTTTATCTTATGCTTTATTAAATTGTATTTATGTTGTTTTATCCTATGCTTTATTAAATTGTATTTATGTTGTTTTATCCTATGCTTTATTAAATTGTATTTATGTGGTTTTATCATGTGCTTTATTAAATTGTATTTATGTTGTTTTATCCTATGCTTTATTGAATTGTAGTATGTTGTTTTATCCTATGCTTTATTAAATTGTATTTATGTGGTTTTATCCTATGGTTTATTAAATTGTTTTTATGTTGTTTTGTCCTATGCTTTATTAAATTGTATTTATGTTGTTTTAACCCATGCTTCAGTAAATTGTATTTATGTTGTTTTATCTTATGCTTTATTAAATTGTATTTATGTTGTTTTAACCCATGCTTTATTAAATTGTATTTATGTTGTTTTATCCTATGCTTTATTAAATTGTATTTATTTTGTTTTGTCCTATGCTTTATTAAATTGTATTTATGTTGTTTTAACCTATGCTTTATTAAATTGTATTTGTGTTGTTTTAACCCATGCTTTATTAAATTGTATTTATGTTGTTTTATCCTATGCTTTATTAAATTGTGTTTATGTTGTTTTATCCTATGCTTTATTAAATTGTATTTATGTTGTTTTATCCTATGCTTTATTAAATTTTATTGATGTTGTTTTATCCCATGCTTTATTAAATTGTATTTATGTTGTTTTAACCTATGCTTTATTAAATTGTATTTGTGTTGTTTTAACTCATGCTTTATTAAATTGTATTTATGTTGTTTTATCCTATGCTTTATTAAATTGTATTTATGTTGTTTTATCCTATGCTTTATTAAATTGTATTTATGTTGTTTTAACCTATGCTTCATTATATTGTATTTATGTTGTTTTAACCTACACTTTATTAAATTGTATTTATGTTGTTTTATCCTATGCTTTATTAAATTGTACTTATGTTGCTTTAACCTATGCTTTATTAAATTGTATTTATGTTGTTTTATCCTATGCTTTATTAAATTGTATTTATGTTGTTTTAACCTATGCTTCATTAAATTGTATTTATGTTGTTTTAACCTACACTTTACTAAATTGTATTTATGTTGTTTTATCCTATGCTTTATTAAATTGTATTTTTGTTGTTTTATCCTATGCTTTATTAAATTGTATGCATGTTATTTTATCCTATGCTTTATTAAATTGTATTTATGTTGTTTTTTCCTATGCTTTATTAAATTGTATGCATGTTATTTTATCCTATGCTTTATTAAATTCTATTTATGTTGTTTTATCCTATGCTTTATTAAATTCTATTTATGTTGTTTTATCCTATGCTTTATTAAATTGTATTATGTTGTTTTATCCTATGCTTTATTAAATTGTATTTATGTTGTTTTATCCTATGCTTTATTAAATTGTGTTTATGTTGTTTTATCCTATGCTTTATTAAATTGTATTTATGTTGTTTTATCCTATGCTTTTTTAAATTGTATTTATATTGTTTTATCCTATGGTTTATTACATTGTATTTATGTTGTTTTGTCCTATGCTTTATTAAATTGTATTTATTTTGTTTTAACCCATGCTTCAGTAAATTGTATTTATGTTGTTTTATCTTATGCTTTATTAAATTGTATTTATTTTGTTTTATCCTATGCTTTATTAAATTGTGTTTATGTTGTTTTAACCCATGCTTTATTAAATTGTATCTATGTTGTTTTATCCTATGCTTTATTAAATTGCATCTATGTTATTTTATCATATGCTTTATTAAATTGTATTTATGTTGTTTTATCCTATGCTTTATTAAATTGTATTTATGTGGTTTTATCCTATGCTTTATTAAATTGTATTCATGTTGTTTTATCTTATGCTTTATTAAATTGTATTTATGTTGTTTTATCCTATGCTTAATTAAATTGTATTTATGTTGTTTTACCCTATGCTTTATTAAATTGTATTTATGTTGTTTTGTACTTTGCTTTATTAAATTGTATTTATGTTGTTTTAACCCATGCTTTATTAAATTGTATTTACGTTGTTTTATCCTATGCTTTATTAAATTGTATTTATTTTGTTTTGTCCTATGCTTTATTAAATTGTATTTATGTTGTTTTAACCTATGCTTTATTAAATTGTATTTGTGTTGTTTTAACCCATGCTTTATTAAATTGTATTTATGTTGTTTTATCCTATGCTTTATTAAATTGTATTTATGTTGTTTTATCCTATGCTTTATTAAATTGTATTTATGTTGTTTTATCCTATGCTTTATTAAATTGTATTTATGTTGTTTTATCCTATGCTTTATTAAATTTTATTGATGTTGTTTTATCCCATGCTTTATTAAATTGTATTTATGTTGTTTTAACCTATGATTTATTAAATTGTATTTATTTTGTTTTGTCCTATGCTTTATTAAATTGTATTTATGTTGTTTTAACCTATGCTTTAATAAATTGTATTTGTGTTGTTTTAACCCATGCTTTATTAAATTGTATCTATGTTGTTTTATCCTATGCTTTATTAAATTGTATTTATGTTGTTTTGTCCTATGCTTTATTAAATTGTATTTATGTTGTTTTCACCCATGCATCATTAAATTGTATTTATGTTGTTTTATCTTATGCTTTATTAAATTGTATTTATGTTGTTTTATCCTATGCTTTATTAAATTGTATTTATGTTGTTTTATCCTATGCTTTATTAAATTGTATTTATGTGGTTTTATCATGTGCTTTATTAAATTGTATTTATGTTGTTTTATCCTATGCTTTATTGAATTGTAGTATGTTGTTTTATTCTATGCTTTATTTAATTGTATTTATGTTGTTTTATCCTATGGTTTATTAAATTGTTTTTATGTTGTTTTGTCCTATGCTTTATTAAATTGTATTTATGTTGTTTTAACCCATGCTTCAGTAAATTGTATTTATGTTGTTTTATCTTATGCTTTATTAAATTGTATTTATGTTGTTTTAACCCATGCTTTATTAAATTGTATTTATGTTGTTTTATCCTATGCTTTATTAAATTGTATTTATTTTGTTTTGTCCTATGCTTTATTAAATTGTATTTATGTTGTTTTAACCTATGCTTTATTAAATTGTATTTGTGTTGTTTTAACCCATGCTTTATTAAATTGTATTTATGTTGTTTTATCCTATGCTTTATTAAATTGTATTTATGTTGTTTTATCCTATGCTTTATTAAATTGTATTTATGTTGTTTTATCCTATGCTTTATTAAATTTTATTGATGTTGTTTTATCCCATGCTTTATTAAATTGTATTTATGTTGTTTTAACCTATGCTTTATTAAATTGTATTTGTGTTGTTTTAACTCATGCTTTATTAAATTGTATTTATGTTGTTTTATCCTATGCTTTATTAAATTGTATTTATGTTGTTTTATCCTATGCTTTATTAAATTGTATTTATGTTGTTTTAACCTATGCTTCATTATATTGTATTTATGTTGTTTTAACCTACACTTTATTAAATTGTATTTATGTTGTTTTATCCTATGCTTTATTAAATTGTACTTATGTTGCTTTAACCTATGCTTTATTAAATTTTATTTATGTTGTTTTATCCTATGCTTTATTAAATTGTATTTATGTTGTTTTAACCTATGCTTCATTAAATTGTATTTATGTTGTTTTAACCTACACTTTACTAAATTGTATTTATGTTGTTTTATCCTATGCTTTATTAAATTGTACTTATGTTGCTTTAACCTATGCTTTATTAAATTGTATTTATGTTGTTTTATCCTATGCTTTATTAAATTGTATTTATGTTGTTTTATCCTATGCTTTATTAAATTGTATTTATGTTGTTTTATCCTATGCTTTATTAAATTGTATTTATGTTGTTTTATCCTATGCTTTATTAAATTGTATTTATGTTGTTTTTTCCTATGCTTTATTAAATTGTATCGATGTTGTTTTATCCTATGCTTTATTAAATTGTATTTATGTTGTTTTGTCCTATGCTTTATTAAATTGTATTTATGTTGTTTTAACCCATGCTTCATTAAATTGTATTTATGTTGTTTTATCTTATGCTTTATTAAATTGTATTTATGTTGTTTTAACCCATGCTTCATTAAATTGTATTTATGTTGTTTTATCTTATGCTTTATTAAATTGTATTTATGTTGTTTTATCCTATGCTTTATTAAATTGTATTTATGTTGTTTTATCCTATGCTTTATTAAATTGTATTATGTTGTTTTAACCCATGCTTTATTAAATTGTATTTATGTTGTTTTATCCTATGCTTTATTAAATTGTATTTATGTTGTTTTTTCCTATGCTTTATTAAATTGTATCTATGTTGTTTTATCCTATGCTTTATTAAATTGTATTTATGTTGTTTTAACCTATGATTTATTAAATTGTATTTATGTTGTTTTATCCTATGCTTTATTAAATTGTATTTATGTTGTTTTAACCTATGCTTTATTAAATTGTATCTATGTTGTTTTATCCTATGCTTTATTAAATTGTATTTATGTTGTTTTATCCTATGCTTTATTAAATTGTATTTATGTTGTTTTAACCTATGCTTCATTAAACTGTATTTATGTTGTTTTAACCTACACTTTATTAAATTGTATTTATTTTGTTTTATCCTATGCTTTATTAAATTGTACTTATGTTGCTTTAACATATGCTTTATTAAATTGTATTTATGTTGTTTTATCCTATGCTTTTTTAAATTGAATTTATGTTGTTTTATCCTATGCTTTATTAAATTGTATTTATGTTGTTTTATCCTATCCTTTATTAAATTGTATTTATGTTGTTTTATCCTATGCTTTATTAAATTGTATTTATGTTGTTTTTTTTCCTATGCTTTATTAAATTGTATCTATGTTGTTTTATCCTATGCTTTATTAAATTGTATTTATGTTGTTTTGTCCTATGCTTTATTAAATTGTATTCATGTTGTTTTAACCCATGCTTCATTAAATTGTATTTATGTTGTTTTATCTTATGCTTTATTAAATTGTATTTATGTTGTTTTATCCTATGCTTTATTAAATTGTATTTATGTTGTTTTATCCTATGCTTTATTAAATTTTATTATGTTGTTTTAACCCATGCTTTATTAAATTGTATTTATGTTGTTTTATCCTATGCTTTATTAAATTGTATTTATGTTGTTTTAACCTATGCTTCATTAAATTGTATTTATGTTGTTTTAACCTACACTTTATTAAATTGTATTTATTTTGTTTTATCCTATGCTTTATTAAATTGTACTTATGTTGCTTTAACATATGCTTTATTAAATTGTATTTATGTTGTTTTATCCTATGCTTTTTTAAATTGAATTTATGTTGTTTTATCCTATGCTTTATTAAATTGTATTTATGTTGTTTTATCCTATCCTTTATTAAATTGTATTTATGTTGTTTTATCCTATGCTTTATTAAATTGTATTTATGTTGTTTTTTTTCCTATGCTTTATTAAATTGTATCTATGTTGTTTTATCCTATGCTTTATTAAATTGTATTTATGTTGTTTTGTCCTATGCTTTATTAAATTGTATTCATGTTGTTTTAACCCATGCTTCATTAAATTGTATTTATGTTGTTTTATCTTATGCTTTATTAAATTGTATTTATGTTGTTTTATCCTATGCTTTATTAAATTGTATTTATGTTGTTTTATCCTATGCTTTATTAAATTGTATTATGTTGTTTTAACCCATGCTTTATTAAATTGTATTTATGTTGTTTTATCCTATGCTTTATTAAATTGTATTTATGTTGTTTTATCCTATGCTTTATTAAATTGTATTTATGTTGTTTTGTCCTATGCTTTATTAAATTGTATTTACGCTGTTTTATCCTATGCTTTATTAAATTGTATTTATGTTGTTTTATCATATGCTTTAATAAATTGTATTTCTGTTGTTTTAAAATATGCTTTATTAAATTGTATTTAGCTTGTTTTAACCTATGCTTTATTAAATTGTATTATGCTGTTTTAACCTATGCTTTATTAAATTGTATTTATGTTGTTTTATCCTATGCTTTATTAAATTGTATTTTTGTTGTTTTATCCTATGCTTTATTAAATTGTATGCATGTTATTTTATCCTATGCTTTATTAAATTGTATTTATGTTGTTTTTTCCTATGCTTTATTAAATTGTATGCATGTTATTTTATCCTATGCTTTATTAAATTCTATTTATGTTGTTTTATCCTATGCTTTATTAAATTCTATTTATGTTGTTTTATCCTATGCTTTATTAAATTGTATTATGTTGTTTTATCCTATGCTTTATTAAATTGTATTTATGTTGTTTTATCCTATGCTTTATTAAATTGTGTTTATGTTGTTTTATCCTATGCTTTATTAAATTGTATTTATGTTGTTTTATCCTATGCTTTTTTAAATTGTATTTATATTGTTTTATCCTATGGTTTATTACATTGTATTTATGTTGTTTTGTCCTATGCTTTATTAAATTGTATTTATTTTGTTTTAACCCATGCTTCAGTAAATTGTATTTATGTTGTTTTATCTTATGCTTTATTAAATTGTATTTATTTTGTTTTATCCTATGCTTTATTAAATTGTGTTTATGTTGTTTTAACCCATGCTTTATTAAATTGTATCTATGTTGTTTTATCCTATGCTTTATTAAATTGCATCTATGTTATTTTATCATATGCTTTATTAAATTGTATTTATGTTGTTTTATCCTATGCTTTATTAAATTGTATTTATGTGGTTTTATCCTATGCTTTATTAGATTGTATTCATGTTGTTTTATCTTATGCTTTATTAAATTGTATTTATGTTGTTTTATCCTATGCTTAATTAAATTGTATTTATGTTGTTTTACCCTATGCTTTATTAAATTGTATTTATGTTGTTTTGTACTTTGCTTTATTAAATTGTATTTATGTTGTTTTAACCCATGCTTTATTAAATTGTATTTACGTTGTTTTATCCTATGCTTTATTAAATTGTATTTATTTTGTTTTGTCCTATGCTTTATTAAATTGTATTTATGTTGTTTTAACCTATGCTTTATTAAATTGTATTTGTGTTGTTTTAACCCATGCTTTATTAAATTGTATTTATGTTGTTTTATCCTATGCTTTATTAAATTGTATTTATGTTGTTTTATCCTATGCTTTATTAAATTGTATTTATGTTGTTTTATCCTATGCTTTATTAAATTGTATTTATGTTGTTTTATCCTATGCTTTATTAAATTTTATTGATGTTGTTTTATCCCATGCTTTATTAAATTGTATTTATGTTGTTTTAACCTATGATTTATTAAATTGTATTTATTTTGTTTTGTCCTATGCTTTATTAAATTGTATTTATGTTGTTTTAACCTATGCTTTAATAAATTGTATTTGTGTTGTTTTAACCCATGCTTTATTAAATTGTATCTATGTTGTTTTATCCTATGCTTTATTAAATTGTATTTATGTTGTTTTGTCCTATGCTTTATTAAATTGTATTTATGTTGTTTTCACCCATGCATCATTAAATTGTATTTATGTTGTTTTATCTTATGCTTTATTAAATTGTATTTATGTTGTTTTATCCTATGCTTTATTAAATTGTATTTATGTTGTTTTATCCTATGCTTTATTAAATTTTATTTATGTGGTTTTATCATGTGCTTTATTAAATTGTATTTATGTTGTTTTATCCTATGCTTTATTGAATTGTAGTATGTTGTTTTATCCTATGCTTTATTTAATTGTATTTATGTTGTTTTATCCTATGGTTTATTAAATTGTTTTTATGTTGTTTTGTCCTATGCTTTATTAAATTGTATTTATGTTGTTTTAACCCATGCTTCAGTAAATTGTATTTATGTTGTTTTATCTTATGCTTTATTAAATTGTATTTATGTTGTTTTAACCCATGCTTTATTAAATTGTATTTATGTTGTTTTATCCTATGCTTTATTAAATTGTATTTATTTTGTTTTGTCCTATGCTTTATTAAATTGTATTTATGTTGTTTTAACCTATGCTTTATTAAATTGTATTTGTGTTGTTTTAACCCATGCTTTATTAAATTGTATTTATGTTGTTTTATCCTATGCTTTATTAAATTGTATTTATGTTGTTTTATCCTATGCTTTATTAAATTGTATTTATGTTGTTTTATCCTATGCTTTATTAAATTTTATTGATGTTGTTTTATCCCATGCTTTATTAAATTGTATTTATGTTGTTTTAACCTATGCTTTATTAAATTGTATTTGTGTTGTTTTAACTCATGCTTTATTAAATTGTATTTATGTTGTTTTATCCTATGCTTTATTAAATTGTATTTATGTTGTTTTATCCTATGCTTTATTAAATTGTATTTATGTTGTTTTAACCTATGCTTCATTATATTGTATTTATGTTGTTTTAACCTACACTTTATTAAATTGTATTTATGTTGTTTTATCCTATGCTTTATTAAATTGTACTTATGTTGCTTTAACCTATGCTTTATTAAATTGTATTTATGTTGTTTTATCCTATGCTTTATTAAATTGTATTTATGTTGTTTTAACCTATGCTTCATTAAATTGTATTTATGTTGTTTTAACCTACACTTTACTAAATTGTATTTATGTTGTTTTATCCTATGCTTTATTAAATTGTACTTATGTTGCTTTAACCTATGCTTTATTAAATTGTATTTATGTTGTTTTATCCTATGCTTTATTAAATTGTATTTATGTTGTTTTATCCTATGCTTTATTAAATTGTATTTATGTTGTTTTATCCTATGCTTTATTAAATTGTATTTATGTTGTTTTATCCTATGCTTTATTAAATTGTATTTATGTTGTTTTTTCCTATGCTTTATTAAATTGTATCGATGTTGTTTTATCCTATGCTTTATTAAATTGTATTTATGTTGTTTTGTCCTATGCTTTATTAAATTGTATTTATGTTGTTTTAACCCATGCTTCATTAAATTGTATTTATGTTGTTTTATCTTATGCTTTATTAAATTGTATTTATGTTGTTTTAACCCATGCTTCATTAAATTGTATTTATGTTGTTTTATCTTATGCTTTATTAAATTGTATTTATGTTGTTTTATCCTATGCTTTATTAAATTGTATTTATGTTGTTTTATCCTATGCTTTATTAAATTGTATTATGTTGTTTTAACCCATGCTTTATTAAATTGTATTTATGTTGTTTTATCCTATGCTTTATTAAATTGTATTTATGTTGTTTTTTCCTATGCTTTATTAAATTGTATCTATGTTGTTTTATCCTATGCTTTATTAAATTGTATTTATGTTGTTTTAACCTATGATTTATTAAATTGTATTTATGTTGTTTTATCCTATGCTTTATTAAATTGTATTTATGTTGTTTTAACCTATGCTTTATTAAATTGTATCTATGTTGTTTTATCCTATGCTTTATTAAATTGTATTTATGTTGTTTTATCCTATGCTTTATTAAATTGTATTTATGTTGTTTTAACCTATGCTTCATTAAACTGTATTTATGTTGTTTTAACCTACACTTTATTAACTTGTATTTATTTTGTTTTATCCTATGCTTTATTAAATTGTACTTATGTTGCTTTAACATATGCTTTATTAAATTGTATTTATGTTGTTTTATCCTATGCTTTTTTAAATTGAATTTATGTTGTTTTATCCTATGCTTTATTAAATTGTATTTATGTTGTTTTATCCTATCCTTTATTAAATTGTATTTATGTTGTTTTATCCTATGCTTTATTAAATTGTATTTATGTTGTTTTTTTTCCTATGCTTTATTAAATTGTATCTATGTTGTTTTATCCTATGCTTTATTAAATTGTATTTATGTTGTTTTGTCCTATGCTTTATTAAATTGTATTCATGTTGTTTTAACCCATGCTTCATTAAATTGTATTTATGTTGTTTTATCTTATGCTTTATTAAATTGTATTTATGTTGTTTTATCCTATGCTTTATTAAATTGTATTTATGTTGTTTTATCCTATGCTTTATTAAATTGTATTATGTTGTTTTAACCCATGCTTTATTAAATTGTATTTATGTTGTTTTATCCTATGCTTTATTAAATTGTATTTATGTTGTTTTAACCTATGCTTCATTAAATTGTATTTATGTTGTTTTAACCTACACTTTATTAAATTGTATTTATTTTGTTTTATCCTATGCTTTATTAAATTGTACTTATGTTGCTTTAACATATGCTTTATTAAATTGTATTTATGTTGTTTTATCCTATGCTTTTTTAAATTGAATTTATGTTGTTTTATCCTATGCTTTATTAAATTGTATTTATGTTGTTTTATCCTATCCTTTATTAAATTGTATTTATGTTGTTTTATCCTATGCTTTATTAAATTGTATTTATGTTGTTTTTTTTCCTATGCTTTATTAAATTGTATCTATGTTTTATCCTATGCTTTATTAAATTGTATTTATGTTGTTTTGTCCTATGCTTTATTAAATTGTATTCATGTTGTTTTAACCCATGCTTCATTAAATTGTATTTATGTTGTTTTATCTTATGCTTTATTAAATTGTATTTATGTTGTTTTATCCTATGCTTTATTAAATTGTATTTATGTTGTTTTATCCTATGCTTTATTAAATTGTATTATGTTGTTTTAACCCATGCTTTATTAAATTGTATTTATGTTGTTTTATCCTATGCTTTATTAAATTGTATTTATGTTGTTTTATCCTATGCTTTATTAAATTGTATTTATGTTGTTTTTTTTCCTATGCTTTATTAAATTGTATCTATGTTGTTTTATCCTATGCTTTATTAAATTGTATTTATGTTGTTTTGTCCTATGCTTTATTAAATTGTATTCATGTTGTTTTAACCCATGCTTCATTAAATTGTATTTATGTTGTTTTATCTTATGCTTTATTAAATTGTATTTATGTTGTTTTATCCTATGCTTTATTAAATTGTATTTATGTTGTTTTATCCTATGCTTTATTAAATTGTATTATGTTGTTTTAACCCATGCTTTATTAAATTGTATTTATGTTGTTTTATCCTATGCTTTATTAAATTGTATTTATGTTGTTTTATCCTATGCTTTATTAAATTGTATTTATGTTGTTTTGTCCTATGCTTTATTAAATTGTATTTACGCTGTTTTATCCTATGCTTTATTAAATTGTATTTATGTTGTTTTATCATATGCTTTAATAAATTGTATTTCTGTTGTTTTAAAATATGCTTTATTAAATTGTATTTAGCTTGTTTTAACCTATGCTTTATTAAATTGTATTATGCTGTTTTAACCTATGCTTTATTAAATTGTATTTATGTTGTTTTATCCTATGCTTTATTAAATTGTATTTTTGTTGTTTTATCCTATGCTTTATTAAATTGTATGCATGTTATTTTATCCTATGCTTTATTAAATTGTATTTATGTTGTTTTTTCCTATGCTTTATTAAATTGTATGCATGTTATTTTATCCTATGCTTTATTAAATTCTATTTATGTTGTTTTATCCTATGCTTTATTAAATTCTATTTATGTTGTTTTATCCTATGCTTTATTAAATTGTATTATGTTGTTTTATCCTATGCTTTATTAAATTGTATTTATGTTGTTTTATCCTATGCTTTATTAAATTGTGTTTATGTTGTTTTATCCTATGCTTTATTAAATTGTATTTATGTTGTTTTATCCTATGCTTTTTTAAATTGTATTTATATTGTTTTATCCTATGGTTTATTACATTGTATTTATGTTGTTTTGTCCTATGCTTTATTAAATTGTATTTATTTTGTTTTAACCCATGCTTCAGTAAATTGTATTTATGTTGTTTTATCTTATGCTTTATTAAATTGTATTTATTTTGTTTTATCCTATGCTTTATTAAATTGTGTTTATGTTGTTTTAACCCATGCTTTATTAAATTGTATCTATGTTGTTTTATCCTATGCTTTATTAAATTGCATCTATGTTATTTTATCATATGCTTTATTAAATTGTATTTATGTTGTTTTATCCTATGCTTTATTAAATTGTATTTATGTGGTTTTATCCTATGCTTTATTAGATTGTATTCATGTTGTTTTATCTTATGCTTTATTAAATTGTATTTATGTTGTTTTATCCTATGCTTAATTAAATTGTATTTATGTTGTTTTACCCTATGCTTTATTAAATTGTATTTATGTTGTTTTGTACTTTGCTTTATTAAATTGTATTTATGTTGTTTTAACCCATGCTTTATTAAATTGTATTTACGTTGTTTTATCCTATGCTTTATTAAATTGTATTTATTTTGTTTTGTCCTATGCTTTATTAAATTGTATTTATGTTGTTTTAACCTATGCTTTATTAAATTGTATTTGTGTTGTTTTAACCCATGCTTTATTAAATTGTATTTATGTTGTTTTATCCTATGCTTTATTAAATTGTATTTATGTTGTTTTATCCTATGCTTTATTAAATTGTATTTATGTTGTTTTATCCTATGCTTTATTAAATTGTATTTATGTTGTTTTATCCTATGCTTTATTAAATTTTATTGATGTTGTTTTATCCCATGCTTTATTAAATTGTATTTATGTTGTTTTAACCTATGATTTATTAAATTGTATTTATTTTGTTTTGTCCTATGCTTTATTAAATTGTATTTATGTTGTTTTAACCTATGCTTTAATAAATTGTATTTGTGTTGTTTTAACCCATGCTTTATTAAATTGTATCTATGTTGTTTTATCCTATGCTTTATTAAATTGTATTTATGTTGTTTTGTCCTATGCTTTATTAAATTGTATTTATGTTGTTTTCACCCATGCATCATTAAATTGTATTTATGTTGTTTTATCTTATGCTTTATTAAATTGTATTTATGTTGTTTTATCCTATGCTTTATTAAATTGTATTTATGTTGTTTTATCCTATGCTTTATTAAATTTTATTTATGTGGTTTTATCATGTGCTTTATTAAATTGTATTTATGTTGTTTTATCCTATGCTTTATTGAATTGTAGTATGTTGTTTTATCCTATGCTTTATTTAATTGTATTTATGTTGTTTTATCCTATGGTTTATTAAATTGTTTTTATGTTGTTTTGTCCTATGCTTTATTAAATTGTATTTATGTTGTTTTAACCCATGCTTCAGTAAATTGTATTTATGTTGTTTTATCTTATGCTTTATTAAATTGTATTTATGTTGTTTTAACCCATGCTTTATTAAATTGTATTTATGTTGTTTTATCCTATGCTTTATTAAATTGTATTTATTTTGTTTTGTCCTATGCTTTATTAAATTGTATTTATGTTGTTTTAACCTATGCTTTATTAAATTGTATTTGTGTTGTTTTAACCCATGCTTTATTAAATTGTATTTATGTTGTTTTATCCTATGCTTTATTAAATTGTATTTATGTTGTTTTATCCTATGCTTTATTAAATTGTATTTATGTTGTTTTATCCTATGCTTTATTAAATTTTATTGATGTTGTTTTATCCCATGCTTTATTAAATTGTATTTATGTTGTTTTAACCTATGCTTTATTAAATTGTATTTGTGTTGTTTTAACTCATGCTTTATTAAATTGTATTTATGTTGTTTTATCCTATGCTTTATTAAATTGTATTTATGTTGTTTTATCCTATGCTTTATTAAATTGTATTTATGTTGTTTTATCCTATGCTTTATTAAATTGTATTTATGTTGTTTTAACCTATGCTTCATTATATTGTATTTATGTTGTTTTAACCTACACTTTATTAAATTGTATTTATGTTGTTTTATCCTATGCTTTATTAAATTGTACTTATGTTGCTTTAACCTATGCTTTATTAAATTGTATTTATGTTGTTTTATCCTATGCTTTATTAAATTGTATTTATGTTGTTTTAACCTATGCTTCATTAAATTGTATTTATGTTGTTTTAACCTACACTTTACTAAATTGTATTTATGTTGTTTTATCCTATGCTTTATTAAATTGTACTTATGTTGCTTTAACCTATGCTTTATTAAATTGTATTTATGTTGTTTTATCCTATGCTTTATTAAATTGTATTTATGTTGTTTTATCCTATGCTTTATTAAATTGTATTTATGTTGTTTTATCCTATGCTTTATTAAATTGTATTTATGTTGTTTTATCCTATGCTTTATTAAATTGTATTTATGTTGTTTTTTCCTATGCTTTATTAAATTGTATCGATGTTGTTTTATCCTATGCTTTATTAAATTGTATTTATGTTGTTTTGTCCTATGCTTTATTAAATTGTATTTATGTTGTTTTAACCCATGCTTCATTAAATTGTATTTATGTTGTTTTATCTTATGCTTTATTAAATTGTATTTATGTTGTTTTAACCCATGCTTCATTAAATTGTATTTATGTTGTTTTATCTTATGCTTTATTAAATTGTATTTATGTTGTTTTATCCTATGCTTTATTAAATTGTATTTATGTTGTTTTATCCTATGCTTTATTAAATTGTATTATGTTGTTTTAACCCATGCTTTATTAAATTGTATTTATGTTGTTTTATCCTATGCTTTATTAAATTGTATTTATGTTGTTTTTTCCTATGCTTTATTAAATTGTATCTATGTTGTTTTATCCTATGCTTTATTAAATTGTATTTATGTTGTTTTAACCTATGATTTATTAAATTGTATTTATGTTGTTTTATCCTATGCTTTATTAAATTGTATTTATGTTGTTTTAACCTATGCTTTATTAAATTGTATCTATGTTGTTTTATCCTATGCTTTATTAAATTGTATTTATGTTGTTTTATCCTATGCTTTATTAAATTGTATTTATGTTGTTTTAACCTATGCTTCATTAAACTGTATTTATGTTGTTTTAACCTACACTTTATTAACTTGTATTTATTTTGTTTTATCCTATGCTTTATTAAATTGTACTTATGTTGCTTTAACATATGCTTTATTAAATTGTATTTATGTTGTTTTATCCTATGCTTTTTTAAATTGAATTTATGTTGTTTTATCCTATGCTTTATTAAATTGTATTTATGTTGTTTTATCCTATCCTTTATTAAATTGTATTTATGTTGTTTTATCCTATGCTTTATTAAATTGTATTTATGTTGTTTTTTTTCCTATGCTTTATTAAATTGTATCTATGTTGTTTTATCCTATGCTTTATTAAATTGTATTTATGTTGTTTTGTCCTATGCTTTATTAAATTGTATTCATGTTGTTTTAACCCATGCTTCATTAAATTGTATTTATGTTGTTTTATCTTATGCTTTATTAAATTGTATTTATGTTGTTTTATCCTATGCTTTATTAAATTGTATTTATGTTGTTTTATCCTATGCTTTATTAAATTGTATTATGTTGTTTTAACCCATGCTTTATTAAATTGTATTTATGTTGTTTTATCCTATGCTTTATTAAATTGTATTTATGTTGTTTTAACCTATGCTTCATTAAATTGTATTTATGTTGTTTTAACCTACACTTTATTAAATTGTATTTATTTTGTTTTATCCTATGCTTTATTAAATTGTACTTATGTTGCTTTAACATATGCTTTATTAAATTGTATTTATGTTGTTTTATCCTATGCTTTTTTAAATTGAATTTATGTTGTTTTATCCTATGCTTTATTAAATTGTATTTATGTTGTTTTATCCTATCCTTTATTAAATTGTATTTATGTTGTTTTATCCTATGCTTTATTAAATTGTATTTATGTTGTTTTTTTTCCTATGCTTTATTAAATTGTATCTATGTTGTTTTATCCTATGCTTTATTAAATTGTATTTATGTTGTTTTGTCCTATGCTTTATTAAATTGTATTCATGTTGTTTTAACCCATGCTTCATTAAATTGTATTTATGTTGTTTTATCTTATGCTTTATTAAATTGTATTTATGTTGTTTTATCCTATGCTTTATTAAATTGTATTTATGTTGTTTTATCCTATGCTTTATTAAATTGTATTATGTTGTTTTAACCCATGCTTTATTAAATTGTATTTATGTTGTTTTATCCTATGCTTTATTAAATTGTATTTATGTTGTTTTATCCTATGCTTTATTAAATTGTATTTATGTTGTTTTGTCCTATGCTTTATTAAATTGTATTTACGCTGTTTTATCCTATGCTTTATTAAATTGTATTTATGTTGTTTTATCATATGCTTTAATAAATTGTATTTCTGTTGTTTTAAAATATGCTTTATTAAATTGTATTTAGCTTGTTTTAACCTATGCTTTATTAAATTGTATTATGCTGTTTTAACCTATGCTTTATTAAATTGTATTTATGTTGTTTTATCCTATGCTTTATTAAATTGTATTTATGTTGTTTTATCCTATGCTTTATTAAATTGTATTTATGTTGTTTTAACCTATGCTTTATTAAATTGTGTTTATGTTGTTTTATCCTATGCTTTATTAAATTGTATTTATGTTGTTTTAACCCATGCTTTATTAAATTGTATTTATGTTGTTTTATCCTATGCTTTATTAAATTGCATCTATGTTATTTTATCCTATGCTTTATTAAATTGTATTTATGTTGTTTTATCCTATGCTTTATTAAATTGTATTTATGTTGTTCTATCCTATGCTTTATTAAATTGTATTTATGTTGTTTTTTCCTATGCTTTATTAAATTGTATCTATGTTGTTTTATCCTATGCTTTATTAAATTGTATTTATGTTGTTTTGTCCTATGCTTTATTAAATTGTATTTACGCTGTTTTATCCTATGCTTTATTAAATTGTATTTATGTTGTTTTATCCTATGCTTTAATAAATTGTATTTCTGTTGTTTTAAAATATGCTTTATTAAATTGTATTTAGTTTGTTTTAGCCTATGCTTTATTAAATTATATTATGCTGTTTTAACCTATGCTTTATTAAATTGTATTTATGTTGTTTTATCCTATGCTTTATTAAATTGTATTTATGTTGTTTTATCCTATGCTTTATTAAATTGTATTTATGTTGTTTTAACCTATGCTTTATTAAATTGTATTTATGTTGTTTTATCCTATGCTTTATTAAATTGTATTTATGTTGTTTTAACCCATGCTTTATTAAATTGTGTTTATGTTGTTTTATCCTATGCTTTATTAAATTGCATCTATGTTATTTTATCCTATGCTTTATTAAATTGTATTTATGTTGTTTTATCCTATGCTTTATTAAATTGTATTTATGTGGTTTTATCCTATGCTTTATTAAATTGTATTCATGTTGTTTTATCTTATGCTTTATTAAATTGTATTTATGTTGTTTTATCTTATGCTTTATTAAATTGTATTTATGTTGTTTTATCTTATGCTTTATTAAATTGTATTTATGTTGTTTTATCCTCTGCTTTATTAAATTGTATTTATGTTGTTTTAGCACATGCTTTATTAAATTGTATTTATGTTGTTTTATCCTATGATTTATTAAATTGTATTTATGTTGTTTTAACCTATGCTTTATTAAATTGTATTTATGTTGTTTTATCCTATGCTTTATTAAATTGTATTTATGTTGTTTTAACCCATGCTTCATTAAATTGTATTTATGTTGTTTTATCCTATGCTTCATTAAATTGTGTTTATGTTGTTTTATCCTATGCTTTATTAAATTGTAGTTATGTTGTTTTATCCTATGCTTTATTAAATTGTATTTATGTTGTTTTAACCCATGCTTTATTAAATTGTGTTTATGTTGTTTTATCCTATGCTTTATTAAATTGTAGTTATGTTGTTTTTTTCCTATGCTTTATTACATTGTATTTATGTTGTTTTAACCTATGCTTTATTAAATTGTATTTATGTTGTTTTATCCTATGCTTTATTAAATTGTATTTATGTTGTTTTAACCCATGCTTCATTAAATTGTATTTATGTTGTTTTATCCTATGCTTCATTAAATGTTATTTATGTTGTTTTATCCTATGCTTTATTAAATTGTATTTATGTTGTTTTATCCTATGCTTTATTAAATTGTATTTATGTTGTTTTATCCTATGCTTTATTAAATTGTATTTATGTTGTTTTAACCTATGCTTTATTAAATTGTATTTATGCTGTTTTAACCTATGCTTTATTAAATTGTATTTATGTTGTTTTAACCTATGCTTTATTAAATTGTATTTATGTTGTTTTATCATATGCTTTATTAAATTGTATTTATGTTGTTCTAACCTATGCTTTATTAAATTGTATTTATGTTGTTTTATCCTATGCTTTATTAAATTGTATCTATGTTGTTTTAACCTATGCTTTATTAAATTGTATTTATGTTGTTTTATCCTATGCTTTATTAAATTGTATTTATGTTGTTTTACCCTATGCTTTATTAAATTGTATTTATGTTGTTTTATCCCATGCTTTATTAAATTGTATTTATGTTGTTTGAACCTATGCTTTATTAAATTGTATTTATGTTGTTTTATCCTATGCTTTATTAAATTGTATTTATGTTGTTTATAACCTATGCTTTATTAAATTGTATTTATGTTGTTTTATCTTATGCTTTATTAAATTGTTTTTATGTTGTTCTAACCTATGCTTTATTAAATTGTATTTATGTTGTTTTATCCTATGCTTTATTAAATTGTATTTATGTTGTTTTATCCTATGCTTTATTAAATTGTATTTATGTTGTTTTATCCTCTGCTTTATTAAATTGTATTTATGTTGTTTTAACACATGCTTTATTAAATTGTATTTATGTTGTTTTATCCTATGCTTTATTAAATTGTATTTATGTTCTTTTATCCTATGATTTATTAAATTGTATTTATGTTGTTTTAACCTATGCTTTATTAAATTGTATTTATGTTGTTTTATCCTATGCTTTATTAAATTGTATTTATGTTGTTTTAACCCATGCTTCATTAAATTGTATTTATGCTGTTTTATCCTATGCTTCATTAAATTGTGTTTATGTTGTTTTATCCTATGCTTTATTAAATTGTAGTTATGTTGTTTTATCCTATGCTTTATTAAATTGTATTTATGTTGTTTTAACCCATGCTTTATTAAATTGTGTTTATGTTGTTTTATCCTATGCTTTATTAAATTGTAGTTATGTTGTTTTTTCCTATGCTTTATTAAATTGTGTTTATGTTGTTTTAACCTATGCTTTATTAAATTGTATTTATGTTGTTTTATCCTATGCTTTATTAAATTGTATTTATGTTGTTTTAACCCATGCTTCATTAAATTGTATTTATGTTGTTTTATCCTATGCTTCATTAAATGTTATTTATGTTGTTTTATCCTATGCTTTATTAAATTGTGTTTATGTTGTTTTATCCTATGCTTTATTAAATTGTATTTATGTTGTTTTAACCTATGCTTTATTAAATTGTATTTATGTTGTTTTATCCTATGCTTTATTAAATTGTATTTATGTTGTTTTAACCTATGCTTTATTAAATTGTATTTATGCTGTTTTATACTATGCTTTATTAAATTGTATTTATGTTGTTTTAACCTATGCTTTATTAAATTGTATTTATGTAGTTTTATCCTATGATTTATTAAATTGTATTTATGTTGTTCTAACCTATGCTTTAGTAAATTGTATTTATGTTGTTCTAACCTATGCTTTATTAAATTGTATTTATGTTGTTTTATCCTATGCTTTATTAAATTGTATTTATGTTGTTTTATCCTATGCTTTATTAAATTGTATTTAGGTTGTTTTAACCCATGCTTTATTAAATTGTATTTATGTTGTTTTATCCTATGCTTTATTAAATTGTATTTATGTTGTTTTTTCCTATGCTTTATTACATTGTATTTATGTTGTTTTAACCTATGCTTTATTAAATTGTATTTATGTTGTTTTATCCTATGCTTTATTAAATTGTATTTATGTTGTTTTAACCCATGCTTCATTAAATTGTATTTATGTTGTTTTATCCTATGCTTCATTAAATGTTATTTATGTTGTTTTATCCTATGCTTTATTAAATTGTATTTATGTTTTTTTAACCTATGCTTTCTTAAATTGTATTTATGTTGTTTTATCCTATGCTTTATTAAATGGTATTTATGTTGTTTTATCCTATGCTTTATTAAATTGTATTTATGTTGTTTTATCCTGTGCTTTATTAAATTGTATTTATGTTGTTTTATCCTATGCTTTATTAAATTGTATTTATGTTGTTTTATCCTATGCTTTATTAAATTGTATTTATGTTCTTTTAACCTATGCTTTATTAAATTGTATTTATGCTGTTTTAACCTATGCTTTATTAAATTGTATTTATGTTGTTTTAACCTATGCTTTATTAAATTGTATTTATGTTGTTTTATCCTATGCTTTATTAACCTTTATTTATGTTGTTCTAACCTATGCTTTATTAAATTGTATTTATGTTGTTTTATCCTATGCTTTATTAAATTGTATTTATGTTGTTTTAACCTATGCTTTATTAAATTGTATTTATGTTGTTTTATCCTATGCTTTATTAAATTGTATTTCTGTTGTTTTATCCTATGCTTTATTAAATTGTATTTATGTTGTTTTATCATATGCTTTATTAAATTGTATTTCTGTTGTTTTATCCTATGCTTTATTAAATTGTATTTATGTTGTTTATAACCTATGCTTTATTAAATTGTATTTATGTTGTTTTATCTTATGCTTTATTAAATTGTTTTTATTTTGTTCTAACCTATGCTTTATTAAATTGTATTTATGTTGTTTTATCCTATGCTTTATTAAATTGTATTTATGTTGTTTTATCCTATGCTTTATTAAATTGTATTTATGTTGTTTTATCCTCTGCTTTATTAAATTGTATTTATGTTGTTTTAACACATGCTTTATTAAATTGTATTTATGTTGTTTTATCCTATGCTTTATTAAATTGTATTTATGTTGTTTTATCCTCTGCTTTATTAAATTGTATTTATGTTGTTTTAGCACATGCTTTATTAAATTGTATTTATGTTGTTTTATCCTATGATTTATTAAATTGTATTTATGTTGTTTTAACCTATGCTTTATTAAATTGTATTTATGTTGTTTTATCCTATGCTTTATTAAATTGTATTTATGTTGTTTTAACCCATGCTTCATTAAATTGTATTTATGTTGTTTTATCCTATGCTTCATTAAATTGTGTTTATGTTGTTTTATCCTATGCTTTATTAAATTGTAGTTATGTTGTTTTATCCTATGCTTTATTAAATTGTATTTATGTTGTTTTAACCCATGCTTTATTAAATTGTGTTTATGTTGTTTTATCCTATGCTTTATTAAATTGTAGTTATGTTGTTTTTTCCTATGCTTTATTAAATTGTGTTTATGTTGTTTTAACCTATGCTTTATTAAATTGTATTTATGTTGTTTTATCCTATGCTTTATTAAATTGTATTTATGTTGTTTTAACCCATGCTTCATTAAATTGTATTTATGTTGTTTTATCCTATGCTTTATTAAATTGTATTTATGTTGTTTTATCCTATGCTTTATTAAATTGTATTTATATTGTTTTATTCTATGCTTTATTAAATTGTATTTATGTTGTTTTAATCTATGCTTTATTAAATTTTATTTATGTTGTTTTATCCTATGCTTTATTAAATTGTATTTATGTTGTTTTAACCTATGATTTATTAAATTGTATTTATGTTGTTTTATCCTATGCTTTATTAAATTGTATTTATGTTGTTTTATCCTATGCTTTATTGAATTGTATTTATGTTGTTTTAACCTATGCTTTATTACATCCTGTTTATGTTGTTTTATTCTATGCTTTATTAAATTGTATTTATGTTGTTTTATCCTATGTTATATTAAATTGTATTTACGTGGTTTCATCCTATGCTTTATTAAATTGTATTTATTTTGTTTTAACGTATGCTTTATTAAATTGTATTTATGTTGTTTTATCCTATGCTTTATTAAATTGTATTTATGTTGTTTTAACCTATGCTTTATTAAATTTTATTTATGTTGTTTTATCCTATGCTTTATTAAATTATATTTACGTGGTTTCATCCTATGCTTTATTAAATTGTATTTATGTTGTTTTAACCTATGCTTTATTAAATTGTATTTATGTTGTTTTATCCTATGCTTTATTAAATTGTATTCATGTTGTTTTATCCAATGCTTTATTAAATTGTATTTATGTTGTTTTATCCTATGTTTCATTATATTGTATTTATGTTGTTTTAACCTATGCTTTATTAAATTGTATTTATGCTGTTTTAACCCATGCTTTATTAAATTGCATTTATGTTGTTTTATCCTATGCTTTATTAAATTGTATTTATGTTGTTTTATCCTATGCTATAAAAAAATTGTATTTATGTTGTTTTAACCTATGCTTTATTACATCCTGTTTATGTTGTTTTATCCTATGCTTTATTAAATTGTATTTATGTTGTTTTAACCTATGCTTTATTAAATTGTATTTATGTTGTTTTATCCTATGTTATATTAAATTGTATTTACGTGGTTTCATCCTATGCTTTATTAAATTGTATTTATTTCGTTTTAACCTATGCTTTATTAAATTGTTTTTATGTTGTTTTATCCTATGCTTTATTAAATTGTATTTATGTTGTTTTAACCTATGCTTTATTAAATTGTATTTATGTTGTTTTATCCTATGCTTTATTAAATTGTATTTACGTGGTTTCATCCTATGCTTTATTAAATTGTATTTATGTTGTTTTAACCTATGCTTTATTAAATTGTATTTATGTTGTTTTATCCTATGCTTTATTAAATTGTATTCATGTTGTTTTATCCAATGCTTTATTAAATTGTATTTATGTTGTTTTATCCTATGTTTCATTATATTGTATTTATGTTGTTTTAACCTATGCTTTATTAAATTGTATTTATGCTGTTTTAACCCATGCTTTATTAAATTGTATTTATGTTGTTTTATCCTATGCTTTATTAAATTGTATTTATGTTGTTTTATCCTATGCTATATTAAATTGTATTTATGTTGTTTTATCCTATACTTTATTAAATTGTATTTATGTTGTTTTATCCTATGCTTTATTAAATTGTATTTATATTGTTTTATTCTATGCTTTATTAAATTGTTTTTATGTTGTTTTAATCTATGCTTTTTTAAATTTTATTTATGTTGTTTTATCCTATGCTTTATTAAATTGTATTTATGTTGTTTTAACCTATGATTTATTAAATTGTATTTATGTTGTTTTATCCTATGCTTTATTAAATTGTATTTATGTTGTTTTAACCTATGCTTTATTACATCCTGTTTATGTTGTTTTATCCTATGCTTTATTAAATTGTATTTATGTTGTTTTAACCTATGCTTTATTAAATTCTATTTATGTTGTTTTATCCTATGTTATATTAAATTGTATTTACGTGGTTTCATCCTATGCTGTATTAAATTGTATTTATTTTGTTTTAACCTATGCTTTATTAAATTGTTTTTATGCTGTTTTATCCTATGCTTTATTAAATTGTATTTATGTTGTTTTAACCTATGCTTTATTAAATTGTATTTATGTTGTTTTATCCTATGCTTTATTAAATTGTATTCATGTTGTTTTATCCAATGCTTTATTAAATTGTATTTATGTTGTTTTATCCTATGTTTCATTATATTGTATTTATGTTGTTTTAACCTATGCTTTATTAAATTGTATTTATGCTGTTTTAACCCATGCTTTATTAAATTGCATTTATGTTGTTTTATCCTATGCTTTATTAAATTGTATTTATGTTGTTTTATCCTATGCTATAAAAAAATTGTATTTATGTTGTTTTAACCTATGCTTTATTACATCCTGTTTATGTTGTTTTATCCTATGCTTTATTAAATTGTATTGATGTTGTTTTATCCTATGTTATATTAAATGGTATTTACGTGGTTTCATACTATGCTTTATTAAATTGTATTTATTTGTTTTAACCTATGCTTTATTAAATTGTTTTTATGTTGTTTTATCCTATGCTTTATTAAATTGTATTTATGTTGTTTTAACCTATGCTTTATTAAATTGCATTTATGCTGTTTTAACCCATGCTTTATTAAATTGTATTTATGTTGTTTTATTCTATGCTTTATTAAATTGTATTTATGTTGTTTTATCCTATGCTTTATTAAACTGTATTTATGTTGTTTTATCCTATGCTTTATTAAATTGTATTTATGTTGTTTTATTTTATGCTTTATTAAATTGTATTTATGTTGTTTTATCCTATGCTTTATTAAATTTTATTTATGTTGTTTTATCCTATGCTTTATTAAATTGTATTTATGTTGTTTTAACCTATGATTTATAAAATTGTATTTATGTTGTTTTATCCTATGCTTTATTAAATTGTATTTATGTTGTTTTATCCTATGCTTTATTAAATTGTATTTGTGTTGTTTTATCCTATGCTTTATTAAATTGTATTTATGTTGTTTTAACCTATGCTTTATTACATCGTGTTTATGTTGTTTTATCCTATGCTTTATTAAATTGTATTTATGTTGTTTTAACCTATGCTTTATTAAATTGTATTTATGTTGTTTTATCCTATGTTATATTAAATTGTATTTACGTGGTTTCATCCTATGCTTTATTAAATTGTATTTATTTTGTTTTAACGTATGCTTTATTAAATTGTATTTATGTTGTTTTATCCTATGCTTTATTAAATTGTATTTATGTTGTTTTAACCTATGCTTTATTAAATTTTATTTATGTTGTTTTATCCTATGCTTTATTAAATTATATTTACGTGGTTTCATCCTATGCTTTATTAAATTGTATTTATGTTGTTTTAACCTATGCTTTATTAAATTGTATTTATGTTGTTTTATCCTATGCTTTATTAAATTGTATTCATGTTGTTTTATCCAATGCTTTATTAAATTGTATTTATGTTGTTTTATCCTATGTTTCATTATATTGTATTTATGTTGTTTTAACCTATGCTTTATTAAATTGTATTTATGCTGTTTTAACCCATGCTTTATTAAATTGCATTTATGTTGTTTTATCCTATGCTTTATTAAATTGTATTTATGTTGTTTTATCCTATGCTATAAAAAAATTGTATTTATGTTGTTTTAACCTATGCTTTATTACATCCTGTTTATGTTGTTTTATCCTATGCTTTATTAAATTGTATTTATGTTGTTTTAACCTATGCTTTATTAAATTGTATTTATGTTGTTTTATCCTATGTTATATTAAATTGTATTTACGTGGTTTCATCCTATGCTTTATTAAATTGTATTTATTTCGTTTTAACCTATGCTTTATTAAATTGTTTTTATGTTGTTTTATCCTATGCTTTATTAAATTGTATTTATGTTGTTTTAACCTATGCTTTATTAAATTGTATTTATGTTGTTTTATCCTATGCTTTATTAAATTGTATTCATGTTGTTTTATCCAATGCTTTATTAAATTGTATTTATGTTGTTTTATCCTACGTTTCATTATATTGTATTTATGTTGTTTTAACCTATGCTTTATTAAATTGTATTTATGCTGTTTTAACCCATGCTTTATTAAATTGTATTTATGTTGTTTTATCCTATGCTTTATTAAATTGTATTTATGTTGTTTTATCCTATGCTATATTAAATTGTATTTATGTTGTTTTATCCTATACTTTATTAAATTGTATTTATGTTGTTTTATCCTATGCTTTATTAAATTGTATTTATATTGTTTTATTCTATGCTTTATTAAATTGTTTTTATGTTGTTTTAATCTATGCTTTTTTAAATGTTATTTATGTTGTTTTATCCTATGCTTTATTAAATTGTATTTATGTTGTTTTAACCTATGATTTATTAAATTGTATTTATGTTGTTTTATCCTATGCTTTATTAAATTGTATTTATGTTGTTTTAACCTATGCTTTATTACATCCTGTTTATGTTGTTTTATCCTATGCTTTATTAAATTGTATTTATGTTGTTTTAACCTATGCTTTATTAAATTCTATTTATGTTGTTTTATCCTATGTTATATTAAATTGTATTTACGTGGTTTCATCCTATGCTGTATTAAATTGTATTTATTTTGTTTTAACCTATGCTTTATTAAATTGTTTTTATGCTGTTTTATCCTATGCTTTATTAAATTGTATTCATGTTGTTTTATCCAATGCTTTATTAAATTGTATTTATGTTGTTTTATCCTATGTTTCATTATATTGTATTTATGTTGTTTTAACCTATGCTTTATTAAATTGTATTTATGCTGTTTTAACCCATGCTTTATTAAATTGTATTTATGTTGTTTTATCCTATGCTTTATTAAATTGTATTTATGTTGTTTTATCCTATGCTATATTAAATTGTATTTATGTTGTTTTATCCTATACTTTATTAAATTGTATTTATGTTGTTTTATCCTATGCTTTATTAAATTGTATTTATATTGTTTTATTCTATGCTTTATTAAATTGTTTTTATGTTGTTTTAATCTATGCTTTTTTAAATGTTATTTATGTTGTTTTATCCTATGCTTTATTAAATTGTATTTATGTTGTTTTAACCTATGATTTATTAAATTGTATTTATGTTGTTTTATCCTATGCTTTATTAAATTGTATTTATGTTGTTTTAACCTATGCTTTATTACATCCTGTTTATGTTGTTTTATCCTATGCTTTATTAAATTGTATTTATGTTGTTTTAACCTATGCTTTATTAAATTCTATTTATGTTGTTTTATCCTATGTTATATTAAATTGTATTTACGTGGTTTCATCCTATGCTGTATTAAATTGTATTTATTTTGTTTTAACCTATGCTTTATTAAATTGTTTTTATGCTGTTTTATCCTATGCTTTATTAAATTGTATTCATGTTGTTTTATCCAATGCTTTATTAAATTGTATTTATGTTGTTTTATCCTATGTTTCATTATATTGTATTTATGTTGTTTTAACCTATGCTTTATTAAATTGTATTTATGCTGTTTTAACCCATGCTTTATTAAATTGCATTTATGTTGTTTTATCCTATGCTTTATTAAATTGTATTTATGTTGTTTTATCCTATGCTATAAAAAAATTGTATTTATGTTGTTTTAACCTATGCTTTATTACATCCTGTTTATGTTGTTTTATCCTATGCTTTATTAAATTGTATTTATGTTGTTTTAACCTATGCTTTATTAAATTGTATTTATGTTGTTTTATCCTATGTTATATTAAATTGTATTTACGTGGTTTCATCCTATGCTTTATTAAATTGTATTTATTTCGTTTTAACCTATGCTTTATTAAATTGTTTTTATGTTGTTTTATCCTATGCTTTATTAAATTGTATTTATGTTGTTTTAACCTATGCTTTATTAAATTGTATTTATGTTGTTTTATCCTATGCTTTATTAAATTGTATTTACGTGGTTTCATCCTATGCTTTATTAAATTGTTTTTATGTTGTTTTAATCTATGCTTTTTTAAATTTTATTTATGTTGTTTTATCCTATGCTTTATTAAATTGTATTTATGTTGTTTTAACCTATGATTTATTAAATTGTATTTATGTTGTTTTATCCTATGCTTTATTAAATTGTATTTATGTTGTTTTAACCTATGCTTTATTACATCCTGTTTATGTTGTTTTATCCAATGCTTTATTAAATTGTATTTATGTTGTTTTAACCTATGTTTTAGTAAATTCTATTTATGTTGTTTTATCCTATGTTATATTAAATTGTATTTACGTGGTTTCATCCTATGCTGTATTAAATTGTATTTATTTTGTTTTATCCTATGCTTTATTAAATTGTATTTATGTTGTTTTAACCTATTCTTTATTAAATTGTATTTATGTTGTTTTATCCTATGCTTTATTAAATTGTATTTATGTTGTTTTAACCTATGATTTATTAAATTGTATTTATGTTGTTTTATCCTATGCTTTATTAAATTGTATTTATGTTGTTTTAACCTATGCTTTATTACATCCTGTTTATGTTGTTTTATCCTATGCTTTATTAAATTGTATTTATGTTGTTTTAACCTATGCTTTATTAAATTCTATTTATGTTGTTTTATCCTATGTTATATTAAATTGTATTTACGTGGTTTCATCCTATGCTGTATTAAATTGTATTTATTTTGTTTTAACCTATGCTTTATTAAATTGTTTTTATGCTGTTTTATCCTATGCTTTATTAAATTGTATTTATGTTGTTTTAACCTATGCTTTATTAAATTGTATTTATGTTGTTTTATCCTATGCTTTATTAAATTGTATTCATGTTGTTTTATCCAATGCTTTATTAAATTGTATTTATGTTGTTTTATCCTATGTTTCATTATATTGTATTTATGTTGTTTTAACCTATGCTTTATTAAATTGTATTTATGCTGTTTTAACCCATGCTTTATTAAATTGCATTTATGTTGTTTTATCCTATGCTTTATTAAATTGTATTTATGTTGTTTTATCCTATGCTATAAAAAAATTGTATTTATGTTGTTTTAACCTATGCTTTATTACATCCTGTTTATGTTGTTTTATCCTATGCTTTATTAAATTGTATTTATGTTGTTTTATCCTATGTTATATTAAATGGTATTTACGTGGTTTCATACTATGCTTTATTAAATTGTATTTATTTGTTTTAACCTATGCTTTATTAAATTGTTTTTATGTTGTTTTATCCTATGCTTTATTAAATTGTATTTATGTTGTTTTAACCTATGCTTTATTAAATTGTATTTATGCTGTTTTAACCCATGCTTTATTAAATTGTATTTATGTTGTTTTATTCTATGCTTTATTAAATTGTATTTATGTTGTTTTATCCTATGCTTTATTAAACTGTATTTATGTTGTTTTATCCTATGCTTTATTAAATTGTATTTATGTTGTTTTATTTTATGCTTTATTAAATTGTATTTATGTTGTTTTATCCTATGCTTTATTAAATTTTATTTATGTTGTTTTATCCTATGCTTTATTAAATTGTATTTATGTTGTTTTAACCTATGATTTATAAAATTGTATTTATGTTGTTTTATCCTATGCTTTATTAAATTGTATTTATGTTGTTTTATCCTATGCTTTATTAAATTGTATTTGTGTTGTTTTATCCTATGCTTTATTAAATTGTATTTATGTTGTTTTAACCTATGCTTTATTACATCGTGTTTATGTTGTTTTATCCTATGCTTTATTAAATTGTATTTATGTTGTTTTAACCTATGCTTTATTAAATTGTATTTATGTTGTTTTATCCTATGTTATATTAAATTGTATTTACGTGGTTTCATCCTATGCTTTATTAAATTGTATTTATTTTGTTTTAACGTATGCTTTATTAAATTGTATTTATGTTGTTTTATCCTATGCTTTATTAAATTGTATTTATGTTGTTTTAACCTATGCTTTATTAAATTTTATTTATGTTGTTTTATCCTATGCTTTATTAAATTATATTTACGTGGTTTCATCCTATGCTTTATTAAATTGTATTTATGTTGTTTTAACCTATGCTTTATTAAATTGTATTTATGTTGTTTTATCCTATGCTTTATTAAATTGTATTCATGTTGTTTTATCCAATGCTTTATTAAATTGTATTTATGTTGTTTTATCCTATGTTTCATTATATTGTATTTATGTTGTTTTAACCTATGATTTATTAAATTGTATTTATGCTGTTTTAACCCATGCTTTATTAAATTGCATTTATGTTGTTTTATCCTATGCTTTATTAAATTGTATTTATGTTGTTTTATCCTATGCTATAAAAAAATTGTATTTATGTTGTTTTAACCTATGCTTTATTACATCCTGTTTATGTTGTTTTATCCTATGCTTTATTAAATTGTATTTATGTTGTTTTAACCTATGCTTTATTAAATTGTATTTATGTTGTTTTATCCTATGTTATATTAAATTGTATTTACGTGGTTTCATCCTATGCTTTATTAAATTGTATTTATTTCGTTTTAACCTATGCTTTATTAAATTGTTTTTATGTTGTTTTATCCTATGCTTTATTAAATTGTATTTATGTTGTTTTAACCTATGCTTTTTTAAATTGTATTTATGTTGTTTTATCCTATGCTTTATTAAATTGTATTTACGTGGTTTCATCCTATGCTTTATTAAATTGTATTTATGTTGTTTTAACCTATGCTTTATTAAATTGTATTTATGTTGTTTTATCCTATGCTTTATTAAATTGTATTCATGTTGTTTTATCCAATGCTTTATTAAATTGTATTTATGTTGTTTTATCCTATGTTTCATTATATTGTATTTATGTTGTTTTAACCTATGCTTTATTAAATTGTATTTATGCTGTTTTAACCCATGCTTTATTAAATTGTATTTATGTTGTTTTATCCTATGCTATATTAAATTGTATTTATGTTGTTTTATCCTATACTTTATTAAATTGTATTTATGTTGTTTTATCCTATGCTTTATTAAATTGTATTTATATTGTTTTATTCTATGCTTTATTAAATTGTTTTTATGTTGTTTTAATCTATGCTTTTTTAAATGTTATTTATGTTGTTTTATCCTATGCTTTATTAAATTGTATTTATGTTGTTTTAACCTATGATTTATTAAATTGTATTTATGTTGTTTTATCCTATGCTTTATTAAATTGTATTTATGTTGTTTTAACCTATGCTTTATTACATCCTGTTTATGTTGTTTTATCCTATGCTTTATTAAATTGTATTTATGTTGTTTTAACCTATGCTTTATTAAATTCTATTTATGTTGTTTTATCCTATGTTATATTAAATTGTATTTACGTGGTTTCATCCTATGCTGTATTAAATTGTATTTATTTTGTTTTAACCTATGCTTTATTAAATTGTTTTTATGCTGTTTTATCCTATGCTTTATTAAATTGTATTCATGTTGTTTTATCCAATGCTTTATTAAATTGTATTTATGTTGTTTTATCCTATGTTTCATTATATTGTATTTATGTTGTTTTAACCTATGCTTTATTAAATTGTATTTATGCTGTTTTAACCCATGCTTTATTAAATTGCATTTATGTTGTTTTATCCTATGCTTTATTAAATTGTATTTATGTTGTTTTATCCTATGCTATAAAAAAATTGTATTTATGTTGTTTTAACCTATGCTTTATTACATCCTGTTTATGTTGTTTTATCCTATGCTTTATTAAATTGTATTTATGTTGTTTTAACCTATGCTTTATTAAATTGTATTTATGTTGTTTTATCCTATGTTATATTAAATTGTATTTACGTGGTTTCATCCTATGCTTTATTAAATTGTATTTATTTCGTTTTAACCTATGCTTTATTAAATTGTTTTTATGTTGTTTTATCCTATGCTTTATTAAATTGTATTTATGTTGTTTTAACCTATGCTTTATTAAATTGTATTTATGTTGTTTTATCCTATGCTTTATTAAATTGTATTTACGTGGTTTCATCCTATGCTTTATTAAATTGTTTTTATGTTGTTTTAATCTATGCTTTTTTAAATTTTATTTATGTTGTTTTATCCTATGCTTTATTAAATTGTATTTATGTTGTTTTAACCTATGATTTATTAAATTGTATTTATGTTGTTTTATCCTATGCTTTATTAAATTGTATTTATGATGTTTTAACCTATGCTTTATTACATCCTGTTTATGTTGTTTTATCCAATGCTTTATTAAATTGTATTTATGTTGTTTTAACCTATGTTTTAGTAAATTCTATTTATGTTGTTTTATCCTATGTTATATTAAATTGTATTTACGTGGTTTCATCCTATGCTGTATTAAATTGTATTTATTTTGTTTTATCCTATGCTTTATTAAATTGTATTTATGTTGTTTTAACCTATTCTTTATTAAATTGTATTTATGTTGTTTTATCCTATGCTTTATTAAATTGTATTCATGTTGTTTTATCCAATGCTTTATTAAATTGTATTTATGTTGTTTTATCCTACGTTTCATTAAATTGTATTTATGTTGTTTTAACCAATGCTTTATTAAATTGTATTTATGCTGTTTTAACCCATGCTTTATTAAATTGTATTTATGTTGTTTTATCCTATGCTTTATTAAATTGTATTTATGTTGTTTTATCCTATGCTTTATTAAATTGTATTTATGTTGTTTTATTTTATGCTTTATTAAATTGTATTTATGTTGTTTTATCCTATGCTTTATTAAATTGTATTTATGTTGTTTTATCCTATGCTTTATTAAATTGTATTTATGTTGTTTTATCCTATGCTTTATTAAATTGTATTTATATTGTTTTATTCTATGCTTTATTAAATTGTATTTATGTTGTTTTAATCTATGCTTTATTAAATTTTATTTATGTTCTTTTATCCTATGCTTTATTAAATTGTATTTATGTTGTTTTATCCTATGCTATAAAAAAATTGTATTTATGTTGTTTTAACCTATGCTTTATTACATCCTGTTTATGTTGTTTTATCCTATGCTTTATTAAATTGTATTTACGTGGTTTCATCCTATGCTTTATTAAATTGTATTTATGTTGTTTTAACCTATGCTTTATTAAATTGTATTTATGTTGTTTTATCCTATGCTTTATTAAATTGTATTCATGTTGTTTTATCCAATGCTTTATTAAATTGTATTTATGTTGTTTTATCCTATGTTTCATTATATTGTATTTATGTTGTTTTAACCTATGCTTTATTAAATTGTATTTATGCTGTTTTAACCCATGCTTTATTAAATTGTATTTATGTTGTTTTATCCTATGCTTTATTAAATTGTATTTATGTTGTTTTATCCTATGCTATAAAAAATTGTATTTATGTTGTTTTAACCTATGCTTTATTACATCCTGTTTATGTTGTTTTATCCTATGCTTTATTAAATTGTATTTATGTTGTTTTATCCTATGTTATATTAAATTGTATTTACGTGGTTTCATCCTATGCTTTATTAAATTGTATTTATTTCGTTTTAACCTATGCTTTATTAAATTGTTTTTATGTTGTTTTATCCTATGCTTTATTAAATTGTATTTATGTTGTTTTAACCTATGCTTTATTAAATTGTATTTATGTTGTTTTATCCTATGCTTTATTAAATTGTATTCATGTTGTTTTATCCAATGCTTTATTAAATTGTATTTATGTTGTTTTATCCTACGTTTCATTAAATTGTATTTATGTTGTTTTAACCAATGCTTTATTAAATTGTATTTATGCTGTTTTAACCCATGCTTTATTAAATTGTATTTATGTTGTTTTATCCTATGCTTTATTAAATTGTATTTATGTTGTTTTATCCTATGCTTTATTAAATTGTATTTATGTTGTTTTATTTTATGCTTTATTAAATTGTATTTATGTTGTTTTATCCTATGCTTTATTAAATTGTATTTATGTTGTTTTATCCTATGCTTTATTAAATTGTATTTATGTTGTTTTATCCTATGCTTTATTAAATTGTATTTATATTGTTTTATTCTATGCTTTATTAAATTGTATTTATGTTGTTTTAATCTATGCTTTATTAAATTTTATTTATGTTGTTTTATCCTATGCTTTATTAAATTGTATTTATGTTGTTTTATCCTATGCTTTATTAAATTGTATTTATGTTGTTTTAACCTATGCTTTATTACATCCTGTTTATGTTGTTTTATCCTATGCTTTATTAAATTGTATTTATGTTGTTTTAACCTATGCTTTATTAAATTGTATTTATGTTGTTTTAACCTATGCTTTATTAAATTGTATTTATGTTGTTTTATCCTATGTTATATTAAATTGTATTTACGTGGTTTCATCCTATGCTTTATTAAATTGTATTTATTTTGTTTTAACGTATGCTTTATTAAATTGTATTTATGTTGTTTTATCCTATGCTTTATTAAAATGTATTTATGTTGTTTTAACCTATGCTTTATTAAATTTTATTTATGTTGTTTTATCCTATGCTTTATTAAATTGTATTTACGTGGTTTCATCCTATGCTTTATTAAATTGTATTTATGTTGTTTTAACCTATGCTTTATTAAATTGTATTTATGTTGTTTTATCCTATGCTTTATTAAATTGTATTCATGTTGTTTTATCCAGTGCTTTATTAAATTGTATTTATGTTGTTTTATCCTATGTTTCATTATATTGTATTTATGTTGTTTTAACCTATGCTTTATTAAATTGTATTTATGCTGTTTTAACCCATGCTTTATTAAATTGTATTTATGTTGTTTTATCCTATGCTTTATTAAATTGTATTTATGTTGTTTTATCCTATGCTATATTAAATTGTATTTATGTTGTTTTATCCTATACTTTATTAAATTGTATTTATGTTGTTTTATCCTATGCTTTATTAAATTGTATTTATATTGTTTTATTCTATGCTTTATTAAATTGTTTTTATGTTGTTTTAATCTATGCTTTTTTAAATTGTATTTATGTTGTTTTATCCTATGCTTTATTAAATTGTATTTATGTTGTTTTAACCTATGATTTATTAAATTGTGTTTATGTTGTTTTATCCTATGCTTTATTAAATTGTATTTATGTTGTTTTAACCTATGCTTTATTACATCCTGTTTATGTTGTTTTATCCTATGCTTTATTAAATTGTATTTATGTTGTTTTAACCTATGCTTTATTAAATTCTATTTATGTTGTTTTATCCTATGTTATATTAAATTGTATTTACGTGGTTTTATACTATGCTTTATTAAATTGTATTTATTTTGTTTTAACCTATGCTTTATTAAATTGTATTTATGTTGTTTTATCCTATGCTTAATTAAATTGTATTTATGTTGTTTTATCCTATGCTTTATTAAATTGTATTTATGTTGTTTTATCCTATGCTTTATTAAATTGTATTTATGTTGTTTTGTCCTATGCTTTATTAAATTGTATTTTTGTTGTTTTAACCCATGTTTCATTAAATTGTATTTATGTTGTTTTATCCTATGCTTCATTAAATTGTATTTATGTTGTTTTATCCTATGCTTTATTAAATTGTATTTATGTTGTTCTATCCTATGCTTTATTAAATTGTATTTATGTTGTTTTAACCTATGTTTTATTAAATTGTATTTATGTTGTTTTATCCTATGCTTTATTAAATTGTATTTATGTTGTTTTATCCTATGCTTTATTAAATTGTATTTATGTTGTTTTAACCTATGCTTTATTAAATTGTATTTATGTTGTTTTATCCTATGCTTTATTAAATTGTATTTATGTTGTTTTAACCTATGCTTTATTAAATTGGATTTATGGTGTTTTAACCTATGTTTTATTAAATTGGATTTATGTTGTTTTATCCTATGCTTTATTAAATTGTATTTATGTTGTTTTATCCTATGCTTTATTAAATTGTATTTATGTTGTTTTATCCCATGCTTTATTAAATTGTATTTATGTTGTTCTGTCCTATGCTTTATTAAATTGCATTTATGTTGTTTTAACCTATGCTTTATTAAATTGTATTTATATTGTTTTATCCTATGCTTTATTAAATTGTATTTATGTTGTTTTATTCTATGCTTTATTAAATTGTATTTATGTTGTTTTATCCTATGCTTTATTAAATTGTATTTATGTTGTTTTATCCTATGCTTTATTAAATTGTATATATGTTGTTTTAACCTATGCTTTATTACATCCTGTTTATGTTGTTTTATCCTATGCTTTATTAAATTGTATTTATGTTGTTTTAACCTATGCTTTATTAAATTGTATTTATGTTGTTTTATCCTATGCTTTATTAAATTGTATTTACGTGGTTTCATCCTATGCTTTATTAAATTGTATTTATGTTGTTTTAACCTATGCTTTATTAAATTGTATTTATGTTGTTTTATCCTATGTTTCATTATATTGTATTTATGTTGTTTTAACCTATGCTTTATTAAATTGTATTTATGCTGTTTTAACCCATGCTTTATTAAATTGTATTTATGTTGTTTTATCCTATACTTTATTAAATTGTATTTATGTTGTTTTATCCTATGCTTTATTAAATTGTATTCATGTTGTTTTATCCAATGCTTTATTAAATTGTATTTATGTTGTTTTATCCTATGTTTCATTATATTGTATTTATGTTGTTTTAACCTATGCTTAATTAAATTGTATTTATGCTGTTTTAACCCATGCTTTATTAAATTGTATTTATGTTGTTTTATCCTATACTTTATTAAATTGTATTTATGTTGTTTTATCCTATGCTTTATTAAATTGTATTTATATTGTTTTATTCTATGCTTTATTAAATTGTTTTTATGTTGTTTTAATCTATGCTTTTTTAAATTTTATTTATGTTGTTTTATCCTATGCTTTATTAAATTGTATTTATGTTGTTTTAACCTATGCTTTATTACATCCTGTTTATGTTGTTTTATCCTATGCTTTATTAAATTGTATTTATGTTGTTTTAACCTATGTTTTATTAAATTCTATTTATGTTGTTTTATCCTATGCTTCATTAAATTGTATTTATGTTGTTTTAACCCATGCTTTATTAAATTGTATTTATTTTGTTCTGTCCTATGCTTTATTAAATTGCATTTATGTTGTTTTAACCTATGCTTTATTAAATTGTATTTATATTGTTTTATCCTATGCTTTATTAAATTGTATTTATGTTGTTTTATTCTATGCTTTATTAAATTGTATTTATGTTGTTTTATCCTATGCTTTATCAAATTGTATTTATGTTGTTTTATCCTATGCTTTATTAAATTGTATTTATGTTGTTTTAACCTATGCTTTATTACATCCTGTTTATGTTGTTTTATCCTATGCTTTATTAAATTGTATTTATGTTGTTTTAACCTATGCTTTATTAAATTGTATTTATGTTGTTTTATCCTATGTTATATTAAATTGTATTTACGTGGTTTCATCCTATGCTTTATTAAATTGTATTTATTTTGTTTTAACCTATGCTTTATTAAATTGTTTTTATGTTGTTTTATCCTATGCTTTATTAAATTGTATTTATGTTGTTTTAACCTATGCTTTATTAAATTGTATTTATGTTGTTTTATCCTATGCTTTATTAAATTGTATTTACGTGGTTTCATCCTATGCTTTATTAAATTGTATTTATGTTGTTTTAACCTATGCTTTATTAAATTGTATTTATGTTGTTTTATCCTATGCTTTATTAAATTGTATTCATGTTGTTTTATCCAATGCTTTATTAAATTGTATTTATGTTGTTTTATCCTATGTTTCATTATATTGTATTTATGTTGTTTTAACCTATGCTTTATTAAATTGTATTTATGCTGTTTTAACCCATGCTTCATTAAATTGTATTTATGTTGTTTTATCCTATGCTTTATTAAATTGTATTTATGTTGTTTTATCCTATGCTTTATTAAATTGTATTTATGTTGTTTTAACCTATGTTTTATTAAATTGTATTTATGTTGTTTTATCCTATGCTTTATTAAATTGTATTTATGTTGTTTTATCCTATGCTTTATTAAATTGTATTTATGTTGTTTTAACCTATGTTTTATTAAATTGTATCTATGTTGTTTTATCCTATGCTTTATTAAATTGTATTTATGTTGTTTTAACCCATGCTTTATTAAATTGTATTTATGTTGTTTTATCCTATGCTTTATTAAATTGTATTTATGTTGTTTTATCCTATGCTTTATTAAATTGTATTTATGTTGTTTTATCCTATGCTTTATTAAATTGTATTTATGTTGTTTTATCCTATGCTTTATTAAATTGTATTTATATTGTTTTATTCTATGCTTTATTAAATTGTATTTATGTTGTTTTAATCTATGCTTTATTAAATTGTATTTATGTTGTTTTATCCTATGCTTTATTAAATTGTATTTATATTGTTTTATTCTATGCTTTATTGAATTGCATTTATGTTGTTTTAACCTATGCTTTATTAAATTGTATTTATATTGTTTTATCCTATGCTTTATTAAATTGTATTTATGTTGTTTTATTCTATGCTTTATTAAATTGTATTTATGTTGTTTTATCCTATGCTTTATTAAATTGTATTTATGTTGTTTTATCCTATGCTTTATTAAATTGTATTTATGTTGTTTTAACCTATGCTTTATTACATCCTGTTTATGTTGTTTTATCCTATGCTTTATTAAATTGTATTTATGTTGTTTTAACCTATGCTTTATTAAATTGTATTTATGTTGTTTTATCCTATGTTATATTAAATTGTATTTACGTGGTTTCATCCTATGCTTTATTAAATTGTATTTATTTTGTTTTAACCTATGCTTTATTAAATTGTTTTTATGTTGTTTTATCCTATGCTTTATTAAATTGTATTTATGTTGTTTTAACCTATGCTTTATTAAATTGTATTTATGTTGTTTTATCCTATGCTTTATTAAATTGTATTTACGTGGTTTCATCCTATGCTTTATTAAATTGTATTTATGTTGTTGTAACCTATGCTTTATTAAATTGTATTTATGTTGTTTTATCCTATGCTTTATTAAATTGTATTCATGTTGTTTTATCCAATGCTTTATTAAATTGTATTTATGTTGTTTTATCCTATGTTTCATTATATTGTATTTATGTTGTTTTAACCTATGCTTTATTAAATTGTATTTATGCTGTTTTAACCCATGCTTTATTAAATTGTATTTATGTTGTTTTATCCTATACTTTATTAAATTGTATTTATGTTGTTTTATCCTATGCTTTATTAAATTGTATTTATATTGTTTTATTCTATGCTTTATTAAATTGTTTTTATGTTGTTTTAATCTATGCTTTTTTAAATTTTATTTATGTTGTTTTATCCTATGCTTTATTAAATTGTATTTATGTTGTTTTAACCTATGATTTATTAAATTGTATTTATGTTGTTTTATCCTATGCTTTATTAAATTGTATTTATGTTGTTTTAACCTATGCTTTATTACATCCTGTTTATGTTGTTTTATCCTATGCTTTATTAAATTGTATTTATGTTGTTTTAACCTATGTTTTATTAAATTCTATTTATGTTGTTTTATCCTATGCTTCATTAAATTGTATTTATGTTGTTTTATCCTATGCTTTATTAAATTGTATTTATGTTGTTTTATCCTATGCTTTATTAAATTGTATTTATGTTGTTTTAACCTATGTTTTATTAAATTGTATTTATGTTGTTTTATCCTATGCTTTATTAAATTGTATTTATGTTGTTTTATCCTATGCTTTATTAAATTGTATTTATGTTGTTTTAACCTATGTTTTATTAAATTGTATCTATGTTGTTTTATCCTATGCTTTATTAAATTGTATTTATGTTGTTTTAACCCATGCTTTATTAAATTGTATTTATGTTGTTTTATCCTATGCTTTATTAAATTGTATTTATGTTGTTTTATCCTATGCTTTATTAAATTGTATTTATGTTGTTTTATCCTATGCTTTATTAAATTGTATTTATGTTGTTTTATCCTATGCTTTATTAAATTGTATTTATATTGTTTTATTCTATGCTTTATTAAATTGTTTTTATGTTGTTTTAATCTATGCTTTTTTAAATTGTATTTATGTTGTTTTATCCTATGCTTTATTAAATTTTATTTATGTTGTTTTATCCTATGCTTTATTAAATTGTATTTATGTTGTTTTAACCTATGATTTATTAAATTGTATTTATGTTGTTTTATCCTATGCTTTATTAAATTGTATTTATGTTGTTTTAACCTATGCTTTATTACATCCTGTTTATGTTGTTTTATCCTATGCTTTATTAAATTGTATTTATGTTGTTTTAACCTATGTTTTATTAAATTCTATTTATGTTGTTTTATCCTATGCTTCATTAAATTGTATTTATGTTGTTTTATCCTATGCTTTATTAAATTGTATTTATGTTGTTTTATCCTATGCTTTATTAAATTGTATTTATGTTGTTTTAACCTATGTTTTATTAAATTGTATTTATGTTGTTTTATCCTATGCTTTATTAAATTGTATTTATGTTGTTTTATCCTATGCTTTATTAAATTGTATTTATGTTGTTTTAACCTATGTTTTATTAAATTGTATCTATGTTGTTTTATCCTATGCTTTATTAAATTGTATTTATGTTGTTTTAACCCATGCTTTATTAAATTGTATTTATGTTGTTTTATCCTATGCTTTATTAAATTGTATTTATGTTGTTTTATCCTATGCTTTATTAAATTGTATTTATGTTGTTTTATCCTATGCTTTATTAAATTGTATTTATGTTGTTTTATCCTATGCTTTATTAAATTGTATTTATATTGTTTTATTCTATGCTTTATTAAATTGTTTTTATGTTGTTTTAATCTATGCTTTTTTAAATTGTATTTATGTTGTTTTATCCTATGCTTTATTAAATTGTATTTATGTTGTTTTAACCTATGATTTATTAAATTGTATTTATGTTGTTTTATCCTATGCTTTATTAAATTGTATTTATGTTGTTTTAACCTATGCTTTATTACATCCTGTTTATGTTGTTTTATCCTATGCTTTATTAAATTGTATTTATGTTGTTTTAACCTATGCTTTATTAAATTCTATTTATGTTGTTTTATCCTATGTTATATTAAATTGTATTTACGTGGTTTCATCCTATGCTTTATTAAATTGTATTTATTTTGTTTTAACCTATGCTTTATTAAATTGTATTTATGTTGTTTTATCCTATGCTTAATTAAATTGTATTTATGTTGTTTTATCCTATGCTTTATTAAATTGTATTTATGTTGTTTTATCCTATGCTTTATTAAATTGTATTTATGTTGTTTTGTCCTATGCTTTATTAAATTGTATTTTTGTTGTTTTAACCCATGTTTCATTAAATTGTATTTATGTTGTTTTATCCTATGCTTCATTAAATTGTATTTATGTTGTTTTATCCTATGCTTTATTAAATTGTATTTATGTTGTTTTATCCTATGCTTTATTAAATTGTATTTATGTTGTTTTAACCTATGTTTTATTAAATTGTATTTATGTTGTTTTATCCTATGCTTTATTAAATTGTATTTATGTTGTTTTATCCTATGCTTTATTAAATTGTATTTATGTTGTTTTAACCTATGCTTTATTAAATTGTATTTATGTTGTTTTATCCTATGCTTTATTAAATTGTATTTATGTTGTTTTAACCTATGTTTTATTAAATTGGATTTATGTTGTTTTATCCTATGCTTTATTAAATTGTATTTATGTTGTTTTAACCTATGCTTTATTAAATTGTATTTATGTTGTTTTAACCCATGCTTTATTAAATTGTATTTATTTTGTTCTGTCCTATGCTTTATTAAATTGCATTTATGTTGTTTTAACCTATGCTTTATTAAATTGTATTTATATTGTTTTATCCTATGCTTTATTAAATTGTATTTATGTTGTTTTATTCTATGCTTTAATAAATTGTATTTATGTTGTTTTATCCTATGCTTTATTAAATTGTATTTATGTTGTTTTATCCTATGCTTTATTAAATTGTATTTATGTTGTTTTAACCTATGCTTTATTACATCCTGTTTATGTTGTTTTATCCTATGCTTTATTAAATTGTATTTATGTTGTTTTAACCTATGCTTTATTAAATTGTATTTATGTTGTTTTATCCTATGTTATATTAAATTGTATTTACGTGGTTTCATCCTATGCTTTATTAAATTGTATTTATTTTGTTTTAACCTATGCTTTATTAAATTGTTTTTATGTTGTTTTATCCTATGCTTTATTAAATTGTATTTATGTTGTTTTAACCTATGCTTTATTAAATTGTATTTATGTTGTTTTATCCTATGCTTTATTAAATTGTATTTACGTGGTTTCATCCTATGCTTTATTAAATTGTATTTATGTTGTTTTAACCTATGCTTTATTAAATTGTATTTATGTTGTTTTATCGTATGCTTTATTAAATTGTATTCATGTTGTTTTATCCAATGCTTTATTAAATTGCATTTATGTTGTTTTATCCTATGTTTCATTATGTTGTATTTATGTTGTTTTAACCTATGCTTTATTAAATTGTATTTATGCTGTTTTAACGCATGCTTTATTAAATTGTATTTATGTTGTTTTATCCGATGCTTTATTAAATTATATTTATGTTGTTTTATCCTATGCTATATTAAATTGTATTTATGTTGTTTTATCCTATACTTTATTAAATTGTATTTATGTTGTTTTATCCTATGCTTTACTAAATTGTATTTATATTGTTTTATTCTATGCTTTATTAAATTGTTTTTAAGTTGTTTTAATCTATGCTTTTTTAAATTTTATTTATGTTGTTTTATCCTATGCTTTATTAAATTGTATTTATGTTGTTTTATCCTATGCTTTATTAAATTGTATTTATGTTGTTTTAACCTATGCTTTATTACATCCTGTTTATGTTGTTTTATCCTATGCTTTATTAAATTGTATTTATGTTGTTTTAACCTAGGTTTTAGTAAATTCTATTTATGTTGTTTTATCCTATGCTTCATTAAATTGGATTTATGTTGTTTTATCCTATGCTTTATTAAATTGTATTTATGTTGTTTTATCCTATGCTATATTAAATTGTATTTATGTTGTTTTATCCTATACTTTATTAAATTGTATTTATGTTGTTTTATCCTATGCTTTATTAAATTGTATTTATATTGTTTTATTCTATGCTTTATTAAATTGTTTTTATGTTGTTTTAATCTATGCTTTTTTAAATTTTATTTATGTTGTTTTATCCTATGCTTTATTAAATTGTATTTATGTTGTTTTATCCTATGCTTTATTAAATTGTATTTATGTTGTTTTAACCTATGCTTTATTACATCCTGTTTATGTTGTTTTATCCTATGCTTTATTAAATTGTATTTATGTTGTTTTAACCTATGTTTTATTAAATTCTATTTATGTTGTTTTATCCTATGCTTCATTAAATTGGATTTATGTTGTTTTATCCTATGCTTTATTAAATTGTATTTATGTTGTTTTATCCTATGCTTTATTAAATTGTATTTATGTTGTTTTAACCTATGTTTTATTAAATTGTGTTTATGTTGTTTTATCCTATGCTTTATTAAATTGTATTTATGTTGTTTTATCCTATGCTTTATTAAATTGTATTTATGTTGTTTTAACCTATGTTTTATTAAACTGTATCTATGTTGTTTTATCCTATGCTTTATTAAATTGTATTTATGTTGTTTTAACCCATGCTTTATTAAATTGTATTTATGTTGTTTTATCCTATGCTTTATTAAATTGTATTTATGTTGTTTTAACCTATGCTTTATTAAATTGTATTTATGTTGTTTTAACCCATGCTTTATTAAATTGTATTTATTTTGTTTTGTCCTATGCTTTTTTAAATTGTATTTATGTTGTTTTAACCTATGCTTTATTAAATTGTATTTATATTGTTTTATCCTATGCTTTATTAAATTGTATTTATGTTGTTTTATTCTATGCTTTATTAAATTGTATTTATGTTGTTTTATCCTATGCTTTATTAAATTGTATTTATGTTGTTTTATCCTATGCTTTATTAAATTGTATTTATGTTGTTTTAACCTATGCTTTATTACATCCTGTTTATGTTGTTTTATCCTATGCTTTATTAAATTGTATTTATGTTGTTTTAACCTATGCTTTATTAAATTGTATTTATGTTGTTTTATCCTATGTTATATTAAATTGTATTTACGTGGTTTCATCCTATGCTTTATTAAATTGTATTTATTTTGTTTTAACCTATGCTTTATTAAATTGTTTTTATGTTGTTTTATCCTATGCTTTATTAAATTGTATTTATGTTGTTTTAACCTATGCTTTATTAAATTTTATTTATGTTGTTTTATCCTATGCTTTATTAAATTGTATTTACGTGGTTTCATCCTATGCTTTATTAAATTGTATTTATGTTGTTTTAACCTATGCTTTATTAAATTGTAGTTATGTTGTTTTATCCTATGCTTTATTAAATTGTATTCATGTTGTTTTATCCAATGCTTTATTAAATTGTATTTATGTTGTTTTATCCTATGTTTCATTATATTGTATTTATGTTGTTTTAACCTATGCTTTATTAAATTGTATTTATGCTGTTTTAACCCATGCTTTATTAAATTGTATTTATGTTGTTTTATCCTATGCTTTATTAAATTGTATTTATGTTGTTTTATCCTATGCTATATTAAATTGTATTTATGTTGTTTTATCCTATACTTTATTAAATTGCATTTATGTTGTTTTAACCTATGCTTTATTAAATTGTATATATATTGTTTTATCCTATGCTTTATTAAATTGTATTTATGTTGTTTTATTCTATGCTTTATTAAATTGTATTTATGTTGTTTTATCCTATGCTTTATTAAATTGTATTTATGTTGTTTTATCCTATGCTTTATTAAATTGTATTTATGTTGTTTTAACCTATGCTTTATTACATCCTGTTTATGTTGTTTTATCCTATGCTTTATTAAATTGTATTTATGTTGTTTTAACCTATGCTTTATTAAATTGTATTTATGTTGTTTTATCCTATGTTATATTAAATTGTATTTACGTGGTTTCATCCTATGCTTTAATAAATTGTATTTATTTTGTTTTAACCTATGCTTTATTAAATTGTTTTTATGTTGTTTTATCCTATGCTTTATTAAATTGTATTTATGTTGTTTTAACCTATGCTTTATTAAATTGTATTTATGTTGTTTTATCCTATGCTTTATTAAATTGTATTTACGTGGTTTCATCCTATGCTTTATTAAATTGTATTTATGTTGTTTTAACCTATGCTTTATTAAATTGTATTTATGTTGTTTTATCCTATGCTTTATTAAATTGTATTCATGTTGTTTTATCCAATGCTTTATTAAATTGTATTTATGTTGTTTTATCCTATGTTTTATTATATTGTATTTATGTTGTTTTAACCTATGCTTTATTAAATTGTATTTATGCTGTTTTAACCCATGCTTTATTAAATTGTATTTATGTTGTTTTATCCTATGCTTTATTAAATTGTATTTATGTTGTTTTATCCTATGCTATATTAAATTGTATTTATGTTGTTTTATCCTATACTTTATTAAATTGTATTTATGTTGTTTTATCCTATGCTTTATTAAATTGTATTTATATTGTTTTATTCTATGCTTTATTAAATTGTTTTTATGTTGTTTTAATCTATGCTTTTTTAAATTTTATTTATGTTGTTTTATCCTATGCTTTATTAAATTGTATTTATTTTGTTTTAACCTATGATATATTAAATTGTATTTATGTTGTTTTATCCTATGCTTTATTAAATTGTATTTATGTTGTTTTAACCTATACTTTATTACATCCTGTTTATGTTGTTTTATCCTATGCTTTATTAAATTGTATTTATGTTGTTTTAACCTATGTTTTATTAAATTCTATTTATGTTGTTTTATCCTATGCTTCATTAAATTGTATTTATGTTGTTTTATCCTATGCTTTATTAAATTGTATTTATGTTGTTTTAACCTATGTTTTATTAAATTGTATCTATGTTGTTTTATCCTATGCTTTATTAAATTGTATTTATGGTGTTTTAATCCATGCTTTATTAAATTGTATTTATGTTGTTTTATCCTATGCTTTATTAAATTGTATTTATGTTGTTTTAACCTATGCTTTATTAAATTGTATTTATGTTGTTTTAACCCATGCTTTATTAAATTGTATTTATTTTGTTTTGTCCTATGCTTTATTAAATTGTATTTATGTTGTTTTAACCTATGCTTTATTAAATTGTATTTATATTGTTTTATCCTATGCTTTATTAAATTGTATTTATGTTGTTTTATTCTATGCTTTATTAAATTGTATTTATGTTGTTTTATCCTATGCTTTATTAAATTGTATTTATGTTGTTTTATCCTATGCTTTATTAAATTGTATTTATGTTATTTTAACCTATGCTTTATTACATCCTGTTTATGTTGTTTTATCCTATGCTTTATTAAAATGTATTTATGTTGTTTTAACCTATGCTTTATTAAATTGTATTTATGTTGTTTTATCCTATGTTATATTAAATTGTATTTACGTGGTTTCATCCTATGCTTTATTAAATTGTATTTATTTTGTTTTAACCTATGCTTTATTAAATTGTTTTTATGTTGTTTTATCCTATGCTTTATTAAATTGTATTTATGTTGTTTTAACCTATGCTTTATTAAATTTTATTTATGTTGTTTTATCCTATGCTTTATTAAATTGTATTTACGTGGTTTCAGCCTATGCTTTATTAAATTGTATTTATGTTGTTTTAACCTATGCTTTATTAAATTGTATTTATGTTGTTTTATCCTATGCTTTATTAAATTGTATTCATGTTGTTTTATCCAATGCTTTATTAAATTGTAGTTATGTTGTTTTATCCTATGTTTCATTATATTGTATTTAAGTTGTTTTAACCTATGCTTTATTAAATTGTATTTATGCTGTTTTAACCCATGCTTTATTAAATTGTATTTATGTTGTTTTATCCTATGCTTTATTAAATTGTATTTATGTTGTTTTATCCTATACTTTATTAAATTGTATTTATGTTGTTTTATCCTATGCTTTATTAAATTGTATTTATATTGTTTTATTCTATGCTTTATTAAATTGTTTTTATGTTGTTTTAATCTATGCTTTTTTAAATTGTATTTATGTTGTTTTATCCTATGCTTTATTAAATTTATTTATGTTGTTTTAACCTATGATTTATTAAATTGTATTTATGTTGTTTTATCCTATGCTTTATTAAATTGTATTTATGTTGTTTTAACCTATGCTTTATTACATCCTGTTTATGTTGTTTTATCCTGTGCTTTATTAAATTGTATTTATTTTGTTTTAACCTATGCTTCATTAAATTGTATTTATGTTGTTTTATCCTATGCTTTATTAAATTGTATTTATGTTGTTTTATCCTATGCTTTATTAAATTGTATTTATGTTGTTTTAACCTATGTTTTATTAAATTGTATTTATGTTGTTTTATCCTATGCTTTATTAAATTGTATTTATGTTGTTTTATCCTATGCTTTATTAAATTGTATTTATATTGTTTTAACCTATGCTTTATTAAATTGTATTTATGTTGTTTTAACCCATGCTTTATTAAATTGTATTTATTTTGTTTTGTCCTATGCTTTATTAAATTGCATTTATGTTGTTTTAACCTATGCTTTATTAAATTGTATTTATATTGTTTTATCCTATGCTTTATTAAATTGTATTTATGTTGTTTTATTCTATGCTTTATTAAATTGTATTTATGTTGTTTTATCCTATGCTTTATTAAATTGTATTTATGTTGTTTTATCCTATGCTTTATTAAATTGTATTTATGTTGTTTTAACCTATGCTTTATTACATCCTGTTTATGTTGTTTTATCCTATGCTTTATTAAATTGTATTTATGTTGTTTTAACCTATGCTTTATTAAATTGTATTTATGTTGTTTTATCCTATGTTATATTAAATTGTATTTACGTGGTTTCATCCTATGCTTTATTAAATTGTATTTATTTTGTTTTAACCTATGCTTTATTAAATTGTTTTTATGTTGTTTTATCCTATGCTTTATTAAATTGTATTTATGTTGTTTTAACCTATGCTTTATTAAATTGTATTTATGTTGTTTTATCCTATGCTTTATTAAATTGTATTTACGTGGTTTCATCCTATGCTTTATTAAATTGTATTTATGTTGTTTTATCCTATGCTTTATTAAATTGTATTTATGTTGTTTTAACCTATGCTTTATTAAATTCTATTTATGTTGTTTTATCCTATGTTATATTAAATTGTATTTACGTGGTTTCATCCTATGCTGTATTAAATTGTATTTATTTTGTTTTAACCTAGGCTTTATTAAATTGTTTTTATGCTGTTTTATCCTATGCTTTATTAAATTGTATTTATGTTGTTTTAACCTATGCTTTATTAAATTGTATTTATGTTGTTTTATCCTATGCTTTATTAAATTGTATTCATGTTGTTTTATCCAATGCTTTATTAAATTGTATTTATGTTGTTTTATCCTACGTTTCATTAAATTGTATTTATGTTGTTTTAACCAATGCTTTATTAAATTGTATTTATGCTGTTTTAACCCATGCTTTATTAAATTGTATTTATGTTGTTTTATCCTATGCTTTATTAAATTGTATTTATGTTGTTTTAACCTATGATTTATTAAATTGTATTTATGCTGTTTTAACCCATGCTTTATTAAATTGTATTTATGTTGTTTTATCCTATGCTTTATTAAATTGTATTTATGTTGTTTTAACCTATGTTTTATTAAATTGTATTTATGTTGTTTTATCCTATGCTTTATTAAATTGTATTTATGTTGTTTTATCCTATGCTTTATTAAATTGTATTTATGTTGTTTTAACCTATGCTTTATTAAATTGTATTTATGTTGTTTTATCCTATGCTTTATTAAATTGTATTTATGTTGTTTTAACCTATGTTTTATTAAATTGTATTTATGTTGTTTTATCCTATGCTTTATTAAATTGTATTTATGTTGTTTTAACCTATGCTTTATTAAATTGTATTTATGTTGTTTTAACCCATGCTTTATTAAATTGTATTTATTTTGTTTTGTCCTATGCTTTATTAAATTGCATTTATGTTGTTTTAACCTATGCTTTATTAAATTGTATTTATATTGTTTTATCCTATGCTTTATTAAATTGTATTTATGTTGTTTTATTCTATGCTTTATTAAATTGTATTTATGTTGTTTTATCCTATGCTTTATTAAATTGTATTTATGTTGTTTTATCCTATGCTTTATTAAATTGTATTTATGTTGTTTTAACCTATGCTTTATTACATCCTGTTTATGTTGTTTTATCCTATGCTTTATTAAATTGTATTTATGTTGTTTTAACCTATGCTTTATTAAATTGTATTTATGTTGTTTCATCCTATGTTATATTAAATTGTATTTACGTGGTTTCATCCTATGCTTTATTAAATTGTATTTATTTTGTTTTAACCTATGCTTTATTAAATTGTTTTTATGTTGTTTTATCCTATGCTTTATTAAATTGTATTTATGTTGTTTTAACCTATGCTTTATTAAATTGTATTTATGTTGTTTTATCCTATGCTTTATTAAATTGTATTTACGTGGTTTCATCCTATGCTTTATTAAATTGTATTTATGTTGTTTTAACCTATGCTTTATTAAATTGTATTTATGTTGTTTTATCCTATGCTTTATTAAATTGTATTCATGTTGTTTTATCCAATGCTTTATTAAATTGTATTTATGTTGTTTTATCCTATGTTTCATTATATTGTATTTATGTTGTTTTAACCTATGCTTTATTAAATTGTATTTATGCTGTTTTAACCCATGCTTTATTAAATTGTATTTATGTTGTTTTATCCTATGCTTTATTAAATTGTATTTATGTTGTTTTATCCTATGCTATATTAAATTGTATTTATGTTGTTTTATCCTATACTTTATTAAATTGTATTTATGTTGTTTTATCCTATGCTTTATTAAATTGTATTTATATTGTTTTATTCTATGCTTTATTAAATGGTTTTTATGTTGTTTTAATCTATGCTTTTTTAAATTTTATTTATGTTGTTTTATCCTATGCTTTATTAAATTGTATTTATGTTGTTTTAACCTATGATTTATTAAATTGTATTTATGTTGTTTTATCCTATGCTTTATTTAAATTGTATTTATGTTGTTTTAACCTATGCTTTATTACATCCTGTTTATGTTGTTTTATCCTATGCTTTATTAAATTGTATTTTCATGTTGTTTTAACCTATGCTTTATTAAATTCTATTTATGTTGTTTTATCCTATGTTATATTAAATTGTATTTACGTGGTTTCATCCTATGCTGTATTAAATTGTATTTATTTTGTTTTAGCCTATGCTTTATTAAATTGTTTTTATGCTGTTTTATCCTATGCTTTATTAAATTGTATTTATGTTGTTTTAACCTATGCTTTATTAAATTGTATTTATGTTGTTTTATCCTATGCTTTATTAAATTGTATTCATGTTGTTTTATCCAATGCTTTATTAAATTGTATTTATGTTGTTTTATCCTACGTTTCATTAAATTGTATTTATGTTGTTTTAACCAATGCTTTATTAAATTGTATTTATGCTGTTTTAACCCATGCTTTATTAAATTGTATTTATGTTGTTTTATCCTATGCTTTATTAAATTGTATTTATGTTGTTTTAACCTATGCTTTATTAAATTGTATTTATGTTGTTTTATCCTATGCTTTATTAAATTGTATTCATGTTGTTTTATCCAATGCTTTATTAAATTGTATTTATGTTGTTTTATCCTACGTTTCATTAAATTGTATTTATGTTGTTTTAACCAATGCTTTATTAAATTGTATTTATGCTGTTTTAACCCATGCTTTATTAAATTGTATTTATGTTGTTTTATCCTATGCTTTATTAAATTGTATTTATGTTGTTTTAACCTATGATTTATTAAATTGTATTTATGTTGTTTTATCCTATGCTTTATTAAATTGTATTTATGTTGTTTTAACCTATGCTTTATTACATCCTGTTTATGTTGTTTTATCCTATGCTTTATTAAATTGTATTTATGTTGTTTTAACCTATGCTTTATTAAATTCTATTTATGTTGTTTTATCCTATGTTATATTAAATTGTATTTACGTGGTTTCATCCTATGCTTTATTAAATTGTATTTATTTTGTTTTAACCTATGCTTCTTTAAATTGTATTTATGTTGTTTTATCCTATGCTTTATTAAATTGTATTTATGTTGTTTTATCCTATGCTTTATTAAATTGTATTTATGTTGTTTTAACCTATGTTTTATTAAATTGTATTTATGTTGTTTTATCCTATGCTTTATTAAATTGTATTTATGTTGTTTTATCCTATGCTTTATTAAATTGTATTTATGTTGTTTTAACCTATGCTTTATTAAATTGTATTTATGTTGTTTTATCCTATGCTTTATTAAATTGTATTTATGTTGTTTTAACCTATGTTTTATTAAATTGTATTTATGTTGTTTTATCCTATGCTTTATTAAATTGTATTTATGTTGTTTTAAACTATGCTTTATTAAATTGTATTTATGTTGTTTTAACCCATGCTTTATTAAATTGTATTTATTTTGTTTTGTCCTATGCTTTATTAAATTGCATTTATGTTGTTTTAACCTATGCTTTATTAAATTGTATTTATATTGTTTTATCCTATGCTTTATTAAATTGTATTTATGTTGTTTTATTCTATGCTTTATTAAATTGTATTTATGTTGTTTTATCCTATGCTTTATTAAAGTGTATTTATGTTGTTTTATCCTATGCTTTATTAAATTGTATTTATTTTGTTTTAACCTATGCTTTATTACATCCTGTTTATGTTGTTTTATCCTATGCTTTATTAAATTGTATTTATGTTGTTTTAACCTATGCTTTATTAAATTGTATTTATGTTGTTTTATCCTATGTTATATTAAATTGTATTTACGTGGTTTCATCCTATGCTTTATTAAATTGTATTTATTTTGTTTTAACCTATGCTTTATTAAATTGTTTTTATGTTGTTTTATCCTATGCTTTATTAAATTGTATTTATGTTGTTTTAACCTATGCTTTATTAAATTGTATTTATGTTGTTTTATCCTATGCTTTATTAAATTGTATTTACGTGGATTCATCCTATGCTTTATTAAATTGTATTTATGTTGTTTTAACCTATGCTTTTTTAAATTGTATTTATGTTGTTTTATCCTATGCTTTATTAAATTGTATTCATGTTGTTTTATTCAATGCTTTATTAAATTGTATTTATGTTGTTTTATCCTATGTTTCATTATATTGTATTTATGTTGTTTTAACCTATGCTTTATTAAATTGTATTTATGCTGTTTTAACCCATGCTTTATTAAATTGTATTTATGTTGTTTTATCCTATGCTTTATTAAATTGTATTTATGTTGTTTTATCCTATGCTATATTAAATTGTATTTATGTTGTTTTATCCTATACTTTATTAAATTGTATTTATGTTTTTTTATCCTATGCTTTATTAAATTGTATTTATATTGTTTTATTTTATGCTTTATTAAATGGTTTTTTTGTTGTTTTAAATCATGCTTTTTTAAATTTTATTTATGTTGTTTTATCCTATGCTTTATTAAATTGTATTTATGTTGTTTTAACCTATGATTTATTAAATTGTATTTATGTTGTTTTATCCTATGCTTTATTAAATTGTATTTATGTTGTTTTAACCTATGCTTTATTACATCCTGTTTATGTTGTTTTATCCTATGCTTTATTAAATTGTATTTATGTTGTTTTAACCTATGCTTTATTAAATTCTATTTATGTTGTTTTATCCTATGTTATATTAAATTGTATTTACGTGGTTTCATCCTATGCTGTATTAAATTGTATTCATTTTGTTTTAACCTATGCTTTATTAAATTGTTTTTATGCTGTTTTATCCTATGCTTTATTAAATTGTATTTATGTTGTTTTAACCTATGCTTTATTAAATTGTATTTATGTTGTTTTATCCTATGCTTTATTAAATTGTATTCATGTTGTTTTATCCAATGCTTTATTAAATTGTATTTATGTTGTTTTATCCTATGTTTCATTATATTGTATTTATGTTGTTTTAACCTATGCTTTATTAAATTGTATTTATGCTGTTTTAACCCATGCTTTATTAAATTGTATTTATGTTGTTTTATCCTATGCTTTATTAAATTGTATTTATGTTGTTTTATCCTATGCTATATTAAATTGTATTTATTTTGTTTTATCCTATACTTTATTAAATTGTATTTATGTTGTTTTATCCTATGCTTTATTAAATTGTATTTATATTGTTTTATTCTATGCTTTATTAAATGGTTTTTATGTTGTTTTAATCTATGCTTTTTTAAATTTTATTTATGTTGTTTTATCCTATGCTTTATTAAATTGTATTTATGTTGTTTTAACCTATGATTTATTAAATTGTATTTATGTTGTTTTATCCTATGCTTTATTAAATTGTATTTATGTTGTTTTAACCTATGCTTTATTACATCCTGTTTATGTTGTTTTATCCTATGCTTTATTAAATTGTATTTATGTTGTTTTAACCTATGCTTTATTAAATTCTATTTATGTTGTTTTATCCTATGTTATATTAAATTGTATTTACGTGGTTTCATCCTATGCTGTATTAAATTGTATTTATGTTGTTTTAATCTATGCTTTATTAAATTTTATTTATGTTGTTTTATCCTATGCTTTATTAAATTGTATTTATGTTGTTTTAACCTATGATTTATTAAATTGTATTTATGTTGTTTTATCCTATGCTTTATTAAATTGTATTTATGTTGTTTTATCCTATGCTTTATTAAATTGTATTTATGTTGTTTTAACCTATGCTTTATTACATCCTGTTTATGTTGTTTTATCCTATGCTTTATTAAATTGTATTTATGTTGTTTTAACCTATGCTTTATTAAATTATATTTATGTTGTTTTATCCTATGTTATATTAAATTGTATTTACGTGGTTTCATCCTATGCTTTATTAAATTGTATTTATTTGTTTTAACCTATGCTTTATTAAATTGTTTTTATGTTGTTTTATCCTATGCTTTATTAAATTGTATTTATGTTGTTTTAACCTATGCTTTATTAAATTGTATTTATGCTGTTTTAACCCATGCTTTATTAAATTGTATTTATGTTGTTTTATCCTATGCTTTATTAAATTGTATTTATGTTGTTTTATCCTATGCTTTATTAAACTGTATTTATGTTGTTTTATCCTATGCTTTATTAAATTGTATTTATGTTGTTTTATTTTAAGCTTTATTAAATTGTCTTTATGTTGTTTTATCCTATGCTTTATTAAATTTTATTTATGTTGTTTTATCCTATGCTTTATTAAATTGTATTTATGTTGTTTTAACCTATGATTTATAAAATTGTATTTATGTTGTTTTATCCTATGCTTTATTAAATTGTATTTATGTTGTTTTATCCTATGCTTTATTAAATTGTATTTGTGTTGTTTTATCCTATGCTTTATTAAATTGTATTTATGTTGTTTTAACCTATGCTTTATTACATCGTGTTTATGTTGTTTTATCCTATGCTTTATTAAATTGTATTTATGTTGTTTTAACCTATGCTTTATTAAATTGTATTTATGTTGTTTTATCCTATGCTTTATTAAATTGTATTCATGTTGTTTTATCCAATGCTTTATTAAATTGTATTTATGTTGTTTTATCCTACGTTTCATTAAATTGTATTTATGTTGTTTTAACCAATGCTTTATTAAATTGTATTTATGCTGTTTTAACCCATGCTTTATTAAATTGTATTTATGTTGTTTTATCCTATGCTTTATTAAATTGTATTTATGTTGTTTTATCCTATGCTTTATTAAATTGTATTTATGTTGTTTTATCCTATGCTTTATTAAATTGTATTTATGTTGTTTTATCCTATGCTTTATTAAATTGTATTTATGTTGTTTTATTTTATGCTTTATTAAATTGTATTTATGTTGTTTTATCCTATGCTTTATTAAATTGTATTTATATTGTTTTATTCTATGATTTATTAAATTGTATTTATTTTGTTTTAATCTATGCTTTATTAAATTTTATTTATGTTGTTTTATCCTATGCTTTATTAAATTGTATTTATGTTGTTTTAACCTATGATTTATTAAATTGTATTTATGTTGTTTTATCCTATGCTTTATTAAATTGTATTTATGTTGTTTTATCCTATGCTTTATTAAATTGTATTTATGTTGTTTTAACCTATGCTTTATTACATCCTGTTTATGTTGTTTTATCCTATGCTTTATTAAATTGTATTTATGTTGTTTTAACCTATGCTTTATTAAATTCTATTTATGTTGTTTTATCCTATGTTATATTAAATTGTATTTACGTGGTTTCATCCTATGCTTTATTAAATTGTATTTATTTGTTTTAACCTATGCTTTATTAAATTGTTTTTATGTTGTTTTATCCTATGCTTTATTAAATTGTATTTATGTTGTTTTAACCTATGCTTTATTAAATTGTATTTATGTTGTTTTATCCTATGTTATATTAAATTGTATTTACGTGGTTTCATCCTATGCTTTATTAAATTGTATTTATTTTGTTTTAACGTATGCTTTATTAAATTGTATTTATGTTGTTTTATCCTATGCTTTATTAAATTGTATTTATGTTGTTTTATTCTATGCTTTATTAAATTGTATTTACGTGGTTTCATCCTATGCTTTATTAAATTCTATTTATGTTGTTTTAACCTATGCTTTATTAAATTGTATTTATGTTGTTTTATCCTATGCTTTATTAAATTGTATTCATGTTGTTTTATCCAATGCTTTATTAAATTGTATTTATGTTGTTTTATCCTATGTTTCATTAAATTGTATTTATGTTGTTTTAACCTATGCTTTATTAAATTGTATTTATGCTGTTTTAACCCATGCTTTATTAAATTGTATTTATGTTGTTTTATCCTATGCTTTATTAAATTGTATTTATGTTGTTTAATCCTATGCTTTATTAAATTGTATTTATATTGTTTTATTCTATGCTTTATTAAATTGTATTTATGTTGTTTTATTCTATGGTTTTTTAAATTTTATTTATGTTGTTTTATCCTATGCTTTATTAAATTGTATTTATGTTGTTTTATCCTATGCTTTATTAAATTGTATTTATGTTGTTTTATCCTATGTTTCATTAAATTGTATTTATGTTGTTTTAACCTATGCTTTATTAAATTGTATTTATGTTGTTTTAATCTATGGTTTTTTAAATTTTATTTATGTTGTTTTATCCTATGCTTTATTAAACTATATTTATGATGTTTTAACCTATGATTTATTAAATTGTATTTATGTTGTTTTATCCTATGCTTTATTAAATTGTATTTATGTTGTTTTATCCTATGCTTTATTAAATTTTATTTATGTTGTTTTATCCTATGCTTTATTAAATTATATTTATGTTGTTTTATCCTATGCTTTATTAAATTGTATTTATGTTGTTTTATCCTATGTTTCATTAAATTGTATTTATGTTGTTTTAACCTATGCTTTATTAAATTGTATTTATGCTGTTTTAACCCATGCTTTATTAAATTGTATTTATGTTGTTTTATCCTATGCTTTATTAAATTGTATTTATGTTGTTTTATCCTATGCTTTATTAAACTGTATTTATGTTGTTTTATCCTATGCTTTATTAAATTGTATTTATGTTGTTTTATTTTATGCTTTATTAAATTGCATTTATGTTGTTTTATCCTATGCTTTATTAAATTGTATTTATGTTGTTTTATCCTATGCTTTATTAAATTGTATTTATGTTGTTTTAATCTATGATTTATTAAATTGTATTTATGTTGTTTTATCCTATGCTTTATTAAATTGTATTTATGTTGTTTTATCCTATGCTTTATTAAATTGTATTTATGTTGTTTTATCCTATGCTTTATTAAATTGTATTTGTGTTGTTTTATCCTATGTTTCATTAAATTGTATTTATGTTGTTTTAACCTATGCTTTATTAAATTGTATTTATGCTGTTTTAACCCATGCTTTATTAAATTGTATTTATGTTGTTTTATCCTATGCTTTATTAAATTGTATTTATGTTGTTTAATCCTATGCTTTATTAAATTGTATTTATATTGTTTTATTCTATGCTTTATTAAATTGTATTTATGTTGTTTTAATCTATGGTTTTTTAAATTTTATTTATGTTGTTTTATCCTATGCTTTATTAAATTGTATTTATGTTGTTTTATCCTATGCTTTATTAAATTGTATTTATGTTGTTTTATCCTATGTTTCATTAAATTGTATTTATGTTGTTTTAACCTATGCTTTATTAAATTGTATTTATGTTGTTTTAATCTATGGTTTTTTAAATTTTATTTATGTTGTTTTATCCTATGCTTTATTAAATTGTATTTATGTTGTTTTATCCTATGCTTTATTAAATTGTATTTATGTTGTTTTATCCTATGTTTCATTAAATTGTATTTATGTTGTTTTAACCTATGCTTTATTAAATTGTATTTATGTTGTTTTAACCTATGCTTTATTAAATTGTATTTATGTTGTTTTATCCTATGCTTTATTAAATTGTATTTATGTTGTTTTAACCTATGTTTTATTAAATTGTATTTATGTTGTTTTATCCTATGCTTTATTAAATTGTATTTATGTTGTTTTAATCTATGTTTTATTAAATTGTATTTATGTTGTTTGTTCCTATGCTTTATTAAATTGTATTTACGTGGTTTCATCCTATGCTTTATTAAATTGTATTTATGTTGTTTTAACCTATGCTTTATAAAATTGTATTTATGTTGTTTTAACCTATGCTTTATTACATCGTGTTTATGTTGTTTTATCCTATGCTTTATTAAATTGTATTTATGTTGTTTTAACCTATGCTTTATTAAATTGTATTTATGTTGTTTTATCCTATGCTTTATTAAATTGTATTCATGTTGTTTTATCCAATGCTTTATTAAATTGTATTTATGTTGTTTTATCCTACGTTTCATTAAATTGTATTTATGTTGTTTTAACCTATGCTTTATTAAATTGTATTTATGCTGTTTTAACCCATGCTTTATTAAATTGTATTTATGTTGTTTTATCCTATGCTTTATTAAATTGTATTTATGTTGTTTATCCTATGCTATATTAAATTGTATTTATGTTGTTTTATCCTATACTTTATTAAATTGTATTTATGTTGTTTTATCCTATGCTTTATTAAATTGTATTTATATTGTTTTATTTTATGCTTTATTAAATGGTTTTTATGTTGTTTTAAATTATACTTTTTTAAATTTTATTTATGTTGTTTTATCCTATGCTTTATTAAATTGTATTTATGTTGTTTTATCCTATGCTTTATTAAATTGTATTTATGTTGTTTTATCCTATGCTTTATTAAATTGTATTTATGTTGTTTTATCCTATGCTTTATTAAATTTTATTTATGTTGTTTTATCCTATGCTTTATTAAATTGTATTTATGTTGTTTTAACCTATGATTTATTAAATTGTATTTATGTTGTTTTATCCTATGCTTTATTAAATTGTATTTATGTTGTTTTATCCTATGCTTTATTAAATTGTATTTATGTTGTTTTAACCTATGCTTTATTAAATTCTATTTATGTTGTTTTATCCTATGTTATATTAAATTGTATTTACGTGGTTTCATCCTATGCTGTATTAAATTGTATTTATTTTGTTTTAACCTATGCTTTATTAAATTGTATTCATGTTGTTTTATCCAATGCTTTATTAAATTGTATTTATGTTGTTTTATCCTATGCTTTATTAAATTGTATTTATGTTGTTTTATCCTATGCTTTATTAAATTGTATTTATGTTGTTTTATCCTATGCTTTATTAAATTGTATTTATATTGTTTTATTCTATGCTTTATTAAATTGTATTTATGTTGTTTTAATCTATGCTTTATTAAATTTTATTTATGTTGTTTTATCCTATGCTTTATTAAATTGTATTTATGTTGTTTTAACCTATGATTTATTAAATTGTATTTATGTTGTTTTATCCTATGCTTTATTAAATTGTATTTATGTTGTTTTATCCTATGCTTTATTAAATTGTATTTATGTTGTTTTAACCTATGCTTTATTACATCCTGTTTATGTTGTTTTATCCTATGCTTTATTAAATTGTATTTATGTTGTTTTAACCTATGCTTTATTAAATTGTATTTATGCTGTTTTAACCCATGCTTTATTAAATTGTATTTATGTTGTTTTATCCTATGCTTTATTAAATTGTATTTATGTTGTTTTATCCTATGCTTTATTAAATTGTATTTATGTTGTTTTATTTTATGCTTTATTAAATTGTATTTATGTTGTTTTATCTAATGCTTTATTAAATTGTATTTATGTTGTTTTATCCTATGCTTTATTAAATTGTATTTATGTTGTTTTATCCTATGCTTTATTAAATTGTATTTATATTGTTTTATTCTATGCTTTATTAAATTGTATTTATGTTGTTTTAATCTATGCTTTATTAAATTTTATTTATGTTGTTTTATCCTATGCTTTATTAAATTGTATTTATGTTGTTTTAACCTATGATTTATTAAATTGTATTTATGTTGTTTTATCCTATGCTTTATTAAATTGTATTTATGTTGTTTTATCCTATGCTTTATTAAATTGTATTTATGTTGTTTTAACCTATGCTTTATTACATCCTGTTTATGTTGTTTTATCCTATGCTTTATTAAATTGTATTTATGTTGTTTTAACCTATGCTTTATTAAATTAAATTTATGTTGTTTTATCCTATGTTATATTAAATTGTATTTACGTGGTTTCATCCTATGCTTTATTAAATTGTATTTATTTGTTTTAACCTATGCTTTATTAAATTGTTTTTATGTTGTTTTATCCTATGCTTTATTAAATTGTATTTATGTTGTTTTAACCTATGCTTTATTAAATTGTATTTATGCTGTTTTAACCCATGCTTTATTAAATTGTATTTATGTTGTTTTATCCTATGCTTTATTAAATTGTATTTATGTTGTTTTATCCTATGCTTTATTAAACTGTATTTATGTTGTTTTATCCTATGCTTTATTAAATTGTATTTATGTTGTTTTATTTTATGCTTTATTAAATTATCTTTATGTTGTTTTATCCTATGCTTTATTAAATTTTATTTATGTTGTTTTATCCTATGCTTTATTAAATTGTATTTATGTTGTTTTAACCTATGATTTATAAAATTGTATTTATGTTGTTTTATCCTATGCTTTATTAAATTGTATTTATGTTGTTTTATCCTATGCTTTATTAAATTGTATTTGTGTTGTTTTATCCTATGCTTTATTAAATTGTATTTATGTTGTTTTAACCTATGCTTTATTACATCGTGTTTATGTTGTTTTATCCTATGCTTTATTAAATTGTATTTATGTTGTTTTAACCTATGCTTTATTAAATTGTATTTATGTTGTTTTATCCTATGCTTTATTAAATTGTATTCATGTTGTTTTATCCAATGCTTTATTAAATTGTATTTATGTTGTTTTATCCTACGTTTCATTAAATTGTATTTATGTTGTTTTAACCAATGCTTTATTAAATTGTATTTATGCTGTTTTAACCCATGCTTTATTAAATTTTATTTATGTTGTTTTATCCTATGCTTTATTAAATTGTATTTATGTTGTTTTATCCTATGCTTTATTAAATTGTATTTATGTTGTTTTATCCTATGCTTTATTAAATTGTATTTATGTTGTTTTATCCTATGCTTTATTAAATTGTATTTATGTTGTTTTATTTTATGCTTTATTAAATTGTATTTATGTTGTTTTATCCTATGCTTTATTAAATTGTATTTATATTGTTTTATTCTATGATTTATTAAATTGTATTTATTTTGTTTTAATCTATGCTTTATTAAATTTTATTTATGTTGTTTTATCCTATGCTTTATTAAATTGTATTTATGTTGTTTTAACCTATGATTTATTAAATTGTATTTATGTTGTTTTATCCTATGCTTTATTAAATTGTATTTATGTTGTTTTATCCTATGCTTTATTAAATTGTATTTATGTTGTTTTAACCTATGCTTTATTAAATCCTGTTTATGTTGTTTTATCCTATGCTTTATTAAATTGTATTTATGTTGTTTTAACCTATGCTTTATTAAATTCTATTTATGTTGTTTTATCCTATGTTATATTAAATTGTATTTACGTGGTTTCATCCTATGCTTTATTAAATTGTATTTATTTGTTTTAACCTATGCTTTATTAAATTGTTTTTATGTTGTTTTATCCTATGCTTTATTAAATTGTATTTATGTTGTTTTAACCTATGCTTTATTAAATTGTATTTATGTTGTTTTATCCTATGTTATATTAAATTGTATTTACGTGGTTTCATCCTATGCTTTATTAAATTGTATTTATTTTGTTTTAACGTATGCTTTATTAAATTGTATTTATGTTGTTTTATCCTATGCTTTATTAAATTGTATTTATGTTGTTTTATCCTATGCTTTATTAAATTGTATTTACGTGGTTTCATCCTATGCTTTATTAAATTCTATTTATGTTGTTTTAACCTATGCTTTATTAAATTGTATTTATGTTGTTTTATCCTATGCTTTATTAAATTGTATTCATGTTGTTTTATCCAATGCTTTATTAAATTGTATTTATGTTGTTTTATCCTATGTTTCATTAAATTGTATTTATGTTGTTTTAACCTATGCTTTATTAAATTGTATTTATGCTGTTTTAACCCATGCTTTATTAAATTGTATTTATGTTGTTTTATCCTATGCTTTATTAAATTGTATTTATGTTGTTTAATCCTATGCTTTATTAAATTGTATTTATATTGTTTTATTCTATGCTTTATTAAATTGTATTTATGTTGTTTTATTCTATGGTTTTTTAAATTTTATTTATGTTGTTTTATCCTATGCTTTATTAAATTGTATTTATGTTGTTTTATCCTATGCTTTATTAAATTGTATTTATGTTGTTTTATCCTATGTTTCATTAAATTGTATTTATGTTGTTTTAACCTATGCTTTATTAAATTGTATTTATGTTGTTTTAATCTATGGTTTTTTAAATTTTATTTATGTTGTTTTATCCTATGCTTTATTAAACTATATTTATGATGTTTTAACCTATGATTTATTAAATTGTATTTATGTTGTTTTATCCTATGCTTTATTAAATTGTATTTATGTTGTTTTATCCTATGCTTTATTAAATTGTATTTATGTTGTTTTATCCTATGCTTTATTAAATTGTATTTATGTTGTTTTATCCTATGCTTTATTAAATTGTATTTATGTTGTTTTATCCTATGTTTCATTAAATTGTATTTATGTTGTTTTAACCTATGCTTTATTAAATTGTATTTATGCTGTTTTAACCCATGCTTTATTAAATTGTATTTATGTTGTTTTATCCTATGCTTTATTAAATTGTATTTATGTTGTTTTATCCTATGCTTTATTAAACTGTATTTATGTTGTTTTATCCTATGCTTTATTAAATTGTATTTATGTTGTTTTATTTTATGCTTTATTAAATTGCATTTATGTTGTTTTATCCTATGCTTTATTAAATTGTATTTATGTTGTTTTATCCTATGCTTTATTAAATTGTATTTATGTTGTTTTAAAGTATGATTTATTAAATTGTATTTATGTTGTTTTATCCTATGCTTTATTAAATTGTATTTATGTTGTTTTATCCTATGCTTTATTAAATTGTATTTATGTTGTTTTATCCTATGCTTTATTAAATTGTATTTGTGTTGTTTTATCCTATGTTTCATTAAATTGTATTTATGTTGTTTTAACCTATGCTTTATTAAATTGTATTTATGCTGTTTTAACCCATGCTTTATTAAATTGTATTTATGTTGTTTTATCCTATGCTTTATTAAATTGTATTTATGTTGTTTAATCCTATGCTTTATTAAATTGTATTTATATTGTTTTATTCTATGCTTTATTAAATTGTATTTATGTTGTTTTAATCTATGGTTTTTTAAATTTTATTTATGTTGTTTTATCCTATGCTTTATTAAATTGTATTTATGTTGTTTTATCCTATGCTTTATTAAATTGTATTTATGTTGTTTTATCCTATGTTTCATTAAATTGTATTTATGTTGTTTTAACCTATGCTTTATTAAATTGTATTTATGTTGTTTTAATCTATGGTTTTTTAAATTTTATTTATGTTGTTTTATCCTATGCTTTATTAAATTGTATTTATGTTGTTTTATCCTATGCTTTATTAAATTGTATTTATGTTGTTTTATCCTATGTTTCATTAAATTGTATTTATGTTGTTTTAACCTATGCTTTATTAAATTGTATTTATGATGTTTTAACCTATGATTTATTAAATTGTATTTATGTTGTTTTATCCTATGCTTTATTAAATTTTATTTATGTTGTTTTATCCTATGCTTTATTAAATTGTATTTATGTTGTTTTAACCTATGATTTATTAAATTGTATTTATGTTGTTTTATCCTATGCTTTATTAAATTGTATTTATGTTGTTTTATCCTATGCTTTATTAAATTGTATTTATGTTGTTTTAACCTATGCTTTATTACATCCTGTTTATGTTGTTTTATCCTATGCTTTATTAAATTGTATTTATGTTGTTTTAACCTATGCTTTATTAAATTCTATTTATGTTGTTTTATCCTATGTTATATTAAATTGTATTTACGTGGTTTCATCCTATGCTTTATTAAATTGTATTTATTTGTTTTAACCTATGCTTTATTAAATTGTTTTTATGTTGTTTTATCCTATGCTTTATTAAATTGTATTTATGTTGTTTTAACCTATGCTTTATTAAATTGTATTTATGTTGTTTTATCCTATGTTATATTAAATTGTATTTACGTGGTTTCATCCTATGCTTTATTAAATTGTATTTATTTTGTTTTAACGTATGCTTTATTAAATTGTATTTATGTTGTTTTATCCTATGCTTTATTAAATTGTATTTATGTTGTTTTATCCTATGCTTTATTAAATTGTATTTACGTGGTTTCATCCTATGCTTTATTAAATTCTATTTATGTTGTTTTAACCTATGCTTTATTAAATTGTATTTATGTTGTTTTATCCTATGCTTTATTAAATTGTATTCATGTTGTTTTATCCAATGCTTTATTAAATTGTATTTATGTTGTTTTATCCTATGTTTCATTAAATTGTATTTATGTTGTTTTAACCTATGCTTTATTAAATTGTATTTATGCTGTTTTAACCCATGCTTTATTAAATTGTATTTATGTTGTTTTATCCTATGCTTTATTAAATTGTATTTATGTTGTTTAATCCTATGCTTTATTAAATTGTATTTATATTGTTTTATTCTATGCTTTATTAAATTGTATTTATGTTGTTTTATTCTATGGTTTTTTAAATTTTATTTATGTTGTTTTATCCTATGCTTTATTAAATTGTATTTATGTTGTTTTATCCTATGCTTTATTAAATTGTATTTATGTTGTTTTATCCTATGTTTCATTAAATTGTATTTATGTTGTTTTAACCTATGCTTTATTAAATTGTATTTATGTTGTTTTAATCTATGGTTTTTTAAATTTTATTTATGTTGTTTTATCCTATGCTTTATTAAACTATATTTATGATGTTTTAACCTATGATTTATTAAATTGTATTTATGTTGTTTTATCCTATGCTTTATTAAATTGTATTTATGTTGTTTTATCCTATGCTTTATTAAATTGTATTTATGTTGTTTTATCCTATGCTTTATTAAATTGTATTTATGTTGTTTTATCCTATGCTTTATTAAATTGTATTTATGTTGTTTTATCCTATGTTTCATTAAATTGTATTTATGTTGTTTTAACCTATGCTTTATTAAATTGTATTTATGCTGTTTTAACCCATGCTTTATTAAATTGTATTTATGTTGTTTTATCCTATGCTTTATTAAATTGTATTTATGTTGTTTTATCCTATGCTTTATTAAACTGTATTTATGTTGTTTTATCCTATGCTTTATTAAATTGTATTTATGTTGTTTTATTTTATGCTTTATTAAATTGCATTTATGTTGTTTTATCCTATGCTTTATTAAATTGTATTTATGTTGTTTTATCCTATGCTTTATTAAATTGTATTTATGTTGTTTTAACCTATGATTTATTAAATTGTATTTATGTTGTTTTATCCTATGCTTTATTAAATTGTATTTATGTTGTTTTATCCTATGCTTTATTAAATTGTATTTATGTTGTTTTATCCTATGCTTTATTAAATTGTATTTGTGTTGTTTTATCCTATGTTTCATTAAATTGTATTTATGTTGTTTTAACCTATGCTTTATTAAATTGTATTTATGCTGTTTTAACCCATGCTTTATTAAATTGTATTTATGTTGTTTTATCCTATGCTTTATTAAATTGTATTTATGTTGTTTAATCCTATGCTTTATTAAATTGTATTTATATTGTTTTATTCTATGCTTTATTATATTGTATTTATGTTGTTTTAATCTATGGTTTTTTAAATTTTATTTATGTTGTTTTATCCTATGCTTTATTAAATTGTATTTATGTTGTTTTATCCTATGCTTTATTAAATTGTATTTATGTTGTTTTATCCTATGTTTCATTAAATTGTATTTATGTTGTTTTAACCTATGCTTTATTAAATTGTATTTATGTTGTTTTAATCTATGGTTTTTTAAATTTTATTTATGTTGTTTTATCCTATGCTTTATTAAATTGTATTTATGTTGTTTTATCCTATGCTTTATTAAATTGTATTTATGTTGTTTTATCCTATGTTTCATTAAATTGTATTTATGTTGTTTTAACCTATGCTTTATTAAATTGTATTTATGATGTTTTAACCTATGATTTATTAAATTGTATTTATGTTGTTTTATCCTATGCTTTATTAAATTGTATGTATGTTGTTTTATCCTATGCTTTATTAAATTGTATTTATGTTGTTTTATCCTATGCTTTATTAAATTGTATTTATGTTGTTTTATCCTATGCTTTATTAAATTGTATTTATGTTGTTTTATCCTATGCTTTATTAAATTGTATTTATGTTGTTTTATCCTATGTTTCATTAAATTGTATTTATGTTGTTTTAACCTATGCTTTATTAAATTGTATTTATGCTGTTTTAACCCATGCTTTATTAAATTGTATTTATGTTGTTTTATCCTATGCTTTATTAAATTGTACTTATGTTGTTTTATCCTATGCTTCATTAAACTGTATTTATGTTGTTTTATCCTATGCTTTATTAAATTGTATTTATGTTGTTTTATTTTATGCTTTATTAAATTGCATTTATGTTGTTTTATCCTATGCTTTATTAAATTTTATTTATGTTGTTTTATCCTATGCTTTATTAAATTGTATTTATGTTGTTTTAACCTATGATTTATTAAATTGTATTTATGTTGTTTTATCCTATGCTTTATTAAATTGTATTTATGTTGTTTTAACCTATGATTTATTAAATTGTATTTATGTTGTTTTATCCTATGCTTTATTAAATTGTATTTATGTTGTTTTATCCAATGCTTTATTAAATTGTATTTGTGTTGTTTTATCCTATGCTTTATTAAATTGTATTTATGTTGTTTTAACCTATGCTTTATTACATCGTGTTTATGTTGTTTTATCCTATGCTTTATTAAATTGTATTTATGTTGTTTTAACCTATGCTTTATTAAATTGTATTTATGTTGTTTTATCCTATGTTATATTAAATTGTATTTACGTGGTTTCATCCTATGCTTTATTAAATTGTATTTATTTTGTTTTAACGTATGCTTTATTAAATTGTATTTATTTTGTTTTAACGTATGCTTTATTAAATTGTATTTATGTTGTTTTATCCTATGCTTTATTAAATTGTATTTATGTTGTTTTAATCTATGCTTTATTAAATTGTATTTATGTTGTTTTTTCCTATGCTTTATTAAATTGTATTTACCTGGTTTCATCCTATGCTTTATTAAATTGTATTTATGTTGTTTTAACCTATGCTTTATTAAATTGTATTTATGTTGTTTTAACCTATGCTTTATTAAATTGTATTTATGTTGTTTTATCCTATGCTTTATTAAATTGTATTCATGTTGTTTTTTCCAATGCTTTATTAAATTGTATTTATGTTGTTTTATCCTATGTTTCATTAAATTGTGTTTATGTTGTTTTAACCTATGCTTTATTAAATTGTATTTATGCTGTTTTAACCCATGCTTTATTAAATTGGATTTATGTTGTTTTAACCCATGCTTTATTAAATTGTATTTATGTTGTTTTATCCTATGCTTTATTAAATTGTATTTATGTTGTTTTATCCTATGCTTTATTAAATTGTATTTATGTTGTTTTATCCTATGCTTTATTAAATTGTATTTATGTTGTTTTATCCTATGCTTTATTAAATTGTATTTATGTTGTTTTATTTTATGCTTTATTAAAATGTATTTATGTTGTTTTATCCTATGCTTTATTGAATTGTATTTATATTGTTTTATTCTATGCTTTATTAAATTGTATTTATTTTGTTTTAATCTATGCTTTATTAAATTTTATTTATGTTGTTTTATCCTATGCTTTATTAAATTGTATTTATGTTGTTTTAACCTATGATTTATTAAATTGTATTTATGTTGTTTTATCCTATGCTTTATTAAATTGTATTTATGTTGTTTTATCCTATGCTTTATTAAATTGTATTTATGTTGTTTTAACCTATGCTTCATAACATCCTGTTTATGTTGTTTTATCCTATGCTTTATTAAATTGTATTTATGTTGTTTTAACCTATGCTTTATTAAATTCTATTTATGTTGTTTTATCCTATGTTATATTAAATTGTATTCACATGGTTTCATCCTATGCTTTATTAAATTGTATTTATTTGTTTTAACCTATGCTTTATTAAATTGTTTTTATGTTGTTTTATCCTATGCTTTATTAAATTGTATTTATGTTGTTTTAACCTATGCTTTATTAAATTGTATTTATGTTGTTTTATCCTATGCTTTATTAAATTGTATTCATGTTGTTTTATCCAATGCTTTATTAAATTGTATTTATGTTGTTTTATTCTACGTTTCATTAAATTGTATTTATGTTGTTTTAACCAATGCTTTATTAAATTGTATTTATGCTGTTTTATTCTATGCTTTATTAAATTGTATTTATGATTTATGTTGTTTTATCCTATGCTTTATTAAATTGTATTTATGTTGTTTTATTTTATGCTTTATTAAATTGTATTTAAGTTGTTTTATCCTATGCTTTATTAAATTGTATTTATATTGTTTTATTCTATGCTTTATTAAATTGTATTTATTTTGTTTTAATCTATGCTTTATTAAATTTTATTTATGTTGTTTTATCCTATGCTTTATTAAATTGTATTTATTTTGTTTTATCCTATGCTTTATTAAATTGTATTTGTGTTGTTTTATCCTATGCTTTATTAAATTGTATTTATGTTGTTTTAACCTATGCTTTATTACATCGTGTTTATGTTGTTTTATCCTATGCTTTATTAAATTGTATTTATGTTGTTTTAACCTATGCTTTATTAAATTGTATTTATGTTGTTTTATCCTATGTTATATTAAATTGTATTTACGTGGTTTAATCCTATGCTTTATTAAATTGTATTTATTTTGTTTTAACGTTTGCTTTATTAAATTGTATTTACGTGGTTTCATCCTATGCTTTATTAAATTGTATTTATGTTGTTTTAACCTATGCTTTATTAAATTGTATTTATGTTGTTTTATCCTATGCTTTATTAAATTGTATTCATGTTGTTTTATCCAATGCTTTATTAAATTGTATTTATGTTGTTTTATCCTATGTTTCATTAAATTGTATTTATGTTGTTTTAACCTATGCTTTATTAATTTGTATTTATGCTGTTTTAACCCATGCTTTATTAAATTGTATTTTTGTTGTTTTATCCTATGCTTTATTAAATTGTATTTATGTTGTTTTATCCTATGCTATATTAAATTGTATTTATGTTGTTTTATCCTATGCTTTATTAAATTGTATTTATGTTGTTTTATCCTATGCTTTATTAAATTGTATTTATATTGTTTTATTCTATGCTTTATTAAATTGTATTTATGTTGTTTTAATCTATGCTTTTTTAAATTTTATTTATGTTGTTTTATCCTATGCTTTATTAAATTATATTTATGTTGTTTTAACCTATGATTTATTAAATTGTATTTATGTTGTTTGATCCTATGCTTTATTAAATTGTATTTATGTTGTTTTATCCTATGCTTTATTAAATTGTATTTATGTTGTTTTATCCTATGCTTTATTAAATTGTATTTATGTTGTTTTATTCTATGCTTTATTAAATTGTATTTATGTTGTTTTATTTTATGCTTTATTAAATTGCATTTATGTTGTTTTATCCTATGCTTTATTAAATTGTATTTATATTGTTTTATTCTATGCTTTATTAAATTGTATTTATGTTGTTTTAATCTATGCTTTATTAAATTTTATTTATGTTGTTTCATCCTATGCTTTATTAAATTGTATTTATGTTGTTTTATCCTATGCTTTATTAAATTGTATTTATGTTGTTTTAACCTATGCTTTATTACATCCTGTTTATGTTGTTTTATTCTATGCTTTATTAAATTGTATTTATGTTGTTTTAATCTATGCTTTTTTAAATTTTATTTATGTTGCTTTACCCTATGCTTTATTAAATTGTATTTATGTTGTTTTAATCTATGCTTTTTTAAATTTTATTTATGTAGTTTTATCCTATGCTTTATTAAATTATATTTATGTTGTTTTAACCTATGATTTATTAAATTGTATTTATGTTGTTTTATCCTATGCTTTATTAAATTGTATTTATGTTGTTTTATCCTATGCTTTATTAAATTGTATTTATGTTGTTTTATCCTATGCTTTATTAAATTGTATTTATGTTGTTTTATTTTATGCTTTATTAAATTGTATTTATGTTGTTTTATCCTATGCTTTATTAAATTGTATTTATATTGTTTTATTGTATGCTTTATTAAATTGTATTTATGTTGTTTTAATCTATGCTTTATTAAATTTTATTTATGTTGTTTTATCCTATGCTTTATTAAATTGTATTTATGTTGTTTTATCCTATGCTTTATTAAATTGTATTTATGTTGTTTTAACCTATGCTTTATTACATCCTGTTTATGTTGTTTTATCCTATGCTTTATTAAATTGTATTTATGTTGTTTTAACCTATGCTTTATTAAATTCTATTTATGTTGTTTTATCCTATGTTATATTAAATTGTATTTACGTGGTTTCATCCTATGCTTTATTAAATTGTATTTATGTTGTTTTATCCTATGTTTCATTAAATTGTATTTATGTTGTTTTAACCTATGCTTTATTAAATTGTATTTATGCTGTTTTAACCCATGCTTTATTAAATTGTATTTATGCTGTTTTATCCTATGTTTCATTAAATTGTATTTATGTTGTTTTATCCTATGCTTTATTAAATTGTATTTATGCTGTTTTAACCCATGCTTTATTAAATTGTATTTATGTTGTTTTATCCTATGCTTTATTAAATTGTATTTATGTTGTTTTATCCTATGCTTTATTAAACTGTATTTATGTTGTTTTATCCTATGCTTTATTAAATTGTATTTATGTTGTTTTATTTTATGCTTTATTAAATTGTATTTATGTTGTTTTATCCTATGCTTTATTAAATTTTATTTATGTTGTTTTATCCTATGCTTTATTAAATTGTATTTATGTTGTTTTAACCGATGATTTACTAAATTGTATTTATGTTGTTTTATCCTATGCTTTATTAAATTGTATTTATGTTGTTTTATCCTATGTTATATTAAATTGTATTTACGTGGTTTCATCCTATGCTTTATTAAATTGTATTTATTTTGTTTTAACATATGCTTTATTAAATTGTATTTATGTTGTTTTATCCTATGCTTTATTAAATTGTATTTATGTTGTTTTAATCTATGCTTTATTAAATTGTTTTTATGTTGTTTTATCCTATGCTTTATTAAATTGTATTTACGTGGTTTCATCCTATGCTTTATTAAATTGTATTTATGTTGTTTTAACCTATGCTTTATTAAATTGTATTTATGTTGTTTTATCCTATGCTTTATTAAATTGTATTCATGTTGTTTTATCCAATGCTTTATTAAATTGTATTTATGTTGTTTTAACCTATGCTTTATTAAATTGTATTTATGTTGTTTTATCCTATGCTTTATTAAATTGTATATATGTTGTTTTATTCTTTGCTTTATTAAATTGTATTTATGTTGTTTTATCCTATGCTTTATTAAATTGTTTTTATGTGGTTTTATCCTATGCTTTATTAAATTGTATTTATGTTGTATTATCCTTTGCTTTATTAAATTGCATCTATCTTGTTTTATCCTATGCTTTATTAAATTGGATTTATGTTGTTTTAACCCATGCTTTATTAAATTGTATTTATGTTGTTTTATCCTATGCTTTATTAAATTGTATTTATGTTGTTTTATTCTATGCTTTATTAAATTGTATTTATGTTGTTTTATTTTATGCTTTATTAAATTGCATTTATGTTGTTTTATCCTATGCTTTATTAAATTGTATTTATATTGTTTTATTCTATGCTTTATTAAATTGTATTTATGTTGTTTTAATCTATGCTTTATTAAATTTTGTTTATGTTGCTTTATCCTATGCTTTATTAAATTGTATTTATGTTGTTTTATCCTATGCTTTATTAAATTGTATTTATGTTGTTTTAACCTATGCTTTATTACATCCTGTTTATGTTGTTTTATTCTATGCTTTATTAAATTGTATTTATGTTGTTTTAATCTATGCTTTTTTAAATTTTATTTATGTTGCTTTACCCTATGCTTTATTAAATTGTATTTATGTTGTTTTAATCTATGCTTTTTTAAATTTTATTTATGTAGTTTTATCCTATGCTTTATTAAATTATATTTATGTTGTTTTAACCTATGATTTATTAAATTGTATTTATGTTGTTTTATCCTATGCTTTATTAAATTGTATTTATGTTGTTTTATCCTATGCTTTATTAAATTGTATTTATGTTGTTTTATCCTATGCTTTATTAAATTGTATTTATGTTGTTTTATTTTATGCTTTATTAAATTGTATTTATGTTGTTTTATCCTATGCTTTATTAAATTGTATTTATATTGTTTTATTCTATGCTTTATTAAATTGTATTTATGTTGTTTTAATCTATGCTTTATTAAATTTTATTTATGTTGTTTTATCCTATGCTTTATTAAATTGTATTTATGTTGTTTTATCCTATGCTTTATTAAATTGTATTTATGTTGTTTTAACCTATGCTTTATTACATCCTGTTTATGTTGTTTTATCCTATGCTTTATTAAATTGTATTTATGTTGTTTTAACCTATGCTTTATTAAATTCTATTTATGTTGTTTTATCCTATGTTATATTAAATTGTATTTACGTGGTTTCATCCTATGCTTTATTAAATTGTATTTATGTTGTTTTATCCTATGTTTCATTAAATTGTATTTATGTTGTTTTAACCTATGCTTTATTAAATTGTATTTATGCTGTTTTAACCCATGCTTTATTAAATTGTATTTATGCTGTTTTATCCTATGTTTCATTAAATTGTATTTATGTTGTTTTATCCTATGCTTTATTAAATTGTATTTATGCTGTTTTAACCCATGCTTTATTAAATTGTATTTATGTTGTTTTATCCTATGCTTTATTAAATTGTATTTATGTTGTTTTATCCTATGCTTTATTAAACTGTATTTATGTTGTTTTATCCTATGCTTTATTAAATTGTATTTATGTTGTTTTATTTTATGCTTTATTAAATTGTATTTATGTTGTTTTATCCTATGCTTTATTAAATTTTATTTATGTTGTTTTATCCTATGCTTTATTAAATTGTATTTATGTTGTTTTAACCGATGATTTACTAAATTGTATTTATGTTGTTTTATCCTATGCTTTATTAAATTGTATTTATGTTGTTTTATCCTATGTTATATTAAATTGTATTTACGTGGTTTCATCCTATGCTTTATTAAATTGTATTTATTTTGTTTTAACATATGCTTTATTAAATTGTATTTATGTTGTTTTATCCTATGCTTTATTAAATTGTATTTATGTTGTTTTAATCTATGCTTTATTAAATTGTTTTTATGTTGTTTTATCCTATGCTTTATTAAATTGTATTTACGTGGTTTCATCCTATGCTTTATTAAATTGTATTTATGTTGTTTTAACCTATGCTTTATTAAATTGTATTTATGTTGTTTTATCCTATGCTTTATTAAATTGTATTCATGTTGTTTTATCCAATGCTTTATTAAATTGTATTTATGTTGTTTTAACCTATGCTTTATTAAATTGTATTTATGTTGTTTTATCCTATGCTTTATTAAATTGTATATATGTTGTTTTATTCTTTGCTTTATTAAATTGTATTTATGTTGTTTTATCCTATGCTTTATTAAATTGTTTTTATGTGGTTTTATCCTATGCTTTATTAAATTGGATTTATTTTGTATTATCCTTTGCTTTATTAAATTGCATCTATCTTGTTTTATCCTATGCTTTATTAAATTGTATTTATGTTGTTTTAACCCATGCTTTATTAAATTGTATTTATGTTGTTTTATCCTATGCTTTATTAAATTGTATTTATGTTGTTTTGTCCTATGCTTTATTAAATTGTATTTATGTTGTTTTATCGTATGCTTTATTAAATTGTATTTATGTTGTTTTATCCTATGCTTTATTAAATTGTGTTTATGTTGTATTATCCTATGCTTTATTAAATTGTATGTATGTTGTTTTATCCTATGTTTTATTAAATTGTATTTATGTTGTTTTATCGTATGCTTTATTAAACTGCATTTATGTTGTTTTACCTATGCTTTATTAAATTGTATTTTTGTTGTTTTATCCTATGCTTTATTAAATTGTATTTATGTTGTTTTATCCTATGCTTCATTAAATTGTATTTATGTTGTTTTATCGTATGCTTTATTAAATTGTATTTATGTTGTTTTAACCCATGCTTCATTAAATTGTATTTATGTTGTTTTATCCTATGCTTCATTAAATTGTATTTATGTTCTTTTATCCTATGCTTTATTAAATTGTATTTATTTTGTTTTATCCTATGCTTTGTTAAATTGTATTTATGTTGTTTTAACCTATGCTTTATTAAATTGTATTTATGTTGTTTTATCCTATGCTTTATTAAATGGTATTTATGTTGTTTTTTCCTATGCTTTATTAAATTGTATTTATATTGTTTTAACCTATGCTTTATTAAACTTTATTTATGTTGTTTTATCCTATGCTTTATTAAATTGTATTTATGTTGTTTTATCCTATGCTTTATTAAATTGTATTTATGTTGTTTTAACCTATCCTTTATTAAATTGTATTTATGTTGTTTTAACCTATGCTTTTTTAAATTGTATTTATGTTGTTTTAACCTATGCTTTATTAAATTGTATTTATGTTGTTTTATCCTATGCTTTATTAAATTGTATTTATGTTGTTTTAACCTATGCTTTATTAAATTGTATTTATGTTGTTTTATCCTATACTTTATTAAATTGTATTTATGTTGTTTTAACCTATGCTTTATTAAATTGTATTTATGTTGTTTTATCCTATGCTTTATTAAATTGTATTTATGTTGTTTTATCCTATGCTTTATTAAATTGTGTTTATGTTGTTTTATCCTATGCTTTATTAAATTGTATTTATGTTGTTTTATCCTATGCTTTATTAAATTGTATTTATGTTGTTTTAACCTATGCTTTATTAAATTGTATTTATGTTGTTTTATCCTATGCTTTATTAAATTGTATTTATGTTGTTTTAACCTATGCTTTATTAAATTGTATTTATGTTGTTTTATCCTATGCTTTATTAAATTGTATTTATGTTGTTTTAACCTATGCTTTATTAAATTGTATTTATGTTGTTTTAACCTATGCTTTATTAAATTGTATTTATGTTGTTTTATCCTATGCTTTATTAAATTGTATTTATGTTGTTTTATCCTATGCTTTATTAAATTGTGTTTATGTTGTTTTATCCTATGCTTTATTAAATTGTATTTATGTTGTTTTATCCTATGCTTTATTAAATTGTGTTTATGTTGTTTTATCCTATGCTTTATTAAATTGTATTTATGTTGTTTTATCCTATGCTTTATTAAATTGTGTTTATGTTGTTTTATCCTATGCTTTATTAAATTGTATTTATGTTGTTTTATCCTATGCTTTATTAAATTGTGTTTATGTTGTTTTATCCTATGCTTTATTAAATTGTATTTATGTTGTTTTATCCTATGCTTTATTAAATTGTATTTATATTGTTTTATTCTATGCTTTATTATATTGTATTTATGTTGTTTTAATCTATGCTTTATTAAATTTTATTTATGTTGTTTTATCCTATGCTTTATTAAATTGTATTTATGTTGTTTTATCCTATGCTTTATTGAATTGTATTTATGTTGTTTTAACCTATGCTTTATTATATCCTGTTTATGTTGTTTTATTCTATGCTTTATTAAATTGTATTTATGTTGTTTTAATCTATGCTTTTTTAAATTTTATTTATGTTGTTTTATCCTATGCTTTATTAAATTGTATTTATGTTGTTTTAATCTATGCTTTTTTAAATTTTATTTATGTTGTTTTATCCTATGCTTTATTAAATTATACTTATGTTGTTTTAACCTATGATTTATTAAATTGTATTTATGTTGTTTTATCCTATGCTTTATTAAATTGTATTTATGTTGTTTTATCCTATGCTTTATTAAATTGTATTTATGTTGTTTTATCCTATGCTTTATTAAATTGTATTTATGTTGTTTTATTTTATGCTTTATTAAATTGTATTTATGTTGTTTTATCCTATGCTTTATTAAATTGTATTTATATTGTTTTATTCTATGCTTTATTAAATTGTATTTATGTTGTTTTAATCTATGCTTTATTAAATTTTATTTATGTTGTTTTATCCTATGCTTTATTAAATTGTATTTATGTTGTTTTATCCTATGCTTTATTAAATTGTATTTATGTTGTTTTAACCTATGCTTTATTACATCCTGTTTATGTTGTTTTATCCTATGCTTTATTAAATTGTATTTATGTTGTTTTAACCTATGCTTTATTAAATTCTATTTATGTTGTTTTATCCTATGTTATATTAAATTGTATTTACGTGGTTTCATCCTATGCTTTATTAAATTGTATTTATTTTGTTTTAACCTATGCTTTATTAAATTGTTTTTATGTTGTTTTATCCTTTGCTTTATTAAATTGTATTTATGTTGTTTTAACCTATGCTTTATTAAATTGTATTTATGTTGTTTTATCCTATGCTTTATTAAATTGTATTCATGTTGTTTTATCCAATGCTTTATTAAATTGTATTTATGTTGTTTTATCCTATGTTTCATTAAATTGTATTTATGTTGTTTTAACCTATGCTTTATTAAATTGTATTTATGCTGTTTTAACCCATGCTTTATTAAATTGTATTTATGTTGTTTTATCCTATGCTTTATTACATTGTATTTACGTTGTTTTATCCTATGCTTTATTAAACTGTATTTATGTTGTTTTATCCTATGCTTTATTAAATTGTATTTATGTTGTTTTATTTTATGCTTTATTAAATTGTATTTATGTTGTTTTATCCTATGCTTTATTAAATTGTATTCATGTTGTTTTATCCAATGCTTTATTAAATTGTATTTATGTTGTTTTATCCTATGCTTCATTAAATTGTATTTATGTTGTTTTAACCTATGCTTTATTAAATTGTATTTATGTTGTTTTATCCTATGCTTTATTAAATTGTATATATGTTGTTTTATTCTTTGCTTTATTAAATTGTATTATGTTGTTTTATCCTATGCTTTATTAAATTGTATTTATGTGATTTTATCCTATGCTTTATTAAATTGTATTTATGTGGTTTTATCCTATGCTTCATTAAATTGTATTTATGTTGTTTTATCCTATGCTTTATTAAATTGTTTTTATGTGGTTTTATCCTATGCTTTATTAAATTGTATTTATGTTGTATTATCCTTTGCTTTATTAAATTGCATCTATCTTGTTTTATCCTATGCTTTATTAAATTGTATTTATGTTGTTTTAACCCATGCTTTATTAAATTGTATTTATGTTCTTTTATCCTATGCTTTATTAAATTGTATTTATGTTGTTTTGTCCTATGCTTTATTAAATTGTATTTATGTTGTTTTATCGTATGCTTTATTAAATTGTATTTATGTTGTTTTATCCTATGCTTTATTAAATTGTGTTTATGTTGTATTATCCTATGCTTTATTAAATTGTATTTATGTTGTTTTGTCCTATGCTTTATTAAATTGTATTTATGTTGTTTTATCGTATGCTTTATTAAATTGTATTTATGTTGTTTTATCCTATGCTTTATTAAATTGTGTTTATGTTGTATTATCCTATGCTTTATTAAATTGTATTTATGTTGTTTTATCCTATGTTTTATTAAATTGTATTTATGTTGTTTTATCGTATGCTTTCTTAAACTGCATTTATGTTGTTTTACCTATGCTTTATTAAATTGTATTTTTGTTGTTTTATCCTATGCTTTATTAAATTGTATTTATGTTGTTTTATCCTATGCTTCATTAAATTGTATTTATGTTGTTTTAACCTATGCTTTATTAAATTGTATTTATGTTGTTTTATCCTATGCTTTATTAAATTGTATATATGTTGTTTTATTCTTTGCTTTATTAAATTGTATTATGTTGTTTTATCCTATGCTTTATTAAATTGTATTTATGTGATTTTATCCTATGCTTTATTAAATTGTATTTATGTGGTTTTATCCTATGCTTCATTAAATTGTATTTATGTTGTTTTATCCTATGCTTTATTAAATTGTTTTTATGTGGTTTTATCCTATGCTTTATTAAATTGTATTTATGTTGTATTATCCTTTGCTTTATTAAATTGCATCTATCTTGTTTTATCCTATGCTTTATTAAATTGTATTTATGTTGTTTTAACCCATGCTTTATTAAATTGTATTTATGTTGTTTTATCCTATGCTTTATTAAATTGTATTTATGTTGTTTTGTCCTATGCTTTATTAAATTGTATTTATGTTGTTTTATCGTATGCTTTATTAAATTGTATTTATGTTGTTTTATCCTATGCTTTATTAAATTGTGTTTATGTTGTATTATCCTATGCTTTATTAAATTGTATTTATGTTGTTTTGTCCTATGCTTTATTAAATTGTATTTATGTTGTTTTATCGTATGCTTTATTAAATTGTATTTATGTTGTTTTATCCTATGCTTTATTAAATTGTGTTTATGTTGTATTATCCTATGCTTTATTAAATTGTATTTATGTTGTTTTATCCTATGTTTTATTAAATTGTATTTATGTTGTTTTATCGTATGCTTTCTTAAACTGCATTTATGTTGTTTTACCTATGCTTTATTAAATTGTATTTTTGTTGTTTTATCCTATGCTTTATTAAATTGTATTTATGTTGTTTTATCCTATGCTTCATTAAATTGTATTTATGTTGTTTTATCCTATGCTTTATTAAATTGTATTTATGTTGTTTTAACCCATGCTTCATTAAATTGTATTTATGTTGTTTTATCCTATGCTTCATTAAATTGTATTTATGTTCTTTTATCCTATGCTTTATTAAATTGTATTTATTTTGTTTTATCCTATGCTTTGTTAAATTGTATTTATGTTGTTTTAACCTATGCTTTATTAAATTGTATTTATGTTGTTTTATCCTATGCTTTATTAAATGGTATTTATGTCTTTTTTTCCTATGCTTTATTAAATTGTATTTATATTGTTTTAACCTATGCTTTATTAAACTGTATTTATGTTGTTTTATCCTATGCTTTATTAAATTGTATTTATGTTGTTTTATCCTATGCTTTATTAAATTGTATTTATATTGTTTTATTCTATGCTTTATTAAATTGTATTTATGTTGTTTTAATCTATGCTTTATTAAATTTTATTTATGTTGTTTTATCCTATGCTTTATTAAATTGTATTTATGTTGTTTTATCCTATGCTTTATTAAATTGTATTTATGTTGTTTTAACCTATGCTTTATTACATCCTGTTTATGTTGTTTTATCCTATGCTTTATTAAATTGTATTTATGTTGTTTTAACCTATGCTTTATTAAATTCTATTTATGTTGTTTTATCCTATGTTATATTAAATTGTATTTACGTGGTTTCATCCTATGCTTTATTAAATTGTATTTATTTTGTTTTAACCTATGCTTTATTAAATTGTATTTATGTTGTTTTATCCTATGCTTTATTAAATTTTAATTATGTTGTTTTATCCTATGCTTTATTAAATTGTATTTATGTTGTTTTAACCGATGATTTACTAAATTGTATTTATGTTGTTTTATCCTATGCTTTATTAAATTGTATTTATGTTGTTTTATCCTATGCTTTATTAAATTGTATTTGTGTTGTTTTATCCTATGCTTTATTAAATTGTATTTATGTTGTTTTAACCTATGCTTTATTACATCGTGTTTATGTTGTTTTATCCTATGCTTTATTAAATTGTATTTATGTTGTTTTAACCTATGCTTTATTAAATTGTATTTATGTTGTTTTATCCTATGTTATATTAAATTGTATTTACGTGGTTTCATCCTATGCTTTATTAAATTGTATTTATTTTGTTTTAACGTATGCTTTATTAAATTGTATTTATGTTGTTTTATCCTATGCTTTATTAAATTGTATTTATGTTGTTTTATCTCTGCTTTATTAAATTGTATTTATGTTGTTTTATCCTATGCTTTATTAAATTGTATTTACGTGGTTTCATCCTATGCTTTATTAAATTGTATTTATGTTGTTTTAACCTATGCTTTATTAAATTGTATTTATGTTGTTTTATCCTATGCTTTATTAAATTGTATTCATGTTGTTTTATCCAATGCTTTATTAAATTGTATTTATGTTGTTTTATCCTATGCTTCATTAAATTGTATTTATGTTGTTTTAACCTATGCTTTATTAAATTGTATTTATGTTGTTTTATCCTATGCTTTATTAAATTGTATATATGTTGTTTTATTCTTTGCTTTATTAAATTGTATTATGTTGTTTTATCCTATGCTTTATTAAATTGTATTTATGTGATTTTATCCTATGCTTTATTAAATTGTATTTATGTGGTTTTATCCTATGCTTCATTAAATTGTATTTATGTTGTTTTATCCTATGCTTTATTAAATTGTTTTTATGTGGTTTTATCCTATGCTTTATTAAATTGTATTTATGTTGTATTATCCTTTGCTTTATTAAATTGCATCTATCTTGTTTTATCCTATGCTTTATTAAATTGTATTTATGTTGTTTTAACCCATGCTTTATTAAATTGTATTTATGTTGTTTTATCCTATGCTTTATTAAATTGTATTTATGTTGTTTTGTCCTATGCTTTATTAAATTGTATTTATGTTGTTTTATCGTATGCTTTATTAAATTGTATTTATGTTGTTTTATCCTATGCTTTATTAAATTGTGTTTATGTTGTATTATCCTATGCTTTATTAAATTGTATTTATGTTGTTTTGTCCTATGCTTTATTAAATTGTATTTATGTTGTTTTATCGTATGCTTTATTAAATTGTATTTATGTTGTTTTATCCTATGCTTTATTAAATTGTGTTTATGTTGTATTATCCTATGCTTTATTAAATTGTATTTATGTTGTTTTATCCTATGTTTTATTAAATTGTATTTATGTTGTTTTATCGTATGCTTTCTTAAACTGCATTTATGTTGTTTTACCTATGCTTTATTAAATTGTATTTTTGTTGTTTTATCCTATGCTTTATTAAATTGTATTTATGTTGTTTTATCCTATGCTTTATTAAATTGTATTCATGTTGTTTTATCCAATGCTTTATTAAATTGTATTTATGTTGTTTTATCCTATGCTTCATTAAATTGTATTTATGTTGTTTTAACCTATGCTTTATTAAATTGTATTTATGTTGTTTTATCCTATGCTTTATTAAATTGTATATATGTTGTTTTATTCTTTGCTTTATTAAATTGTATTATGTTGTTTTATCCTATGCTTTATTAAATTGTATTTATGTGATTTTATCCTATGCTTTATTAAATTGTATTTATGTGGTTTTATCCTATGCTTCATTAAATTGTATTTATGTTGTTTTATCCTATGCTTTATTAAATTGTTTTTATGTGGTTTTATCCTATGCTTTATTAAATTGTATTTATGTTGTATTATCCTTTGCTTTATTAAATTGCATCTATCTTGTTTTATCCTATGCTTTATTAAATTGTATTTATGTTGTTTTAACCCATGCTTTATTAAATTGTATTTATGTTGTTTTATCCTATGCTTTATTAAATTGTATTTATGTTGTTTTGTCCTATGCTTTATTAAATTGTATTTATGTTGTTTTATCGTATGCTTTATTAAATTGTATTTATGTTGTTTTATCCTATGCTTTATTAAATTGTGTTTATGTTGTATTATCCTATGCTTTATTAAATTGTATTTATGTTGTTTTGTCCTATGATTTATTAAATTGTATTTATGTTGTTTTATCGTATGCTTTATTGAATTGTATTTATGTCGTTTTATCCTATGCTTTATTAAATTGTGTTTATGTTGTATTATCCTATGCTTTATTAAATTGTATTTATGTTGTTTTATCCTATGTTTTATTAAATTGTATTTATGTTGTTTTATCGTATGCTTTCTTAAACTGCATTTATGTTGTTTTACCTATGCTTTATTAAATTGTATTTTTGTTGTTTTATCCTATGCTTTATTAAATTGTATTTATGTTGTTTTATCCTATGCTTCATTAAATTGTATTTATGTTGTTTTATCCTATGCTTTATTAAATTGTATTTATGTTGTTTTAACCCATGCTTCATTAAATTGTATTTATGTTGTTTTATCCTATGCTTCATTAAATTGTATTTATGTTCTTTTATCCTATGCTTTATTAAATTGTATTTATTTTGTTTTATCCTATGCTTTGTTAAATTGTATTTATGTTGTTTTAACCTATGCTTTATTAAATTGTATTTATGTTGTTTTATCCTATGCTTTATTAAATGGTATTTATGTCTTTTTTTCCTATGCTTTATTAAATTGTATTTATATTGTTTTAACCTATGCTTTATTAAACTGTATTTATGTTGTTTTATCCTATGCTTTATTAAATTGTATTTATGTTGTTTTATCCTATGCTTTATTAAATTGTATTTATATTGTTTTATTCTATGCTTTATTAAATTGTATTTATGTTGTTTTAATCTATGCTTTATTAAATTTTATTTATGTTGTTTTATCCTATGCTTTATTAAATTGTATTTATGTTGTTTTATCCTATGCTTTATTAAATTGTATTTATGTTGTTTTAACCTATGCTTTATTACATCCTGTTTATGTTGTTTTATCCTATGCTTTATTAAATTGTATTTATGTTGTTTTAACCTATGCTTTATTAAATTCTATTTATGTTGTTTTATCCTATGTTATATTAAATTGTATTTACGTGGTTTCATCCTATGCTTTATTAAATTGTATTTATTTTGTTTTAACCTATGCTTTATTAAATTGTTTTATGTTGTTTTATCCTATGCTTTATTAAATTGTATTCATGTTGTTTTATCCAATGCTTTATTAAATTATATTTATGTTGTTTTATCCTATGTTTCATTAAATTGTATTTATGTTGTTTTAACCTATGCTTTATTAAATTGTATTTATGCTGTTTTAACCCATGCTTTATTAAATTGTATTTATGTTGTTTTATCCTATGCTTTATTAAATTGTATTTATGTTGTTTTATCCTATGCTTTATTGAATTGTATTTATGTTGTTTTAACCTATGCTTTATTATATCCTGTTTATGTTGTTTTATTCTATGCTTTATTAAATTGTATTTATGTTGTTTTAATCTATGCTTTTTTAAATTTTATTTATGTTGTTTTATCCTATGCTTTATTAAATTGTATTTATGTTGTTTTAATCTATGCTTTTTTAAATTTTATTTATGTTGTTTTATCCTATGCTTTATTAAATTGTATTTACGTGGTTTCATCCTATGCTTTATTAAATTGTATTTATTTTGTTTTAACGTATGCTTTATTAAATTGTATTTATGGTGTTTTATCCTATGCTTTATTAAATTGTATTTATGTTGTTTTAATCTATGCTTTATTAAATTGTATTTATGTTGTTTCATCCTATGCTTTATTAAATTGTATTTACGTGGTTTCATCCTATGCTTTATTAAATTGTATTTATGTTGTTTTAACCTATGCTTTATTAAATTGTATTTATGTTGTTTTATCCTATGCTTTATTAAATTGTATTCATGTTGTTTTATCCAATGCTTTATTAAATTGTATTTATGTTGTTTTATCCTATGCTTTATTAAATTGTATTTATGTGGTTTTATCCTATGCTTCATTAAATTGTATTTATGTTGTTTTATCCTATGCTTTATTAAATTGTTTTTATGTGGTTTTATCCTATGCTTTATTAAATTGTATTTATGTTGTATTATCCTTTGCTTTATTAAATTGCATCTATCTTGTTTTATCCTATGCTTCATTAAATTGTATTTATGTTGTTTTAACCTATGCTTTATTAAATTGTATTTATGTTGTATTATCCTATGCTTTATTAAATTGTATTCATGTTGTTTTATCCAATGCTTTATTAAATTGTATTTATGTTGTTTTATCCTATGCTTCATTAAATTGTATTTATGTTGTTTTAACCTATGCTTTATTAAATTGTATTTATGTTGTTTTATCCTATGCTTTATTAAATTGTATTCATGTTGTTTTATCCAATGCTTTATTAAATTGTATTTATGTTGTTTTATCCTATGCTTCATTAAATTGTATTTATGTTGTTTTAACCTATGCTTTATTAAATTGTATTTATCTTGTTTTATCCTATGCTTTATTAAATTGTATATATGTTGTTTTATTCTTTGCTTTATTAAATTGTATTATGTTGTTTTATCCTATGCTTTATTAAATTGTATTTATGTGATTTTATTTTTGCTTTATTAAATTGCATCTATCTTGTTTTATCCTATGCTTTATTAAATTGTATTTATGTTGTTTTAACCCATGCTTTATTAAATTGTATTTATGTTGTTTTATCCTATGCTTTATTAAATTGTATTTATGTTGTTTTGTCCTATGCTTTATTAAATTGTATTTATGTTGTTTTATCGTATGCTTTATTAAATTGTATTTATGTTGTTTTATCCTATGCTTTATTAAATTGTGTTTATGTTGTATTATCCTATGCTTTATTAAATTGTATTTATGTTGTTTTGTCCTATGCTTTATTAAATTGTATTTATGTTGTTTTATCGTATGCTTTATTAAATTGTATTTATGTTGTTTTATCCTATGCTTTATTAAATTGTGTTTATGTTGTATTATCCTATGCTTTATTAAATTGTATTTATGTTGTTTTATCCTATGTTTTATTAAATTGTATTTATGTTGTTTTATCGTATGCTTTCTTAAACTGCATTTATGTTGTTTTACCTATGCTTTATTAAATTGTATTTTTGTTGTTTTATCCTATGCTTTATTAAATTGTATTTATGTTGTTTTATCCTATGCTTCATTAAATTGTATTTATGTTGTTTTATCCTATGCTTTATTAAATTGTATTTATGTTGTTTTAACCCATGCTTCATTAAATTGTATTTATGTTGTTTTATCCTATGCTTCATTAAATTGTATTTATGTTCTTTTATCCTATGCTTTATTAAATTGTATTTATTTTGTTTTATCCTATGCTTTGTTAAATTGTATTTATGTTGTTTTAACCTATGCTTTATTAAATTGTATTTATGTTGTTTTATCCTATGCTTTATTAAATGGTATTTATGTCTTTTTTTCCTATGCTTTATTAAATTGTATTTATATTGTTTTAACCTATGCTTTATTAAACTGTATTTATGTTGTTTTATCCTATGCTTTATTAAATTGTATTTATGTTGTTTTATCCTATGCTTTATTAAATTGTGTTTATGTTGTATTATCCTATGCTTTATTAAATTGTATTTATGTTGTTTTATCCTATGTTTTATTAAATTGTATTTATGTTGTTTTATCGTATGCTTTCTTAAACTGCATTTATGTTGTTTTACCTATGCTTTATTAAATTGTATTTTTGTTGTTTTATCCTATGCTTTATTAAATTGTATTTATGTTGTTTTATCCTATGCTTTATTAAATTGTATTCATGTTGTTTTATCCAATGCTTTATTAAATTGTATTTATGTTGTTTTATCCTATGCTTCATTAAATTGTATTTATGTTGTTTTAACCTATGCTTTATTAAATTGTATTTATGTTGTTTTATCCTATGCTTTATTAAATTGTATATATGTTGTTTTATTCTTTGCTTTATTAAATTGTATTATGTTGTTTTATCCTATGCTTTATTAAATTGTATTTATGTGATTTTATCCTATGCTTTATTAAATTGTATTTATGTGGTTTTATCCTATGCTTCATTAAATTGTATTTATGTTGTTTTATCCTATGCTTTATTAAATTGTTTTTATGTGGTTTTATCCTATGCTTTATTAAATTGTATTTATGTTGTATTATCCTTTGCTTTATTAAATTGCATCTATCTTGTTTTATCCTATGCTTTATTAAATTGTATTTATGTTGTTTTAACCCATGCTTTATTAAATTGTATTTATGTTGTTTTATCCTATGCTTTATTAAATTGTATTTATGTTGTTTTGTCCTATGCTTTATTAAATTGTATTTATGTTGTTTTATCGTATGCTTTATTAAATTGTATTTATGTTGTTTTATCCTATGCTTTATTAAATTGTGTTTATGTTGTATTATCCTATGCTTTATTAAATTGTATTTATGTTGTTTTGTCCTATGATTTATTAAATTGTATTTATGTTGTTTTATCGTATGCTTTATTGAATTGTATTTATGTCGTTTTATCCTATGCTTTATTAAATTGTGTTTATGTTGTATTATCCTATGCTTTATTAAATTGTATTTATGTTGTTTTATCCTATGTTTTATTAAATTGTATTTATGTTGTTTTATCGTATGCTTTCTTAAACTGCATTTATGTTGTTTTACCTATGCTTTATTAAATTGTATTTTTGTTGTTTTATCCTATGCTTTATTAAATTGTATTTATGTTGTTTTATCCTATGCTTCATTAAATTGTATTTATGTTGTTTTATCCTATGCTTTATTAAATTGTATTTATGTTGTTTTAACCCATGCTTCATTAAATTGTATTTATGTTGTTTTATCCTATGCTTCATTAAATTGTATTTATGTTCTTTTATCCTATGCTTTATTAAATTGTATTTATTTTGTTTTATCCTATGCTTTGTTAAATTGTATTTATGTTGTTTTAACCTATGCTTTATTAAATTGTATTTATGTTGTTTTATCCTATGCTTTATTAAATGGTATTTATGTCTTTTTTTCCTATGCTTTATTAAATTGTATTTATATTGTTTTAACCTATGCTTTATTAAACTGTATTTATGTTGTTTTATCCTATGCTTTATTAAATTGTATTTATGTTGTTTTATCCTATGCTTTATTAAATTGTATTTATATTGTTTTATTCTATGCTTTATTAAATTGTATTTATGTTGTTTTAATCTATGCTTTATTAAATTTTATTTATGTTGTTTTATCCTATGCTTTATTAAATTGTATTTATGTTGTTTTATCCTATGCTTTATTAAATTGTATTTATGTTGTTTTAACCTATGCTTTATTACATCCTGTTTATGTTGTTTTATCCTATGCTTTATTAAATTGTATTTATGTTGTTTTAACCTATGCTTTATTAAATTCTATTTATGTTGTTTTATCCTATGTTATATTAAATTGTATTTACGTGGTTTCATCCTATGCTTTATTAAATTGTATTTATTTTGTTTTAACCTATGCTTTATTAAATTGTTTTATGTTGTTTTATCCTATGCTTTATTAAATTGTATTCATGTTGTTTTATCCAATGCTTTATTAAATTATATTTATGTTGTTTTATCCTATGTTTCATTAAATTGTATTTATGTTGTTTTAACCTATGCTTTATTAAATTGTATTTATGCTGTTTTAACCCATGCTTTATTAAATTGTATTTATTTTGTTTTATCCTATGCTTTATTAAATTGTATTTATGTTGTTTTATCCTATGCTTTATTGAATTGTATTTATGTTGTTTTAACCTATGCTTTATTATATCCTGTTTATGTTGTTTTATTCTATGCTTTATTAAATTGTATTTATGTTGTTTTAATCTATGCTTTTTTAAATTTTATTTATGTTGTTTTATCCTATGCTTTATTAAATTGTATTTATGTTGTTTTAATCTATGCTTTTTTAAATTTTATTTATGTTGTTTTATCCTATGCTTTATTAAATTGTATTTACGTGGTTTCATCCTATGCTTTATTAAATTGTATTTATTTTGTTTTAACGTATGCTTTATTAAATTGTATTTATGGTGTTTTATCCTATGCTTTATTAAATTGTATTTATGTTGTTTTAATCTATGCTTTATTAAATTGTATTTATGTTGTTTCATCCTATGCTTTATTAAATTGTATTTACGTGGTTTCATCCTATGCTTTATTAAATTGTATTTATGTTGTTTTAACCTATGCTTTATTAAATTGTATTTATGTTGTTTTATCCTATGCTTTATTAAATTGTATTCATGTTGTTTTATCCAATGCTTTATTAAATTGTATTTATGTTGTTTTATCCTATGCTTTATTAAATTGTATTTATGTGGTTTTATCCTATGCTTCATTAAATTGTATTTATGTTGTTTTATCCTATGCTTTATTAAATTGTTTTTATGTGGTTTTATCCTATGCTTTATTAAATTGTATTTATGTTGTATTATCCTTTGCTTTATTAAATTGCATCTATCTTGTTTTATCCTATGCTTCATTAAATTGTATTTATGTTGTTTTAACCTATGCTTTATTAAATTGTATTTATGTTGTATTATCCTATGCTTTATTAAATTGTATTCATGTTGTTTTATCCAATGCTTTATTAAATTGTATTTATGTTGTTTTATCCTATGCTTCATTAAATTGTATTTATGTTGTTTTAACCTATGCTTTATTAAATTGTATTTATGTTGTTTTATCCTATGCTTTATTAAATTGTATTCATGTTGTTTTATCCAATGCTTTATTAAATTGTATTTATGTTGTTTTATCCTATGCTTCATTAAATTGTATTTATGTTGTTTTAACCTATGCTTTATTAAATTGTATTTATCTTGTTTTATCCTATGCTTTATTAAATTGTATATATGTTGTTTTATTCTTTGCTTTATTAAATTGTATTATGTTGTTTTATCCTATGCTTTATTAAATTGTATTTATGTGATTTTATTTTTGCTTTATTAAATTGCATCTATCTTGTTTTATCCTATGCTTTATTAAATTGTATTTATGTTGTTTTAACCCATGCTTTATTAAATTGTATTTATGTTGTTTTATCCTATGCTTTATTAAATTGTATTTATGTTGTTTTGTCCTATGCTTTATTAAATTGTATTTATGTTGTTTTATCGTATGCTTTATTAAATTGTATTTATGTTGTTTTATCCTATGCTTTATTAAATTGTGTTTATGTTGTATTATCCTATGCTTTATTAAATTGTATTTATGTTGTTTTGTCCTATGCTTTATTAAATTGTATTTATGTTGTTTTATCGTATGCTTTATTAAATTGTATTTATGTTGTTTTATCCTATGCTTTATTAAATTGTGTTTATGTTGTATTATCCTATGCTTTATTAAATTGTATTTATGTTGTTTTATCCTATGTTTTATTAAATTGTATTTATGTTGTTTTATCGTATGCTTTCTTAAACTGCATTTATGTTGTTTTACCTATGCTTTATTAAATTGTATTTTTGTTGTTTTATCCTATGCTTTATTAAATTGTATTTATGTTGTTTTATCCTATGCTTCATTAAATTGTATTTATGTTGTTTTATCCTATGCTTTATTAAATTGTATTTATGTTGTTTTAACCCATGCTTCATTAAATTGTATTTATGTTGTTTTATCCTATGCTTCATTAAATTGTATTTATGTTCTTTTATCCTATGCTTTATTAAATTGTATTTATTTTGTTTTATCCTATGCTTTGTTAAATTGTATTTATGTTGTTTTAACCTATGCTTTATTAAATTGTATTTATGTTGTTTTATCCTATGCTTTATTAAATGGTATTTATGTCTTTTTTTCCTATGCTTTATTAAATTGTATTTATATTGTTTTAACCTATGCTTTATTAAACTGTATTTATGTTGTTTTATCCTATGCTTTATTAAATTGTATTTATGTTGTTTTATCCTATGCTTTATTAAATTGTATTTATATTGTTTTATTCTATGCTTTATTAAATTGTATTTATGTTGTTTTAATCTATGCTTTATTAAATTTTATTTATGTTGTTTTATCCTATGCTTTATTAAATTGTATTTATGTTGTTTTATCCTATGCTTTATTAAATTGTATTTATGTTGTTTTAACCTATGCTTTATTACATCCTGTTTATGTTGTTTTATCCTATGCTTTATTAAATTGTATTTATGTTGTTTTAACCTATGCTTTATTAAATTCTATTTATGTTGTTTTATCCTATGTTATATTAAATTGTATTTACGTGGTTTCATCCTATGCTTTATTAAATTGTATTTATTTTGTTTTAACCTATGCTTTATTAAATTGTTTTATGTTGTTTTATCCTATGCTTTATTAAATTGTATTCATGTTGTTTTATCCAATGCTTTATTAAATTATATTTATGTTGTTTTATCCTATGTTTCATTAAATTGTATTTATATTGTTTTAACCTATGCTTTATTAAATTGTATTTATGCTGTTTTAACCCATGCTTTATTAAATTGTATTTATGTTGTTTTATCCTATGCTTTATTAAATTGTATTTATGTTGTTTTATCCTATGCTTTATTAAACTGTATTTATGTTGTTTTATCCTATGCTTTATTAAATTGTATTTATGTTGTTTTATTTTATGCATTACTAAATTGTATTTATGTTGTTTTATCCTATGCTTTATTAAATTTTATTTATGTTGCTTTATCCTATGCTTTATTAAATTGTATTTATGGTGTTTTAACCGATGATTTACTAAATTGTATTTATGTTGTTTTATCCTATGCTTTATTAAATTGTATTTATGTTGTTTTATCCTATGCTTTATTAAATTGTATTTGTGTTGTTTTATCCTATGCTTTATTAAATTGTATTTATGTTGTTTTAACCTATGCTTTATTACATCGTGTTTATGTTGTTTTATCCTATGCTTTATTAAATTGTATTTATGTTGTTTTAACCTATGCTTTATTAAATTGTATTTATGTTGTTTTATCCTATGTTATATTAAATTGTATTTACGTGGTTTCATCCTATGCTTTATTAAATTGTATTTATTTTGTTTTAACGTATGCTTTATTAAATTGTATTTATGTTGTTTTATCCTATGCTTTATTAAATTGTATTTATGTTGTTTTAATTTATGCTTTATTAAATTGTATTTATGTTGTTTTATCCTATGCTTTATTAAATTGTATTTACGTGGTTTCATCCTATGCTTTATTAAATTGTATTTATTTTGTTTTAACGTATGCTTTATTAAATTGTATTTATGGTGTTTTATCCTATGCTTTATTAAATTGTATTTATGTTGTTTTAATCTATGCTTTATTAAATTGTATTTATGTTGTTTTATCCTATGCTTTATTAAATTGTATTTACGTGGTTTCATCCTATGCTTTATTAAATTGTATTTATGTTGTTTTAACCTATGCTTTATTAAATTGTATTTATGTTGTTTTATCCTATGCTTTATTAAATTGTATTCATGTTGTTTTATCCAATGCTTTATTAAATTGTATTTATGTTGTTTTATCCTATGCTTTATTAAATTGTATTTATGTGGTTTTATCCTATGCTTCATTAAATTGTATTTATGTTGTTTTATCCTATGCTTTATTAAATTGTTTTTATGTGGTTTTATCCTATGCTTTATTAAATTGTATTTATGTTGTATTATCCTTTGCTTTATTAAATTGCATCTATCTTGTTTTATCCTATGCTTTATTAAATTGTATTTATGTTGTTTTAACCTATGCTTTATTAAATTGTATTTATGTTGTTTTATCCTATGCTTTATTAAATTGTATTCATGTTGTTTTATCCAATGCTTTATTAAATTGTATTTATGTTGTTTTATCCTATGCTTCATTAAATTGTATTTATGTTGTTTTAACCTATGCTTTATTAAATTGTATTTATGTTGTTTTATCCTATGCTTTATTAAATTGTATTTATGTGATTTTATCCTATGCTTTATTAAATTGTATTTATGTGGTTTTATCCTATGCTTCATCAAATTGTATTTATGTTGTTTTATCCTATGCTTTATTAAATTGTTTTTATGTGGTTTTATCCTATGCTTTATTAAATTGTATTTATGTTGTATTATCCTTTGCTTTATTAAATTGCATCTATCTTGTTTTATCCTATGCTTTATTAAATTGTATTTATGTTGTTTTAACCCATGCTTTATTAAATTGTATTTATGTTGTTTTATCCTATGCTTTATTAAATTGTATTTATGTTGTTTTGTCCTATGCTTTATTAAATTGTATTCATGTTGTTTTATCGTATGCTTTATTAAATTGTATTTATGTTGTTTTATCCTATGCTTTATTAAATTGTGTTTATGTTGTATTATCCTATGCTTTATTAAATTGTATTTATGTTGTTTTGTCCTATGCTTTATTAAATTGTATTTATGTTGTTTTATCCTATGCTTTATTAAATTGTATTTATGTTGTTTTATCCTATGCTTTATTAAATTGTGTTTATGTTGTATTATCCTATGCTTTATTACATTTTATTTATGTTGTTTTATCCTATGCTTTATTAAATTGTATTTATGGTGTTTTAACCGATGATTTACTAAATTGTATTTATGTTGTTTTATCCTATGCTTTATTAAATTGTATTTATGTTGTTTTATCCTATGCTTTATTAAATTGTATTTGTGTTGTTTTATCCTATGCTTTATTAAATTGTATTTATGTTGTTTTAACCTATGCTTTATTACATCGTGTTTATGTTGTTTTATCCTATGCTTTATTAAATTGTATTTATGTTGTTTTAACCTATGCTTTATTAAATTGTATTTATGTTGTTTTATCCTATGTTATATTAAATTGTATTTACGTGGTTTCATCCTATGCTTTATTAAATTGTATTTATTTTGTTTTAACGTATGCTTTATTAAATTGTATTTATGTTGTTTTATCCTATGCTTTATTAAATTGTATTTATGTTGTTTTAATTTATGCTTTATTAAATTGTATTTATGTTGTTTTATCCTATGCTTTATTAAATTGTATTTACGTGGTTTCATCCTATGCTTTATTAAATTGTATTTATTTTGTTTTAACGTATGCTTTATTAAATTGTATTTATGGTGTTTTATCCTATGCTTTATTAAATTGTATTTATGTTGTTTTAATCTATGCTTTATTAAATTGTATTTATGTTGTTTTATCCTATGCTTTATTAAATTGTATTTACGTGGTTTCATCCTATGCTTTATTAAATTGTATTTATGTTGTTTTAACCTATGCTTTATTAAATTGTATTTATGTTGTTTTATCCTATGTTTTATTAAATTGTATTCATGTTGTTTTATCCAATGCTTTATTAAATTGTATTTATGTTGTTTTATCCTATGCTTTATTAAATTGTATTTATGTGGTTTTATCCTATGCTTCATTAAATTGTATTTATGTTGTTTTATCCTATGCTTTATTAAATTGTTTTTATGTGGTTTTATCCTATGCTTTATTAAATTGTATTTATGTTGTATTATCCTTTGCTTTATTAAATTGCATCTATCTTGTTTTATCCTATGCTTTATTAAATTGTATTTATGTTGTTTTAACCTATGCTTTATTAAATTGTATTTATGTTGTTTTATCCTATGCTTTATTAAATTGTATTCATGTTGTTTTATCCAATGCTTTATTAAATTGTATTTATGTTGTTTTATCCTATGCTTCATTAAATTGTATTTATGTTGTTTTAACCTATGCTTTATTAAATTGTATTTATGTTGTTTTATCCTATGCTTTATTAAATTGTATTTATGTGATTTTATCCTATGCTTTATTAAATTGTATTTATGTGGTTTTATCCTATGCTTCATCAAATTGTATTTATGTTGTTTTATCCTATGCTTTATTAAATTGTTTTTATGTGGTTTTATCCTATGCTTTATTAAATTGTATTTATGTTGTATTATCCTTTGCTTTATTAAATTGCATCTATCTTGTTTTATCCTATGCTTTATTAAATTGTATTTATGTTGTTTTAACCCATGCTTTATTAAATTGTATTTATGTTGTTTTATCCTATGCTTTATTAAATTGTATTTATGTTGTTTTGTCCTATGCTTTATTAAATTGTATTCATGTTGTTTTATCGTATGCTTTATTAAATTGTATTTATGTTGTTTTATCCTATGCTTTATTAAATTGTGTTTATGTTGTATTATCCTATGCTTTATTAAATTGTATTTATGTTGTTTTGTCCTATGCTTTATTAAATTGTATTTATGTTGTTTTATCCTATGCTTTATTAAATTGTATTTATGTTGTTTTATCCTATGCTTTATTAAATTGTGTTTATGTTGTATTATCCTATGCTTTATTAAATTGTATTTATGTTGTTTTATCCTATGTTTTATTAAATTGTATTTATGTTGTTTTATCGTATGCTTTCTTAAACTGCATTTATGTTGTTTTACCTATGCTTTATTAAATTGTATTTTTGTTGTTTTATCCTATGCTTTATTAAATTGTATTTATGTTGTTTTATCCTATGCTTCATTAAATTGTATTTATGTTGTTTTATCCTATGCTTTATTAAATTGTATTTATGTTGTTTTAACCCATGCTTCATTAAATTGTATTTATGTTGTTTTATCCTATGCTTCATTAAATTGTATTTATGTTCTTTTATCCTATGCTTTATTAAATTGTATTTATTTTGTTTTATCCTATGCTTTGTTAAATTGTATTTATGTTGTTTTAACCTATGCTTTATTAAATTGTATTCATGTTGTTTTATCCTATGCTTTATTAAATGGTATTTATGTTGTTTTTTCCTATGCTTTATTAAATTGTATTTATATTGTTTTAACCTATGCTTTAATAAACTGTATTTATGTTGTTTTATCCTATGCTTTATTAAATTGTATTTATGTTGTTTTATCCTATGCTTTATTAAATTGTATTTATATTGTTTTATTCTATGCTTTATTAAATTGTATTTATGTTGTTTTAATCTATGCTTTATTAAATTTTATTTATGTTGTTTTATCCTATGCTTTATTAAATTGTATTTATGTTGTTTTATCCTATGCTTTATTAAATTGTATTTATGTTGTTTTAACCTATGCTTTATTACATCCTGTTTATGTTGTTTTATCCTATGCTTTATTAAATTGTATTTACGTGGTTTTAACCTATGCTTTATTAAATTCTATTTATGTTGTTTTATCCTATGTTATATTAAATTGTATTTACGTGGTTTCATCCTATGCTTTATTAAATTGTATTTATTTTGTTTTAACCTATGCTTTATTAAATTGTTTTTATGTTGTTTTATCCTATGCTTTATTAAATTGTATTCATGTTGTTTTATCCAATGCTTTATTAAATTGTATTTATGTTGTTTTATCCTATGTTTCATTAAATTGTATTTATGTTGTTTTAACCTATGCTTTATTAAATTGTATTTATGCTGTTTTAACCCATGCTTTATTAAATTATATTTATGTTGTTTTATCCTATGCTTTATTAAATTGTATTTATGTTGTTTTATCCTATGCTTTATTAAACTGTATTTATGTTGTTTTATCCTATGCTTTATTAAATTGTATTTATGTTGTTTTATTTTATGCATTATTAAATTGTATTTATGTTGTTTTATCCTATGCTTTATTAAATTTTATTTATGTTGTTTTATCCTATGCTTTATTAAATTGTATTTATGGTGTTTTAACCGATGATTTACTAAATTGTATTTATGTTGTTTTATCCTATGCTTTATTAAATTGTATTTATGTTGTTTTATCCTATGCTTTATTAAATTGTATTTGTGTTGTTTTATCCTATGCTTTATTAAATTGTATTTATGTTGTTTTAACCTATGCTTTATTACATCGTGTTTATGTTGTTTTATCCTATGCTTTATTAAATTGTATTTATGTTGTTTTAACCTATGCTTTATTAAATTGTATTTATGTTGTTTTATCCTATGTTATATTAAATTGTATTTACGTGGTTTCATCCTATGCTTTATTAAATTGTATTTATTTTGTTTTAACGTATGCTTTATTAAATTGTATTTATGTTGTTTTATCCTATGCTTTATTAAATTGTATTTATGTTGTTTTAATTTATGCTTTATTAAATTGTATTTATGTTGTTTTATCCTATGCTTTATTAAATTGTATTTACGTGGTTTCATCCTATGCTTTATTAAATTGTATTTATTTTGTTTTAACGTATGCTTTATTAAATTGTATTTATGGTGTTTTATCCTATGCTTTATTAAATTGTATTTATGTTGTTTTAATCTATGCTTTATTAAATTGTATTTATGTTGTTTTATCCTATGCTTTATTAAATTGTATTTACGTGGTTTCATCCTATGCTTTATTAAATTGTATTTATGTTGTTTTAACCTATGCTTTATTAAATTGTATTTATGTTGTTTTATCCTATGCTTTATTAAATTGTATTCATGTTGTTTTATCCAATGCTTTATTAAATTGTATTTATGTTGTTTTATCCTATGCTTTATTAAATTGTATTTATGTGGTTTTATCCTATGCTTCATTAAATTGTATTTATGTTGTTTTATCCTATGCTTTATTAAATTGTTTTTATGTGGTTTTATCCTATGCTTTATTAAATTGTATTTATGTTGTATTATCCTTTGCTTTATTAAATTGCATCTATCTTGTTTTATCCTATGCTTTATTAAATTGTATTTATGTTGTTTTAACCTATGCTTTATTAAATTGTATTTATGTTGTTTTATCCTATGCTTTATTAAATTGTATTCATGTTGTTTTATCCAATGCTTTATTAAATTGTATTTATGTTGTTTTATCCTATGCTTCATTAAATTGTATTTATGTTGTTTTAACCTATGCTTTATTAAATTGTATTTATGTTGTTTTATCCTATGCTTTATTAAATTGTATATATGTTGTTTTATTCTTTGCTTTATTAAATTGTATTTATGTTGTTTTATCCTATGCTTTATTAAATTGTATTTATGTGATTTTATCCTATGCTTTATTAAATTGTATTTATGTGGTTTTATCCTATGCTTCATTAAATTGTATTTATGTTGTTTTATCCTATGCTTTATTAAATTGTTTTTATGTGGTTTTATCCTATGCTTTATTAAATTGTATTTATGTTGTATTATCCTTTGCTTTATTAAATTGCATCTATCTTGTTTTATCCTATGCTTTATTAAATTGTATTTATGTTGTTTTAACCCATGCTTTATTAAATTGTATTTATGTTGTTTTATCCTATGCTTTATTAAATTGTATTTATGTTGTTTTGTCCTATGCTTTATTAAATTGTATTTATGTTGTTTTATCGTATGCTTTATTAAATTGTATTTATGTTGTTTTATCCTATGCTTTATTAAATTGTGTTTATGTTGTATTATCCTATGCTTTATTAAATTGTATTTATGTTGTTTTGTCCTATGCTTTATTAAATTGTATTTATGTTGTTTTATCCTATGCTTTATTAAATTGTATTTATGTTGTTTTATCCTATGCTTTATTAAATTGTGTTTATGTTGTATTATCCTATGCTTTATTAAATTGTATTTATGTTGTTTTATCCTATGTTTTATTAAATTGTATTTATGTTGTTTTATCGTATGCTTTCTTAAACTGCATTTATGTTGTTTTACCTATGCTTTATTAAATTGTATTTTTGTTGTTTTATCCTATGCTTTATTAAATTGTATTTATGTTGTTTTATCCTATGCTTCATTAAATTGTATTTATGTTGTTTTATCCTATGCTTTATTAAATTGTATTTATGTTGTTTTAACCCATGCTTCATTAAATTGTATTTATGTTGTTTTATCCTATGCTTCATTAAATTGTATTTATGTTCTTTTATCCTATGCTTTATTAAATTGTATTTATTTTGTTTTATCCTATGCTTTGTTAAATTGTATTTATGTTGTTTTAACCTATGCTTTATTAAATTGTATTCATGTTGTTTTATCCTATGCTTTATTAAATGGTATTTATGTTGTTTTTTCCTATGCTTTATTAAATTGTATTTATATTGTTTTAACCTATGCTTTATTAAACTGTATTTATGTTGTTTTATCCTATGCTTTATTAAATTGTATTTATGTTGTTTTATCCTATGCTTTATTAAATTGTATTTATATTGTTTTATTCTATGCTTTATTAAATTGTATTTATGTTGTTTTAATCTATGCTTTATTAAATTTTATTTATGTTGTTTTATCCTATGCTTTATTAAATTGTATTTATGTTGTTTTATCCTATGCTTTATTAAATTGTATTTATGTTGTTTTAACCTATGCTTTATTACATCCTGTTTATGTTGTTTTATCCTATGCTTTATTAAATTGTATTTATGTTGTTTTAACCTATGCTTTATTAAATTCTATTTATGTTGTTTTATCCTATGTTATATTAAATTGTATTTACGTGGTTTCATCCTATGCTTTATTAAATTGTATTTATTTTGTTTTAACCTATGCTTTATTAAATTGTTTTTATGTTGTTTTATCCTATGCTTTATTAAATTGTATTCATGTTGTTTTATCCAATGCTTTATTAAATTGTATTTATGTTGTTTTATCCTATGTTTCATTAAATTGTATTTATGTTGTTTTAACCTATGCTTTATTAAATTGTATTTATGCTGTTTTAACCCATGCTTTATTAAATTGTATTTATGTTGTTTTATCCTATGCTTTATTAAATTGTATTTATGTTGTTTTATCCTATGCTTTATTAAACTGTATTTATGTTGTTTTATCCTATGCTTTATTAAATTGTATTTATGGTGTTTTAACCGATGATTTACTAAATTGTATTTATGTTGTTTTATCCTATGCTTTATTAAATTGTATTTATGTTGTTTTATCCTATGCTTTATTAAATTGTATTTGTGTTGTTTTATCCTATGCTTTATTAAATTGTATTTATGTTGTTTTAACCTATGCTTTATTACATCGTGTTTATGTTGTTTTATCCTATGCTTTATTTAATTGTATTTATGTTGTTTTAACCTATGCTTTATTAAATTGTATTTATGTTGTTTTATCCTATGTTATATTAAATTGTATTTACGTGGTTTCATCCTATGCTTTATTAAATTGTATTTATTTTGTTTTAACGTATGCTTTATTAAATTGTATTTATGTTGTTTTATCCTATGCTTTATTAAATTGTATTTATGTTGTTTTAATTTATGCTTTATTAAATTGTATTTATGTTGTTTTATCCTATGCTTTATTAAATTGTATTTACGTGGTTTCATCCTATGCTTTATTAAATTGTATTTATTTTGTTTTAACGTATGCTTTATTAAATTGTATTTATGGTGTTTTATCCTATGCTTTATTAAATTGTATTTATGTTGTTTTAATCTATGCTTTATTAAATTGTATTTATGTTGTTTTATCCTATGCTTTATTAAATTGTATTTACGTGGTTTCATCCTATGCTTTATTAAATTGTATTTATGTTGTTTTAACCTATGCTTTATTAAATTGTATTTATGTTGTTTTATCCTATGCTTTATTAAATTGTATTCATGTTGTTTTATCCAATGCTTTATTAAATTGTATTTATGTTGTTTTATCCTATGCTTTATTAAATTGTATTTATGTGGTTTTATCCTATGCTTCATTAAATTGTATTTATGTTGTTTTATCCTATGCTTTATTAAATTGTTTTTATGTGGTTTTATCCTATGCTTTATTAAATTGTATTTATGTTGTATTATCCTTTGCTTTATTAAATTGCATCTATCTTGTTTTATCCTATGCTTTATTAAATTGTATTTATGTTGTTTTAACCCATGCTTCATTAAATTGTATTTATGTTGTTTTATCCTATGCTTCATTAAATTGTATTTATGTTCTTTTATCCTATGCTTTATTAAATTGTATTTATTTTGTTTTATCATATGCTTTGTTAAATTGTATTTATGTTGTTTTAACCTATGCTTTATTAAATTGTATTTATGTTGTTTTATCCTATGCTTTATTAAATGGTATTTATGTTGTTTTTTCCTATGCTTTATTAAATTGTATTTATATTGTTTTAACCTATGCTTTATTAAACTGTATTTATGTTGTTTTATCCTATGCTTTATTAAATTGTATTTATGTTGTTTTATCCTATGCTTTATTAAATTGTATTTATATTGTTTTATTCTATGCTTTATTAAATTGTATTTATGTTGTTTTAATCTATGCTTTATTACATCCTGTTTATGTTGTTTTATCCTATGCTTTATTAAATTGTATTTATGTTGTTTTAACCTATGCTTTATTAAATTCTTTTTATGTTGTTTTATCCTATGTTATATTAAATTGTATTTACGTGGTTTCATCCTATGCTTTATTAAATTGTATTTATTTTGTTTTAACCTATGCTTTATTAAATTGTTTTTATGTTGTTTTATCCTATGCTTTATTAAATTGTATTCATGTTGTTTTATCCAATGCTTTATTAAATTGTATTTATGTTGTTTTATCCTATGTTTCATTAAATTGTATTTATGTTGTTTTAACCTATGCTTTATTAAATTGTATTTATGCTGTTTTAACCCATGCTTTATTAAATTGTATTTATGTTGTTTTATCCTATGCTTTATTAAATTGTATTTATGTTGTTTTATCCTATGCTTTATTAAATTGTATTTATGTTGTTTTATCCTATGCTTTATTAAACTGTATTTATGTTGTTTTATCCTATGCTTTATTAAATTGTATTTATGTTGTTTTATTTTATGCATTATTAAATTGTATTTATGTTGTTTTATCCTATGCTTTATTAAATTTTATTTATGTTGTTTTATCCTATGCTTTATTAAATTGTATGTATGGTGTTTTAACCGATGATTTACTAAATTGTATTTATGTTGTTTTATCCTATGCTTTATTAAATTGTATTTATGTTGTTTTATCCTATGCTTTATTAAATTGTATTTGTGTTGTTTTATCCTATGCTTTATTAAATTGTATTTATGTTGTTTTAACCTATGCTTTATTACATCGTGTTTATGTTGTTTTATCCTATGCTTTATTTAATTGTATTTATGTTGTTTTAACCTATGCTTTATTAAATTGTATTTATGTTGTTTTATCCTATGTTATATTAAATTGTATTTACGTGGTTTCATCCTATGCTTTATTAAATTGTATTTATTTTGTTTTAATGTATGCTTTATTAAATTGTATTCATGTTGTTTTATCCTATGCTTTATTAAATTGTATTTATGTTGTTTTAATTTATGCTTTATTAAATTGTATTTATGTTGTTTTATCCTATGCTTTATTAAATTGTATTTACGTGGTTTCATCCTATGCTTTATTAAATTGTATTTATTTTGTTTTAACGTATGCTTTATTAAATTGTATTTATTTTGTTTTAACGTATGCTTTATTAAATTGTATTTATGGAGTTTTATCCTATGCTTTATTAAATTGTATTTATGTTGTTTTAATCTATGCTTTATTAAATTGTATTTATGTTGTTTTATCCTATGCTTTATTAAATTGTATTTACGTGGTTTCATCCTATGCTTTATTAAATTGTATTTATGTTGTTTTAACCTATGCTTTATTAAATTGTATTTATGTTGTTTTATCCTATGCTTTATTAAATTGTATTCATGTTGTTTTATCCAATGCTTTATTAAATTGTATTTATGTTGTTTTATCCTATGCTTTATTAAATTGTATTTATGTGGTTTTATCCTATGCTTCATTAAATTGTATTTATGTTGTTTTATCCTATGCTTTATTAAATTGTTTTTATGTGGTTTTATCCTATGCTTTATTAAATTGTATTCATGTTGTATTATCCTTTGCTTTATTAAATTGCATCTATCTTGTTTTATCCTATGCTTTATTAAATTGTATTTATGTTGTTTTAACCCATGCTTTATTAAATTGTATTTATGTTGTTTTATCCTATGCTTTATTAAATTGTATTTATGTTGTTTTGTCCTATGCTTTATTAAATTGTATTTATGTTGTTTTATCGTATGCTTTATTAAATTGTATTTATGTTGTTTTATCCTATGCTTTATTAAATTGTGTTTATGTTGTATTATCCTATGCTTTATTAAATTGTATTTATGTTGTTTTATCCTATGTTTTATTAAATTGTATTTATGTTGTTTTATCTTATGCTTTCTTAAACTGCATTTATGTTGTTTTACCTATGCTTTATTAAATTGTATTTTTGTTGTTTTATCCTATGCTTTATTAAATTGTATTTATGTTGTTTTATCCTATGCTTCATTAAATTGTATTTATGTTGTTTTATCCTATGCTTTATTAAATTGTATTTATGTTGTTTTAACCCATGCTTCATTAAATTGTATTTATGTTGTTTTATCCTATGCTTCATTAAATTGTATTTATGTTCTTTTATCCTATGCTTTATTAAATTGTATTTATTTTGTTTTATCCTATGCTTTGTTAAATTGTATTTATGTTGTTTTAACCTATGTTTTATTAAATTGTATTTATGTTGTTTTATCCTGTGCTTTATTAAATGGTATTTATGTTGTTTTTTCCTATGCTTTATTAAATTGTATTTATATTGTTTTAACCTATGCTTTATTAAACTGTATTTATGTTGTTTTATCCTATGCTTTATTAAATTGTATTTATGTTGTTTTATCCTATGCTTTATTAAATTGTATTTATGTTGTTTTAACATATCCTTTATTAAATTGTATTTATGTTGTTTTAACCTGTGCTTTATTAAATTGTATTTATGTTGTTTTAACCTATGCTTTATTAAATTGTATTTATGTTGTTTTATCCTATGCTTTATTAAATTGTATTTATGTTGTTTTAACCTATGCTTTATTAAATTGTATTTATGTTGTTTTATCCTATACTTTATTAAATTGTATTTATGTTGTTTTAACCTATGCTTTATTAAATTGTATTTATGTTGTTTTATCCTATGCTTTATTAAATTGTATTTATGTTGTTTTATCCTATGCTTCATTAAATTGTATTTATGTTGTTTTATCCTATGCTTTATTAAATTGTATTTATGTTGTTTTAACCCATGCTTCATTAAATTGTATTTATGTTGTTTTATCCTATGCTTCATTAAATTGTATTTATGTTCTTTTATCCTATGCTTTATTAAATTGTATTTATTTTGTTTTATCCTATGCTTTGTTAAATTGTATTTATGTTGTTTTAACCTATGCTTTATTAAATTGTATTTATGTTGTTTTATCCTATGCTTTATTAAATGGTATTTATGTTGTTTTTTCCTATGCTTTATTAAATTGTATTTATATTGTTTTAACCTATGCTTTATTAAACTGTATTTATGTTGTTTTATCCTATGCTTTATTAAATTGTATTTATGTTGTTTTATCCTATGCTTTATTAAATTGTATTTATATTGTTTTATTCTATGCTTTATTAAATTGTATTTATGTTGTTTTAATCTATGCTTTATTAAATTTTATTTATGTTGTTTTATCCTATGCTTTATTAAATTGTATTTATGTTGTTTTATCCTATGCTTTATTAAATTGTATTTATGTTGTTTTAACCTATGCTTTATTACATCCTGTTTATGTTGTTTTATCCTATGCTTTATTAAATTGTATTTATGTTGTTTTAACCTATGCTTTATTAAATTCTATTTATGTTATTTTATCCTATGTTATATTAAATTGTATTTACGTGGTTTCATCCTATGCTTTATTAAATTGTATTTATTTTGTTTTAACCTATGCTTTATTAAATTGTTTTTATGTTGTTTTATCCTATGCTTTATTAAATTGTATTTATGTTGTTTTATCCAATGCTTTATTAAATTGTATTTATGTTGTTTTATCCTATGTTTCATTAAATTGTATTTATGTTGTTTTAACCTATGCTTTATTAAATTGTATTTATGCTGTTTTAACCCATGCTTTATTAAATTGTATTTATGTTGTTTTCTCCTATGCTTTATTAAATTGTATTTATGTTGTTTTATCCTATGCTTTATTAAACTGTATTTATGTTGTTTTATCCTATGCTTTATTAAATTGTATTTATGTTGTTTTATTTTATGCATTATTGAATTGTATGTATGTTGTTTTATCCTATGCTTTATTAAATTTTATTTATGTTGTTTTATCCTATGCTTTATTAAATTGTATTTATGGTGTTTTAACCGATGATTTACTAAATTGTATTTATGTTGTTTTATCCTATGCTTTATTAAATTGTATTTATGTTGTTTTATCCTATGCTTTATTAAATTGTATTTGTGTTGTTTTATCTAATGCTTTATTAAATTGTATTTATGTTGTTTTAACCTATGCTTTATTACATCGTGTTTATGTTGTTTTATCCTATGCTTTATTTAATTGTATTTATGTTGTTTTAACCTATGCTTTATTAAATTGTATTTTTGTTGTTTTATCCTATGTTATATTAAATTGTATTTACGTGGTTTCATCCTATGCTTTATTAAATTGTATTTATTTTGTTTTAACGTATGCTTCATTAAATTGTATTTATGTTGTTTTATCCTATGCTTCATTAAATTGTATTTATGTTCTTTTATCCTATGCTTTATTAAATTGTATTTATTTTGTTTTATCCTATGCTTTGTTAAATTGTATTTATGTTGTTTTAACCTATGCTTTATTAAATTGTATTTATGTTGTTTTATCCTATGCTTTATTAAATGGTATTTATGTTGTTTTTTCCTATGCTTTATTAAATTGTATTTATATTGTTTTAACCTATGCTTTATTAAACTGTATTTATGTTGTTTTATCCTATGCTTTATTAAATTGTATTTATGTTGTTTTATCCTATGCTTTATTAAATTGTATTTATATTGTTTTATTCTATGCTTTATTAAATTGTATTTATGTTGTTTTAATCTATGCTTTATTAAATTTTATTTATGTTGTTTTATCCTATGCTTTATTAAATTGTATTTATGTTGTTTTATCCTATGCTTTATTAAATTGTATTTATGTTGTTTTAACCTATGCTTTATTACATCCTGTTTATGTTGTTTTATCCTATGCTTTATTAAATTGTATTTATGTTGTTTTAACCTATGCTTTATTAAATTCTATTTATGTTATTTTATCCTATGTTATATTAAATTGTATTTACGTGGTTTCATCCTATGCTTTATTAAATTGTATTTATTTTGTTTTAACCTATGCTTTATTAAATTGTTTTTATGTTGTTTTATCCTATGCTTTATTAAATTGTATTTATGTTGTTTTATCCAATGCTTTATTAAATTGTATTTATGTTGTTTTATCCTATGTTTCATTAAATTGTATTTATGTTGTTTTAACCTATGCTTTATTAAATTGTATTTATGCTGTTTTAACCCATGCTTTATTAAATTGTATTTATGTTGTTTTCTCCTATGCTTTATTAAATTGTATTTATGTTGTTTTATCCTATGCTTTATTAAACTGTATTTATGTTGTTTTATCCTATGCTTTATTAAATTGTATTTATGTTGTTTTATTTTATGCATTATTGAATTGTATGTATGTTGTTTTATCCTATGCTTTATTAAATTTTATTTATGTTGTTTTATCCTATGCTTTATTAAATTGTATTTATGGTGTTTTAACCGATGATTTACTAAATTGTATTTATGTTGTTTTATCCTATGCTTTATTAAATTGTATTTATGTTGTTTTATCCTATGCTTTATTAAATTGTATTTGTGTTGTTTTATCTAATGCTTTATTAAATTGTATTTATGTTGTTTTAACCTATGCTTTATTACATCGTGTTTATGTTGTTTTATCCTATGCTTTATTTAATTGTATTTATGTTGTTTTAACCTATGCTTTATTAAATTGTATTTTTGTTGTTTTATCCTATGTTATATTAAATTGTATTTACGTGGTTTCATCCTATGCTTTATTAAATTGTATTTATTTTGTTTTAACGTATGCTTTATTAAATTGTATTTATGTTGTTTTATCCTATGCTTTATTAAATTGTATTTATGTTGTTTTAATTTATGCTTTATTAAATTGTATTTATGTTGTTTTATCCTATGCTTTATTAAATTGTATTTACGTGGTTTCATCCTATGCTTTATTAAATTGTATTTATTTTGTTTTAACGTATGCTTTATTAAATTGTATTTATGGTGTTTTATCCTATGCTTTATTAAATTGTATTTATGTTGTTTTATCCTATGCTTTATTAAATTGTATTTATGTTGTTTTAACCTATGCTTTATTACATCCTGTTTATGTTGTTTTATCCTATGCTTTATTAAATTGTATTTACGTGGTTTTAACCTATGCTTTATTAAATTCTATTTATGTTGTTTTATCCTATGTTATATTAAATTGTATTTACGTGGTTTCATCCTATGCTTTATTAAATTGTATTTATTTTGTTTTAACCTATGCTTTATTAAATTGTTTTTATGTTGTTTTATCCTATGCTTTATTAAATTGTATTCATGTTGTTTTATCCAATGCTTTATTAAATTGTATTTATGTTGTTTTATCCTATGTTTCATTAAATTGTATTTATGTTGTTTTTACCTATGCTTTATTAAATTGTATTTATGCTGTTTTAACCCATTCTTTATTAAATTATATTTATGTTGTTTTATCCTATGCTTTATTAAATTGTATTTATGTTGTTTTATCCTATGCTTTATTAAACTGTATTTATGTTGTTTTATCCTATGCTTTATTAAATTGTATTTATGTTGTTTTATTTTATGCATTATTAAATTGTATTTATGTTGTTTTATCCTATGCTTTATTAAATTTTATTTATGTTGTTTTATCCTATGCTTTATTAAATTGTATTTATGGTGTTTTAACCGATGATTTACTAAATTGTATTTATGTTGTTTTATCCTATGCTTTATTAAATTGTATTTATGTTGTTTTATCCTATGCTTTATTAAATTGTATTTGTGTTGTTTTATCCTATGCTTTATTAAATTGTATTTATGTTGTTTTAACCTATGCTTTATTACATCGTGTTTATGTTGTTTTATCCTATGCTTTATTAAATTGTATTTATGTTGTTTTAACCTATGCTTTATTAAATTGTATTTATGTTGTTTTATCCTATGTTATATTAAATTGTATTTACGTGGTTTCATCCTATGCTTTATTAAATTGTATTTATTTTGTTTTAACGTATGCTTTATTAAATTGTATTTATGTTGTTTTATCCTATGCTTTATTAAATTGTATTTATGTTGTTTTAATTTATGCTTTATTAAATTGTATTTATGTTGTTTTATCCTATGCTTTATTAAATTGTATTTACGTGGTTTCATCCTATGCTTTATTAAATTGTATTTATTTTGTTTTAACGTATGCTTTATTAAATTGTATTTATGGTGTTTTATCCTATGCTTTATTAAATTGTATTTATGTTGTTTTATCCTATGCTTTATTAAATTGTATTTATGTTGTTTTAACCTATGCTTTATTACATCCTGTTTATGTTGTTTTATCCTATGCTTTATTAAATTGTATTTACGTGGTTTTAACCTATGCTTTATTAAATTCTATTTATGTTGTTTTATCCTATGTTATATTAAATTGTATTTACGTGGTTTCATCCTATGCTTTATTAAATTGTATTTATTTTGTTTTAACCTATGCTTTATTAAATTGTTTTTATGTTGTTTTATCCTATGCTTTATTAAATTGTATTCATGTTGTTTTATCCAATGCTTTATTAAATTGTATTTATGTTGTTTTATCCTATGTTTCATTAAATTGTATTTATGTTGTTTTTACCTATGCTTTATTAAATTGTATTTATGCTGTTTTAACCCATTCTTTATTAAATTATATTTATGTTGTTTTATCCTATGCTTTATTAAATTGTATTTATGTTGTTTTATCCTATGCTTTATTAAACTGTATTTATGTTGTTTTATCCTATGCTTTATTAAATTGTATTTATGTTGTTTTATTTTATGCATTATTAAATTGTATTTATGTTGTTTTATCCTATGCTTTATTAAATTTTATTTATGTTGTTTTATCCTATGCTTTATTAAATTGTATTTATGGTGTTTTAACCGATGATTTACTAAATTGTATTTATGTTGTTTTATCCTATGCTTTATTAAATTGTATTTATGTTGTTTTATCCTATGCTTTATTAAATTGTATTTGTGTTGTTTTATCCTATGCTTTATTAAATTGTATTTATGTTGTTTTAACCTATGCTTTATTACATCGTGTTTATGTTGTTTTATCCTATGCTTTATTAAATTGTATTTATGTTGTTTTAACCTATGCTTTATTAAATTGTATTTATGTTGTTTTATCCTATGTTATATTAAATTGTATTTACGTGGTTTCATCCTATGCTTTATTAAATTGTATTTATTTTGTTTTAACCTATGCTTTATTAAATTGTTTTTATGTTGTTTTATCCTATGCTTTATTAAATTGTATTCATGTTGTTTTATCCAATGCTTTATTAAATTGTATTTATGTTGTTTTATCCTATGTTTCATTAAATTGTATTTATGTTGTTTTTACCTATGCTTTATTAAATTGTATTTATGCTGTTTTAACCCATTCTTTATTAAATTATATTTATGTTGTTTTATCCTATGCTTTATTAAATTGTATTTATGTTGTTTTATCCTATGCTTTATTAAACTGTATTTATGTTGTTTTATCCTATGCTTTATTAAATTGTATTTATGTTGTTTTATTTTATGCATTATTAAATTGTATTTATGTTGTTTTATCCTATGCTTTATTAAATTTTATTTATGTTGTTTTATCCTATGCTTTATTAAATTGTATTTATGGTGTTTTAACCGATGATTTACTAAATTGTATTTATGTTGTTTTATCCTATGCTTTATTAAATTGTATTTATGTTGTTTTATCCTATGCTTTATTAAATTGTATTTGTGTTGTTTTATCCTATGCTTTATTAAATTGTATTTATGTTGTTTTAACCTATGCTTTATTACATCGTGTTTATGTTGTTTTATCCTATGCTTTATTAAATTGTATTTATGTTGTTTTAACCTATGCTTTATTAAATTGTATTTATGTTGTTTTATCCTATGTTATATTAAATTGTATTTACGTGGTTTCATCCTATGCTTTATTAAATTGTATTTATTTTGTTTTAACGTATGCTTTATTAAATTGTATTTATGTTGTTTTATCCTATGCTTTATTAAATTGTATTTATGTTGTTTTAATTTATGCTTTATTAAATTGTATTTATGTTGTTTTATCCTATGCTTTATTAAATTGTATTTACGTGGTTTCATCCTATGCTTTATTAAATTGTATTTATTTTGTTTTAACGTATGCTTTATTAAATTGTATTTATGGTGTTTTATCCTATGCTTTATTAAATTGTATTTATGTTGTTTTATCCTATGCTTTATTAAATTGTATTTATGTTGTTTTAACCTATGCTTTATTACATCCTGTTTATGTTGTTTTATCCTATGCTTTATTAAATTGTATTTACGTGGTTTTAACCTATGCTTTATTAAATTCTATTTATGTTGTTTTATCCTATGTTATATTAAATTGTATTTACGTGGTTTCATCCTATGCTTTATTAAATTGTATTTATTTTGTTTTAACCTATGCTTTATTAAATTGTTTTTATGTTGTTTTATCCTATGCTTTATTAAATTGTATTCATGTTGTTTTATCCAATGCTTTATTAAATTGTATTTATGTTGTTTTATCCTATGTTTCATTAAATTGTATTTATGTTGTTTTTACCTATGCTTTATTAAATTGTATTTATGCTGTTTTAACCCATTCTTTATTAAATTATATTTATGTTGTTTTATCCTATGCTTTATTAAATTGTATTTATGTTGTTTTATCCTATGCTTTATTAAACTGTATTTATGTTGTTTTATCCTATGCTTTATTAAATTGTATTTATGTTGTTTTATTTTATGCATTATTAAATTGTATTTATGTTGTTTTATCCTATGCTTTATTAAATTTTATTTATGTTGTTTTATCCTATGCTTTATTAAATTGTATTTATGGTGTTTTAACCGATGATTTACTAAATTGTATTTATGTTGTTTTATCCTATGCTTTATTAAATTGTATTTATGTTGTTTTATCCTATGCTTTATTAAATTGTATTTGTGTTGTTTTATCCTATGCTTTATTAAATTGTATTTATGTTGTTTTAACCTATGCTTTATTACATCGTGTTTATGTTGTTTTATCCTATGCTTTATTAAATTGTATTTATGTTGTTTTAACCTATGCTTTATTAAATTGTATTTATGTTGTTTTATCCTATGTTATATTAAATTGTATTTACGTGGTTTCATCCTATGCTTTATTAAATTGTATTTATTTTGTTTTAACGTATGCTTTATTAAATTGTATTTATGTTGTTTTATCCTATGCTTTATTAAATTGTATTTATGTTGTTTTAATTTATGCTTTATTAAATTGTATTTATGTTGTTTTATCCTATGCTTTATTAAATTGTATTTACGTGGTTTCATCCTATGCTTTATTAAATTGTATTTATTTTGTTTTAACGTATGCTTTATTAAATTGTATTTATGGTGTTTTATCCTATGCTTTATTAAATTGTATTTATGTTGTTTTAATCTATGCTTTATTAAATTGTATTTATGTTGTTTTATCCTATGCTTTATTAAATTGTATTTACGTGGTTTCATCCTATGCTTTATTAAATTGTATTTATGTTGTTTTAACCTATGCTTTATTAAATTGTATTTATGTTGTTTTATCCTATGCTTTATTAAATTGTATTCATGTTGTTTTATCCAATGCTTTATTAAATTGTATTTATGTTGTTTTATCCTATGCTTTATTAAATTGTATTTATGTGGTTTTATCCTATGCTTCATTAAATTGTATTTATGTTGTTTTATCCTATGCTTTATTAAATTGTTTTTATGTGGTTTTATCCTATGCTTTATTAAATTGTATTTATGTTGTATTATCCTTTGCTTTATTAAATTGCATCTATCTTGTTTTATCCTTTGCTTTATTAAATTGTATTTATGTTGTTTTAACCTATGCTTTATTAAATTGTATTTATGTTGTTTTATCCTATGCTTTATTAAATTGTATTCATGTTGTTTTATCCAATGCTTTATTAAATTGTATTTATGTTGTTTTATCCTATGCTTCATTAAATTGTATTTATGTTGTTTTAACCTATGCTTTATTAAATTGTATTTATGTTGTTTTATCCTATGCTTTATTAAATTGTATATATGTTGTTTTATTCTTTGCTTTATTAAATTGTATTTATGTTGTTTTATCCTATGCTTTATTAAATTGTATTTATGTGATTTTATCCTATGCTTTATTAAATTGTATTTATGTGGTTTTATCCTATGCTTCATTAAATTGTATTTATGTTGTTTTATCCTATGCTTTATTAAATTGTTTTTATGTGGTTTTATCCTATGCTTTATTAAATTGTATTTATGTTGTATTATCCTTTGCTTTATTAAATTGCATCTATCTTGTTTTATCCTATGCTTTATTAAATTGTATTTATGTTGTTTTAACCCATGCTTTATTAAATTGTATTTATGTTGTTTTATCCTATGCTTTATTAAATTGTATTTATGTTGTTTTGTCCTATGCTTTATTAAATTGTATTTATGTTGTTTTATCCTATGCTTTATTAAATTGTATTTATGTTGTTTTATCCTATGCTTTATTAAATTGTGTTTATGTTGTATTATCCTATGCTTTATTAAATTGTATTTATGTTGTTTTATCCTATGTTTTATTAAATTGTATTTATGTTGTTTTATCGTATGCTTTCTTAAACTGCATTTATGTTGTTTTACCTATGCTTTATTAAATTGTATTTTTGTTGTTTTATCCTATGCTTTATTAAATTGTATTTATGTTGTTTTATCCTATGCTTCATTAAATTGTATTTATGTTGTTTTATCCTATGCTTTATTAAATTGTATTTATGTTGTTTTAACCCATGCTTCATTAAATTGTATTTATGTTGTTTTATCCTATGCTTCATTAAATTGTATTTATGTTCTTTTATCCTATGCTTTATTAAATTGTATTTATTTTGTTTTATCCTATGCTTTGTTAAATTGTATTTATGTTGTTTTAACCTATGCTTTATTAAATTGTATTCATGTTGTTTTATCCTATGCTTTATTAAATGGTATTTATGTTGTTTTTTCCTATGCTTTATTAAATTGTATTTATATTGTTTTAACCTATGCTTTATTAAACTGTATTTATGTTGTTTTATCCTATGCTTTATTAAATTGTATTTATGTTGTTTTATCCTATGCTTTATTAAATTGTATTTATATTGTTTTATTCTATGCTTTATTAAATTGTATTTATGTTGTTTTAATCTATGCTTTATTAAATTTTATTTATGTTGTTTTATCCTATGCTTTATTAAATTGTATTTATGTTGTTTTATCCTATGCTTTATTAAATTGTATTTATGTTGTTTTAACCTATGCTTTATTACATCCTGTTTATGTTGTTTTATCCTATGCTTTATTAAATTGTATTTATGTTGTTTTAACCTATGCTTTATTAAATTCTATTTATGTTGTTTTATCCTATGTTATATTAAATTGTATTTACGTGGTTTCATCCTATGCTTTATTAAATTGTATTTATTTTGTTTTAACCTATGCTTTATTAAATTGTTTTTATGTTGTTTTATCCTATGCTTTATTAAATTGTATTCATGTTGTTTTATCCAATGCTTTATTAAATTGTATTTATGTTGTTTTATCCTATGTTTCATTAAATTGTATTTATGTTGTTTTAACCTATGCTTTATTAAATTGTATTTATGCTGTTTTAACCCATGCTTTATTAAATTGTATTTATGTTGTTTTATCCTATGCTTTATTAAATTGTATTTATGTTGTTTTATCCTATGCTTTATTAAACTGTATTTATGTTGTTTTATCCTATGCTTTATTAAATTGTATTTATGGTGTTTTAACCGATGATTTACTAAATTGTATTTATGTTGTTTTATCCTATGCTTTATTAAATTGTATTTATGTTGTTTTATCCTATGCTTTATTAAATTGTATTTGTGTTGTTTTATCCTATGCTTTATTAAATTGTATTTATGTTGTTTTAACCTATGCTTTATTACATCGTGTTTATGTTGTTTTATCCTATGCTTTATTTAATTGTATTTATGTTGTTTTAACCTATGCTTTATTAAATTGTATTTATGTTGTTTTATCCTATGTTATATTAAATTGTATTTACGTGGTTTCATCCTATGCTTTATTAAATTGTATTTATTTTGTTTTAACGTATGCTTTATTAAATTGTATTTATGTTGTTTTATCCTATGCTTTATTAAATTGTATTTATGTTGTTTTAATTTATGCTTTATTAAATTGTATTTATGTTGTTTTATCCTATGCTTTATTAAATTGTATTTACGTGGTTTCATCCTATGCTTTATTAAATTGTATTTATTTTGTTTTAACGTATGCTTTATTAAATTGTATTTATGGTGTTTTATCCTATGCTTTATTAAATTGTATTTATGTTGTTTTAATCTATGCTTTATTAAATTGTATTTATGTTGTTTTATCCTATGCTTTATTAAATTGTATTTACGTGGTTTCATCCTATGCTTTATTAAATTGTATTTATGTTGTTTTAACCTATGCTTTATTAAATTGTATTTATGTTGTTTTATCCTATGCTTTATTAAATTGTATTCATGTTGTTTTATCCAATGCTTTATTAAATTGTATTTATGTTGTTTTATCCTATGCTTTATTAAATTGTATTTATGTGGTTTTATCCTATGCTTCATTAAATTGTATTTATGTTGTTTTATCCTATGCTTTATTAAATTGTTTTTATGTGGTTTTATCCTATGCTTTATTAAATTGTATTTATGTTGTATTATCCTTTGCTTTATTAAATTGCATCTATCTTGTTTTATCCTATGCTTTATTAAATTGTATTTATGTTGTTTTAACCCATGCTTCATTAAATTGTATTTATGTTGTTTTATCCTATGCTTCATTAAATTGTATTTATGTTCTTTTATCCTATGCTTTATTAAATTGTATTTATTTTGTTTTATCATATGCTTTGTTAAATTGTATTTATGTTGTTTTAACCTATGCTTTATTAAATTGTATTTATGTTGTTTTATCCTATGCTTTATTAAATGGTATTTATGTTGTTTTTTCCTATGCTTTATTAAATTGTATTTATATTGTTTTAACCTATGCTTTATTAAACTGTATTTATGTTGTTTTATCCTATGCTTTATTAAATTGTATTTATGTTGTTTTATCCTATGCTTTATTAAATTGTATTTATATTGTTTTATTCTATGCTTTATTAAATTGTATTTATGTTGTTTTAATCTATGCTTTATTACATCCTGTTTATGTTGTTTTATCCTATGCTTTATTAAATTGTATTTATGTTGTTTTAACCTATGCTTTATTAAATTCTTTTTATGTTGTTTTATCCTATGTTATATTAAATTGTATTTACGTGGTTTCATCCTATGCTTTATTAAATTGTATTTATTTTGTTTTAACCTATGCTTTATTAAATTGTTTTTATGTTGTTTTATCCTATGCTTTATTAAATTGTATTCATGTTGTTTTATCCAATGCTTTATTAAATTGTATTTATGTTGTTTTATCCTATGTTTCATTAAATTGTATTTATGTTGTTTTAACCTATGCTTTATTAAATTGTATTTATGCTGTTTTAACCCATGCTTTATTAAATTGTATTTATGTTGTTTTATCCTATGCTTTATTAAATTGTATTTATGTTGTTTTATCCTATGCTTTATTAAATTGTATTTATGTTGTTTTATCCTATGCTTTATTAAACTGTATTTATGTTGTTTTATCCTATGCTTTATTAAATTGTATTTATGTTGTTTTATTTTATGCATTATTAAATTGTATTTATGTTGTTTTATCCTATGCTTTATTAAATTTTATTTATGTTGTTTTATCCTATGCTTTATTAAATTGTATTTATGGTGTTTTAACCGATGATTTACTAAATTGTATTTATGTTGTTTTATCCTATGCTTTATTAAATTGTATTTATGTTGTTTTATCCTATGCTTTATTAAATTGTATTTGTGTTGTTTTATCCTATGCTTTATTAAATTGTATTTATGTTGTTTTAACCTATGCTTTATTACATCGTGTTTATGTTGTTTTATCCTATGCTTTATTTAATTGTATTTATGTTGTTTTAACCTATGCTTTATTAAATTGTATTTATGTTGTTTTATCCTATGTTATATTAAATTGTATTTACGTGGTTTCATCCTATGCTTTATTAAATTGTATTTATTTTGTTTTAACGTATGCTTTATTAAATTGTATTCATGTTGTTTTATCCTATGCTTTATTAAATTGTATTTATGTTGTTTTAATTTATGCTTTATTAAATTGTATTTATGTTGTTTTATCCTATGCTTTATTAAATTGTATTTACGTGGTTTCATCCTATGCTTTATTAAATTGTATTTATTTTGTTTTAACGTATGCTTTATTAAATTGTATTTATTTTGTTTTAACGTATGCTTTATTAAATTGTATTTATGGAGTTTTATCCTATGCTTTATTAAATTGTATTTATGTTGTTTTAATCTATGCTTTATTAAATTGTATTTATGTTGTTTTATCCTATGCTTTATTAAATTGTATTTACGTGGTTTCATCCTATGCTTTATTAAATTGTATTTATGTTGTTTTAACCTATGCTTTATTAAATTGTATTTATGTTGTTTTATCCTATGCTTTATTAAATTGTATTCATGTTGTTTTATCCAATGCTTTATTAAATTGTATTTATGTTGTTTTATCCTATGCTTTATTAAATTGTATTTATGTGGTTTTATCCTATGCTTCATTAAATTGTATTTATGTTGTTTTATCCTATGCTTTATTAAATTGTTTTTATGTGGTTTTATCCTATGCTTTATTAAATTGTATTCATGTTGTATTATCCTTTGCTTTATTAAATTGCATCTATCTTGTTTTATCCTATGCTTTATTAAATTGTATTTATGTTGTTTTAACCCATGCTTTATTAAATTGTATTTATGTTGTTTTATCCTATGCTTTATTAAATTGTATTTATGTTGTTTTGTCCTATGCTTTATTAAATTGTATTTATGTTGTTTTATCGTATGCTTTATTAAATTGTATTTATGTTGTTTTATCCTATGCTTTATTAAATTGTGTTTATGTTGTATTATCCTATGCTTTATTAAATTGTATTTATGTTGTTTTATCCTATGTTTTATTAAATTGTATTTATGTTGTTTTATCTTATGCTTTCTTAAACTGCATTTATGTTGTTTTACCTATGCTTTATTAAATTGTATTTTTGTTGTTTTATCCTATGCTTTATTAAATTGTATTTATGTTGTTTTATCCTATGCTTCATTAAATTGTATTTATGTTGTTTTATCCTATGCTTTATTAAATTGTATTTATGTTGTTTTAACCCATGCTTCATTAAATTGTATTTATGTTGTTTTATCCTATGCTTCATTAAATTGTATTTATGTTCTTTTATCCTATGCTTTATTAAATTGTATTTATTTTGTTTTATCCTATGCTTTGTTAAATTGTATTTATGTTGTTTTAACCTATGCTTTATTAAATTGTATTTATGTTGTTTTATCCTGTGCTTTATTAAATGGTATTTATGTTGTTTTTTCCTATGCTTTATTAAATTGTATTTATATTGTTTTAACCTATGCTTTATTAAACTGTATTTATGTTGTTTTATCCTATGCTTTATTAAATTGTATTTATGTTGTTTTATCCTATGCTTTATTAAATTGTATTTATGTTGTTTTAACCTATCCTTTATTAAATTGCATTTATGTTGTTTTAACCTGTGCTTTATTAAATTGTATTTATGTTGTTTTAACCTATGCTTTATTAAATTGTATTTATGTTGTTTTATCCTATGCTTTATTAAATTGTATTTATGTTGTTTTAACCTATGCTTTATTAAATTGTATTTATGTTGTTTTATCCTATACTTTATTAAATTGTATTTATGTTGTTTTAACCTATGCTTTATTAAATTGTATTTATGTTGTTTTATCCTATGCTTTATTAAATTGTATTTATGTTGTTTTATCCTATGCTTCATTAAATTGTATTTATGTTGTTTTATCCTATGCTTTACTTTATTAAATTGTATTTATGTTGTTTTAACCCATGCTTCATTAAATTGTATTTATGTTGTTTTATCCTATGCTTCATTAAATTGTATTTATGTTCTTTTATCCTATGCTTTATTAAATTGTATTTATTTTGTTTTATCCTATGCTTTGTTAAATTGTATTTATGTTGTTTTAACCTATGCTTTATTAAATTGTATTTATGTTGTTTTATCCTATGCTTTATTAAATGGTATTTATGTTGTTTTTTCCTATGCTTTATTAAATTGTATTTATATTGTTTTAACCTATGCTTTATTAAACTGTATTTATGTTGTTTTATCCTATGCTTTATTAAATTGTATTTATGTTGTTTTATCCTATGCTTTATTAAATTGTATTTATATTGTTTTATTCTATGCTTTATTAAATTGTATTTATGTTGTTTTAATCTATGCTTTATTAAATTTTATTTATGTTGTTTTATCCTATGCTTTATTAAATTGTATTTATGTTGTTTTATCCTATGCTTTATTAAATTGTATTTATGTTGTTTTAACCTATGCTTTATTACATCCTGTTTATGTTGTTTTATCCTATGCTTTATTAAATTGTATTTATGTTGTTTTAACCTATGCTTTATTAAATTCTATTTATGTTATTTTATCCTATGTTATATTAAATTGTATTTACGTGGTTTCATCCTATGCTTTATTAAATTGTATTTATTTTGTTTTAACCTATGCTTTATTAAATTGTTTTTATGTTGTTTTATCCTATGCTTTATTAAATTGTATTTATGTTGTTTTATCCAATGCTTTATTAAATTGTATTTATGTTGTTTTATCCTATGTTTCATTAAATTGTATTTATGTTGTTTTAACCTATGCTTTATTAAATTGTATTTATGCTGTTTTAACCCATGCTTTATTAAATTGTATTTATGTTGTTTTATCCTATGCTTTATTAAATTGTATTTATGTTGTTTTATCCTATGCTTTATTAAACTGTATTTATGTTGTTTTATCCTATGCTTTATTAAATTGTATTTATGTTGTTTTATTTTATGCATTATTGAATTGTATGTATGTTGTTTTATCCTATGCTTTATTAAATTTTATTTATGTTGTTTTATCCTATGCTTTATTAAATTGTATTTATGGTGTTTTAACCGATGATTTACTAAATTGTATTTATGTTGTTTTATCCTATGCTTTATTAAATTGTATTTATGTTGTTTTATCCTATGCTTTATTAAATTGTATTTGTGTTGTTTTATCTAATGCTTTATTAAATTGTATTTATGTTGTTTTAACCTATGCTTTATTACATCGTGTTTATGTTGTTTTATCCTATGCTTTATTTAATTGTATTTATGTTGTTTTAACCTATGCTTTATTAAATTGTATTTTTGTTGTTTTATCCTATGTTATATTAAATTGTATTTACGTGGTTTCATCCTATGCTTTATTAAATTGTATTTATTTTGTTTTAACGTATGCTTTATTAAATTGTATTTATGTTGTTTTATCCTATGCTTTATTAAATTGTATTTATGTTGTTTTAATTTATGCTTTATTAAATTGTATTTATGTTGTTTTATCCTATGCTTTATTAAATTGTATTTACGTGGTTTCATCCTATGCTTTATTAAATTGTATTTATTTTGTTTTAACGTATGCTTTATTAAATTGTATTTATGGTGTTTTATCCTATGCTTTATTAAATTGTATTTATGTTGTTTTAATCTATGCTTTATAAAATTGTATTTATGTTGTTTTATCCTATGCTTTATTAAATTGTATTTACGTGGTTTCATCCTATGCTTTATTAAATTGTATTTATGTTGTTTTAACCTATGCTTTATTAAATTGTATTTATGTTGTTTTATCCAATGCTTTATTAAATTGTATTTATGTTGTTTTATCCTATGCTTTATTAAATTGTATTTATGTGGTTTTATCCTATGCTTCATTAAATTGTATTTATGTTGTTTTATCCTATGCTTTATTAAATTGTTTTTATGTGGTTTTATCCTATGCTTTATTCAATTGTATTTATGTTGTATTATCCTTTGCTTTATTAAATTGCATCTATCTTGTTTTATCCTATGCTTTATTAAATTGTATTTATGTTGTTTTAACCCATGCTTCATTAAATTGTATTTATGTTGTTTTATCCTATGCTTCATTAAATTTTATTTATGTTCTTTTATCCTATGCTTTATTAAATTGTATTTATTTTGTTTTATCCTATGCTTTGTTAAATTGTATTTATGTTGTTTTAACCTATGCTTTATTAAATTGTATTTATGTTGTTTTATCCTATGCTTTATTAAATGGTATTTATGTTGTTTTTTCCTATGCTTTATTAAATTGTATTTATATTGTTTTAACCTATGCTTTATTAAACTGTATTTATGTTGTTTTATCCTATGCTTTATTAAATTGTATTTATGTTGTTTTATCCTATGCTTTATTAAATTGTATTTATATTGTTTTATTCTATGCTTTATTAAATTGTATTTAGGTTGTTTTAATCTATGCTTTATTAAATTTTATTTATGTTGTTTTATCCTATGCTTTATTAAATTGTATTTATGTTGTTTTATCCTATGCTTTATTAAATTGTATTTATGTTGTTTTAACCTATGCTTTATTACATCCTGTTTATGTTATTTTATCCTATGCTTTATTAAATTGTATTTATGTTGTTTTAACCTATGCTTTATTAAATTCTATTTATGTTGTTTTATCCTATGTTATATTAAATTGTATTTACGTGGTTTCATCCTATGCTTTATTAAATTGTATTTATTTTGTTTTAACCTATGCTTTATTAAATTGTTTTTATGTTGTTTTATCCTATGCTTTATTAAATTGTATTCATGTTGTTTTATCCAATGCTTTATTAAATTGTATTTATGTTGTTTTATCCTATGTTTCATTAAATTGTATTTATGTTGTTTTAACCTATGCTTCATTAAATTGTATTTATGTTGTTTTATCCTATGCTTCATTAAATTTTATTTATGTTCTTTTATCCTATGCTTTATTAAATTGTATTTATTTTGTTTTATCCTATGCTTTGTTAAATTGTATTTATGTTGTTTTAACCTATGCTTTATTAAATTGTATTTATGTTGTTTTATCCTATGCTTTATTAAATGGTATTTATGTTGTTTTTTCCTATGCTTTATTAAATTGTATTTATATTGTTTTAACCTATGCTTTATTAAACTGTATTTATGTTGTTTTATCCTATGCTTTATTAAATTGTATTTATGTTGTTTTATCCTATGCTTTATTAAATTGTATTTATATTGTTTTATTCTATGCTTTATTAAATTGTATTTAGGTTGTTTTAATCTATGCTTTATTAAATTTTATTTATGTTGTTTTATCCTATGCTTTATTAAATTGTATTTATGTTGTTTTATCCTATGCTTTATTAAATTGTATTTATGTTGTTTTAACCTATGCTTTATTACATCCTGTTTATGTTATTTTATCCTATGCTTTATTAAATTGTATTTATGTTGTTTTAACCTATGCTTTATTAAATTCTATTTATGTTGTTTTATCCTATGTTATATTAAATTGTATTTACGTGGTTTCATCCTATGCTTTATTAAATTGTATTTATTTTGTTTTAACCTATGCTTTATTAAATTGTTTTTATGTTGTTTTATCCTATGCTTTATTAAATTGTATTCATGTTGTTTTATCCAATGCTTTATTAAATTGTATTTATGTTGTTTTATCCTATGTTTCATTAAATTGTATTTATGTTGTTTTAACCTATGCTTTATTAAATTGTATTTATGCTGTTTTAACCCATGCTTTATTAAATTGTATTTATGTTGTTTTCTCCTATGCTTTATTAAATTGTATTTATGTTGTTTTATCCTATGCTTTATTAAACTGTATTTATGTTGTTTTATCCTATGCTTTATTAAATTGTATTTATGTTGTTTTATTTTATGCATTATTGAATTGTATGTATGTTGTTTTATCCTATGCTTTATTAAATTTTATTTATGTTGTTTTATCCTATGCTTTATTAAATTGTATTTATGGTGTTTTAACCGATGATTTACTAAATTGTATTTATGTTGTTTTATCCTATGCTTTATTAAATTGTATTTATGTTGTTTTATCCTATGCTTTATTAAATTGTATTTGTGTTGTTTTATCTAATGCTTTATTAAATTGTATTTATGTTGTTTTAACCTATGCTTTATTACATCGTGTTTATGTTGTTTTATCCTATGCTTTATTTAATTGTATTTATGTTGTTTTAACCTATGCTTTATTAAATTGTATTTTTGTTGTTTTATCCTATGTTATATTAAATTGTATTTACGTGGTTTCATCCTATGCTTTATTAAATTGTATTTATTTTGTTTTAACGTATGCTTTATTAAATTGTATTTATGTTGTTTTATCCTATGCTTTATTAAATTGTATTTATGTTGTTTTAATTTATGCTTTATTAAATTGTATTTATGTTGTTTTATCCTATGCTTTATTAAATTGTATTTACGTGGTTTCATCCTATGCTTTATTAAATTTTTTTTATTTTGTTTTAACGTATGCTTTATTAAATTGTATTTATGGTGTTTTATCCTATGCTTTATTAAATTGTATTTATGTTGTTTTAATCTATGCTTTATTAAATTGTATTTATGTTGTTTTATCCTATGCTTTATTAAATTGTATTTACGTGGTTTCATCCTATGCTTTATTAAATTGTATTTATGTTGTTTTAACCTATGCTTTATTAAATTGTATTTATGTTGTTTTATCCAATGCTTTCTTAAATTGTATTTATGTTGTTTTATCCTATGCTTTATTAAATTGTATTTATGTGGTTTTATCCTATGCTTCATTAAATTGTATTTATGTTGTTTTATCCTATGCTTTATTAAATTGTTTTTATGTGGTTTTATCCTATGCTTTATTCAATTGTATTTATGTTGTATTATCCTTTGCTTTATTAAATTGCATCTATCTTGTTTTATCCTATGCTTTATTAAATTGTATTTATGTTGTTTTAACCCATGCTTCATTAAATTGTATTTATGTTGTTTTATCCTATGCTTCATTAAATTTTATTTATGTTCTTTTATCCTATGCTTTATTAAATTGTATTTATTTTGTTTTATCCTATGCTTTGTTAAATTGTATTTATGTTGTTTTAACCTATGCTTTATTAAATTGTATTTATGTTGTTTTATCCTATGCTTTATTAAATGGTATTTATGTTGTTTTTTCCTATGCTTTATTAAATTGTATTTATATTGTTTTAACCTATGCTTTATTAAACTGTATTTATGTTGTTTTATCCTATGCTTTATTAAATTGTATTTATGTTGTTTTATCCTATGCTTTATTAAATTGTATTTATATTGTTTTATTCTATGCTTTATTAAATTGTATTTAGGTTGTTTTAATCTATGCTTTATTAAATTTTATTTATGTTGTTTTATCCTATGCTTTATTAAATTGTATTTATGTTGTTTTATCCTATGCTTTATTAAATTGTATTTATGTTGTTTTAACCTATGCTTTATTACATCCTGTTATGTTATTTTATCCTATGCTTTATTAAATTGTATTTATGTTGTTTTAACCTATGCTTTATTAAATTCTATTTATGTTGTTTTATCCTATGTTATATTAAATTGTATTTACGTGGTTTCATCCTATGCTTTATTAAATTGTATTTATTTTGTTTTAACCTATGCTTTATTAAATTGTTTTTATGTTGTTTTATCCTATGCTTTATTAAATTGTATTCATGTTGTTTTATCCAATGCTTTATTAAATTGTATTTATGTTGTTTTATCCTGTTTCATTAAATTGTATTTATGTTGTTTTAACCTATGCTTCATTAAATTGTATTTATGTTGTTTTATCCTATGCTTCATTAAATTTTTTTTATGTTCTTTTATCCTATGCTTTATTAAATTGTATTTATTTTGTTTTATCCTATGCTTTGTTAAATTGTATTTATGTTGTTTTAACCTATGCTTTATTAAATTGTATTTATGTTGTTTTATCCTATGCTTTATTAAATGGTATTTATGTTGTTTTTTCCTATGCTTTATTAAATTGTATTTATATTGTTTTAACCTATGCTTTATTAAACTGTATTTATGTTGTTTTATCCTATGCTTTATTAAATTGTATTTATGTTGTTTTATCCTATGCTTTATTAAATTGTATTTATATTGTTTTATTCTATGCTTTATTAAATTGTATTTAGGTTGTTTTAATCTATGCTTTATTAAATTTTATTTATGTTGTTTTATCCTATGCTTTATTAAATTGTATTTATGTTGTTTTATCCTATGCTTTATTAAATTGTATTTATGTTGTTTTATCCTATGCTTTATTAAACTGTATTTATGTTGTTTTATCCTATGCTTTATTAAATTGTATTTATGTTGTTTTATTTTATGCATTATTAAATTGTATTTATGCTGTTTTATCCTATGCTTTATTAAATTTTATTTATGTTGTTTTATCCTATGCTTTATTAAATTGTATTTATGGTGTTTTAACCGATGATTTACTAAATTGTATTTATGTTGTTTTATCCTATGCTTTATTAAATTGTATTTATGTTGTTTTATCCTATGCTTTATTAAATTGAATTTGTGTTGTTTTATCCTATGCTTTATTAAACTGTATTTATGTTGTTTTATCCTATGCTTTATTAAATTGTATTTATGTTGTTTTATTTTATGCATTATTGAATTGTATGTATGTTGTTTTATCCTATGCTTTATTAAATTTTATTTATGTTGTTTTATCCTATGCTTTATTAAATTGTATTTATGGTGTTTTAACCGATGATTTACTAAATTGTATTTATGTTGTTTTATCCTATGCTTTATTAAATTGTATTTATGTTGTTTTATCCTATGCTTTATTAAATTGTATTTGTGTTGTTTTATCTAATGCTTTATTAAATTGTATTTATGTTGTTTTAACCTATGCTTTATTACATCGTGTTTATGTTGTTTTATCCTATGCTTTATTTAATTGTATTTATGTTGTTTTAACCTATGCTTTATTAAATTGTATTTTTGTTGTTTTATCCTATGTTATATTAAATTGTATTTACGTGGTTTCATCCTATGCTTTATTAAATTGTATTTATTTTGTTTTAACGTATGCTTTATTAAATTGTATTTATGTTGTTTTATCCTATGCTTTATTAAATTGTATTTATGTTGTTTTAATTTATGCTTTATTAAATTGTATTTATGTTGTTTTATCCTATGCTTTATTAAATTGTATTTACGTGGTTTCATCCTATGCTTTATTAAATTGTATTTATTTTGTTTTAACGTATGCTTTATTAAATTGTATTTATGGTGTTTTATCCTATGCTTTATTAAATTGTATTTATGTTGTTTTAATCTATGCTTTATTAAATTGTATTTATGTTGTTTTATCCTATGCTTTATTAAATTGTATTTACGTGGTTTCATCCTATGCTTTATTAAATTGTATTTATGTTGTTTTAACCTATGCTTTATTAAATTGTATTTATGTTGTTTTATCCAATGCTTTATTAAATTGTATTTATGTTGTTTTATCCTATGCTTTATTAAATTGTATTTATGTGGTTTTATCCTATGCTTCATTAAATTGTATTTATGTTGTTTTATCCTATGCTTTATTAAATTGTTTTTATGTGGTTTTATCCTATGCTTTATTCAATTGTATTTATGTTGTATTATCCTTTGCTTTATTAAATTGCATCTATCTTGTTTTATCCTATGCTTTATTAAATTGTATTTATGTTGTTTTAACCCATGCTTCATTAAATTGTATTTATGTTGTTTTATCCTATGCTTCATTAAATTTTATTTATGTTCTTTTATCCTATGCTTTATTAAATTGTATTTATTTTGTTTTATCCTATGCTTTGTTAAATTGTATTTATGTTGTTTTAACCTATGCTTTATTAAATTGTATTTATGTTGTTTTATCCTATGCTTTATTAAATGGTATTTATGTTGTTTTTTCCTATGCTTTATTAAATTGTATTTATATTGTTTTAACCTATGCTTTATTAAACTGTATTTATGTTGTTTTATCCTATGCTTTATTAAATTGTATTTATGTTGTTTTATCCTATGCTTTATTAAATTGTATTTATATTGTTTTATTCTATGCTTTATTAAATTGTATTTAGGTTGTTTTAATCTATGCTTTATTAAATTTTATTTATGTTGTTTTATCCTATGCTTTATTAAATTGTATTTATGTTGTTTTATCCTATGCTTTATTAAATTGTATTTATGTTGTTTTAACCTATGCTTTATTACATCCTGTTTATGTTATTTTATCCTATGCTTTATTAAATTGTATTTATGTTGTTTTAACCTATGCTTTATTAAATTCTATTTATGTTGTTTTATCCTATGTTATATTAAATTGTATTTACGTGGTTTCATCCTATGCTTTATTAAATTGTATTTATTTTGTTTTAACCTATGCTTTATTAAATTGTTTTTATGTTGTTTTATCCTATGCTTTATTAAATTGTATTCATGTTGTTTTATCCAATGCTTTATTAAATTGTATTTATGTTGTTTTATCCTATGTTTCATTAAATTGTATTTATGTTGTTTTAACCTATGCTTCATTAAATTGTATTTATGTTGTTTTATCCTATGCTTCATTAAATTTTATTTATGTTCTTTTATCCTATGCTTTATTAAATTGTATTTATTTTGTTTTATCCTATGCTTTGTTAAATTGTATTTATGTTGTTTTAACCTATGCTTTATTAAATTGTATTTATGTTGTTTTATCCTATGCTTTATTAAATGGTATTTATGTTGTTTTTTCCTATGCTTTATTAAATTGTATTTATATTGTTTTAACCTATGCTTTATTAAACTGTATTTATGTTGTTTTATCCTATGCTTTATTAAATTGTATTTATGTTGTTTTATCCTATGCTTTATTAAATTGTATTTATATTGTTTTATTCTATGCTTTATTAAATTGTATTTAGGTTGTTTTAATCTATGCTTTATTAAATTTTATTTATGTTGTTTTATCCTATGCTTTATTAAATTGTATTTATGTTGTTTTATCCTATGCTTTATTAAATTGTATTTATGTTGTTTTAACCTATGCTTTATTACATCCTGTTTATGTTATTTTATCCTATGCTTTATTAAATTGTATTTATGTTGTTTTAACCTATGCTTTATTAAATTCTATTTATGTTGTTTTATCCTATGTTATATTAAATTGTATTTACGTGGTTTCATCCTATGCTTTATTAAATTGTATTTATTTTGTTTTAACCTATGCTTTATTAAATTGTTTTTATGTTGTTTTATCCTATGCTTTATTAAATTGTATTCATGTTGTTTTATCCAATGCTTTATTAAATTGTATTTATGTTGTTTTATCCTATGTTTCATTAAATTGTATTTATGTTGTTTTAACCTATGCTTTATTAAATTGTATTTATGCTGTTTTAACCCATGCTTTATTAAATTGTATTTATGTTGTTTTATCCTATGCTTTATTAAATTGTATTTATGTTGTTTTATCCTATGCTTTATTAAACTGTATTTATGTTGTTTTATCCTATGCTTTATTAAATTGTATTTATGTTGTTTTATTTTATGCATTATTAAATTGTATTTATGCTGTTTTATCCTATGCTTTATTAAATTTTATTTATGTTGTTTTATCCTATGCTTTATTAAATTGTATTTATGGTGTTTTAACCGATGATTTACTAAATTGTATTTATGTTGTTTTATCCTATGCTTTATTAAATTGTATTTATGTTGTTTTATCCTATGCTTTATTAAATTGAATTTGTGTTGTTTTATCCTATGCTTTATTAAATTGTATTTATGTTGTTTTAACCTATGCTTTATTACATCGTGTTTATGTTGTTTTATCCTATGCTTTATTTAATTGTATTTATGTTGTTTTAACCTATGCTTTATTAAATTGTATTTATGTTGTTTTATCCTATGCTTTATTAAATTGTATTTATGTTGTTTTATCCTATGCTTTATTAAATTGTATTTATGTTGTTTTATCCTATGCTTTATTAAATTGTATTTATGTTGTTTTGTCCTATGCTTTATTAAATTGTATTTATGTTGTTTTAACCCATGCTTCATTAAATTGTATTTATGTTGTTTTATCCTATGGTTCATTAAATTGTATTTATTTTGTTTTGTCCTATGCTTTATTAAATTGTATTTATGTTGTTTTATCCTATGCTTTATTAAATTGTATTTATGTTGTTTTATCCTATGCTTTATTAAATTGTATTTATGTTGTTTTATCCTATGCTTTATTAAATTGTATTTATGTTGTTTTGTCCTATGCTTTATTAAATTGTATTTATGTTGTTTTTACCCATGCTTCATTAAATTGTATTTATGTTGTTTTATCCTATGGTTCATTAAATTGTATTTATTTTGTTTTGTCCTATGCTTTATTAAATTGTATTTATGTTGTTTTATCCTATGCTTTATTAAATTGTATTTATGTTGTTTTAACCTATGTTTTATTAAATTGTATTTATGTTGATTTATCCTATGCTTTATTAAATTGTATTTATGTTGTTTTATCCTATGCTTTATTAAATTGTATTTATGTTGTTTTAACGTATGTTTTATTAAATTGTATTTATGTTGTTTTATCCTATGCTTTATTAAATTGTATTTATGTTGTTTTAACCCATGCTTTAATAAATTGTATTTATGTTGTTTTATCCTATGCTTTATTAAATTGTGTTTATGTTGTTTTAACCCATGCTTTATTAAATTGTATTTATGTTGTTTTATCCTATGTTTTATTAAATTGCATCTATGTTATTTTATCCTATGCTTTATTAAATTGTATTTATGTTGTTTTATCCTATGCTTTATAAAATTATATATATGTGGTTTTATCCTATGCTTTATTAAATTGTATTCATGTTGTTTTATCCTATGCTTTATTAAATTGTATTCATGTTGTTTTATCGTATGCTTTATTAAATTGTATTTATGTAGTTTTATCCTATGCTTTATTAAATTGTATTTATGTGGTTTTATCCTATGCTTTATTAAATTGTATTTATGTTGTTTTAACGTATGTTTTATTAAATTGTATTTATGTTGTTTTATCCTATGCTTTATTAAATTGTATTTATGTTGTTTTAACCCATGCTTTAATAAATTGTATTTATGTTGTTTTATCCTATGCTTTATTAAATTGTATTTATGTTGTTTTAACCTATGCTTTATTAAATTGTATTTATGTTGTTTTAACCCATGCTTTATTAAATTGTATTTATGTTGTTTTATCCTATGCTTTATTAAATTGTATTTATGTTGTTTTATCCTATGCTTTATTAAATTGTATTTATGTTGTTTTAACCTATGCTTTATTAAATTGTATTTATGCTGTTTTATCCTATGCTTTATTAAATTGTATTTATGTTGTTTTAACCTATGTTTTATTAAATTGTATTTATGTTGTTTTATCCTATGCTTTATTAAATTGTATTTATGTTGTTTTAACCCATGCTTTAATAAATTGTATTTATGTTGTTTTATCCTATACTTTATTAAATTGTATTTATGTTGTTTTAACCTATGCTATATTAAATTGTATTTATGTTGTTTTAACCCATGCTTTATTAAATTGTATTTATGTTGTTTTATCCTATGCTTTATTAAATTGTATTTATGTTGTTTTATCCTATGCTTTATTAAATTGTATATATGTTGCTTTATCCTATGCTTTATTAAATTGTGTTTATGTTGTTTTAACCCATGCTTTATTAAATTGTATTTATGTTGTTTTATCCTATGTTTTATTAAATTGCATCTATGTTATTTTATCCTATGCTTTATTAAATTGTATTTATGTTGTTTTATCCTATGCTTTATAAAATTATATTTATGTGGTTTTATCCTATGCTTTATTAAATTGTATTCATGTTGTTTTATCCTATGCTTTATTAAATTGTATTCATGTTGTTTTATCTTATGCTTTATTAAATTGTATTTATGTAGTTTTATCCTATGCTTTATTAAATTGTATTTATGTGGTTTTATCCTATGCTTTATTAAATTGTATTTATGTTGTTTTATCCTATGCTTTATTAAATTGTATTCATGTTGTTTTATCCTATGCTTTATTAAATTGTATTTATGTTGTTTTAACGTATGTTTTATTAAATTGTATTTATGTTGTTTTAACCCATGCTTTATTAAATTGTATTTATGTTGTTTTATCCTATGCTTTATTAAATTGTATTTATGTTGTTTTATCCTATGCTTTATTAAATTGTATATATGTTGCTTTATCCTATGCTTTATTAAATTGTATTTATGTTGTTTTAACCCATGCTTTAATTGTATTTATGTTGTTTTATCCTATGCTTTATTAAATTGTATTTATGTTGTTTTAACCTATGCTTTATTAAATTGTATTTATGTTGTTTTAACCCATGCTTTATTAAATTGTATTTATGTTGTTTTATCCTATGCTTTATTAAATTGTATTTATGTTGTTTTATCCTATGCTTTATTAAATTGTATTTATATTGTTTTAACCCATGCTTTATTAAATTGTATTTATGTTGTTTTATCCTATGCTTTATTAAATTGTATTTATGTTGTTTTATCCTATGTTTCATTAAATTGTATTTATGTTGTTTTAACCTATGCTTCATTAAATTGTATTTATGTTGTTTTATCCTATGCTTCATTAAATTTTATTTATGTTCTTTTATCCTATGCTTTATTAAATTGTATTTATTTTGTTTTATCCTATGCTTTGTTAAATTGTATTTATGTTGTTTTAACCTATGCTTTATTAAATTGTATTTATGTTGTTTTATCCTATGCTTTATTAAATGGTATTTATGTTGTTTTTTCCTATGCTTTATTAAATTGTATTTATATTGTTTTAACCTATGCTTTATTAAACTGTATTTATGTTGTTTTATCCTATGCTTTATTAAATTGTATTTATGTTGTTTTATCCTATGCTTTATTAAATTGTATTTATATTGTTTTATTCTATGCTTTATTAAATTGTATTTAGGTTGTTTTAATCTATGCTTTATTAAATTTTATTTATGTTGTTTTATCCTATGCTTTATTAAATTGTATTTATGTTGTTTTATCCTATGCTTTATTAAATTGTATTTATGTTGTTTTAACCTATGCTTTATTACATCCTGTTTATGTTATTTTATCCTATGCTTTATTAAATTGTATTTATGTTGTTTTAACCTATGCTTTATTAAATTCTATTTATGTTGTTTTATCCTATGTTATATTAAATTGTATTTACGTGGTTTCATCCTATGCTTTATTAAATTGTATTTATTTTGTTTTAACCTATGCTTTATTAAATTGTTTTTATGTTGTTTTATCCTATGCTTTATTAAATTGTATTCATGTTGTTTTATCCAATGCTTTATTAAATTGTATTTATGTTGTTTTATCCTATGTTTCATTAAATTGTATTTATGTTGTTTTAACCTATGCTTTATTAAATTGTATTTATGCTGTTTTAACCCATGCTTTATTAAATTGTATTTATGTTGTTTTATCCTATGCTTTATTAAATTGTATTTATGTTGTTTTATCCTATGCTTTATTAAACTGTATTTATGTTGTTTTATCCTATGCTTTATTAAATTGTATTTATGTTGTTTTATTTTATGCATTATTAAATTGTATTTATGCTGTTTTATCCTATGCTTTATTAAATTTTATTTATGTTGTTTTATCCTATGCTTTATTAAATTGTATTTATGGTGTTTTAACCGATGATTTACTAAATTGTATTTATGTTGTTTTATCCTATGCTTTATTAAATTGTATTTATGTTGTTTTATCCTATGCTTTATTAAATTGAATTTGTGTTGTTTTATCCTATGCTTTATTAAATTGTATTTATGTTGTTTTAACCTATGCTTTATTACATCGTGTTTATGTTGTTTTATCCTATGCTTTATTTAATTGTATTTATGTTGTTTTAACCTATGCTTTATTAAATTGTATTTATGTTGTTTTATCCTATGCTTTATTAAATTGTATTTATGTTGTTTTATCCTATGCTTTATTAAATTGTATTTATGTTGTTTTATCCTATGCGTTATTAAATTGTATTTATGTTCTTTTGTCCTATGCTTTATTAAATTGTATTTATGTTGTTTTAACCCATGCTTCATTAAATTGTATTTATGTTGTTTTATCCTATGGTTCATTAAATTGTATTTATTTTGTTTTGTCCTATGCTTTATTAAATTGTATTTATGTTGTTTTATCCTATGCTTTATTAAATTGTATTTATGTTGTTTTATCCTATGCTTTATTAAATTGTATTTATGTTGTTTTATCCTATGCTTTATTAAATTGTATTTATGTTGTTTTGTCCTATGCTTTATTAAATTGTATTTATGTTGTTTTTACCCATGCTTCATTAAATTGTATTTATGTTGTTTTATCCTATGGTTCATTAAATTGTATTTATTTTGTTTTGTCCTATGCTTTATTAAATTGTATTTATGTTGTTTTATCCTATGCTGTATTAAATTGTATTTATGTTGTTTTAACCTATGTTTTATTAAATTGTATTTATGTTGATTTATCCTATGCTTTATTAAATTGTATTTATGTTGTTTTATCCTATGCTTTATTAAATTGTATTTATGTTGTTTTAACGTATGTTTTATTAAATTGTATTTATGTTGTTTTATCCTATGCTTTATTAAATTGTATTTATGTTGTTTTAACCCATGCTTTAATAAATTGTATTTATGTTGTTTTATCCTATGCTTTATTAAATTGTGTTTATGTTGTTTTAACCCATGCTTTATTAAATTGTATTTATGTTGTTTTATCCTATGTTTTATTAAATTGCATCTATGTTATTTTATCCTATGCTTTATTAAATTGTATTTATGTTGTTTTATCCTATGCTTTATAAAATTATATATATGTGGTTTTATCCTATGCTTTATTAAATTGTATTCATGTTGTTTTATCCTATGCTTTATTAAATTGTATTCATGTTGTTTTATCGTATGCTTTATTAAATTGTATTTATGTAGTTTTATCCTATGCTTTATTAAATTGTATTTATGTGGTTTTATCCTATGCTTTATTAAATTGTATTTATGTTGTTTTAACGTATGTTTTATTAAATTGTATTTATGTTGTTTTATCCTATGCTTTATTAAATTGTATTTATGTTGTTTTAACCCATGCTTTAATAAATTGTATTTATGTTGTTTTATCCTATGCTTTATTAAATTGTATTTATGTTGTTTTAACCTATGCTTTATTAAATTGTATTTATGTTGTTTTAACCCATGCTTTATTAAATTGTATTTATGTTGTTTTATCCTATGCTTTATTAAATTGTATTTATGTTGTTTTATCCTATGCTTTATTAAATTGTATTTATGTTGTTTTAACCTATGCTTTATTAAATTGTATTTATGCTGTTTTATCCTATGCTTTATTAAATTGTATTTATGTTGTTTTAACCTATGTTTTATTAAATTGTATTTATGTTGTTTTATCCTATGCTTTATTAAATTGTATTTATGTTGTTTTAACCCATGCTTTAATAAATTGTATTTATGTTGTTTTATCCTATACTTTATTAAATTGTATTTATGTTGTTTTAACCTATGCTTTATTAAATTGTATTTATGTTGTTTTAACCCATGCTTTATTAAATTGTATTTATGTTGTTTTATCCTATGCTTTATTAAATTGTATTTATGTTGTTTTATCCTATGCTTTATTAAATTGTATATATGTTGCTTTATCCTATGCTTTATTAAATTGTGTTTATGTTGTTTTAACCCATGCTTTATTAAATTGTATTTATGTTGTTTTATCCTATGTTTTATTAAATTGCATCTATGTTATTTTATCCTATGCTTTATTAAATTGTATTTATGTTGTTTTATCCTATGCTTTATAAAATTATATTTATGTGGTTTTATCCTATGCTTTATTAAATTGTATTCATGTTGTTTTATCCTATGCTTTATTAAATTGTTTTCATGTTGTTTTATCTTATGCTTTATTAAATTGTATTTATGTAGTTTTATCCTATGCTTTATTAAATTGTATTTATGTGGTTTTATCCTATGCTTTATTAAATTGTATTTATGTTGTTTTATCCTATGCTTTATTAAATTGTATTCATGTTGTTTTATCCTATGCTTTATTAAATTGTATTTATGTTGTTTTAACGTATGTTTTATTAAATTGTATTTATGTTGTTTTAACCCATGCTTTATTAAATTGTATTTATGTTGTTTTATCCTATGCTTTATTAAATTGTATTTATGTTGTTTTATCCTATGCTTTATTAAATTGTATATATGTTGCTTTATCCTATGCTTTATTAAATTGTATTTATGTTGTTTTAACCCATGCTTTAATTGTATTTATGTTGTTTTATCCTATGCTTTATTAAATTGTATTTATGTTGTTTTAACCTATGCTTTATTAAATTGTATTTATGTTGTTTTAACCCATGCTTTATTAAATTGTATTTATGTTGTTTTATCCTATGCTTTATTAAATTGTATTTATGTTGTTTTATCCTATGCTTTATTAAATTGTATTTATGTTCTTTTAATCTATGCTTTATTAAATTGTATTTATGTTGTTTTATCCTATACTTTATTAAATTGTATTTAGGTTGTTTTATCCTATGCTTTATTAAATTGTATTTATGTTGTTTTATCCTATGCTTTATTAAATTGTATTTATGTTGTTTTAACCTATGCTTTATTAAATTGTATTTATGTTGTTTTAACCCATGCTTTATTAAATTGTATTTATATTGTTTTATCCTATGCTTTATTAAATTGTATTTATGTTGTTTTATCCTATGCTTTATTAAATTGTATATATGTTGCTTTATCCTATGCTTTATTAAATTGTGTTTATGTTGTTTTAACCCATGCTTTATTAAATTGTATTTATGTTGTTTTATCCTATGTTTTATTAAATTGCATCTATGTTATTTTATCCTATGCTTTATTGAATTGTATTTATGTTGTTTTATCCTATGCTTTATAAAATTATATTTATGTGGTTTTATATTATGCTTTATTAAATTGTATTCATGTTGTTTTATCCTATGCTTTATTAAATTGTATTCATGTTGTTTTATCTTATGCTTTATTAAATTGTATTTATGTAGTTTTATCCTATGCTTTATTAAATTGTATTTATGTGGTTTTATCCTATGCTTTATTAAATTGTATTTATGTTGTTTTATCCTATGCTTTATTAAATTGTATTCATGTTGTTTTATCCTATGCTTTATTAAATTGTATTTATGTTGTTTTAACGTATGTTTTATTAAATTGTATTTATGTTGTTTTAACCCATGCTTTATTAAATTGTATTTATGTTCTTTTATCCTATGCTTTATTAAATTGTATTTATGTTGTTTTATCCTATGCTTTATTAAATTGTATATATGTTGCTTTATCCTATGCTTTATTAAATTGTATTTATGTTGTTTTAACCCATGCTTTAATTGTATTTATGTTGTTTTATCCTATGCTTTATTAAATTGTATTTATGTTGTTTTAACCTATGCTTTATTAAATTGTATTTATGTTGTTTTAACCCATGCTTTATTAAATTGTATTTATGTTGTTTTATCCTATGCTTTATTAAATTGTATTTATGTTGTTTTATCCTATGCTTTATTAAATTGTATTTATGTTGTTTTAATCTATGCTTTATTAAATTGTATTTATGTTGTTTTATCCTATACTTTATTAAATTGTATTTAGGTTGTTTTATCCTATGCTTTATTAAATTGTATTTATGTTGTTTTATCCTATGCTTTATTAAATTGTATTTATGTTGTTTTATCCTATGCTTTATTAAATTGTATTTATGTTGTTTTAACCTATGCTTTATTAAATTGTATTTATGTTGTTTTATCCTATACTTTATTAAATTGTATTTATGTTGTTTTATCCTATGCTTTATTAAATTGTATTTATGTTGTTTTATCCTATGCTTTATTAAATTGTATTTATGTTGTTTTATCCTATACTTTATTAAATTGTATTTATGTTGTTTTATCCTATGCTTTATTAAATTGTATTTATGTTGTTTTAACGTATGCTTTATTAAATTGTATTTATGTTGTTTTATCCTATACTTTATTAAATTGTATTTACGTTGTTTTATCCTATGCTTTATTAAATTGTATTTATGTTGTTTTATCCTATGCTTTATTAAATTGTATTTATGTTGTTTTATCCTATGCTTTATTAAATTGTATTTATGTTGTTTTGTCCTATGCTTTATTAAATTGTATTTATGTTGTTTTAACCCATGCTTCATTAAATTGTATTTATGTTGTTTTATCCTATGGTTCATTAAATTGTATTTATTTTGTTTTGTCCTATGCTTTATTAAATTGTATTTATGTTGTTTTATCCTATGCTTTATTAAATTGTATTTATGTTGTTTTATCCTATGCTTTATTAAATTGTATTTATGTTGTTTTATCCTATGCTTTATTAAATTGTATTTATGTTGTTTTGTCCTATGCTTTATTAAATTGTATTTATGTTGTTTTTACCCATGCTTCATTAAATTTTATTTATGTTGTTTTATCCTATGGTTCATTAAATTGTATTTATTTTGTTTTGTCCTATGCTTTATTAAATTGTATTTATGTTGTTTTATCCTATGCTTTATTAAATTGTATTTATGTTGTTTTAACCTATGTTTTATTAAATTGTATTTATGTTGATTTATCCTATGCTTTATTAAATTGTATTTATGTTGTTTTATCCTATGCTTTATTAAATTGTATTTATGTTGTTTTAACGTATGTTTTATTAAATTGTATTTATGTTGTTTTATCCTATGCTTTATTAAATTGTATTTATGTTGTTTTAACCCATGCTTTAATAAATTGTATTTATGTTGTTTTATCCTATGCTTTATTAAATTGTGTTTATGTTGTTTTAACCCATGCTTTATTAAATTGTATTTATGTTGTTTTATCCTATGTTTTATTAAATTGCATCTATGTTATTTTATCCTATGCTTTATTAAATTGTATTTATGTTGTTTTATCCTATGCTTTATAAAATTATATTTATGTGGTTTTATCCTATGCTTTATTAAATTGTATTTATGTAGTTTTATCCTATGCTTTATTAAATTGTATTTATGTTGTTTTATCCTATGCTTTATTAAATTGTATATATGTTGTTTTATTCTTTGCTTTATTAAATTGTATTTATGTTGTTTTATCCTATGCTTTATTAAATTGTATTTATGTGATTTTATCCTATGCTTTATTAAATTGTATTTATGTGGTTTTATCCTATGCTTCATTAAATTGTATTTATGTTGTTTTATCCTATGCTTTATTAAATTGTTTTTATGTGGTTTTATCCTATGCTTTATTAAATTGTATTTATGTTGTATTATCCTTTGCTTTATTAAATTGCATCTATCTTGTTTTATCCTATGCTTTATTAAATTGTATTTATGTTGTTTTAACGTATGTTTTATTAAATTGTATTTATGTTGTTTTAACCCATGCTTTATTAAATTGTATTTATGTTGTTTTATCCTATGCTTTATTAAATTGTATTTATGTTGTTTTATCCTATGCTTTATTAAATTGTATATATGTTGCTTTATCCTATGCTTTATTAAATTGTATTTATGTTGTTTTAACCCATGCTTTAATTGTATTTATGTTGTTTTATCCTATGCTTTATTAAATTGTATTTATGTTGTTTTAACCTATGCTTTATTAAATTGTATTTATGTTGTTTTAACCCATGCTTTATTAAATTGTATTTATGTTGTTTTATCCTATGCTTTATTAAATTGTATTTATGTTGTTTTATCCTATGCTTTATTAAATTGTATTTATGTTGTTTTAATCTATGCTTTATTAAATTGTATTTATGTTGTTTTATCCTATACTTTATTAAATTGTATTTAGGTTGTTTTATCCTATGCTTTATTAAATTGTATTTATGTTGTTTTATCCTATGCTTTATTAAATTGTATTTATGTTGTTTTATCCTATGCTTTATTAAATTGAATTTATGTTGTTTTAACCTATGCTTTATTAAATTGTATTTATGTTGTTTTATCCTATACTTTATTAAATTGTATTTATGTTGTTTTATCCTATGCTTTATTAAATTGTATTTATGTTGTTTTATCCTATGCTTTATTAAATTGTATTTATGTTGTTTTATCCTATACTTTATTAAATTGTATTTATGTTGTTTTATCCTATGCTTTATTAAATTGTATTTATGTTGTTTTAACCTATGCCTTATTAAATTGTATTTATGTTGTTTTATCCTATACTTTATTAAATTGTATTTACGTTGTTTTATCCTATGCTTTATTAAATTGTATTTATGTTGTTTTATCCTATGCTTTATTAAATTGTATTTATGTTGTTTTAACCTATGCTTTATTAAATTGTATTTATGTTGTTTTAACCCATGCTTTATTAAATTGTATTTATGTTGTTTTATCCTATGCTTTATTAAATTGTATTTATGTTGTTTTATCCTATGCTTTATTAAATTGTATTTATGTTGTTTTAACCTATGCTTTATTAAATTGTATTTATGCTGTTTTATCCTATGCTTTATTAAATTGTATTTATGTTGTTTTAACCTATGTTTTATTAAATTGTATTTATGTTGTTTTATCCTATGCTTTATTAAATTGTATTTATGTTGTTTTAACCCATGCTTTAATAAATTGTATTTATGTTGTTTTATCCTATACTTTATTAAATTGTATTTATGTTGTTTTAACTTATGCTTTATTAAATTGTATTTATGTTGTTTTAACCCATGCTTTATTAAATTGTATTTATGTTGTTTTATCCTATACTTTATTAAATTGTATTTACGTTGTTTTATCCTATGCTTTATTAAATTGTATTTATGTTGTTTTATCCTATGCTTTATTAAATTGTATTTATGTTGTTTTATCCTATGCTTTATTAAATTGTATTTATGTTGTTTTGTCCTATGCTTTATTAAATTGTATTTATGTTGTTTTAACCCATGCTTCATTAAATTGTATTTATGTTGTTTTATCCTATGGTTCATTAAATTGTATTTATTTTGTTTTGTCCTATGCTTTATTAAATTGTATTTATGTTGTTTTATCCTATGCTTTATTAAATTGTATTTATGTTGTTTTATCCTATGCTTTATTAAATTGTATTTATGTTGTTTTATCCTATGCTTTATTAAATTGTATTTATGTTGTTTTGTCCTATGCTTTATTAAATTGTATTTATGTTGTTTTTACCCATGCTTCATTAAATTTTATTTATGTTGTTTTATCCTATGGTTCATTAAATTGTATTTATTTTGTTTTGTCCTATGCTTTATTAAATTGTATTTATGTTGTTTTATCCTATGCTTTATTAAATTGTATTTATGTTGTTTTAACCTATGTTTTATTAAATTGTATTTATGTTGATTTATCCTATGCTTTATTAAATTGTATTTATGTTGTTTTATCCTATGCTTTATTAAATTGTATTTATGTTGTTTTAACGTATGTTTTATTAAATTGTATTTATGTTGTTTTATCCTATGCTTTATTAAATTGTATTTATGTTGTTTTAACCCATGCTTTAATAAATTGTATTTATGTTGTTTTATCCTATGCTTTATTAAATTGTGTTTATGTTGTTTTAACCCATGCTTTATTAAATTGTATTTATGTTGTTTTATCCTATGTTTTATTAAATTGCATCTATGTTATTTTATCCTATGCTTTATTAAATTGTATTTATGTTGTTTTATCCTATGCTTTATAAAATTATATTTATGTGGTTTTATCCTATGCTTTATTAAATTGTATTTATGTAGTTTTATCCTATGCTTTATTAAATTGTATTTATGTTGTTTTATCCTATGCTTTATTAAATTGTATATATGTTGTTTTATTCTTTGCTTTATTAAATTGTATTTATGTTGTTTTATCCTATGCTTTATTAAATTGTATTTATGTGATTTTATCCTATGCTTTATTAAATTGTATTTATGTGGTTTTATCCTATGCTTCATTAAATTGTATTTATGTTGTTTTATCCTATGCTTTATTAAATTGTTTTTATGTGGTTTTATCCTATGCTTTATTAAATTGTATTTATGTTGTATTATCCTTTGCTTTATTAAATTGCATCTATCTTGTTTTATCCTATGCTTTATTAAATTGTATTTATGTTGTTTTAACGTATGTTTTATTAAATTGTATTTATGTTGTTTTAACCCATGCTTTATTAAATTGTATTTATGTTGTTTTATCCTATGCTTTATTAAATTGTATTTATGTTGTTTTATCCTATGCTTTATTAAATTGTATATATGTTGCTTTATCCTATGCTTTATTAAATTGTATTTATGTTGTTTTAACCCATGCTTTAATTGTATTTATGTTGTTTTATCCTATGCTTTATTAAATTGTATTTATGTTGTTTTAACCTATGCTTTATTAAATTGTATTTATGTTGTTTTAACCCATGTTTATTAAATTGTATTTATGTTGTGTTATCCTATGCTTTATTAAATTGTATTTATGTTGTTTTATCCTATGCTTTATTAAATTGTATTTATGTTGTTTTAATCTATGCTTTATTAAATTGTATTTATGTTGTTTTATCCTATACTTTATTAAATTGTATTTAGGTTATTTTATCCTATGCTTTATTAAATTGTATTTATGTTGTTTTATCCTATGCTTTATTAAATTGTATTTATGTTGTTTTATCCTATGCTTTATTAAATTGTATTTATGTTGTTTTAACGTATGTTTTATTAAATTGTATTTATGTTGTTTTATCCTATGCTTTATTAAATTGTATTTATGTTGTTTTAACCCATGCTTTAATAAATTGTATTTATGTTGTTTTATCCTATGCTTTATTAAATTGTGTTTATGTTGTTTTAACCCATGCTTTATTAAATTGTATTTATGTTGTTTTATCCTATGTTTTATTAAATTGCATCTATGTTATTTTATCCTATGCTTTATTAAATTGTATTTATGTTGTTTTATCCTATGCTTTATAAAATTATATTTATGTGGTTTTATCCTATGCTTTATTAAATTGTATTTATGTAGTTTTATCCTATGCTTTATTAAATTGTATTTATGTTGTTTTATCCTATGCTTTATTAAATTGTATATATGTTGTTTTATTCTTTGCTTTATTAAATTGTATTTATGTTGTTTTATCCTATGCTTTATTAAATTGTATTTATGTGATTTTATCCTATGCTTTATTAAATTGTATTTATGTGGTTTTATCCTATGCTTCATTAAATTGTATTTATGTTGTTTTATCCTATGCTTTATTAAATTGTTTTTATGTGGTTTTATCCTATGCTTTATTAAATTGTATTTATGTTGTATTATCCTTTGCTTTATTAAATTGCATCTATCTTGTTTTATCCTATGCTTTATTAAATTGTATTTATGTTGTTTTAACGTATGTTTTATTAAATTGTATTTATGTTGTTTTAACCCATGCTTTATTAAATTGTATTTATGTTGTTTTATCCTATGCTTTATTAAATTGTATTTATGTTGTTTTATCCTATGCTTTATTAAATTGTATATATGTTGCTTTATCCTATGCTTTATTAAATTGTATTTATGTTGTTTTAACCCATGCTTTAATTGTATTTATGTTGTTTTATCCTATGCTTTATTAAATTGTATTTATGTTGTTTTAACCTATGCTTTATTAAATTGTATTTATGTTGTTTTAACCCATGTTTATTAAATTGTATTTATGTTGTGTTATCCTATGCTTTATTAAATTGTATTTATGTTGTTTTATCCTATGCTTTATTAAATTGTATTTATGTTGTTTTAATCTATGCTTTATTAAATTGTATTTATGTTGTTTTATCCTATACTTTATTAAATTGTATTTAGGTTATTTTATCCTATGCTTTATTAAATTGTATTTATGTTGTTTTATCCTATGCTTTATTAAATTGTATTTATGTTGTTTTATCCTATGCTTTATTAAATTGAATTTATGTTGTTTTAACCTATGCTTTATTAAATTGTATTTATGTTGTTTTATCCTATACTTTATTAAATTGTATTTATGTTGTTTTATCCTATGCTTTATTAAATTGTATTTATGTTGTTTTATCCTATGCTTTATTAAATTGTATTTATGTTGTTTTATCCTATACTTTATTAAATTGTATTTATGTTGTTTTATCCTATGCTTTATTAAATTGTATTTATGTTGTTTTAACCTATGCTTTATTAAATTGTATTTATGTTGTTTTATCCTATACTTTATTAAATTGTATTTACGTTGTTTTATCCTATGCTTTATTAAATTGTATTTATGTTGTTTTATCCTATGCTTTATTAAATTGTATTTATGTTGTTTTAACCTATGCTTTATTAAATTGTATTTATGTTGTTTTAACCCATGCTTTATTAAATTGTATTTATGTTGTTTTATCCTATGCTTTATTAAATTGTATTTATGTTGTTTTATCCTATGCTTTATTAAATTGTATTTATGTTGTTTTAACCTATGCTTTATTAAATTGTATTTATGCTGTTTTATCCTATGCTTTATTAAATTGTATTTATGTTGTTTTAACCTATGTTTTATTAAATTGTATTTATGTTGTTTTATCCTATGCTTTATTAAATTGTATTTATGTTGTTTTAACCCATGCTTTAATAAATTGTATTTATGTTGTTTTATCCTATACTTTATTAAATTGTATTTATGTTGTTTTAACTTATGCTTTATTAAATTGTATTTATGTTGTTTTAACCCATGCTTTATTAAATTGTATTTATGTTGTTTTATCCTATGCTTTATTAAATTGTATTTATGTTGTTTTATCCTATGCTTTATTAAATTGTATATATGTTGCTTTATCCTATGCTTTATTAAATTGTGTTTATGTTGTTTTAACCCATGCTCTATTAAATTGTATTTATGTTGTTTTATCCTATGTTTTATTAAATTGCATCTATGTTATTTTATCCTATGCTTTATTAAATTGTATTTATGTTGTTTTATCCTATGCTTTATAAAATTATATTTATGTGGTTTTATCCTATGCTTTATTAAATTGTATTCATGTTGTTTTATCCTATGCTTTATTAAATTGTATTCATGTTGTTTTATCTTATGCTTTATTAAATTGTATTTATGTAGTTTTATCCTATGCTTTATTAAATTGTATTTATGTGGTTTTATCCTATGCTTTATTAAATTGTATTTATGTTGTTTTATCCTATGCTTTATTAAATTGTATTCATGTTGTTTTATCCTATGCTTTATTAAATTGTATTTATGTTGTTTTAACGTATGTTTTATTAAATTGTATTTATGTTGTTTTAACCCATGCTTTATTAAATTGTATTTATGTTGTTTTATCCTATGCTTTATTAAATTGTATTTATGTTGTTTTATCCTATGCTTTATTAAATTGTATATATGTTGCTTTATCCTATGCTTTATTAAATTGTATTTATGTTGTTTTAACCCATGCTTTAATTGTATTTATGTTGTTTTATCCTATGCTTTATTAAATTGTATTTATGTTGTTTTAACCTATGCTTTATTAAATTGTATTTATGTTGTTTTAACCCATGCTTTATTAAATTGTATTTATGTTGTTTTATCCTATGCTTTATTAAATTGTATTTATGTTGTTTTATCCTATGCTTTATTAAATTGTATTTATGTTGTTTTAATCTATGCTTTATTAAATTGTATTTATGTTGTTTTATCCTATACTTTATTAAATTGTATTTAGGTTGTTTTATCCTATGCTTTATTAAATTGTATTTATGTTGTTTTATCCTATGCTTTATTAAATTGTATTTATGTTGTTTTATCCTATGCTTTATTAAATTGTATTTATGTTGTTTTAACCTATGCTTTATTAAATTGTATTTATGTTGTTTTATCCTATACTTTATTAAATTGTATTTATGTTGTTTTATCCTATGCTTTATTAAATTGTATTTATGTTGTTTTATCCTATGCTTTATTAAATTGTATTTATGTTGTTTTATCCTATACTTTATTAAATTGTATTTATGTTGTTTTATCCTATGCTTTATTAAATTGTATTTATGTTGTTTTAACCTATGCTTTATTAATTTGTATTTATGTTGTTTTATCCTATACTTTATTAAATTGTATTTACGTTGTTTTATCCTATGCTTTATTAAATTGTATTTATGTTGTTTTATCCTATGCTTTATTAAATTATATTTATGTTGTTTTATCCTATGCTTTATTAAATTGTATTTATGTTGTTTTGTCCTATGCTTTATTAAATTGTATTTATGTTGTTTTAACCCATGCTTCATTAAATTGTATTTATGTTGTTTTATCCTATGGTTCATTAAATTGTATTTATTTTGTTTTGTCCTATGCTTTATTAAATTGTATTTATGTTGTTTTATCCTATGCTTTATTAAATTGTATTTATGTTGTTTTATCCTATGCTTTATTAAATTGTATTTATGTTGTTTTATCCTATGCTTTATTAAATTGTATTTATGTTGTTTTGTCCTATGCTTTATTAAATTGTATTTATGTTGTTTTTACCCATGCTTCATTAAATTGTATTTATGTTGTTTTATCCTATGGTTCATTAAATTGTATTTATTTTGTTTTGTCCTATGCTTTATTAAATTGTATTTATGTTGTTTTATCCTATGCTTTATTAAATTGTATTTATGTTGTTTTAACCTATGTTTTATTAAATTGTATTTATGTTGATTTATCCTATGCTTTATTAAATTGTATTTATGTTGTTTTATCCTATGCTTTATTAAATTGTATTTATGTTGTTTTAACGTATGTTTTATTAAATTGTATTTATGTTGTTTTATCCTATGCTTTATTAAATTGTATTTATGTTGTTTTAACCCATGCTTTAATAAATTGTATTTATGTTGTTTTATCCTATGCTTTATTAAATTGTGTTTATGTTGTTTTAACCCATGCTTTATTAAATTGTATTTATGTTGTTTTATCCTATGTTTTATTAAATTGCATCTATGTTATTTTATCCTATGCTTTATTAAATTGTATTTATGTTGTTTTATCCTATGCTTTATAAAATTATATTTATGTGGTTTTATCCTATGCTTTATTAAATTGTATTTATGTAGTTTTATCCTATGCTTTATTAAATTGTATTTATGTTGTTTTATCCTATGCTTTATTAAATTGTATATATGTTGTTTTATTCTTTGCTTTATTAAATTGTATTTATGTTGTTTTATCCTATGCTTTATTAAATTGTATTTATGTGATTTTATCCTATGCTTTATTAAATTGTATTTATGTGGTTTTATCCTATGCTTCATTAAATTGTATTTATGTTGTTTTATCCTATGCTTTATTAAATTGTTTTTATGTGGTTTTATCCTATGCTTTATTAAATTGTATTTATGTTGTATTATCCTTTGCTTTATTAAATTGCATCTATCTTGTTTTATCCTATGCTTTATTAAATTGTATTTATGTTGTTTTAACCCATGCTTTATTAAATTGTATTTATGTTGTTTTATCCTATGCTTTATTAAATTGTATTTATGTTGTTTTGTCCTATGCTTTATTAAATTGTATTTATGTTGTTTTATCGTATGCTTTATTAAATTGTATTTATGTTGTTTTATCCTATGCTTTATTAAATTGTGTTTATGTTGTATTTTCCTATGCTTTATTAAATTGTATTTATGTTGTTTTGTCCTATGCTTTATTAAATTGTATTTATGTTGTTTTATCCTATGCTTTATTAAATTGTGTTTATGTTGTATTATCCTATGCTTTATTAAATAGTATTTATGTTGTTTTATCCTATGTTTTATTAAATTGTATTTATGTTGTTTTATCGTATGCTTTCTTAAACTGCATTTATGTTGTTTTACCTATGCTTTATTAAATTGTATTTTTGTTGTTTTATCCTATGCTTTATTAAATTGTATTTATGTTGTTTTATCCTATGCTTCATTAAATTGTATTTATGTTGTTTTATCCTATGCTTTATTAAATTGTATTTATGTTGTTTTAACCCATGCTTCATTAAATTGTATTTATGTTGTTTTATCCTATGCTTCATTAAATTGTATTTATGTTCTTTTATCCTATGCTTTATTAAATTGTATTTATTTTGTTTTATCCTATGCTTTGTTAAATTGTATTTATGTTGTTTTAACCTATGCTTTATTAAATTGTATTTATGTTGTTTTATCCTATGCTTTATTAAATGGTATTTATGTTGTTTTTTCCTATGCTTTATTAAATTGTATTTATATTGTTTTAACCTATGCTTTATTAAACTGTATTTATGTTGTTTTATCCTATGCTTTATTAAATTGTATTTATGTTGTTTTATCCTATGCTTTATTAAATTGTATTTATATTGTTTTATTCTATGCTTTATTAAATTGTATTTATGTTGTTTTAATCTATGCTTTATTAAATTTTATTTATGTTGTTTTATCCTATGCTTTATTAAATTGTATTTATGTTGTTTTATCCTATGCTTTATTAAATTGTATTTATGTTGTTTTAACCTATGCTTTATTACATCCTGTTTATGTTGTTTTATCCTATGCTTTATTAAATTGTATTTATGTTGTTTTAACCTATGCTTTATTAAATTCTATTTATGTTGTTTTATCCTATGTTATATTAAATTGTATTTACGTGGTTTCATCCTATGCTTTATTAAATTGTATTTATTTTGTTTTAACCTATGCTTTATTAAATTGTTTTTATGTTGTTTTATCCTATGCTTTATTAAATTGTATTCATGTTGTTTTATCCAATGCTTTATTAAATTGTATTTATGTTGTTTTATCCTATGTTTCATTAAATTGTATTTATGTTGTTTTAACCTATGCTTTATTAAATTGTATTTATGCTGTTTTAACCCATGCTTTATTAAATTGTATTTATGTTGTTTTATCCTATGCTTTATTAAATTGTATTTATGTTGTTTTATCCTATGCTTTATTAAACTGTATTTATGTTGTTTTATCCTATGCTTTATTAAATTGTATTTATGTTGTTTTATTTTATGCATTATTAAATTGTATTTATGTTGTTTTATCCTATGCTTTATTAAATTTTATTTATGTTGTTTTATCCTATGCTTTATTAAATTGTATTTATGGTGTTTTAACCGATGATTTACTAAATTTTATTTATGTTGTTTTATCCTATGCTTTATTAAATTGTATTTATGTTGTTTTATCCTATGCTTTATTAAATTGTATTTGTGTTGTTTTATCCTATGCTTTATTAAATTGTATTTATGTTGTTTTAACCTATGCTTTATTACATCGTGTTTATGTTGTTTTATCCTATGCTTTATTTAATTGTATTTATGTTGTTTTAACCTATGCTTTATTAAATTGTATTTATGTTGTTTTATCCTATGTTATATTAAATTGTATTTACGTGGTTTCATCCTATGCTTTATTAAATTGTATTTATTTTGTTTTAACGTATGCTTTATTAAATTGTATTTATGTTGTTTTATCCTATGCTTTATTAAATTGTATTTACGTGGTTTCATCCTATGCTTTATTAAATTGTATTTATGTTGTTTTAACCTATGCTTTATTAAATTGTATTTATGTTGTTTTATCCTATGCTTTATTAAATTGTATTCATGTTGTTTTATCCAATGCTTTATTAAATTGTATTTATGTTGTTTTATCCTATGCTTTATTAAATTGTATTTATGTGGTTTTATCCTATGCTTCATTAAATTGTATTTATGTTGTTTTATCCTATGCTTTATTAAATTGTTTTTATGTGGTTTTATCCTATGCTTTATTAAATTGTATTTATGTTGTATTATCCTTTGCTTTATTAAATTGCATCTATCTTGTTTTATCCTATGCTTTATTAAATTGTATTTATGTTGTTTTAACCCATGCTTCATTGAATTGTATTTATGTTGTTTTATCCTATGCTTCATTAAATTGTATTTATGTTCTTTTATCCTATGCTTTATTAAATTGTATTTATTTTGTTTTATCCTATGCTTTGTTAAATTGTATTTATGTTGTTTTAACCTATGCTTTATTAAATTGTATTTATGTTGTTTTCTCCTATGCTTTATTAAATGGTATTTATGTTGTTTTTTCCTATGCTTTATTAAATTGTATTTATATTGTTTTAACCTATGCTTTATTAAACTGTATTTATGTTGTTTTATCCTATGCTTTATTAAATTGTATTTATGTTGTTTTATCCTATGCTTTATTAAATTGTATTTATATTGTTTTATTCTATGCTTTATTAAATTGTATTTATGTTGTTTTATCCTATGCTTTATTAAACTGTATTTATGTTGTTTTATCCTATGCTTTATTAAATTGTATTTATGTTGTTTTAACCTATGCTTTATTACATCCTGTTTATGTTGTTTTATCCTATGCTTTATTAAATTGTATTTATGTTGTTTTAACCTATGCTTTATTAAATTCTTTTTATGTTGTTTTATCCTATGTTATATTAAATTGTATTTACGTGGTTTCATCCTATGCTTTATTAAATTGTATTTATTTTGTTTTAACCTATGCTTTATTAAATTGTTTTTATGTTGTTTTATCCTATGCTTTATTAAATTGTATTCATGTTGTTTTATCCAATGCTTTATTAAATTGTATTTATGTTGTTTTGTCCTATGTTTCATTAAATTGTATTTATGTTGTTTTAACCTATGCTTTATTAAATTGTATTTATGCTGTTTTAACCCATGCTTTATTACATTGTATTTATGTTGTTTTATCCTATGCTTTATTAAATTGTATTTATGTTGTTTTATCCTATGCTTTATTAAACTGTATTTATGTTGTTTTATCCTATGCTTTATTAAATTGTATTTATGTTGTTTTATTTTATGCATTATTAAATTGTATTTATGTTGTTTTATCCTATGCTTTATTAAATTTTATTTATGTTGTTTTATCCTATGCTTTATTAAATTGTATTTATGGTGTTTTAACCGATGATTTACTAAATTGTATTTATGTTGTTTTATCCTATGCTTTATTAAATTGTATTTATGTTGTTTTATCCTATGCTTTATTAAATTGTATTTGTGTTGTTTTATCCTATGCTTTATTAAATTGTATTTATGTTGTTTTAACCTATGCTTTATTACATCGTGTTTATGTTGTTTTATCCTATGCTTTATTTAATTGTATTTATGTTGTTTTAACCTATGCTTTATTAAATTGTATTTATGTTGTTTTATCCTATGTTATATTAAATTGTATTTACGTGGTTTCATCCTATGCTTTATTAAATTGTATTTATTTTGTTTTAACGTATGCTTTATTAAATTGTATTTATGTTGTTTTATCCTATGCTTTATTAAATTGTATTTATGTTGTTTTAATTTATGCTTTATTAAATTGTATTTATGTTGTTTTATCCTATGCTTTATTAAATTGTATTTACGTGGTTTCATCCTATGCTTTATTAAATTGTATTTATTTTGTTTTAACGTATGCTTTATTAAATTGTATTTATTTTGTTTTAACGTATGCTTTATTAAATTGTATTTATGGTGTTTTATCCTATGCTTTATTAAATTGTATTTATGTTGTTTTAATCTATGCTTTATTAAATTGTATTTATGTTGTTTTATCCTATGCTTTATTAAATTGTATTTACGTGGTTTCATCCTATGCTTTATTAAATTGTATTTATGCTGTTTTAACCTATGCTTTATTAAATTGTATTTATGTTGTTTTATCCTATGCTTTATTAAATTGTATTCATGTTGTTTTATCCAATGCTTTATTAAATTGTATTTATGTTGTTTTATCCTATGCTTTATTAAATTGTATTTATGTGGTTTTATCCTATGCTTCATTAAATTGTATTTATGTTGTTTTATCCTATGCTTTATTAAATTGTTTTTATGTGGTTTTATCCTATGCTTTATTAAATTGTATTTATGTTGTATTATCCTTTGCTTTATTAAATTGCATCTATCTTGTTTTATCCTATGCTTTATTAAATTGTATTTATGTTGTTTTAACCCATGCTTTATTAAATTGTATTTATGTTGTTTTATCCTATGCTTTATTAAATTGTATTTATGTTGTTTTATCCTATGCTTTATTTAATTGTATTTATGTTGTTTTAACCTATGCTTTATTAAATTGTATTTATGTTGTTTTATCCTATGTTATATTAAATTGTATTTACGTGGTTTCATCCTATGCTTTATTAAATTGTATTTATTTTGTTTTAACGTATGCTTTATTAAATTGTATTTATGTTGTTTTATCCTATGCTTTATTAAATTGTATTTATGTTGTTTTAATTTATGCTTTATTAAATTGTATTTATGTTGTTTTATCCTATGCTTTATTAAATTGTATTTACGTGGTTTCATCCTATGCTTTATTAAATTGTATTTATTTTGTTTTAACGTATGCTTTATTAAATTGTATTTATTTTGTTTTAACGTATGCTTTATTAAATTGTATTTATGGTGTTTTATCCTATGCTTTATTAAATTGTATTTATGTTGTTTTAATCTATGCTTTGTTAAATTGTATTTATGTTGTTTTATCCTATGCTTTATTAAATTGTATTTACGTGGTTTCATCCTATGCTTTATTAAATTGTATTTATGTTGTTTTAACCTATGCTTTATTAAATTGTATTTATGTTGTTTTATCCTATGCTTTATTAAATTGTATTCATGTTGTTTTATCCAATGCTTTATTAAATTGTATTTATGTTGTTTTATCCTATGCTTTATTAAATTGTATTTATGTGGTTTTATCCTATGCTTCATTAAATTGTATTTATGTTGTTTTATCCTATGCTTTATTAAATTGTTTTTATGTGGTTTTATCCTATGCTTTATTAAATTGTATTTATGTTGTATTATCCTTTGCTTTATTAAATTGCATCTATCTTGTTTTATCCTATGCTTTATTAAATTGTATTTATGTTGTTTTAACCCATGCTTTATTAAATTGTATTTATGTTGTTTTATCCTATGCTTTATTAAATTGTATTTATGTTGTTTTGTCCTATGCTTTATTAAATTGTATTTATGTTGTTTTATCGTATGCTTTATTAAATTGTATTCATGTTGTTTTATCCTATGCTTTATTAAATTGTGTTTATGTTGTATTATCCTATGCTTCATTAAATTGTATTTATGTTGTTTTATCCTATGTTTTATTAAATTGTATTTATGTTGTTTTATCGTATGCTTTCTTAAACTGCATTTATGTTGTTTTACCTATGCTTTATTAAATTGTATTTTTGTTGTTTTATCCTATGCTTTATTAAATTGTATTTATGTTGTTTTATCCTATGCTTCATTAAATTGTATTTATGTTGTTTTATCCTATGCTTTATTAAATTGTATTTATGTTGTTTTAACCCATGCTTCATTAAATTGTATTTATGTTGTTTTATCCTATGCTTCATTAAATTGTATTTATGTTCTTTTATCCTATGCTTTATTAAATTGTATTTATTTTGTTTTATCCTATGCTTTGTTAAATTGTATTTATGTTGTTTTAACCTATGCTTTATTAAATTGTATTTATGTTGTTTTATCCTGTGCTTTATTAAATGGTATTTATGTTGTTTTTTCCTATGCTTTATTAAATTGTATTTATATTGTTTTAACCTATGCTTTATTAAACTGTATTTATGTTGTTTTATCCTATGCTTTATTAAATTGTATTTATGTTGTTTTATCCTATGCTTTATTAAATTGTATTTATGTTGTTTTAACCTATCCTTTATTAAATTGTATTTATGTTGTTTTAACCTATGCTTTATTAAATTGTATTTATGTTGTTTTAACCTATGCTTTATTAAATTGTATTTATGTTGTTTTATCCTATGCTTTATTAAATTGTATTTATGTTGTTTTAACCTATGCTTTATTAAATTGTATTTATGTTGTTTTATCCTATACTTTATTAAATTGTATTTATGTTGTTTTAACCTATGCTTTATTAAATTGTATTTATGTTGTTTTATCCTATGCTTTATTAAATTGTATTTATGTTGTTTTATCCTATGCTTCATTAAATTGTATTTATGTTGTTTTATCCTATGCTTTATTAAATTGTATTTATGTTGTTTTAACCCATGCTTCATTAAATTGTATTTATGTTGTTTTATCCTATGCTTCATTAAATTGTATTTATGTTCTTTTATCCTATGCTTTATTAAATTTTATTTATTTTGTTTTATCCTATGCTTTGTTAAATTGTATTTATGTTGTTTTAACCTATGCTTTATTAAATTGTATTTATGTTGTTTTATCCTATGCTTTATTAAATGGTATTTATGTTGTTTTTTCCTATGCTTTATTAAATTGTATTTATATTGTTTTAACCTATGCTTTATTAAACTGTATTTATGTTGTTTTATCCTATGCTTTATTAAATTGTATTTATGTTGTTTTATCCTATGCTTTATTAAATTGTATTTATATTGTTTTATTCTATGCTTTATTAAATTGTATTTATGTTGTTTTAATCTATGCTTTATTAAATTTTATTTATGTTGTTTTATCCTATGCTTTATTAAATTGTATTTATGTTGTTTTATCCTATGCTTTATTAAATTGTATTTATGTTGTTTTAACCTATGCTTTATTACATCCTGTTTATGTTGTTTTATCCTATGCTTTATTAAATTGTATTTATGTTGTTTTAACCTATGCTTTATTAAATTCCATTTATGTTGTTTTATCCTATGTTATATTAAATTGTATTTACGTGGTTTCATCCTATGCTTTATTAAATTGTATTTATTTTGTTTTAACCTATGCTTTATTAAATTGTTTTTATGTTGTTTTATCCTATGCTTTATTAAATTGTATTTATGTTGTTTTATCCAATGCTTTATTAAATTGTATTTATGTTGTTTTATCCTATGTTTCATTAAATTGTATTTATGTTGTTTTAACCTATGCTTTATTAAATTGTATTTATGCTGTTTTAACCCATGCTTTATTAAATTGTATTTATGTTGTTTTATCCTATGCTTTATTAAACTGTATTTATGTTGTTTTATCCTATGCTTTATTAAATTGTATTTATGGTGTTTTATTTTATGCATTATTAAATTGTATTTATGTTGTTTTATCCTATGCTTTATTAAATTTTATTTATGTTGTTTTATCCTATGCTTTATTAAATTGTATTTATGGTGTTTTAACCGATGATTTACTAAATTGTATTTATGTTGTTTTATCCTATGCTTTATTAAATTGTATTTATGTTGTTTTATCCTATGCTTTATTAAATTGTATTTGTGTTGTTTTATCCTATGCTTTATTAAATTGTATTTATGTTGTTTTAACCTATGCTTTATTACATCGTGTTTATGTTGTTTTATCCTATGCTTTATTTAATTGTATTTATGTTGTTTTAACCTATGCTTTATTAAATTGTATTTATGTTGTTTTATCCTATGTTATATTAAATTGTATTTACGTGGTTTCATCCTATGCTTTATTAAATTGTATTTATTTTGTTTTAACGTATGCTTTATTAAATTGTATTTATGTTGTTTTATCCTATGCTTTATTAAATTGTATTTATGTTGTTTTAATTTATGCTTTATTAAATTGTATTTATGTTGTTTTATCCTATGCTTTATTAAATTGTATTTACGTGGTTTCATCCTATGCTTTATTAAATTGTATTTATTTTGTTTTAACGTATGCTTTATTAAATTGTATTTATGGTGTTTTATCCTATGCTTTATTAAATTGTATTTATGTTGTTTTAATCTATGCTTTATTAAATTGTATTTATGTTGTTTTATCCTATGCTTTATTAAATTGTATTTACGTGGTTTCATCCTATGCTTTATTAAATTGTATTTATGTTGTTTTAACCTATGCTTTATTAAATTGTATTTATGTTGTTTTATCCTATGCTTTATTAAATTGTATTCATGTTGTTTTATCCAATGCTTTATTAAATTGTATTTATGTTGTTTTATCCTATGCTTTATTAAATTGTATTTATGTGGTTTTATCCTATGCTTCATTAAATTGTATTTATGTTGTTTTATCCTATGCTTTATTAAATTGTTTTTATGTGGTTTTATCCTATGCTTTATTAAATTGTATTTATGTTGTATTATCCTTTGCTTTATTAAATTGCATCTATCTTGTTTTATCCTATGCTTTATTAAATTGTATTTATGTTGTTTTAACCCATGCTTCATTAAATTGTATTTATGTTGTTTTATCCTATGCTTCATTAAATTGTATTTATGTCTTTTTATCCTATGCTTTATTAAATTGTATTTATTTTGTTTTATCCTATGCTTTGTTAAATTGTATTTATGTTGTTTTAACCTATGCTTTATTAAATTGTATTTATGTTGTTTTATCCTATGCTTTATTAAATGGTATTTATGTTGTTTTTTCCTATGCTTTATTAAATTGTATTTATATTGTTTTAACCTATGCTTTATTAAACTGTATTTATGTTGTTTTATCCTATGCTTTATTAAATTGTATTTATGTTGTTTTATCCTATGCTTTATTAAATTGTATTTATATTGTTTTATTCTATGCTTTATTAAATTGTATTTATGTTGTTTTAATCTATGCTTTATTAAATTTTATTTATGTTGTTTTATCCTATGCTTTATTAAATTGTATTTATGTTGTTTTATCCTATGCTTTATTAAATTGTATTTATGTTGTTTTAACCTATGCTTTATTACATCCTGTTTATGTTGTTTTATCCTATGCTTTATTAAATTGTATTTATGTTGTTTTAACCTATGCTTTATTAAATTCTATTTATGTTGTTTTATCCTATGTTATATTAAATTGTATTTACGTGGTTTCATCCTATGCTTTATTAAATTGTATTTATTTTGTTTTAACCTATGCTTTATTAAATTGTTTTTATGTTGTTTTATCCTATGCTTTATTAAATTGTATTCATGTTGTTTTATCCAATGCTTTATTAAATTGTATTTATGTTGTTTTATCCTATGTTTCATTAAATTGTATTTATGTTGTTTTAACCTATGCTTTATTAAATTGTATTTATGCTGTTTTAACCCATGCTTTATTAAATTGTATTTATGTTGTTTTATCCTATGCTTTATTAAATTGTATTCATGTTGTTTTATCCAATGCTTTATTAAATTGTATTTATGTTGTTTTATCCTATGCTTTATTAAATTGTATTTATGTGGTTTTATCCTATGCTTCATTAAATTGTATTTATGTTGTTTTATCCTATGCTTTATTAAATTGTTTTTATGTGGTTTTATCCTATGCTTTATTAAATTGTATTTATGTTGTATTATCCTTTGCTTTATTAAATTGCATCTATCTTGTTTTATCCTATGCTTTATTAAATTGTATTTATGTTGTTTTAACCCATGCTTCATTAAATTGTATTTATGTTGTTTTATCCTATGCTTCATTAAATTGTATTTATGTTGTTTTAACCTATGCTTTATTAAATTGTATTTATGCTGTTTTAACCCATGCTTTATTAAATTGTATTTATGTTGTTTTATCCTATGCTTTATTAAATTGTATTTATGTTGTTTTATCCTATGCTTTATTAAACTGTATTTATGTTGTTTTATCCTATGCTTTATTAAATTGTATTTATGTTGTTTTATTTTATGCATTATTAAATTGTATTTATGTTGTTTTATCCTATGCTTTATTAAATTGTATTTATGTTGTTTTATCCTATGCTTTATTAAATTGTATTTATGGTGTTTTAACCGATGATTTACTAAATTGTATTTATGTTGTTTTATCCTATGCTTTATTAAATTGTATTTATGTTGTTTTATCCTATGCTTTATTAAATTGTATTTGTGTTGTTTTATCCTATGCTTTATTAAATTGTATTTATGTTGTTTTAACCTATGCTTTATTACATCGTGTTTATGTTGTTTTAACCTATGCTTTATTTAATTGTATTTATGTTGTTTTAACCTATGCTTTATTAAATTGTATTTATGTTGTTTTATCCTATGTTATATTAAATTGTATTTACGTGGTTTCATCCTATGCTTTATTAAATTGTATTTATTTTGTTTTAACGTATGCTTTATTAAATTGTATTTATGTTGTTTTATCCTATGCTTTATAAAATTGTATTTATGTTGTTTTAATTTATGCTTTATTAAATTGTATTTATGTTGTTTTATCCTATGCTTTATTAAAGTGTATTTACGTGGTTTCATCCTATGCTTTATTAAATTGTATTTATTTTGTTTTAACGTATGCTTTATTAAATTGTATTTATGGTGTTTTATCCTATGCTTTATTAAATTGTATTTATGTTGTTTTAATCTATGCTTTATTAAATTGTATTTATGTTGTTTTATCCTATGCTTTATTAAATTGTATTTACGTGGTTTCATCCTATGCTTTATTAAATTGTATTTATGTTGTTTTAACCTATGCTTTATTAAATTGTATTTATGTTGTTTTATCCTATGCTTTATTAAATTGTATTCATGTTGTTTTATCCAATGCTTTATTAAATTGTATTTATGTTGTTTTATCCTATGCTTTATTAAATTGTATTTATGTGGTTTTATCCTATGCTTCATTAAATTGTATTTATGTTGTTTTATCCTATGCTTTATTAAATTGTTTTTATGTGGTTTTATCCTATGCTTTATTAAATTGTATTTATGTTGTATTATCCTTTGCTTTATTAAATTGCATCTATCTTGTTTTATCCTATGCATTATTAAATTGTATTTATGTTGTTTTAACCCATGCTTTATTAAATTGTATTTATGTTGTTTTATCCTATGCTTTATTAAATTGTATTTATGTTGTTTTGTCCTATGCTTTATTAAATTGTATTTATGTTGTTTTATCGTATGCTTTATTAAATTGTATTTATGTTGTTTTATCCTATGCTTTATTAAATTGTGTTTATGTTGTATTATCCTATGCTTTATTAAATTGTATTTATGTTGTTTTATCCTATGTTTTATTAAATTGTATTTATGTTGTTTTATCGTATGCTTTCTTAAACTGCATTTATGTTGTTTTACCTATGCTTTATTAAATTGTATTTTTGTTGTTTTATCCTATGCTTTATTTAATTGTATTTATGTTGTTTTATCCTATGCTTCATTAAATTGTATTTATGTTGTTTTATCCTATGCTTTATTAAATTGTATTTATGTTGTTTTAACCCATGCTTCATTAAATTGTATTTATGTTGTTTTATCCTATGCTTCATTAAATTGTATTTATGTTCTTTTATCCTATGCTTTATTAAATTGTATTTATTTTGTTTTATCCTATGCTTTGTTAAATTGTATTTATGTTGTTTTAACCTATGCTTTATTAAATTGTATTTATGTTGTTTTATCCTGTGCTTTATTAAATGGTATTTATGTTGTTTTTTCCTATGCTTTATTAAATTGTATTTATATTGTTTTAACCTATGCTTTATTAAACTGTATTTATGTTGTTTTATCCTATGCTTTATTAAATTGTATTTATGTTGTTTTAATCTATGCTTTTTTAAATTTTATTTATGTTGTTTTATCCTATGCTTTATTAAATTGTATTTATGTTGTTTTAATCTATGCTTTTTTAAATTTTATTTATGTTGTTTTATCCTATGCTTTATTAAATTATATTTATGTTGTTTTATCCTATGCTTTATTAAATTGTATTTATGTTGTTTTATCCTATGCTTTATTAAATTGTGTTTATGTTGTTTTATCCTATGCTTTATTAAATTGTATTTATGTTGTTTTATCCTATGCTTTATTAAATTGTGTTTATGTTGTTTTATCCTATGCTTTTTTAAATTGTATTTATGTTGTTTTATCCTATGCTTTATTAAATTGTATTTATATTGTTTTATTCTATGCTTTATTAAATTGTATTTATGTTGTTTTAATCTATGCTTTATTAAATTTTATTTATGTTGTTTTATCCTATGCTTTATTAAATTGTATTTATGTTGTTTTATCCTATGCTTTATTAAATTGTATTTATGTTGTTTTAACCTATGCTTTATTACATCCTGTTTATGTTGTTTTATTCTATGCTTTAATAAATTGTATTTATGTTGTTTTAATCTATGCTTTTTTAAATTTTATTTATGTTGTTTTATCCTATGCTTTATTAAATTGTATTTATGTTGTTTTAATCTATACTTTTTAAAATTTTATTTATGTTGTTTTATCCTATGCTTTATTAAATTGTATTTATGTTGTTTTATCCTATGCTTTATTAAATTGTATTTATGTTGTTTTAACCTATGCTTTATTACATTCTGTTTATGTTGTTTTATTCTATGCTTTATTAAATTGTATTGATGTTGTTTTAATCTATGCTTTTTTAAATTTTATTTATGTTGTTTTATCCTATGCTTTATTAAATTGTATTTATGTTGTTTTAATCTATGCTTTTTTAAATTTTATTTATGTTGTTTTATCCTATGCTTTATTAAATTATATTTATGTTGTTTTATCCTATGCTTTATTAAATTGTATTTATGTTGTTTTATCCTATGCTTTATTAAATTGTGTTTATGTTGTTTTATCCTATGCTTTATTAAATTGTATTTATGTTGTTTTATCCTATGCTTTATTAAATTGTGTTTATGTTGTTTTATCCTATGCTTTTTTAAATTGTATTTATGTTGTTTTATCCTATGCTTTATTAAATTGTATTTATATTGTTTTATTCTATGCTTTATTAAATTGTATTTATGTTGTTTTAATCTATGCTTTATTAAATTTTATTTATGTTGTTTTATCCTATGCTTTATTAAATTGTATTTATGTTGTTTTATCCTATGCTTTATTAAATTGTATTTATGTTGTTTTAACCTATGCTTTATTACATCCTGTTTATGTTGTTTTATTCTATGCTTTAATAAATTGTATTTATGTTGTTTTAATCTATGCTTTTTTAAATTTTATTTATGTTGTTTTATCCTATGCTTTATTAAATTGTATTTATGTTGTTTTAATCTATGCTTTTTTAAATTTTATTTATGTTGTTTTATCCTATGCTTTATTAAATTGTATTTATGTTGTTTTATCCTATGCTTTATTAAATTGTATTTATGTTGTTTTAACCTATGCTTTATTACATTCTGTTTATGTTGTTTTATTCTATGCTTTATTAAATTGTATTGATGTTGTTTTAATCTATGCTTTTTTAAATTTTATTTATGTTGTTTTATCCTATGCTTTATTAAATTGTATTTATGTTGTTTTAATCTATGCTTTTTTAAATTTTATCTATGTTGTTTTATCCTATGCTTTATTAAATTATATTTATGTTGTTTTATCCTATGCTTTATTAAATTGTATTTATATTGTTTTATTCTATGCTTTATTAAATTGTATTTATGTTGTTTTAATCTATGCTTTATTAAATTTTATTTATGTTGTTTTATCCTATGCTTTATTAAATTGTATTTATGTTGTTTTATCCTATGCTTTATTAAATTGTATTTATGTTGTTTTAACCTATGCTTTATTACATCCTGTTTATGTTGTTTTATCCTATGCTTTATTAAATTGTGTTTATGTTGTTTTAACCTATGCTTTATTAAATTCTATTTATGTTGTTTTATCCTATGTTATATTAAATTGTATTTACGTGGTTTCATCCTATGCTTTATTAAATTGTATTTATTTTGTTTTAACCTATGCTTTATTAAATTGTTTTTATGTTGTTTTATCCTATGCTTTATTAAATTGTATTTATGTTGTTTTAACCTATGCTTTATTAAATTGTATTTATGTTGTTTTATCCTATGCTTTATTAAATTGTATTCATGTTGTTTTATCCAATGCTTTATTAAATTGTATTTATGTTGTTTTATCCTATGTTTTATTAAATTGTATTTATGTTGTTTTAACCTATGCTTTATTAAATTGTATTTATGCTGTTTTAACCCATGCTTTATTAAATTGTATTTATGTTGTTTTATCCTATGCTTTATTAAATTGTATTTATGTTGTTTTATCCTATGCTTTATTAAACTGCATTTATGTTGTTTTATCCTATGCTTTATTAAATTGTATTTATGTTGTTTTATTTTATGCTTTATTAAATTGTATTTATGTTGTTTTATCCTATGCTTTATTAAATTTTATTTATGTTGTTTTATCCTATGCTTTATTAAATTGTATTTATGTTGTTTTAACCGATGATTTACTAAATTGTATTTATGTTGTTTTATCCTATGCTTTATTAAATTGTATTTATGTTGTTTTATCCTATGCTTTATTAAATTGTATTTGTGTTGTTTTATCCTATGCTTTATTAAATTGTATTTATGTTGTTTTAACCTATGCTTTATTACATCGTGTTTATGTTGTTTTATCCTATGCTTTATTAAATTGTATTTATGTTGTTTTAACCTATGCTTTATTAAATTGTATTTATGTTGTTTTATCCTATGCTTTATTAAATTGTATTCATGTTGTTTTATCCAATGCTTTATTAAATTGTATTTATGTTGTTTTATCCTATGTTTCATTAAATTGTATTTATGTTGTTTTAACCTATGCTTTATTAAATTGTATTTATGCTGTTTTAACCCATGCTTTATTAAACTGTATTTATGTTGTTTTAACCCATGCTTTATTAAATTGTATTTATGTTGTTTTATCCTATGCTTTATTAAACTGTATTTATGTTGTTTTATCCTATGCTTTATTAAATTGTATTTATGTTGTTTTATTTTATGCTTTATTAAATTGTATTTATGTTGTTTTATCCTATGCCTTATTAAATTTTATTTATGTTGTTTTATCCTATGCTTTATTAAATTGTATTTATGTTGTTTTAACCTATGATTTATAAAATTGTATTTATGTTGTTTTATCCTATGCTTTATTAAATTGTATTTATGTTGTTTTATCCTATGCTTTATTAAATTGTATTTGTGTTGTTTTATCCTATGCTTTATTAAATTGTATTTATGTTGTTTTAACCTATGCTTTATTACATCGTGTTTATGTTGTTTTATCCTATGCTTTATTAAATTGTATTTATGTTGTTTTAACCTATGCTTTATTAAATTGTATTTATGTTGTTTTATCCTATGCTTTATTAAATTGTATTTATGTTGTTTTATCCTATGCTTTATTAAATTGTATTTATGTTGTTTTATCCTATGCTTTATTAAATTGTATTTACGTGGTTTCATCCTATGCTTTATTAAATTGTATTTATGTTGTTTTAACCTATGCTTTATTAAATTGTATTTATGTTGTTTTATCCTATGCTTTATTAAATTGTGTTTATGTTGTTTTATCCTATGCTTTATTAAATTGTATTTATGTTGTTTTATCCTATGCTTTATTAAATTGTATTTATGTTGTTTTAACCTATGCTTTATTAAATTGTATTTATGTTGTTTTATCCTATGCTTTATTAAATTGTATTTATGTTGTTTTAACCTATGCTTTATTAAATTGTATTTATGTTGTTTTATCCTATGCTTTATTAAATTGTATTTATGTTGTTTTAACCTATGCTTTATTAAATTGTATTTATGTTGTTTTAACCTATGCTTTATTAAATTGTATTTATGTTGTTTTATCCTATGCTTTATTAAATTGTATTTATGTTATTTTATCCTATGCTTTATTAAATTGTGTTTATGTTGTTTTATCCTATGCTTTATTAAATTGTATTTATGTTGTTTTATCCTATGCTTTATTAAATTGTGTTTATGTTGTTTTATCCTATGCTTTATTAAATTGTATTTATGTTCTTTTATCCTATGCTTTATTAAATTGTGTTTATGTTGTTTTATCCTATGCTTTATTAAATTGTATTTATGTTGTTTTATCCTATGCTTTATTAAATTGTGTTTATGTTGTTTTATCCTATGCTTTATTAAATTGTATTTATGTTGTTTTATCCTATGCTTTATTAAATTGTATTTATGTTCTTTTATCCTATGCTTTATTAAATTGTGTTTATGTTGTTTTATCCTATGCTTTATTAAATTGTATTTATGTTGTTTTATCCTATGCTTTATTAAATTGTGTTTATGTTGTTTTATCCTATGCTTTATTAAATTGTATTTATGTTGTTTTATCCTATGCTTTATTAAATTGTGTTTATGTTGTTTTATCCTATGCTTTATTAAATTGTATTTATGTTGTTTTATCCTATGCTTTATTAAATTGTGTTTATGTTGTTTTATCCTATGCTTTTTTAAATTGTATTTATGTTGTTTTATCCTATGCTTTATTAAATTGTATTTATATTGTTTTATTCTATGCTTTATTAAATTGTATTTATGTTGTTTTAATCTATGCTTTATTAAATTTTATTTATGTTGTTTTATCCTATGCTTTATTAAATTGTATTTATGTTGTTTTATCCTATGCTTTATTAAATTGTATTTATGTTGTTTTAACCTATGCTTTATTACATCCTGTTTATGTTGTTTTATTCTATGCTTTAATAAATTGTATTTATGTTGTTTTAATCTATGCTTTTTTAAATTTTATTTATGTTGTTTTATCCTATGCTTTATTAAATTGTATTTATGTTGTTTTAATCTATGCTTTTTTAAATTTTATTTATGTTGTTTTATCCTATGCTTTATTAAATTGTATTTATGTTGTTTTATCCTATGCTTTATTAAATTGTATTTATGTTGTTTTAACCTATGCTTTATTACATTCTGTTTATGTTGTTTTATTCTATGCTTTATTAAATTGTATTGATGTTGTTTTAATCTATGCTTTTTTAAATTTTATTTATGTTGTTTTATACTATGCTTTATTAAATTGTATTTATGTTGTTTTATCCTATGCTTTATTAAATTGTATTTATGTTGTTTTATCCTATGCTTTATTAAACTGCATTTATGTTGTTTTATCCTATGCTTTATTAAATTGTATTTATGTTGTTTTATTTTATGCTTTATTAAATTGTATTTATGTTGTTTTATCCTATGCTTTATTAAATTTTATTTATGTTGTTTTATCCTATGCTTTATTAAATTGTATTTATGTTGTTTTAACCGATGATTTACTAAATTGTATTTATGTTGTTTTATCCTATGCTTTATTAAATTGTATTTATGTTGTTTTATCCTATGCTTTATTAAATTGTATTTGTGTTGTTTTATCCTATGCTTTATTAAATTGTATTTATGTTGTTTTAACCTATGCTTTATTACATCGTGTTTATGTTGTTTTATCCTATGCTTTATTAAATTGTATTTATGTTGTTTTAACCTATGCTTTATTAAATTGTATTTATGTTGTTTTATCCTATGCTTTATTAAATTGTATTCATGTTGTTTTATCCAATGCTTTATTAAATTGTATTTATGTTGTTTTATCCTATGTTTCATTAAATTGTATTTATGTTGTTTTAACCTATGCTTTATTAAATTGTATTTATGCTGTTTTAACCCATGCTTTATTAAACTGTATTTATGTTGTTTTAACCCATGCTTTATTAAATTGTATTTATGTTGTTTTATCCTATGCTTTATTAAACTGTATTTATGTTGTTTTATCCTATGCTTTATTAAATTGTATTTATGTTGTTTTAACCTATGCTTTATTAAATTGTATTTATGTTGTTTTAACCTATGCTTTATTAAATTGTATTTATGTTGTTTTATCCTATGCTTTATTAAATTGTATTTATGTTATTTTATCCTATGCTTTATTAAATTGTGTTTATGTTGTTTTATCCTATGCTTTATTAAATTGTATTTATGTTGTTTTATCCTATGCTTTATTAAATTGTGTTTATGTTGTTTTATCCTATGCTTTATTAAATTGTATTTATGTTCTTTTATCCTATGCTTTATTAAATTGTGTTTATGTTGTTTTATCCTATGCTTTATTAAATTGTATTTATGTTGTTTTATCCTATGCTTTATTAAATTGTGTTTATGTTGTTTTATCCTATGCTTTATTAAATTGTATTTATGTTGTTTTATCCTATGCTTTATTAAATTGTATTTATGTTCTTTTATCCTATGCTTTATTAAATTGTGTTTATGTTGTTTTATCCTATGCTTTATTAAATTGTATTTATGTTGTTTTATCCTATGCTTTATTAAATTGTGTTTATGTTGTTTTATCCTATGCTTTATTAAATTGTATTTATGTTGTTTTATCCTATGCTTTATTAAATTGTGTTTATGTTGTTTTATCCTATGCTTTTTTAAATTGTATTTATGTTGTTTTATCCTATGCTTTATTAAATTGTATTTATATTGTTTTATTCTATGCTTTATTAAATTGTATTTATGTTGTTTTAATCTATGCTTTATTAAATTTTATTTATGTTGTTTTATCCTATGCTTTATTAAATTGTATTTATGTTGTTTTATCCTATGCTTTATTAAATTGTATTTATGTTGTTTTAACCTATGCTTTATTACATCCTGTTTATGTTGTTTTATTCTATGCTTTAATAAATTGTATTTATGTTGTTTTAATCTATGCTTTTTTAAATTTTATTTATGTTGTTTTATCCTATGCTTTATTAAATTGTATTTATGTTGTTTTAATCTATGCTTTTTTAAATTTTATTTATGTTGTTTTATCCTATGCTTTATTAAATTGTATTTATGTTGTTTTATCCTATGCTTTATTAAATTGTATTTATGTTGTTTTAACCTATGCTTTATTACATTCTGTTTATGTTGTTTTAACCTATGCTTTATTACATTCTGTTTATGTTGTTTTATTCTATGCTTTATTAAATTGTATTGATGTTGTTTTAATCTATGCTTTTTTAAATTTTATTTATGTTGTTTTATACTATGCTTTATTAAATTGTATTTATGTTGTTTTAATCTATGCTTTTTTAAATTTTATTTATGTTGTTTTATCCTATGCTTTATTAAATTATATTTATGTTGTTTTATCCTATGCTTTATTAAATTGTATTTATGTTGTTTTATCCTATGCTTTATTAAATTGTGTTTATGTTGTTTTATCCTATGCTTTATTAAATTGTATTTATGTTGTTTTATCCTATGCTTTATTAAATTGTGTTTATGTTGTTTTATCCTATGCTTTTTTAAATTGTATTTATGTTGTTTTATCCTATGCTTTATTAAATTGTATTTATATTGTTTTATTCTATGCTTTATTAAATTGTATTTATGTTGTTTTAATCTATGCTTTATTAAATTTTATTTATGTTGTTTTATCCTATGCTTTATTAAATTGTATTTATGTTGTTTTATCCTATGCTTTATTAAATTGTATTTATGTTGTTTTAACCTATGCTTTATTACATCCTGTTTATGTTGTTTTATTCTATGCTTTAATAAATTGTATTTATGTTGTTTTAATCTATGCTTTTTAAAATTTTATTTATGTTGTTTTATCCTATGCTTTATTAAATTATATTTATGTTGTTTTATCCTATGCTTTATTAAATTGTATTTATATTGTTTTATTCTATGCTTTATTAAATTGTATTTATGTTGTTTTAATCTATGCTTTATTAAATTTTATTTATGTTGTTTTATCCTATGCTTTATTAAATTGTATTTATGTTGTTTTATCCTATGCTTTATTAAATTGTATTTATGTTGTTTTATCCTATGCTTTATTAAATTGTATTTATGTTGTTTTAACCTATGCTTTATTACATCCTGTTTATGTTGTTTTATTCTATGCTTTAATAAATTGTATTTATGTTGTTTTAATCTATGCTTTTTTAAATTTTATTTATGTTGTTTTATCCTATGCTTTATTAAATTGTATTTATGTTGTTTTAATCTATGCTTTTTTAAATTTTATTTATGTTGTTTTATCCTATTCTTTATTAAATTGTATTTATGTTGTTTTATCCTATGCTTTATTAAATTGTATTTATGTTGTTTTAACCTATGCTTTATTACATTCTGTTTATGTTGTTTTATTCTATGCTTTATTAAATTGTATTGATGTTGTTTTAATCTATGCTTTTTTAAATTTTATTTATGTTGTTTTATCCTATGCTTTATTAAATTGTATTTATGTTGTTTTAATCTATGCTTTTTTAAATTTTATTTATGTTGTTTTATCCTATGCTTTATTAAATTATATTTATGTTGTTTTATCCTATGCTTTATTAAATTGTATTTATATTGTTTTATTCTATGCTTTATTAAATTGTATTTATGTTGTTTTAATCTATGCTTTATTAAATTTTATTTATGTTGTTTTATCCTATGCTTTATTAAATTGTATTTATGTTGTTTTATCCTATGCTTTATTAAATTGTATTTATGTTGTTTTAACCTATGCTTTATTACATCCTGTTTATGTTGTTTTATCCTATGCTTTATTAAATTGTGTTTATGTTGTTTTAACCTATGCTTTATTAAATTCTATTTATGTTGTTTTATCCTATGTTATATTAAATTGTATTTACGTGGTTTCATCCTATGCTTTATTAAATTGTATTTATTTTGTTTTAACCTATGCTTTATTAAATTGTTTTTATGTTGTTTTATCCTATGCTTTATTAAATTGTATTTATGTTGTTTTAACCTATGCTTTATTAAATTGTATTTATGTTGTTTTATCCTATGCTTTATTAAATTGTATTCATGTTGTTTTATCCAATGCTTTATTAAATTGTATTTATGTTGTTTTATCCTATGTTTTATTAAATTGTATTTATGTTGTTTTAACCTATGCTTTATTAAATTGTATTTATGCTGTTTTAACCCATGCTTTATTAAATTGTATTTATGTTGTTTTATCCTATGCTTTATTAAATTGTATTTATGTTGTTTTATCCTATGCTTTATTAAACTGCATTTATGTTGTTTTATCCTATGCTTTATTAAATTGTATTTATGTTGTTTTATTTTATGCTTTATTAAATTGTATTTATGTTGTTTTATCCTATGCTTTATTAAATTTTATTTATGTTGTTTTATCCTATGCTTTATTAAATTGTATTTATGTTGTTTTAACCGATGATTTACTAAATTGTATTTATGTTGTTTTATCCTATGCTTTATTAAATTGTATTTATTTTGTTTTATCCTATGCTTTATTAAATTGTATTTGTGTTGTTTTATCCTATGCTTTATTAAATTGTATTTATGTTGTTTTAACCTATGCTTTATTACATCGTGTTTATGTTGTTTTATCCTATGCTTTATTAAATTGTATTTATGTTGTTTTAACCTATGCTTTATTAAATTGTATTTATGTTGTTTTATCCTATGCGTTATTAAATTGTATTCATGTTGTTTTATCCAATGCTTTATTAAATTGTATTTATGTTGTTTTATCCTATGTTTCATTAAATTGTATTTATGTTGTTTTAACCTATGCTTTATTAAATTGTATTTATGCTGTTTTAACCCATGCTTTATTAAACTGTATTTATGTTGTTTTAACCCATGCTTTATTAAATTGTATTTATGTTGTTTTATCCTATGCTTTGTTAAACTGTATTTATGTTGTTGTATCCTATGCTTTATTAAATTGTATTTATGTTGTTTTATTTTATGCTTTATTAAATTGTATTTATGTTGTTTTATCCTATGCCTTATTAAATTTTATTTATGTTGTTTTATCCTATGCTTTATTAAATTGTATTTATGTTGTTTTAACCTATGATTTATAAAATTGTATTTATGTTGTTTTATCCTATGCTTTATTAAATTGTATTTATGTTGTTTTATCCTATGCTTTATTAAATTGTATTTGTGTTGTTTTATCCTATGCTTTATTAAATTGTATTTATGTTGTTTTAACCTATGCTTTATTACATCGTGTTTATGTTGTTTTATCCTATGCTTTATTAAATTGTGTTTATGTTGTTTTAACCTATGCTTTATTAAATTGTATTTATGTTGTTTTATCCTATGTTATATTAAAATGTATTTACGTGGTTTCATCCTATGCTTTATTAAATTGTATTTATTTTGTTTTAACGTATGCTTTATTAAATTGTATTTATGTTGTTTTATCCTATGCTTTATTAAATTGTATTTATGTTGTTTTATCCTATGCTTTATTAAATTGTATTTACGTGGTTTCATCCTATGCTTTATTAAATTGTATTTATGTTGTTTTAACCTATGCTTTATTAAATTGTATTTATGTTGTTTTATCCTATGCTTTATTAAATTGTATTCATGTTGTTTTATCCAATGCTTTATTAAATTGTATTTATGTTGTTTTATCCTATGTTTCATTAAATTGTATTTATGTTGTTTTAACCTATGCTTTATTAAATTGTATTTATGCTGTTTTAACCCATGCTTTATTAAATTGTATTTATGTTGTTTTATCCTATGCTTTATTAAATTGTATTTATGTTGTTTTATCCTATGCTATATTAAATTGTATTTATGTTGTTTTATCCTATGCTTTATTAAATTGTATTTATGTTGTTTTATCCTATGCTTTATTAAATTGTATTTATATTGTTTTATTCTATGCTTTATTAAATTGTATTTATGTTGTTTTAATCTATGCTTTTTTAAATTTTATTTATGTTGTTTTATCCTATGCTTTATTAAATTGTATTTATGTTATTTTAACCTATGCTTTATTACATCCTGTTTATGTTGTTTTATCCTATGCTTTATTAAATTGTATTTATGTTGTTTTAACCTATGCTTTATTAAATTGTATTTATGTTGTTTTATCCTATGCTTTATTAAATTGTATTTACGTGGTTTCATCCTATGCTTTATTAAATTGTATTTATGTTGTTTTAACCTATGCTTTATTAAATTGTATTTATGTTGTTTTATCCTATGCTTTATTAAATTGTATTTGTGTTGTTTTATCCTATGCTTTATTAAATTTTATTTATGTTGTTTTATCCTATGTTTCATTAAATTGTATTTATGTTGTTTTAACCTATGCTTTATTAAATTGTATTTATGCTGTTTTAACCCATGCTTTATTAAATTGTATTTATGTTGTTTTAATCTATGCTTTATTAAATTGTATTTATGTTGTTTTATCCTATGCTTTATTAAATTGTATTTACGTGGTTTCATCCTATGCTTTATTAAATTGTATTTATGTTGTTTTAACCTATGCTTTATTAAATTGTATTTATGTTGTTTTATCCTATGCTTTATTAAATTGTATTCATGTTGTTTTATCCAATGCTTTATTAAATTGTATTTATGTTGTTTTATCCTATGCTTCATTAAATTGTATTTATGTTGTTTTATCCTATGCTTTATTAAATTGTTTTTATGTGGTTTTATCCTATGCTTTATTAAATTGTATTTATGTTGTATTATCCTTTGCTTTATTAAATTGCATCTATCTTGTTTTATCCTATGCTTTATTAAATTGTATTTATGTTGTTTTAACCCATGCTTTATTAAATTGTATTTATGTTGTTTTATCCTATGCTTTATTAAATTGTATTTATGTTGTTTTGTCCTATGCTTTATTAAATTGTATTTATGTTGTTTTATCGTATGCTTTATTAAATTGTATTTATGTTGTTTTATCCTATGCTTTATTAAATTGTGTTTATGTTGTATTATCCTATGCTTTATTAAATTGTATTTATGTTGTTTTGTCCTATGCTTTATTAAATTGTATTTATGTTGTTTTATCGTATGCTTTATTAAATTGTATTTATGTTGTTTTATCCTATGCTTTATTAAATTGTGTTTATGTTGTATTATCCTATGCTTTATTAAATTGTATTTATGTTGTTTTATCCTATGTTTTATTAAATTGTATTTATGTTGTTTTATCGTATGCTTTCTTAAACTGCATTTATGTTGTTTTACCTATGCTTTATTAAATTGTATTTTTGTTGTTTTATCCTATGCTTTATTAAATTGTATTTATGTTGTTTTATCCTATGCTTCATTAAATTGTATTTATGTTGTTTTATCCTATGCTTTATTAAATTGTATTTATGTTGTTTTAACCCATGCTTCATTAAATTGTATTTATGTTGTTTTATCCTATGCTTCATTAAATTGTATTTATGTTCTTTTATCCTATGCTTTATTAAATTGTATTTATTTTCTTTTATCCTATGCTTTGTTAAATTGTATTTATGTTGTTTTAACCTATGCTTTATTAAATTGTATTTATGTTGTTTTATCCTATGCTTTATTAAATGGTATTTATGTTGTTTTTTCCTATGCTTTATTAAATTGTATTTATATTGTTTTAACCTATGCTTTATTAAACTGTATTTATGTTGTTTTATCCTATGCTTTATTAAATTGTATTTATGTTGTTTTATCCTATGCTTTATTAAATTGTATTTATATTGTTTTATTCTATGCTTTATTAAATTGTATTTATGTTGTTTTAATCTACGCTTTATTAAATTTTAATTATGTTGTTTTATCCTATGCTTTATTAAATTGTATTTATGTTATTTTATCCTATGCTTTATTAAATTGTATTTATGTTGTTTTAACCTATGCTTTATTACATCCTGTTTATGTTATTTTATACTATGATTTATTAAATTGTATTTATGTTGTTTTAACCTATGCTTTATTAAATTCTATTTATGTTGTTTTATCCTATGTTATATTAAATTGTATTTACGTGGTTTCATCCTTTGCTTTATTAAATTGTATTTATTTTGTTTTAACCTATGCTTTATTAAATTGTTTTTATGTTGTTTTATCCTATGCTTTATTAAATTGTATTTATGTTGTTTTAACCTATGCTTTATTAAATTGTATTTATGTTGTTTTATCCTATGCTTTATTAAACTGTATTTATGTTGTTTTATCCTATGCTTTATTAAATTGTATTTATGTTGTTTTATTTTATGCTTTATTAAATTGTATTTATGTTGTTTTATCCTATGCTTTATTAAATTTTATTTATGTTGTTTTATCCTATGCTTTATTAAATTGTATTTATGTTGTTTTAACCGATGATTTACTAAATTGTATTTATGTTGTTTTATCCTATGCTTTATTAAATTGTATTTATGTTGTTTTATCCTATGCTTTATTAAATTGGATTCATGTTGTTTTATCCAATGCTTTATTAAATTGTATTTATGTTGTTTTATCCTATGTTTCATTAAATTGTATTTATGTTGTTTTAACCTATGCTTTATTAAATTGTATTTATGCTGTTTTAACCCATGCTTTATTAAATTGTATTTATGTTGTTTTATCCTATGCTTTATTAAATTGTATTTATGTTGTTTTATCCTATGCTTTATTAAACTGTATTTATGTTGTTTTATACTATGCTTTATTAAATTGTATTTCTGTTGTTTTATTTTATGCTTTATTAAATTGTATTTACGTTGTTTTATCCTATGCTTTATTAAATTGTATTTATGTTGTTTTATCCTATGCTTTATTAAATTGTATTTATGTTGTTTTAACCGATGATTTACTAAATTGTATTTATGTTGTTTTATCCTATGCTTTATTAAATTGTATTTATGTTGTTTTATCCTATGCTTTATTAAATTGTATTTGTGTTGTTTTATCCTATGCTTTATTAAATTTTATTTATGTTGTTTTATCCTATGTTTCATTAAATTGTATTTATGTTGTTTTAACCTATGCTTTATTAAATTGTATTTATGCTGTTTTAACCCATGCTTTATTAAATTGTATTTATGTTGTTTTAATCTATGCTTTATTAAATTGTATTTATGTTGTTTTATCCTATGCTTTATTAAATTGTATTTACGTGGTTTCATCCTATGCTTTATTAAATTGTATTTATGTTGTTTTAACCTATGCTTTATTAAATTGTATTTATGTTGTTTTATCCTATGCTTTATTAAATTGTATTCATGTTGTTTTATCCAATGCTTTATTAAATTGTATTTATGTTGTTTTATCCTATGCTTCATTAAATTGTATTTATGTTGTTTTATCCTATGCTTTATTAAATTGTTTTTATGTGGTTTTATCCTATGCTTTATTAAATTGTATTTATGTTGTATTATCCTTTGCTTTATTAAATTGCATCTATCTTGTTTTATCCTATGCTTTATTAAATTGTATTTATGTTGTTTTAACCCATGCTTTATTAAATTGTATTTATATTGTTTTATCCTATGCTTTATTAAATTGTATTTATGTTGTTTTGTCCTATGCTTTATTAAATTGTATTTATGTTGTTTTATCGTATGCTTTATTAAATTGTATTTATGTTGTTTTATCCTATGCTTTATTAAATTGTGTTTATGTTGTAATATCCTATGCTTTATTAAATTGTATTTATGTTGTTTTGTCCTATGCTTTATTAAATTGTATTTATGTTGTTTTATCGTATGCTTTATTAAATTGTATTTATGTTGTTTTATCCTATGCTTTATTAAATTGTGTTTATGTTGTATTATCCTATGCTTTATTAAATTGTATTTATGTTGTTTTATCCTATGTTTTATTAAATTGTATTTATGTTGTTTTATCGTATGCTTTCTTAAACTGCATTTATGTTGTTTTACCTATGCTTTATTAAATTGTATTTTTGTTGTTTTATCCTATGCTTTATTAAATTGTATTTATGTTGTTTTATCCTATGCTTCATTAAATTGTATTTATGTTGTTTTATCCTATGCTTTATTAAATTGTATTTATGTTGTTTTAACCCATGCTTCATTAAATTGTATTTATGTTGTTTTATCCTATGCTTCATTAAATTGTATTTATGTTCTTTTATCCTATGCTTTATTAAATTGTATTTATTTTGTTTTATCCTATGCTTTGTTAAATTGTATTTATGTTGTTTTAACCTATGCTTTATTAAATTGTATTTATGTTGTTTTATCCTATGCTTTATTAAATGGTATTTATGTTGTTTTTTCCTATGCTTTATTAAATTGTATTTATATTGTTTTAACCTATGCTTTATTAAACTGTATTTATGTTGTTTTATCCTATGCTTTATTAAATTGTATTTATGTTGTTTTATCCTATGCTTTATTAAATTGTATTTATATTGTTTTATTCTATGCTTTATTAAATTGTATTTATGTTGTTTTAATCTACGCTTTATTAAATTTTAATTATGTTGTTTTATCCTATGCTTTATTAAATTGTATTTATGTTATTTTATCCTATGCTTTATTAAATTGTATTTATGTTGTTTTAACCTATGCTTTATTACATCCTGTTTATGTTGTTTTATCCTATGATTTATTAAATTGTATTTATGTTGTTTTAACCTATGCTTTATTAAATTCTATTTATGTTGTTTTATCCTATGTTATATTAAATTGTATTTACGTGGTTTCATCCTTTGCTTTATTAAATTGTATTTATTTTGTTTTAACCTATGCTTTATTAAATTGTTTTTATGTTGTTTTATCCTATGCTTTATTAAATTGTATTTATGTTGTTTTAACCTATGCTTTATTAAATTGTATTTATGTTGTTTTATCCTATGCTTTATTAAACTGTATTTATGTTGTTTTATCCTATGCTTTATTAAATTGTATTTATGTTGTTTTATTTTATGCTTTATTAAATTGTATTTATGTTGTTTTATCCTATGCTTTATTAAATTTTATTTATGTTGTTTTATCCTATGCTTTATTAAATTGTATTTATGTTGTTTTAACCGATGATTTACTAAATTGTATTTATGTTGTTTTATCCTATGCTTTATTAAATTGTATTTATGTTGTTTTATCCTATGCTTTATTAAATTGTATTTGTGTTGTTTTATCCTATGCTTTATTAAATTGTATTTATGTTGTTTTAACCTATGCTTTATTACATCGTGTTTATGTTGTTTTATCCTATGCTTTATTAATTTGTATTTATGTTGTTTTAACCTATGCTTTATTAAATTGTATTTATGTTGTTTTATCCTATGTTATATTAAATTGTATTTACGTGGTTTCATCCTATGCTTTATTAAATTGTATTTATTTTGTTTTAACGTATGCTTTATTAAATTGTATTTATGTTGTTTTATCCTATGCTTTATTAAATTGTATTTATGTTGTTTTAATCTATGCTTTATTAAATTGTATTTATGTTGTTTTATCCTATGCTTTATTAAATTGTATTTACGTGGTTTCATCCTATGCTTTATTAAATTGTATTTATGTTGTTTTAACCTATGCTTTATTAAATTGTATTTATGTTGTTTTATCCTATGCTGTATTAAATTGTATTCATGTTGTTTTATCCAATGCTTTATTAAATTGTATTTATGTTGTTTTATCCTATGCTTCATTAAATTGTATTTATGTTGTTTTAACCTATGCTTTATTAAATTGTATTTATGTTGTTTTATCCTATGCTTTTTTAAATTGTATTTATGTGATTTTATCCTATGCTTTATTAAATTGTATTTATGTTGTTTTATCCTATGCTTTATTAAATTGTATTTATCTGGTTTTATCCTATGCTTCATTAAATTGTATTTATGTTGTTTTATCCTATGATTTATTAAATTGTTTTTATGTGGTTTTATCCTATGCTTTATTAAATTGTATTTATGTTGTATTATCCTTTGCTTTATTAAATTGCATCTATCTTGTTTTATCCTATGCTTTATTAAATTGTATTTATGTTGTTTTAACCCATGCTTTATTAAATTGTATTTATGTTGTTTTATCCTATGCTTTATTAAATTGTATTTATGTTGTTTTGTCCTATGCTTTATTAAATTATATTTATGTTGTTTTATCGTATGCTTTATTAAATTGTATTTATGTTGTTTTATCCTATGCTTTATTAAATTGTGTTTATGTTGTATTATCCTATGCTTTATTAAATTGTATTTATGTTGTTTTATCCTATGTTTTATTAAATTGTATTTATGTTGTTTTATCGTATGCTTTCTTAAACTGCATTTATGTTGTTTTACCTATGCTTTATTAAATTGTATTTTTGTTGTTTTATCCTATGCTTTATTAAATTGTATTTATGTTGTTTTAACCTATGCTTTATTAAATTGTATTTATGTTGTTTTATCCTATACTTTATTAAATTGTATTTATGTTGTTTTAACCTATGCTTTATTAAATTGTATTTATGTTGTTTTATCCTATGCTTTATTAAATTGTATTTATGTTGTTTTATCCTATGCTTTATTAAATTGTGTTTATGTTGTTTTATCCTATGCTTTATTAAATTGTATTTATGTTGTTTTATCCTATGCTTTATTAAATTGTATTTATGTTGTTTTAACCTATGCTTTATTAAATTGTATTTATGTTGTTTTATTCTATGCTTTATTAAATTGTATTTATGTTGTTTTAACCTATGCTTTATTAAATTGTATTTATGTTGTTTTTTCCTATGCTTTATTAAATTGTATTTATGTTGTTTTAACCTATGCTTTATTAAATTGTATTTATGTTGTTTTAACCTATGCTTTATTAAATTGTATTTATGTTGTTTTATCCTATACTTTATTAAATTGTTTTTATGTTGTTTTATCCTATGCTTTATTAAATTGTGTTTATGTTGTTTTATCCTATGCTTTATTAAATTGTATTTAAGTTGTTTTATCCTATGCTTTATTAAATTGTGTTTATGTTGTTTTATCCTATGCTTTATTAAATTGTATTTATGTTGTTTTATCCTATGCTTTTTTAAATTGTATTTATGTGATTTTATCCTATGCTTTATTAAATTGTATTTATGTTGTTTTATCCTATGCTTTATTAAATTGTATTTATGTGGTTTTATCCTATGCTTCATTAAATTGTATTTATGTTGTTTTATCCTATGCTTTATTAAATTGTTTTTATGTGGTTTTATCCTATGCTTTATTAAATTGTATTTATGTTGTATTATCCTTTGCTTTATTAAATTGCATCTATCTTGTTTTATCCTATGCTTTATTAAATTGTATTTATGTTGTTTTAACCCATGCTTTATTAAATTGTATTTATGTTGTTTTATCCTATGCTTTATTAAATTGTATTTATGTTGTTTTGTCCTATGCTTTATTAAATTGTATTTATGTTGTTTTATCGTATGCTTTATTAAATTGTATTTATGTTGTTTTATCCTATGCTTTATTAAATTGTGTTTATGTTGTATTATCCTATGCTTTATTAAATTGTATTTATGTTGTTTTATCCTATGTTTTATTAAATTGTATTTATGTTGTTTTATCGTATGCTTTCTTAAACTGCATTTATGTTGTTTTACCTATGCTTTATTAAATTGTATTTTTGTTGTTTTATCCTATGCTTTATTAAATTGTATTTATGTTGTTTTAACCTATGCTTTATTAAATTGTATTTATGTTGTTTTATCCTATACTTTATTAAATTGTATTTATGTTGTTTTAACCTATGCTTTATTAAATTGTATTTATGTTGTTTTATCCTATGCTTTATTAAATTGTATTTATGTTGTTTTATCCTATGCTTTATTAAATTGTGTTTATGTTGTTTTATCCTATGCTTTATTAAATTGTATTTATGTTGTTTTATCCTATGCTTTATTAAATTGTATTTATGTTGTTTTAACCTATGCTTTATTAAATTGTATTTATGTTGTTTTATCCTATGCTTTATTAAATTGTATTTATGTTGTTTTAACCTATGCTTTATTAAATTGTATTTATGTTGTTTTATCCTATGCTTTATTAAATTGTATTTATGTTGTTTTAACCTATGCTTTATTAAATTGTATATATGTTGTTTTAACCTATGCTTTATTAAATTGTATTTATGTTGTTTTATCCTATACTTTATTAAATTGTATTTATGTTGTTTTATCCTATGCTTTATTAAATTGTGTTTATGTTGTTTTATCCTATGCTTTATTAAATTGTATTTAAGTTGTTTTATCCTATGCTTTATTAAATTGTGTTTATGTTGTTTTATCCTATGCTTTATTAAATTGTATTTATGTTGTTTTATCCTATGCTTTATTAAATTGTGTTTATGTTGTTTTATCCTATGCTTTATTAAATTGTATTTATGTTGTTTTATCCTATGCTTTATTAAATTGTGTTTATGTTGTTTTATCCTATGCTTTATTAAATTGTATTTATGTTGTTTTATCCTATGCTTTATTAAATTGTGTTTATGTTGTTTTATCCTATGCTTTTTTAAATTGTATTTATGTTGTTTTATCCTATGCTTTATTAAATTGTATTTATATTGTTTTATTCTATGCTTTATTAAATTGTATTTATGTTGTTTTAATCTATGCTTTATTAAATTTTATTTATGTTGTTTTATCCTATGATTTATTAAATTGTATTTATGTTGTTTTATCCTATGCTTTATTAAATTGTATTTATGTTGTTTTAACCTATGCTTTATTACATCCTGTTTATGTTGTTTTATTCTATGCTTTATTAAATTGTATTTATGTTGTTTTAATCTATGCTTTTTTAAATTTTATTTATGTTGTTTTATCCTATGCTTTATTAAATTGTATTTATGTTGTTTTAATCTATGCTTTTTTAAATTTTATTTATGTTGTTTTATCCTATGCTTTATTAAATTATATTTATGTTGTTTTAACCTATGATTTATTAAATTGTATTTATGTTGTTTTATCCTATGCTTTATTAAATTGTATTTATGTTGTTTTATCCTATGCTTTATTAAATTGTATTTATGTTGTTTTATCCTATGCTTTATTAAATTGTATTTATGTTGTTTTATCCTATGCTTTATTAAATTGTATTTATGTTGTTTTATTTTATGCTTTATTAAATTGTATTTATGTTGTTTCATCCTATGCTTTATTAAATTGTTTTTATATTGTTTTATTCTATGCTTTATTAAATTGTATTTATGTTGTTTTAATCTATGCTTTATTAAATTTTATTTATGTTGTTTTATCCTATGCTTTATTAAATTGTATTTATGTTGTTTTATCCTATGCTTTATTAAATTGTATTTATGTTGTTTTAACCTATGCTTTATTACATCCTGTTTATGTTGTTTTATCCTATGCTTTATTAAATTGTATTTATGTTGTTTTATCCTATGCTTTATTAAATTGTGTTTATGTTGTATTATCCTATGCTTTATTAAATTGTATTTATGTTGTTTTATCCTATGTTTTATTAAATTGTATTTATGTTGTTTTATCGTATGCTTTCTTAAACTGCATTTATGTTGTTTTACCTATGCTTTATTAAATTGTATTTTTGTTGTTTTATCCTATGCTTTATTAAATTGTATTTATGTTGTTTTATCCTATGCTTCATTAAATTGTATTTATGTTGTTTTATCCTATGCTTTATTAAATTGTATTTATGTTGTTTTAACCCATGCTTCATTAAATTGTATTTATGTTGTTTTATCCTATGCTTCATTAAATTGTATTTATGTTCTTTTATCCTATGCTTTATTAAATTGCATTTATTTTGTTTTATCCTATGCTTCGTTAAATTGTATTTATGTTGTTTTAACCTATGCTTTATTAAATTGTATTTATGTTGTTTTATCCTATGCTTTATTAAATGGTATTTATGTTGTTTTTTCCTATGCTTTATTAAATTGTATTTATATTGTTTTAACCTATGCTTTATTAAACTGTATTTATGTTGTTTTATCCTATGCTTTATTAAATTGTATTTATGTTGTTTTATCATATGCTTTATTAAATTGTATTTATGTTGTTTTAACCTATCCTTTATTAAATTGTATTTATGTTGTTTTAACCTATCCTTTATTAAATTGTATTTATGTTGTTTTAACCTATGCTTTATTAAATTGTATTTATGTTGTTTTAACCTATGCTTTATTAAATTGTATTTATGTTGTTTTATCCTATGCTTTATTAAATTGTATTTATGTTGTTTTAACCTATGCTTTATTAAATTGTATTTATGTTGTTTTATCCTACACTTTATTAAATTGTATTTATGTTGTTTTAACCTATGCTTTATTAAATTGTATTTATGTTGTTTTATCCTATGCTTTATTAAATTGTATTTATGTTGTTTTATCCTATGCTTTATTAAATTGTGTTTATGTTGTTTTATCCTATGCTTTATTAAATTGTATTTATGTTGTTTTATCCTATGCTTTATTAAATTGTATTTATGTTGTTTTAACCTATGCTTTATTAAATTGTATTTATGTTGTTTTATCATATGCTTTATTAAATTGTATTTATGTTGTTTTAACCTATGCTTTATTAAATTGTATTTATGTTGTTTTATCCTATGCTTTATTAAATTGTATTTATGTTGTTTTAACCTATGCTTTATTAAATTGTATTTATGTTGTTTTAACCTATGCTTTATTAAATTGTATTTATGTTGTTTTATCCTATGCTTTATTAAATTGTATTTATGTTGTTTTATCCTATGCTTTATTAAATTGTGTTTATGTTGTTTTATCCTATGCTTTATTAAATTGTATTTATGTTGTTTTATCCTATGCTTTATTAAATTGTGTTTATGTTGTTTTATCCTATGCTTTATTAAATTGTATTTATGTTGTTTTATCCTATGCTTTATTAAATTGTATTTATGTTGTTTTATTTTATGCTTTATTAAATTGTATTTATGTTGTTTTATCCTATGCTTTATTAAATTGTATTTATATTGTTTTATTCTATGCTTTATTAAATTGTATTTATGTTGTTTTAATCTATGCTTTCTTACATTTTATTTATGTTGTTTTATCCTATGCTTTATTAAATTGTATTTATGTTGTTTTATCCTATGCTTTATTAAATTGTATTTATGTTGTTTTAACCTATGCTTTATTACATCCTGTTTATGTTGTTTTATCCTATGCTTTATTAAATTGTATTTATGTTGTTTTAACCTATGCTTTATTAAATTCTATTTATGTTGTTTTATCCTATGTTATATTAAATTGTATTTACGTGGTTTCATCCTATGCTTTATTAAATTGTATTTATGTTGTTTTAACCTATGCTTTATTACATCGTGTTTATGTTGTTTTATCCTATGCTTTATTAAATTGTATTTATGTTGTTTTAACCTATGCTTTATTAAATTGTATTTATGTTGTTTTATCCTATGTTATATTAAATTGTATTCATGTTGTTTTATCCAATGCTTTATTAAATTGTATTTATTTTGTTTTAACGTATGCTTTATTAAATTGTATTTATGTTGTTTTAACCTATGCTTTATTAAATTGTATTTTTGTTGTTTTATCCTATGCTTTATTAAATGGTATTTATGTTGTTTTTTCCTATGCTTTATTAAATTGTATTTATATTGTTTTAACCTATGCTTTATTAAACTGAATTTATGTTGTTTTATCCTATGCTTTATTAAATTGTATTTATGTTGTTTTATCCTATGGTTTATTAAATTGTATTTATGTTGTTTTATCCTATACTTTATTAAATTGTATTTATGTTGTTTTAACCTATGCTTTATTAAATTGTATTTATGTTGTTTTATCCTATGCTTTATTAAATTGTATTTATGTTGTTTTATCCTATGCTTTATTAAATTGTGTTTATGTTGTTTTATCCTATGCTTTATTAAATTGTATTTATGTTGTTTTATCCTATGCTTTATTAAATTGTATTTATGTTGTTTTAACCTATGCTTTATTAAATTGTATTTATGTTGTTTTATCCTATGCTTTATTAAATTGTATTTATGTTGTTTTAACCTATGCTTTATTAAATTGTATTTATGTTGTTTTATCCTATGCTTTATTAAATTGTATTTATGTTGTTTTAACCTATGCTTTATTAAATTGTATTTATGTTGTTTTAACCTATGCTTTATTAAATTGTATTTATGTTGTTTTATACTATGCTTTACTAAATTGTATTTATGTTGTTTTATCCTATGCTTTATTAAATTGTGTTTATGTTGTTTTATCCTATGCTTTATTAAATTGTATTTATGTTGTTTTAGCCTATGCTTTATTAAATTGTGTTTATGTTGTTTTATCCTATGCTTTATTAAATTGTATTTATGTTGTTTTATCCTATGCTTTATTAAATTGTGTTTATGTTGTTTTATCCTATGCTTTATTAAATTGTATTTATGTTGTTTTATCCTATGCTTTATTAAATTGTGTTTATGTTGTTTTATCCTATGCTTTATTAAATTGTATTTATGTTGTTTTATTCTATGCTTTATTAAATTGTATTTATGTTGTTTTATCCTATGCTTTATTAAATTGTATTTATGTTGTTTTATCCTATGCTTTATTAAATTGTATTTATGTTGTTTTATTGTATGCTTTATTAAACTGCATTTATGTTGTTTTATCCTATGCTTTATTAAATTGTATTTATGTTGTTTTATCCTATGCTTTATTAAATTGTGTTTATGTTGTTTTATCCTATGCTTTATTAAATTGTATTTATGTTGTTTTATCCTATGCTTTATTAAATTGTATTTTTGTTGTTTTATCCTATGCTTTATTAAATGGTATTTATGTTGTTTTTTCCTATGCTTTATTAAATTGTATTTATATTGTTTTAACCTATGCTTTATTAAACTGAATTTATGTTGTTTTATCCTATGCTTTATTAAATTGTATTTATGTTGTTTTATCCTATGCTTTATTAAATTGTATTTATGTTGTTTTAACCTATCCTTTATTAAATTGTATTTATGTTGTTTTAACCTATGCTTTATTAAATTGTATTTATGTTGTTTTAACCTATGCTTTATTAAATTGTATTTATGTTGTTTTATCCTATGCTTTATTAAATTGTATTTATGTTGTTTTAACCTATGCTTTATTAAATTGTATTTATGTTGTTTTATCCTATACTTTATTAAATTGTATTTATGTTGTTTTAACCTATGCTTTATTAAATTGTATTTATGTTGTTTTATCCTATGCTTTATTAAATTGAATTTATGTTGTTTTATCCTATGCTTTATTAAATTGTGTTTATGTTGTTTTATCCTATGCTTTATTAAATTGTATTTATGTTGTTTTATCCTATGCTTTATTAAATTGTATTTATGTTGTTTTAACCTATGCTTTATTAAATTGTATTTATGTTGTTTTATCCTATGCTTTATTAAATTGTATTTATGTTGTTTTAACCTATGCTTTATTAAATTGTATTTATGTTGTTTTATCCTATGTTTTATTAAATTGTATTTATGTTGTTTTATCGTATGCTTTCTTAAACTGCATTTATGTTGTTTTACCTATGCTTTATTAAATTGTATTTTTGTTGTTTTATCCTATGCTTTATTAAATTGTATTTATGTTGTTTTAACCTATGCTTTATTAAATTGTATTTATGTTGTTTTATCCTATACTTTATTAAATTGTATTTATGTTGTTTTAACCTATGCTTTATTAAATTGTATTTATGTTGTTTTATCCTATGCTTTATTAAATTGTATTTATGTTGTTTTATCCTATGCTTTATTAAATTGTGTTTATGTTGTTTTATCCTATGCTTTATTAAATTGTATTTATGTTGTTTTATCCTATGCTTTATTAAATTGTATTTATGTTGTTTTATCCTATGCTTTATTAAATTGTGTTTATGTTGTTTTATCCTATGCTTTATTAAATTGTATTTATGTTGTTTTATCCTATGCTTTATTAAATTGTATTTATGTTGTTTTATCCTATGCTTTATTAAATTGTATTTATGTTGTTTTAACCTATGCTTTATTAAATTGTATTTATGTTGTTTTATCCTATGCTTTATTAAATTGTATTTATGTTGTTTTAACCTATGCTTTATTAAATTGTATTTATGTTGTTTTAACCTATGCTTTATTAAATTGTATTTATGTTGTTTTATACTATGCTTTACTAAATTGTATTTATGTTGTTTTATCCTATGCTTTATTAAATTGTGTTTATGTTGTTTTATCCTATGCTTTATTAAATTGTATTTATGTTGTTTTAGCCTATGCTTTATTAAATTGTGTTTATGTTGTTTTATCCTATGCTTTATTAAATTGTATTTATGTTGTTTTATCCTATGCTTTATTAAATTGTGTTTATGTTGTTTTATCCTATGCTTTATTAAATTGTATTTATGTTGTTTTATCCTATGCTTTATTAAATTGTGTTTATGTTGTTTTATCCTATGCTTTATTAAATTGTATTTATGTTGTTTTATTCTATGCTTTATTAAATTGTATTTATGTTGTTTTATCCTATGCTTTATTAAATTGTATTTATGTTGTTTTATCCTATGCTTTATTAAATTGTATTTATGTTGTTTTATTGTATGCTTTATTAAACTGCATTTATGTTGTTTTATCCTATGCTTTATTAAATTGTATTTATGTTGTTTTATCCTATGCTTTATTAAATTGTGTTTATGTTGTTTTATCCTATGCTTTATTAAATTGTATTTATGTTGTTTTATCCTATGCTTTATTAAATTGTATTTTTGTTGTTTTATCCTATGCTTTATTAAATGGTATTTATGTTGTTTTTTCCTATGCTTTATTAAATTGTATTTATATTGTTTTAACCTATGCTTTATTAAACTGAATTTATGTTGTTTTATCCTATGCTTTATTAAATTGTATTTATGTTGTTTTATCCTATGCTTTATTAAATTGTATTTATGTTGTTTTAACCTATCCTTTATTAAATTGTATTTATGTTGTTTTAACCTATGCTTTATTAAATTGTATTTATGTTGTTTTAACCTATGCTTTATTAAATTGTATTTATGTTGTTTTATCCTATGCTTTATTAAATTGTATTTATGTTGTTTTAACCTATGCTTTATTAAATTGTATTTATGTTGTTTTATCCTATACTTTATTAAATTGTATTTATGTTGTTTTAACCTATGCTTTATTAAATTGTATTTATGTTGTTTTATCCTATGCTTTATTAAATTGAATTTATGTTGTTTTATCCTATGCTTTATTAAATTGTGTTTATGTTGTTTTATCCTATGCTTTATTAAATTGTATTTATGTTGTTTTATCCTATGCTTTATTAAATTGTATTTATGTTGTTTTAACCTATGCTTTATTAAATTGTATTTATGTTGTTTTATCCTATGCTTTATTAAATTGTATTTATGTTGTTTTAACCTATGCTTTATTAAATTGTATTTATGTTGTTTTATCCTATGTTTTATTAAATTGTATTTATGTTGTTTTATCGTATGCTTTCTTAAACTGCATTTATGTTGTTTTACCTATGCTTTATTAAATTGTATTTTTGTTGTTTTATCCTATGCTTTATTAAATTGTATTTATGTTGTTTTAACCTATGCTTTATTAAATTGTATTTATGTTGTTTTATCCTATACTTTATTAAATTGTATTTATGTTGTTTTAACCTATGCTTTATTAAATTGTATTTATGTTGTTTTATCCTATGCTTTATTAAATTGTATTTATGTTGTTTTATCCTATGCTTTATTAAATTGTGTTTATGTTGTTTTATCCTATGCTTTATTAAATTGTATTTATGTTGTTTTATCCTATGCTTTATTAAATTGTATTTATGTTGTTTTAACCTATGCTTTATTAAATTGTATTTATGTTGTTTTATCCTATGCTTTATTAAATTGTATTTATGTTGTTTTAACCTATGCTTTATTAAATTGTATTTATGTTGTTTTATCCTATGCTTTATTAAATTGTATTTATGTTGTTTTAACCTATGCTTTATTAAATTGTATTTATGTTGTTTTAACCTATGCTTTATTAAATTGTATTTATGTTGTTTTATCCTATACTTTATTAAATTGTATTTATGTTGTTTTATCCTATGCTTTATTAAATTGTGTTTATGTTGTTTTATCCTATGCTTTATTAAATTGTATTTAAGTTGTTTTATCCTATGCTTTATTAAATTGTGTTTATGTTGTTTTATCCTATGCTTTATTAAATTGTATTTATGTTGTTTTATCCTATGCTTTATTAAATTGTGTTTATGTTGTTTTATCCTATGCTTTATTAAATTGTATTTATGTTGTTTTATCCTATGCTTTATTAAATTGTGTTTATGTTGTTTTATCCTATGCTTTATTAAATTGTATTTATGTTGTTTTATCCTATGCTTTATTAAATTGTGTTTATGTTGTTTTATCCTATGCTTTTTTAAATTGTATTTATGTTGTTTTATCCTATGCTTTATTAAATTGTATTTATATTGTTTTATGCTATGCTTTATTAAATTGTATTTATGTTGTTTTAATCTATGCTTTATTAAATTTTATTTATGTTGTTTTATCCTATGATTTATTAAATTGTATTTATGTTGTTTTATCCTATGCTTTATTAAATTGTATTTATGTTGTTTTAACCTATGCTTTATTACATCCTGTTTATGTTGTTTTATTCTATGCTTTATTAAATTGTATTTATGTTGTTTTAATCTATGCTTTTTTAAATTTTATTTATGTTGTTTTATCCTATGCTTTATTAAATTGTATTTATGTTGTTTTAATCTATGCTTTTTTAAATTTTATTTATGTTGTTTTATCCTATGCTTTATTAAATTATATTTATGTTGTTTTAACCTATGATTTATTAAATTGTATTTATGTTGTTTTATCCTATGCTTTATTAAATTGTATTTATGTTGTTTTATCCTATGCTTTATTAAATTGTATTTATGTTGTTTTATCCTATGCTTTATTAAATTGTATTTATGTTGTTTTATCCTATGCTTTATTAAATTGTATTTATGTTGTTTTATTTTATGCTTTATTAAATTGTATTTATGTTGTTTCATCCTATGCTTTATTAAATTGTTTTTATATTGTTTTATTCTATGCTTTATTAAATTGTATTTATGTTGTTTTAATCTATGCTTTATTAAATTTTATTTATGTTGTTTTATCCTATGCTTTATTAAATTGTATTTATGTTGTTTTATCCTATGCTTTATTAAATTGTATTTATGTTGTTTTAACCTATGCTTTATTACATCCTGTTTATGTTGTTTTATCCTATGCTTTATTAAATTGTATTTATGTTGTTTTATCCTATGCTTTATTAAATTGTGTTTATGTTGTATTATCCTATGCTTTATTAAATTGTATTTATGTTGTTTTATCCTATGTTTTATTAAATTGTATTTATGTTGTTTTATCGTATGCTTTCTTAAACTGCATTTATGTTGTTTTACCTATGCTTTATTAAATTGTATTTTTGTTGTTTTATCCTATGCTTTATTAAATTGTATTTATGTTGTTTTATCCTATGCTTCATTAAATTGTATTTATGTTGTTTTATCCTATGCTTTATTAAATTGTATTTATGTTGTTTTAACCCATGCTTCATTAAATTGTATTTATGTTGTTTTATCCTATGCTTCATTAAATTGTATTTATGTTCTTTTATCCTATGCTTTATTAAATTGCATTTATTTTGTTTTATCCTATGCTTCGTTAAATTGTATTTATGTTGTTTTAACCTATGCTTTATTAAATTGTATTTATGTTGTTTTATCCTATGCTTTATTAAATGGTATTTATGTTGTTTTTTCCTATGCTTTATTAAATTGTATTTATATTGTTTTAACCTATGCTTTTTTAAACTGTATTTATGTTGTTTTATCCTATGCTTTATTAAATTGTATTTATGTTGTTTTAACCTATCCTTTATTAAATTGTATTTATGTTGTTTTAACCTATGCTTTATTAAATTGTATTTATGTTGTTTTAACCTATGCTTTATTAAATTGTATTTATGTTGTTTTATCCTATGCTTTATTAAATTGTATTTATGTTGTTTTAACCTATGCTTTATTAAATTGTATTTATGTTGTTTTATCCTACACTTTATTAAATTGTATTTATGTTGTTTTAACCTATGCTTTATTAAATTGTATTTATGTTGTTTTATCCTATGCTTTATTAAATTGTATTTATGTTGTTTTATCCTATGCTTTATTAAATTGTGTTTATGTTGTTTTATCCTATGCTTTATTAAATTGTATTTATGTTGTTTTATCCTATGCTTTATTAAATTGTATTTATGTTGTTTTAACCTATGCTTTATTAAATTGTATTTATGTTGTTTTATCATATGCTTTATTAAATTGTATTTATGTTGTTTTAACCTATGCTTTATTAAATTGTATTTATGTTGTTTTATCCTATGCTTTATTAAATTGTATTTATGTTGTTTTAACCTATGCTTTATTAAATTGTATTTATGTTGTTTTAACCTATGCTTTATTAAATTGTATTTATGTTGTTTTATCCTATGCTTTATTAAATTGTATTTATGTTGTTTTATCCTATGCTTTATTAAATTGTGTTTATGTTGTTTTATCCTATGCTTTATTAAATTGTATTTATGTTGTTTTATCCTATGCTTTATTAAATTGTGTTTATGTTGTTTTATCCTATGCTTTATTAAATTGTATTTATGTTGTTTTATCCTATGCTTTATTAAATTGTATTTATGTTGTTTTATTTTATGCTTTATTAAATTGTATTTATGTTGTTTTATCCTATGCTTTATTAAATTGTATTTATATTGTTTTATTCTATGCTTTATTAAATTGTATTTATGTTGTTTTAATCTATGCTTTCTTACATTTTATTTATGTTGTTTTATCCTATGCTTTATTAAATTGTATTTATGTTGTTTTATCCTATGCTTTATTAAATTGTATTTATGTTGTTTTAACCTATGCTTTATTACATCCTGTTTATGTTGTTTTATCCTATGCTTTATTAAATTGTATTTATGTTGTTTTAACCTATGCTTTATTAAATTCTATTTATGTTGTTTTATCCTATGTTATATTAAATTGTATTTACGTGGTTTCATCCTATGCTTTATTAAATTGTATTTATGTTGTTTTAACCTATGCTTTATTACATCGTGTTTATGTTGTTTTATCCTATGCTTTATTAAATTGTATTTATGTTGTTTTAACCTATGCTTTATTAAATTGTATTTATGTTGTTTTATCCTATGTTATATTAAATTGTATTCATGTTGTTTTATCCAATGCTTTATTAAATTGTATTTATTTTGTTTTAACGTATGCTTTATTAAATTGTATTTATGTTGTTTTAACCTATGCTTTATTAAATTGTATTTTTGTTGTTTTATCCTATGCTTTATTAAATGATATTTATGTTGTTTTTTCCTATGCTTTATTAAATTGTATTTATATTGTTTTAACCTATGCTTTATTAAACTGAATTTATGTTGTTTTATCCTATGCTTTATTAAATTGTATTTATGTTGTTTTATCCTATGGTTTATTAAATTGTATTTATGTTGTTTTATCCTATACTTTATTAAATTGTATTTATGTTGTTTTAACCTATGCTTTATTAAATTGTATTTATGTTGTTTTATCCTATGCTTTATTAAATTGTATTTATGTTGTTTTATCCTATGCTTTATTAAATTGTGTTTATGTTGTTTTATCCTATGCTTTATTAAATTGTATTTATGTTGTTTTATCCTATGCTTTATTAAATTGTATTTATGTTGTTTTAACCTATGCTTTATTAAATTGTATTTATGTTGTTTTATCCTATGCTTTATTAAATTGTATTTATGTTGTTTTAACCTATGCTTTATTAAATTGTATTTATGTTGTTTTATCCTATGCTTTATTAAATTGTATTTATGTTGTTTTAACCTATGCTTTATTAAATTGTATTTATGTTGTTTTAACCTATGCTTTATTAAATTGTATTTATGTTGTTTTATACTATGCTTTACTAAATTGTATTTATGTTGTTTTATCCTATGCTTTATTAAATTGTGTTTATGTTGTTTTATCCTATGCTTTATTAAATTGTATTTATGTTGTTTTAGCCTATGCTTTATTAAATTGTGTTTATGTTGTTTTATCCTATGCTTTATTAAATTGTATTTATGTTGTTTTATCCTATGCTTTATTAAATTGTGTTTATGTTGTTTTATCCTATGCTTTATTAAATTGTATTTATGTTGTTTTATCCTATGCTTTATTAAATTGTGTTTATGTTGTTTTATCCTATGCTTTATTAAATTGTATTTATGTTGTTTTATTCTATGCTTTATTAAATTGTATTTATGTTGTTTTATCCTATGCTTTATTAAATTGTATTTATGTTGTTTTATCCTATGCTTTATTAAATTGTATTTATGTTGTTTTATTGTATGCTTTATTAAACTGCATTTATGTTGTTTTATCCTATGCTTTATTAAATTGTATTTATGTTGTTTTATCCTATGCTTTATTAAATTGTGTTTATGTTGTTTTATCCTATGCTTTATTAAATTGTATTTATGTTGTTTTATCCTATGCTTTATTAAATTGTATTTTTGTTGTTTTATCCTATGCTTTATTAAATGGTATTTATGTTGTTTTTTCCTATGCTTTATTAAATTGTATTTATATTGTTTTAACCTATGCTTTATTAAACTGAATTTATGTTGTTTTATCCTATGCTTTATTGAATTGTATTTATGTTGTTTTATCCTATGCTTTATTAAATTGTATTTATGTTGTTTTAAACTATCCTTTATTAAATTGTATTTATGTTGTTTTAACATATGCTTTATTAAATTGTATTTATGTTGTTTTAACCTATGCTTTATTAAATTGTATTTATGTTGTTTTATCCTATGCTTTATTAAATTGTATTTATGTTGTTTTAACCTATGCTTTATTAAATTGTATTTATGTTGTTTTATCCTATACTTTATTAAATTGTATTTATGTTGTTTTAACCTATGCTTTATTAAATTGTATTTATGTTGTTTTATCCTATGCTTTATTAAATTGAATTTATGTTGTTTTATCCTATGCTTTATTAAATTGTGTTTATGTTGTTTTATCCTATGCTTTATTAAATTGTATTTATGTTGTTTTATCCTATGCTTTATTAAATTGTATTTATGTTGTTTTAACCTATGCTTTATTAAATTGTATTTATGTTGTTTTATCCTATGCTTTATTAAATTGTATTTATGTTGTTTTAACCTATGCTTTATTAAATTGTATTTATGTTGTTTTATCCTATGCTTTATTAAATTGTATTTATGTTGTTTTATTTTATGCTTTATTAAATTGTATTTATGTTGTTTCATCCTATGCTTTATTAAATTGTTTTTATATTGTTTTATTCTATGCTTTATTAAATTGTATTTATGTTGTTTTAATCTATGCTTTATTAAATTTTATTTATGTTGTTTTATCCTATGCTTTATTAAATTGTATTTATGTTGTTTTATCCTATGCTTTATTAAATTGTATTTATGTTGTTTTAACCTATGCTTTATTACATCCTGTTTATGTTGTATTATCCTATGCTTTATTAAATTGTATTTATGTTGTTTTATCCTATGCTTTATTAAATTGTGTTTATGTTGTATTATCCTATGCTTTATTAAATTGTATTTATGTTGTTTTATCCTATGTTTTATTAAATTGTATTTATGTTGTTTTATCGTATGCTTTCTTAAACTGCATTTATGTTGTTTTACCTATGCTTTATTAAATTGTATTTTTGTTGTTTTATCCTATGCTTTATTAAATTGTATTTATGTTGTTTTATCCTATGCTTCATTAAATTGTATTTATGTTGTTTTATCCTATGTTTTATTAAATTGTATTTATGTTGTTTTAACCCATGCTTCATTAAATTGTATTTATGTTGTTTTATCCTATGCTTCATTAAATTGTATTTATGTTCTTTTATCCTATGCTTTATTAAATTGCATTTATTTTGTTTTATCCTATGCTTCGTTAAATTGTATTTATGTTGTTTTAACCTATGCTTTATTAAATTGTATTTATGTTGTTTTATCCTATGCTTTATTAAATGGTATTTATGTTGTTTTTTCCTATGCTTTATTAAATTGTATTTATATTGTTTTAACCTATGCTTTATTAAACTGTATTTATGTTGTTTTATCCTATGCTTTATTAAATTGTATTTATGTTGTTTTATCCTATGCTTTATTAAATTGTATTTATGTTGTTTTAACCTATCCTTTATTAAATTGTATTTATGTTGTTTTAACCTATCCTTTATTAAATTGTATTTATGTTGTTTTAACCTATGCTTTATTAAATTGTATTTATGTTGTTTTAACCTATGCTTTATTAAATTGTATTTATGTTGTTTTATCCTATGCTTTATTAAATTGTATTTATGTTGTTTTAACCTATGCTTTATTAAATTGTATTTATGTTGTTTTATCCTACACTTTATTAAATTGTATTTATGTTGTTTTAACCTATGCTTTATTAAATTGTATTTATGTTGTTTTATCCTATGCTTTATTAAATTGTATTTATGTTGTTTTATCCTATGCTTTATTAAATTGTGTTTATGTTGTTTTATCCTATGCTTTATTAAATTGTATTTATGTTGTTTTATCCTATGCTTTATTAAATTGTATTTATGTTGTTTTAACCTATGCTTTATTAAATTGTATTTATGTTGTTTTATCATATGCTTTATTAAATTGTATTCATGTTGTTTTAACCTATGCTTTATTAAATTGTATTTATGTTGTTTTATCCTATGCTTTATTAAATTGTATTTATGTTGTTTTAACCTATGCTTTATTAAATTGTATTTATGTTGTTTTAACCTATGCTTTATTAAATTGTATTTATGTTGTTTTATCCTATGCTTTATTAAATTGTATTTATGTTGTTTTATCCTATGCTTTATTAAATTGTGTTTATGTTGTTTTATCCTATGCTTTATTAAATTGTATTTATGTTGTTTTATCCTATGCTTTATTAAATTGTGTTTATGTTGTTTTATCCTATGCTTTATTAAATTGTATTTATGTTGTTTTATCCTATGCTTTATTAAATTGTATTTATGTTGTTTTATTTTATGCTTTATTAAATTGTATTTATGTTGTTTTATCCTATGCTTTATTAAATTGTATTTATATTGTTTTATTCTATGCTTTATTAAATTGTATTTATGTTGTTTTAATCTATGCTTTCTTAAATTTTATTTATGTTGTTTTATCCTATGCTTTATTAAATTGTATTTATGTTGTTTTATCCTATGCTTTATTAAATTGTATTTATGTTGTTTTAACCTATGCTTTATTACATCCTGTTTATGTTGTTTTATCCTATGCTTTATTAAATTGTATTTATGTTGTTTTAACCTATGCTTTATTAAATTCTATTTATGTTGTTTTATCCTATGTTATATTAAATTGTATTTACGTGGTTTCATCCTATGCTTTATTAAATTGTATTTATGTTGTTTTAACCTATGCTTTATTACATCGTGTTTATGTTGTTTTATCCTATGCTTTATTAAATTGTATTTATGTTGTTTTAACCTATGCTTTATTAAATTGTATTTATGTTGTTTTATCCTATGTTATATTAAATTGTATTCATGTTGTTTTATCCAATGCTTTATTAAATTGTATTTATTTTGTTTTAACGTATGCTTTATTAAATTGTATTTATGTTGTTTTAACCTATGCTTTATTAAATTGTATTTTTGTTGTTTTATCCTATGCTTTATTAAATGGTATTTATGTTGTTTTTTCCTATGCTTTATTAAATTGTATTTATATTGTTTTAACCTATGCTTTATTAAACTGAATTTATGTTGTTTTATCCTATGCTTTATTAAATTGTATTTATGTTGTTTTATCCTATGCTTTATTAAATTGTATTTATGTTGTTTTAACCTATCCTTTATTAAATTGTATTTATGTTGTTTTAACCTATGCTTTATTAAATTGTATTTATGTTGTTTTAACCTATGCTTTATTAAATTGTATTTATGTTGTTTTATCCTATGCTTTATTAAATTGTATTTATGTTGTTTTAACCTATGCTTTATTAAATTGTATTTATGTTGTTTTATCCTATACTTTATTAAATTGTATTTATGTTGTTTTAACCTATGCTTTATTAAATTGTATTTATGTTGTTTTATCCTATGCTTTATTAAATTGTATTTATGTTGTTTTATCCTATGCTTTATTAAATTGTGTTTATGTTGTTTTATCCTATGCTTTATTAAATTGTATTTATGTTGTTTTATCCTATGCTTTATTAAATTGTATTTATGTTGTTTTAACCTATGCTTTATTAAATTGTATTTATGTTGTTTTATCCTATGCTTTATTAAATTGTATTTATGTTGTTTTAACCTATGCTTTATTAAATTGTATTTATGTTGTTTTATCCTATGCTTTATTAAATTGTGTTTATGTTGTTTTATCCTATGCTTTATTAAATTGTATTTATGTTGTTTTATTCTATGCTTTATTAAATTGTATTTATGTTGTTTTATCCTATGCTTTATTAAATTGTATTTATGTTGTTTTATCCTATGCTTTATTAAATTGTATTTATGTTGTTTTATTGTATGCTTTATTAAACTGCATTTATGTTGTTTTATCCTATGCTTTATTAAATTGTATTTATGTTGTTTTATCCTATGCTTTATTAAATTGTGTTTATGTTGTTTTATCCTATGCTTTATTAAATTGTATTTATGTTGTTTTATCCTATGCTTTATTAAATTGTATTTATGTTGTGTTATCCTATGCTTTATTAAATTGTGTTTATGTTGTTTTATCCTATGCTTTATTAAATGGTATTTATGTTGTTTTATCCTATGCTTTATTAAATTGTATTTATGGTGTTTTATCCTATGCTTTATTAAATTGTATTTATGTGGTTTTATCCTATGCTTTATTAAATTGTATTTATGTTGTTTTATCCTATGCTTTATTAAATTGCATCTATCTTGTTTTATCCTATGCTTTATTAAATTGTATTTATGTTGTTTTATCCTATGCTTTATTAAATTGTATTTATGTGGTTTTATCCTATGCTTTATTAAATTGTATTTATGTTGTTTTATCCTATGCTTTATTAAATTGTATTTATGTGGTTTTATCCTATGATTTATTAAATTACATTTATGTTGTTTTATCCTATGCTTTATTAAATTGTATTTATGTTGTTTTAACCCATGCTTTATTAAATTGTATTTATGTTGTTTTATCCTATGCTTTATTAAATTGTATTTATGTTGTTTTGTCCTATGCTTTATTAAATTGTATTTATGTTGTTTTATCCTATGCTTTATTAAATTGTATTTATGTTGTTTTATCCTATGCTTTATTAAATTGTGTTTATGTTGTATTATCCTATGCTTTATTAAATTGTATTTATGTTGTTTTATCCTATGTTTTATTAAATTGTATTTATGTTGTTTTATCGTATGCTTTATTAAACTGCATTTATGTTGTATTATCCTATGCTTCATTAAATTGCATCTATCTTGTTTTATCCTATGCTTTATTAAATTGTATTTATGTTGTTTTATCCTATACTTTATTAAATTGTATTTATGTGGTTTTATCCTATGCTTTATTAAATTGTATTTATGTTGTTTTATCCTATGCTTTATTAAATAGTATTTATGTGGTTTTATCCTATGATTTATTAAATTGTATTTATGTTGTTTTATGCTATGCGTTATTAAATTGTATTTATGTTGTTTTAACCCATGCTTTATTAAATTGTATTTATGTTGTTTTATCCTATGCTTTATAAAATTGTATTTATGTTGTTTTATCGTATGCTTTATTAAATTGTATTTATGTTGTTTTATCCTATGCTTTATTAAATTGTGTTTATGTTGTATTATCCTATGCTTTATTAAATTGTATTTATGTTGTTTTATTGTATGCTTTATTAAACTGCATTTATGTTGTTTTACCTATGCTTTATTAAATTGTATTTTTGTTGTTTTATCCTATGCTTTATTAAATTGTGTTTATGTTGTTTTATCCTATGCTTTATTAAATTGTATTTATGTTGTTTTATCCTAGGCTTTATTAAATTGTATTTATGTTGTTTTATCCTATGCTTTATTAAATTGTGTTTATGTTGTTTTAATCTATGCTTTATTAAATTTTATTTATGTTGTTTTATCCTATGCTTTATTAAATTGTATTTATGTTGTTTTATCCTATGCTTTATTAAATTGTATTTATGTTGTTTTAACCTATGCTTTATTACATCCTGTTTATGTTGTTTTATCCTATGCTTTATTAAATTGTATTTATGTTGTTTTATCCTATGCTTTATTAAATTGTGTTTATGTTGTATTATCCTATGCTTTATTAAATTGTATTTATGTTGTTTTATCCTATGTTTTATTAAATTGTATTTATGTTGTTTTATCGTATGCTTTCTTAAACTGCATTTATGTTGTTTTACCTATGCTTTATTAAATTGTATTTTTGTTGTTTTATCCTATGCTTTATTAAATTGTATTTATGTTGTTTATCCTATGCTTCATTAAATTGTATTTATGTTGTTTTATCCTATGTTTTATTAAATTGTATTTATGTTGTTTTAACCCATGCTTCATTAAATTGTATTTATGTTGTTTTATCCTATGCTTCATTAAATTGTATTTATGTTCTTTTATCCTATGCTTTATTAAATTGCATTTATTTTGTTTTATCCTATGCTTCGTTAAATTGTATTTATGTTGTTTTAACCTATGCTTTATTAAATTGTATTTATGTTGTTTTATCCTATGCTTTATTAAATGGTATTTATGTTGTTTTTTCCTATGCTTTATTAAATTGTATTTATATTGTTTTAACCTATGCTTTATTAAACTGTATTTATGTTGTTTTATCCTATGCTTTATTAAATTGTATTTATGTTGTTTTATCCTATGCTTTATTAAATTGTATTTATGTTGTTTTAACCTATCCTTTATTAAATTGTATTTATGTTGTTTTAACCTATCCTTTATTAAATTGTATTTATGTTGTTTTAACCTATGCTTTATTAAATTGTATTTATGTTGTTTTAACCTATGCTTTATTAAATTGTATTTATGTTGTTTTATCCTATGCTTTATTAAATTGTATTTATGTTGTTTTAACCTATGCTTTATTAAATTGTATTTATGTTGTTTTATCCTACACTTTATTAAATTGTATTTATGTTGTTTTAACCTATGCTTTATTAAATTGTATTTATGTTGTTTTATCCTATGCTTTATTAAATTGTATTTATGTTGTTTTATCCTATGCTTTATTAAATTGTGTTTATGTTGTTTTATCCTATGCTTTATTAAATTGTATTTATGTTGTTTTATCCTATGCTTTATTAAATTGTATTTATGTTGTTTTAACCTATGCTTTATTAAATTGTATTTATGTTGTTTTATCATATGCTTTATTAAATTGTATTTATGTTGTTTTAACCTATGCTTTATTAAATTGTATTTATGTTGTTTTATCCTATGCTTTATTAAATTGTATTTATGTTGTTTTAACCTATGCTTTATTAAATTGTATTTATGTTGTTTTAACCTATGCTTTATTAAATTGTATTTATGTTGTTTTATCCTATGCTTTATTAAATTGTATTTATGTTGTTTTATCCTATGCTTTATTAAATTGTGTTTATGTTGTTTTATCCTATGCTTTATTAAATTGTATTTATGTTGTTTTATCCTATGCTTTATTAAATTGTGTTTATGTTGTTTTATCCTATGCTTTATTAAATTGTATTTATGTTGTTTTATCCTATGCTTTATTAAATTGTATTTATGTTGTTTTATTTTATGCTTTATTAAATTGTATTTATGTTGTTTTATCCTATGCTTTATTAAATTGTATTTATATTGTTTTATTCTATGCTTTATTAAATTGTATTTATGTTGTTTTAATCTATGCTTTCTTAAATTTTATTTATGTTGTTTTATCCTATGCTTTATTAAATTGTATTTATGTTGTTTTATCCTATGCTTTATTAAATTGTATTTATGTTGTTTTAACCTATGCTTTATTACATCCTGTTTATGTTGTTTTATCCTATGCTTTATTAAATTGTATTTATGTTGTTTTAACCTATGCTTTATTAAATTCTATTTATGTTGTTTTATCCTATGTTATATTAAATTGTATTTACGTGGTTTCATCCTATGCTTTATTAAATTGTATTTATGTTGTTTTAACCTATGCTTTATTACATCGTGTTTATGTTGTTTTATCCTATGCTTTATTAAATTGTATTTATGTTGTTTTAACCTATGCTTTATTAAATTGTATTTATGTTGTTTTATCCTATGTTATATTAAATTGTATTCATGTTGTTTTATCCAATGCTTTATTAAATTGTATTTATTTTGTTTTAATGTATGCTTTATTAAATTGTATTTATGTTGTTTTAACCTATGCTTTATTAAATTGTATTTTTGTTGTTTTATCCTATGCTTTATTAAATGGTATTTATGTTGTTTTTTCCTATGCTTTATTAAATTGTATTTATATTGTTTTAACCTATGCTTTATTAAACTGAATTTATGTTGTTTTATCCTATGCTTTATTAAATTGTATTTATGTTGTTTTATCCTATGCTTTATTAAATTGTATTTATGTTGTTTTAACCTATCCTTTATTAAATTGTATTTATGTTGTTTTAACCTATGCTTTATTAAATTGTATTTATGTTGTTTTAACCTATGCTTTATTAAATTGTATTTATGTTGTTTTATCCTATGCTTTATTAAATTGTATTTATGTTGTTTTAACCTATGCTTTATTAAATTGTATTTATGTTGTTTTATCCTATACTTTATTAAATTGTATTTATGTTGTTTTAACCTATGCTTTATTAAATTGTATTTATGTTGTTTTATCCTATGCTTTATTAAATTGTATTTATGTTGTTTTATCCTATGCTTTATTAAATTGTGTTTATGTTGTATTATCCTATGCTTTATTAAATTGTATTTATGTTGTTTTATCCTATGTTTTATTAAATTGTATTTATGTTGTTTTATCGTATGCTTTATTAAACTGCATTTATGTTGTATTATCCTATGCTTCATTAAATTGCATCTATCTTGTTTTATCCTATGCTTTATTAAATTGTATTTATGTTGTTTTATCCTATACTTTATTAAATTGTATTTATGTGGTTTTATCCTATGCTTTATTAAATTGTATTTATGTTGTTTTATCCTATGCTTTATTAAATAGTATTTATGTGGTTTTATCCTATGATTTATTAAATTGTATTTATGTTGTTTTATGCTATGCGTTATTAAATTGTATTTATGTTGTTTTAACCCATGCTTTATTAAATTGTATTTATGTTGTTTTATCCTATGCTTTATAAAATTGTATTTATGTTGTTTTATCGTATGCTTTATTAAATTGTATTTATGTTGTTTTATCCTATGCTTTATTAAATTGTGTTTATGTTGTATTATCCTATGCTTTATTAAATTGTATTTATGTTGTTTTATTGTATGCTTTATTAAACTGCATTTATGTTGTTTTACCTATGCTTTATTAAATTGTATTTTTGTTGTTTTATCCTATGCTTTATTAAATTGTGTTTATGTTGTTTTATCCTATGCTTTATTAAATTGTATTTATGTTGTTTTATCCTAGGCTTTATTAAATTGTATTTATGTTGTTTTATCCTATGCTTTATTAAATTGTGTTTATGTTGTTTTAATCTATGCTTTATTAAATTTTATTTATGTTGTTTTATCCTATGCTTTATTAAATTGTATTTATGTTGTTTTATCCTATGCTTTATTAAATTGTATTTATGTTGTTTTAACCTATGCTTTATTACATCCTGTTTATGTTGTTTTATCCTATGCTTTATTAAATTGTATTTATGTTGTTTTATCCTATGCTTTATTAAATTGTGTTTATGTTGTATTATCCTATGCTTTATTAAATTGTATTTATGTTGTTTTATCCTATGTTTTATTAAATTGTATTTATGTTGTTTTATCGTATGCTTTCTTAAACTGCATTTATGTTGTTTTACCTATGCTTTATTAAATTGTATTTTTGTTGTTTTATCCTATGCTTTATTAAATTGTATTTATGTTGTTTTATCCTATGCTTCATTAAATTGTATTTATGTTGTTTTATCCTATGTTTTATTAAATTGTATTTATGTTGTTTTAACCCATGCTTCATTAAATTGTATTTATGTTGTTTTATCCTATGCTTCATTAAATTGTATTTATGTTCTTTTATCCTATGCTTTATTAAATTGCATTTATTTTGTTTTATCCTATGCTTCGTTAAATTGTATTTATGTTGTTTTAACCTATGCTTTATTAAATTGTATTTATGTTGTTTTATCCTATGCTTTATTAAATGGTATTTATGTTGTTTTTTCCTATGCTTTATTAAATTGTATTTATATTGTTTTAACCTATGCTTTATTAAACTGTATTTATGTTGTTTTATCCTATGCTTTATTAAATTGTATTTATGTTGTTTTATCCTATGCTTTATTAAATTGTATTTATGTTGTTTTAACCTATCCTTTATTAAATTGTATTTATGTTGTTTTAACCTATCCTTTATTAAATTGTATTTATGTTGTTTTAACCTATGCTTTATTAAATTGTATTTATGTTGTTTTAACCTATGCTTTATTAAATTGTATTTATGTTGTTTTATCCTATGCTTTATTAAATTGTATTTATGTTGTTTTAACCTATGCTTTATTAAATTGTATTTATGTTGTTTTATCCTACACTTTATTAAATTGTATTTATGTTGTTTTAACCTATGCTTTATTAAATTGTATTTATGTTGTTTTATCCTATGCTTTATTAAATTGTATTTATGTTGTTTTATCCTATGCTTTATTAAATTGTGTTTATGTTGTTTTATCCTATGCTTTATTAAATTGTATTTATGTTGTTTTATCCTATGCTTTATTAAATTGTATTTATGTTGTTTTAACCTATGCTTTATTAAATTGTATTTATGTTGTTTTATCATATGCTTTATTAAATTGTATTTATGTTGTTTTAACCTATGCTTTATTAAATTGTATTTATGTTGTTTTATCCTATGCTTTATTAAATTGTATTTATGTTGTTTTAACCTATGCTTTATTAAATTGTATTTATGTTGTTTTAACCTATGCTTTATTAAATAGTATTTATGTTGTTTTATCCTATGCTTTATTAAATTGTATTTATGTTGTTTTATCCTATGCTTTATTAAATTGTGTTTATGTTGTTTTATCCTATGCTTTATTAAATTGTATTTATGTTGTTTTATCCTATGCTTTATTAAATTGTGTTTATGTTGTTTTATCCTATGCTTTATTAAATTGTATTTATGTTGTTTTATCCTATGCTTTATTAAATTGTATTTATGTTGTTTTATTTTATGCTTTATTAAATTGTATTTATGTTGTTTTATCCTATGCTTTATTAAATTGTATTTATATTGTTTTATTCTATGCTTTATTAAATTGTATTTATGTTGTTTTAATCTATGCTTTCTTAAATTTTATTTATGTTGTTTTATCCTATGCTTTATTAAATTGTATTTATGTTGTTTTATCCTATGCTTTATTAAATTGTATTTATGTTGTTTTAACCTATGCTTTATTACATCCTGTTTATGTTGTTTTATCCTATGCTTTATTAAATTGTATTTATGTTGTTTTAACCTATGCTTTATTAAATTCTATTTATGTTGTTTTATCCTATGTTATATTAAATTGTATTTACGTGGTTTCATCCTATGCTTTATTAAATTGTATTTATGTTGTTTTAACCTATGCTTTATTACATCGTGTTTATGTTGTTTTATCCTATGCTTTATTAAATTGTATTTATGTTGTTTTAACCTATGCTTTATTAAATTGTATTTATGTTGTTTTATCCTATGTTATATTAAATTGTATTCATGTTGTTTTATCCAATGCTTTATTAAATTGTATTTATTTTGTTTTAACGTATGCTTTATTAAATTGTATTTATGTTGTTTTAACCTATGCTTTATTAAATTGTATTTTTGTTGTTTTATCCTATGCTTTATTAAATGGTATTTATGTTGTTTTTTACTATGCTTTATTAAATTGTATTTATATTGTTTTAACCTATGCTTTATTAAACTGAATTTATGTTGTTTTATCCTATGCTTTATTAAATTGTATTTATGTTGTTTTATCCTATGCTTTATTAAATTGTATTTATGTTGTTTTAACCTATCCTTTATTAAATTGTATTTATGTTGTTTTAACCTATGCTTTATTAAATTGTATTTATGTTGTTTTAACCTATGCTTTATTAAATTGTATTTATGTTGTTTTATCCTATGCTTTATTAAATTGTATTTATGTTGTTTTAACCTATGCTTTATTAAATTGTATTTATGTTGTTTTATCCTATACTTTATTAAATTGTATTTATGTTGTTTTAACCTATGCTTTATTAAATTGTATTTATGTTGTTTTATCCTATGCTTTATTAAATTGTATTTATGTTGTTTTATCCTATGCTTTATTAAATTGTGTTTATGTTGTTTTATCCTATGCTTTATTAAATTGTATTTATGTTGTTTTATCCTATGCTTTATTAAATTGTATTTATGTTGTTTTAACCTATGCTTTATTAAATTGTATTTATGTTGTTTTATCCTATGCTTTATTAAATTGTATTTATGTTGTTTTAACCTATGCTTTATTAAATTGTATTTATGTTGTTTTATCCTATGCTTTATTAAATTGTATTTATGTTGTTTTAACCTATGCTTTATTAAATTGTATTTATGTTGTTTTAACCTATGCTTTATTAAATTGTATTTATGTTGTTTTATACTATGCTTTATTAAATTGTATTTATGTTGTTTTATCCTATGCTTTATTAAATTGTGTTTATGTTGTTTTATCCTATGCTTTATTAAATTGTATTTATGTTGTTTTAGCCTATGCTTTATTAAATTGTGTTTATGTTGTTTTATCCTATGCTTTATTAAATTGTATTTATGTTGTTTTATCCTATGCTTTATTAAATTGTGTTTATGTTGTTTTATCCTATGCTTTATTAAATTGTATTTATGTTGTTTTATCCTATGCTTTATTAAATTGTGTTTATGTTGTTTTATCCTATGCTTTATTAAATTGTATTTATGTTGTTTTATTCTATGCTTTATTAAATTGTATTTATGTTGTTTTATCCTATGCTTTATTAAATTGTATTTATGTTGTTTTATCCTATGCTTTATTAAATTGTATTTATGTTGTTTTATTGTATGCTTTATTAAACTGCATTTATGTTGTTTTATCCTATGCTTTATTAAATTGTATTTATGTTGTTTTATCCTATGCTTTATTAAATTGTGTTTATGTTGTTTTATCCTATGCTTTATTAAATTGTATTTATGTTGTTTTATCCTATGCTTTATTAAATTGTATTTATGTTGTGTTATCCTATGCTTTATTAAATTGTGTTTATGTTGTTTTATCCTATGCTTTATTAAATGGTATTTATGTTGTTTTATCCTATGCTTTATTAAATTGTATTTATGGTGTTTTATCCTATGCTTTATTAAATTGTATTTATGTGGTTTTATCCTATGCTTTATTAAATTGTATTTATGTTGTTTTATCCTATGCTTTATTAAATTGCATCTATCTTGTTTTATCCTATGCTTTATTAAATTGTATTTATGTTGTTTTATCCTATGCTTTATTAAATTGTATTTATGTGGTTTTATCCTATGCTTTATTAAATTGTATTTATGTTGTTTTATCCTATGCTTTATTAAATTGTATTTATGTGGTTTTATCCTATGATTTATTAAATTACATTTATGTTGTTTTATCCTATGCTTTATTAAATTGTATTTATGTTGTTTTAACCCATGCTTTATTAAATTGTATTTATGTTGTTTTATCCTATGCTTTATTAAATTGTATTTATGTTGTTTTGTCCTATGCTTTATTAAATTGTATTTATGTTGTTTTATCCTATGCTTTATTAAATTGTATTTATGTTGTTTTATCCTATGCTTTATTAAATTGTGTTTATGTTGTATTATCCTATGCTTTATTAAATTGTATTTATGTTGTTTTATCCTATGTTTTATTAAATTGTATTTATGTTGTTTTATCGTATGCTTTATTAAACTGCATTTATGTTGTATTATCCTATGCTTCATTAAATTGCATCTATCTTGTTTTATCCTATGCTTTATTAAATTGTATTTATGTTGTTTTATCCTATACTTTATTAAATTGTATTTATGTGGTTTTATCCTATGCTTTATTAAATTGTATTTATGTTGTTTTATCCTATGCTTTATTAAATAGTATTTATGTGGTTTTATCCTATGATTTATTAAATTGTATTTATGTTGTTTTATGCTATGCGTTATTAAATTGTATTTATGTTGTTTTAACCCATGCTTTATTAAATTGTATTTATGTTGTTTTATCCTATGCTTTATAAAATTGTATTTATGTTGTTTTATCGTATGCTTTATTAAATTGTATTTATGTTGTTTTATCCTATGCTTTATTAAATTGTGTTTATGTTGTATTATCCTATGCTTTATTAAATTGTATTTATGTTGTTTTATTGTATGCTTTATTAAACTGCATTTATGTTGTTTTACCTATGCTTTATTAAATTGTATTTTTGTTGTTTTATCCTATGCTTTATTAAATTGTGTTTATGTTGTTTTATCCTATGCTTTATTAAATTGTATTTATGTTGTTTTATCCTAGGCTTTATTAAATTGTATTTATGTTGTTTTATCCTATGCTTTATTAAATTGTGTTTATGTTGTTTTATGCTATGCTTTATTAAATGGTATTTATGTTGTTTTATCCTATGCTTTATTAAATTGTATTTATGTAGTTTTATCCTATGCTTTACTAAATTGTATTTATGTTGTTTTATCCTATGCTTTATTAAATTGCATCTATCTTGTTTTATCCTATGCTTTATTAAATTGTATTTATGTTGTTTTATCCTATGCTTTATTAAATTGTATTTATGTGGTTTTATCCTATGCTTTATTAAATTGTATTTATGTTGTTTTATCCTATGCTTTATTAAATTGTATTTATGTGGTTTTATCCTATGATTTATTAAATTGCATTTATGTTGTTTTATCCTATGCTTTATTAAATTGTATTTATGTTGTTTTAACCCATGCTTTATTAAATTGTATTTATGTTGTTTTATCCTATGCTTTATTAAATTGCATTTATGTTGTTTTGTCCTATGCTTTATTAAATTGTATTTATGTTGTTTTATCCTATGCTTTATTAAATTGTATTTATGTTGTTTTATCCTATGCTTTATTAAATTGTGTTTATGTTGTATTATCCTATGCTTTATTAAATTGTATTTATGTTGTTTTATCCTATGTTTTATTAAATTGTATTTATGTTGCTTTATCGTATGCTTTATTAAACTGCATTTATGTTGTATTATCCTATGCTTTATTAAATTGCATCTATCTTGTTTTATCCTATGCTTTATTAAATTGTATTTATGTTGTTTTATCCTATGCTTTATTAAATTGTATTTATGTGGTTTTATCCTATGCTTTATTAAATTGTATTTATGTTGTTTTATCCTATGCTTTATTAAATTGTATTTATGTGGTTTTATCCTATGACTTATTAAATTGTATGTATGTTGTTTTATCCTATGCGCTATTAAATTGTATTTATGTTGTTTTAACCCATGCTTTATTAAATAGTATTTATGTTGTTTTATCCTATGCTTTATTAAATTGTATTTATGTTGTTTTGTCCTATGCTTTATTAAATTGTATTTATGTTGTTTTATCCTATGCTTTTTTAAATTGTATTTATGTTGTTTTATCCTATGCTTTATTAAATTGTATTTATGTTGTTTTATTGTATGCTTTATTAAACTGTGTTTATGTTGTTTTATCCTATGCTTTATTAAATTGTATTTATGTTGTTTTATCCTATGCTTTATTAAATTGTATTTATGTTGTTTTAACTTATGCTTTATTAAATTGTATTTATACTGTTTTATCCTATGCTTTATTAAATGGTATTTATGTTGTTTTATCCTATGCTTTATTAAATTGTATTTATGTTGTTTTAACCTATGCTTTATTAAACTGTATTTATGTTGTTTTATCCTATGCTTTATTAAATTGTATTTATGTTGTTTTATCCTATGCTTTATTAAATTGTATTTATGTTGTTTTAACCTATCCTTTATTAAATTGTATTTATGTTGTTTTAACCTATGCTTTATTAAATTGTATTTATGTTGTTTTAACCTATGCTTTATTAAATTGTATTTATGTTGTTTTATCCTATGCTTTATTAAATTGTATTTATGTTGTTTTAACCTATGCTTTATTAAATTGTATTTATGTTGTTTTATCCTATGCTTTATTAAATTGTATTTATGTTGTTTTATCCTATGCTTTATTAAATTGTATTTATGTTGTTTTAACCTATGCTTTATTAAATTGTATTTATGTTGTTTTATCCTATGCTTTATTAAATTGTATTTATGTTGTTTTAACCTATGCTTTATTAAATTGTATTTATGTTGTTTTATCCTATGCTTTATTCAATTGTATTTATGTTGTATTAACCTATGCTTTATTAAATTGTATTTATGTTGTTTTAACCTATGCTTTATTAAATTGTATTTATGTTGTTTTATCCTATGCTTTATTAAATTGTATTTATGTTGTTTTATCCTATGCTTTATTAAATTGTATTTATGTTGTTTTATCCTATGCTTTATTAAACTGCATTTATGTTGTTTTATCCTATGCTTTATTAAATTGTATTTATGTTGTTTTATCCTATGCTTTATTAAATTGTGTTTATGTTGTTTTATCCTATGCTTTATTAAATTGTATTTATGTTGTTTTATCCTATGCTTTATTAAATTGTATTTATGTTGTTTTATCCTATGCTTTATTAAATTGTATTTATGTTGTTTTATCCTATGCGCTATTAAATTGTATTTATGTTGTTTTAACCCATGCTTTATTAAATAGTATTTATGTTGTTTTATCCTATGCTTTATTAAATTGTATTTATGTTGTTTTGTCCTATGCTTTATTAAATTGTATTTATGTTGTTTTATCCTATGCTTTTTTAAATTGTATTTATGTTGTTTTATCCTATGCTTTATTAAATTGTATTTATGTTGTTTTATTGTATGCTTTATTAAACTGTGTTTATGTTGTTTTATCCTATGCTTAATTAAATGGTATTTATGTTGTTTTATCCTATGCTTTATTAAATTGTATTTATGTTGTTTTAACCTATGCTTTATTAAACTGTATTTATGTTGTTTTATCCTATGCTTTATTAAATTGTATTTATGTTGTTTATCCTATGCTTTATTAAATTGTATTTATGTTGTTTTAACCTATCCTTTATTAAATTGTATTTATGTTGTTTTAACCTATGCTTTATTAAATTGTATTTATGTTGTTTTAACCTATGCTTTATTAAATTGTATTTATGTTGTTTTATCCTATGCTTTATTAAATTGTATTTATGTTGTTTTAACCTATGCTTTATTAAATTGTATTTATGTTGTTTTATCCTATGCTTTATTAAATTGTATTTATGTTGTTTTATCCTATGCTTTATTAAATTGTATTTATGTTGTTTTAACCTATGCTTTATTAAATTGTATTTATGTTGTTTTATCCTATGCTTTATTAAATTGTATTTATGTTGTTTTAACCTATGCTTTATTAAATTGTATTTATGTTGTTTTATCCTATGCTTTATTCAATTGTTTTTATGTTGTATTAACCTATGCTTTATTAAATTGTATTTATGTTGTTTTAACCTATGCTTTATTAAATTGTATTTATGTTGTTTTATCCTATGCTTTATTAAATTGTATTTATGTTGTTTTATTCTATGCTTTATTAAATTGTATTTATGTTGTTTTATCCTATGCTTTATTAAATTGTATTTATGTTGTTTTATCCTATGCTTTATTAAATTGTATTTATGTTGTTTTATTGTATGCTTTATTAAACTGCATTTATGTTGTTTTATCCTATGCTTTATTAAATTGTATTTATGTTGTTTTATCCTATGCTTTATTAAATTGTGTTTATGTTGTTTTATCCTATGCTTTATTAAATTGTATTTATGTTGTTTTATCCTATGCTTTATTAAATTGTATTTATGTTGTTTTATCCTATGCTTTATTAAATTGTGTTTATGTTGTTTTATGCTATGCTTTATTAAATTGTATTTATGTTGTTTTGTCCTATGCTTTATTAAATTGTATTTATGTTGTTTTATCCTATGCTTTTTTAAATTGTATTTATGTTGTTTTATCCTATGCTTTATTAAATTGTATTTATGTTGTTTTATTGTATGCTTTATTAAACTGTGTTTATGTTGTTTTATCCTATGCTTTATTAAATTGTATTTATGTTGTTTTATCCTATGCTTTATTAAATTGTATTTATGTTGTTTTAACTTATGCTTTATTAAATTGTATTTATGTTGTTTTATCCTATGCTTTATTAAATGGTATTTATGTTGTTTTATCCTATGCTTTATTAAATTGTATTTATGTTGTTTTAACCTATGCTTTATTAAACTGTATTTATGTTGTTTTATCCTATGCTTTATTAAATTGTATTTATGTTGTTTTATCCTATGCTTTATTAAATTGTATTTATGTTGTTTTAACCTATACTTTATTAAATTGTATTTATGTTGTTTTATCCTATGCTTTATTAAATTGTATTTATGTTGTTTTAACCTATGCTTTATTAAATTGTATTTATGTTGTTTTATCCTATGCTTTATACAATTGTATTTATGTTGTATTAACCTATGCTTTATTAAATTGTATTTATGTTGTTTTAACCTATGCTTTATTAAATTGTATTTATGTTGTTTTATCCTATGCTTTATTAAATTGTATTTATGTTGTTTTATTCTATGCTTTATTAAATTGTATTTATGTTGTTTTATCCTATGCTTTATTAAATTGTATTTATGTTGTTTTATCCTATGCTTTATTAAATTGTATTTATGTTGTTTTATTGTATGCTTTATTAAACTGCATTTATGTTGTTTTATCCTATGCTTTATTAAATTGTATTTATGTTGTTTTATCCTATGCTTTATTAAATTGTGTTTATGTTGTTTTATCCTATGCTTTATTAAATTGTATTTATGTTGTTTTATCCTATGCTTTATTAAATTGTATTTATGTTGTTTTATCCTATGCTTTATTAAATTGTATTTATGTTGTTTTATCCTATGCGCTATTAAATTGTATTTATGTTGTTTTAACCCATGCTTTATTAAATAGTATTTATGTTGTTTTATCCTATGCTTTATTAAATTGTATTTATGTTGTTTTGTCCTATGCTTTATTAAATTGTATTTATGTTGTTTTATCCTATGCTTTTTTAAATTGTATTTATGTTGTTTTATCCTATGCTTTATTAAATTGTATTTATGTTGTTTTATTGTATGCTTTATTAAACTGCATTTATGTTGTTTTATCCTATGCTTTATTAAATTGTATTTATGTTGTTTTATCCTATGCTTTATTAAATTGTATTTATGTTGTTTTAACTTATGCTTTATTAAATTGTATTTATGTTGTTTTATCCTATGCTTTATTAAATGGTATTTATGTTGTTTTATCCTATGCTTTATTAAATTGTATTTATGTTGTTTTAACCTATGCTTTATTAAACTGTATTTATGTTGTTTTATCCTATGCTTTATTAAATTGTATTTATGTTGTTTTATCCTATGCTTTATTAAATTGTATTTATGTTGTTTTAACCTATCCTTTATTAAATTGTATTTATGTTGTTTTAACCTATGCTTTATTAAATTGTATTTATGTTGTTTTATCCTATGCTTTATTAAATTGTATTTATGTTGTTTTAACCTATGCTTTATTAAATTGTATTTATGTTGTTTTATCCTATGCTTTATTAAATTGTATTTATGTTGTTTTATCCTATGCTTTATTAAATTGTATTTATGTTGTTTTAACCTATGCTTTATTAAATTGTATTTATGTTGTTTTATCCTATGCTTTATTAAATTGTATTTATGTTGTTTTAACCTATGCTTTATTAAATTGTATTTATGTTGTTTTATCCTATGCTTTATTCAATTGTATTTATGTTGTATTAACCTATGCTTTATTAAATTGTATTTATGTTGTTTTAACCTATGCTTTATTAAATTGTATTTATGTTGTTTTATCCTATGCTTTATTAAATTGTATTTATGTTGTTTTATTCTATGCTTTATTAAATTGTATTCATGTTGTTTTATCCTATGCTTTATTAAATTGTATTTATGTTGTTTTATCCTATGCTTTATTAAATTGTATTTATGTTGTTTTATTGTATGCTTTATTAAACTGCATTTATGTTGTTTTATCCTATGCTTTATTAAATTGTATTTATGTTGTTTTATCCTATGCTTTATTAAATTGTGTTTATGTTGTTTTATCCTATGCTTTATTAAATTGTATTTATGTTGTTTTATCCTATGCTTTATTAAATTGTATTTATGTTGTTTTATCCTATGCTTTATTAAATTGTGTTTATGTTGTTTTATGCTATGCTTTATTAAATTGTATTTATGTTGTTTTGTCCTATGCTTTATTAAATTGTATTTATGTTGTTTTATCCTATGCTTTTTTAAATTGTATTTATGTTGTTTTATCCTATGCTTTATTAAATTGTATTTATGTTGTTTTATTGTATGCTTTATTAAACTGTGTTTATGTTGTTTTGTCCTATGCTTTATTAAATTGTATTTATGTTGTTTTATCCTATGCTTTATTAAATTGTATTTATGTTGTTTTAACTTATGCTTTATTAAATTGTATTTATGTTGTTTTATCCTATGCTTTATTAAATGGTATTTATGTTGTTTTATCCTATGCTTTATTAAATTGTATTTATGTTGTTTTAACCTATGCTTTATTAAACTGTATTTATGTTGTTTTATCCTATGCTTTATTAAATTGTATTTATGTTGTTTTTTCCTATGCTTTATTAAATTGTATTTATGTTGTTTTAACCTATCCTTTATTAAATTGTATTTATGTTGTTTTAACCTATGCTTTATTAAATTGTGTTTATGTTGTTTTATCCTATGCTTTATTAAATTGTATTTATGTTGTTTTAGCCTATGCTTTATTAAATTGTGTTTATGTTGTTTTATCCTATGCTTTATTAAATTGTATTTATGTTGTTTTATCCTATGCTTTATTAAATTGTGTTTATGTTGTTTTATCCTATGCTTTATTAAATTGTATTTATGGTGTTTTATCCTATGCTTTATTAAATTGTATTTATGTGGTTTTATCCTATGCTTTATTAAATTGTATTTATGTTGTTTTATCCTATGCTTTATTAAATTGCATCTATCTTGTTTTATCCTATGCTTTATTAAATTGTATTTATGTTGTTTTATCCTATGCTTTATTAAATTGTATTTATGTGGTTTTATCCTATGCTTTATTAAATTGTATTTATGTTGTTTTATCCTATGCTTTATTAAATTGTATTTATGTGGTTTTATCCTATGATTTATTAAATTACATTTATGTTGTTTTATCCTATGCTTTATTAAATTGTATTTATGTTGTTTTAACCCATGCTTTATTAAATTGTATTTATTTTGTTTTATCCTATGCTTTATTAAATTGTATTTATGTTGTTTTGTCCTATGCTTTATTAAATTGTATTTATGTTGTTTTATCCTATGCTTTATTAAATTGTATTTATGTTGTTTTATCCTATGCTTTATTAAATTGTGTTTATGTTGTATTATCCTATGCTTTATTAAATTGTATTTATGTTGTTTTATCCTATGTTTTATTAAATTGTATTTATGTTGTTTTATCGTATGCTTTATTAAACTGCATTTATGTTGTATTATCCTATGCTTCATTAAATTGCATCTATCTTGTTTTATCCTATGCTTTATTAAATTGTATTTATGTTGTTTTATCCTATGCTTTATTAAATTGTATTTATGTGGTTTTATCCTATGCTTTATTAAATTCTATTTATGTTGTTTTATCCTATGCTTTATTAAATAGTATTTATGTGGTTTTATCCTATGATTTATTAAATTGTATTTATGTTGTTTTATCCTATGCGTTATTAAATTGTATTTATGTTGTTTTATCCTATGCTTTATTAAATTGTATTTATGTTGTTTTAACCTATGCTTTATTAAATTGTATTTATGTTGTTTTATCCTATGCTTTATTAAATGGTATTTATGTTGTTTTATCCTATGCTTTATTAAATTGTATTTATGTTGTTTTATTGTATGCTTTATTAAACTGTGTTTATGTTGTTTTGTCCTATGCTTTATTAAATTGTATTTATGTTGTTTTATCCTATGCTTTATTAAATTGTAATTATGTTGTTTTAACTTATGCTTTATTAAATTGTATTTATGTTGTTTTATCCTATGCTTTATTAAATGGTATTTATGTTGTTTTATCCTATGCTTTATTAAATTGTATTTATGTTGTTTTAACCTATGCTTTATTAAACTGTATTTATGTTGTTTTATCCTATGCTTTATTAAATTGTATTTATGTTGTTTTTTCCTATGCTTTATTAAATTGTATTTATGTTGTTTTAACCTATCCTTTATTAAATTGTATTTATGTTGTTTTAACCTATGCTTTATTAAATTGTGTTTATGTTGTTTTATCCTATGCTTTATTAAATTGTATTTATGTTGTTTTAGCCTATGCTTTATTAAATTGTGTTTATGTTGTTTTTTCCTATGCTTTATTAAATTGTATTTATGTTGTTTTATCCTATGCTTTATTAAATTGTGTTTATGTTGTTTTATCCTATGCTTTATTAAATTGTATTTATGGTGTTTTATCCTATGCTTTATTAAATTGTATTTATGTGGTTTTATCCTATGCTTTATTAAATTGTATTTATGCTGTTTTATCCTATGCTTTATTAAATTGCATCTATCTTGTTTTATCCTATGCTTTATTAAATTGTATTTATGTTGTTTTATCCTATGCTTTATTAAATTGTATTTATGTGGTTTTATCCTATGCTTTATTAAATTGTATTTATGTTGTTTTATCCTATGCTTTATTAAATTGTATTTATGTGGTTTTATCCTATGATTTATTAAATTACATTTATGTTGTTTTATCCTATGCTTTATTAAATTGTATTTATGTTGTTTTAACCCATGCTTTATTAAATTGTATTTATGTTGTTTTATCCTATGCTTTATTAAATTGTATTTATGTTGTTTTGTCCTATGCTTTATTAAATTGTATTTATGTTGTTTTATCCTATGCTTTATTAAATTGTATTTATGTTGTTTTATCCTATGCTTTATTAAATTGTGTTTATGTTGTATTATCCTATGCTTTATTAAATTGTATTTATGTTGTTTTATCCTATGTTTTATTAAATTGTATTTATGTTGTTTTATCGTATGCTTTATTAAACTGCATTTATGTTGTATTATCCTATGCTTCATTAAATTGCATCTATCTTGTTTTATCCTATGCTTTATTAAATTGTATTTATGTTGTTTTATCCTATGCTTTATTAAATTGTATTTATGTGGTTTTATCCTATGCTTTATTAAATTCTATTTATGTTGTTTTATCCTATGCTTTATTAAATATTATTTATGTGGTTTTATCCTATGATTTATTAAATTGTATTTATGTTGTTTTATCCTATGCATTATTAAATTGTATTTATGTTGTTTTAACCTATCCTTTATTAAATTGTATTTATGTTGTTTTAACCTATGCTTTATTAAATTGTATTTATGTTGTTTTAACCTATGCTTTATTAAATTGTATTTATGTTGTTTTATCCTATGCTTTATTAAATTGTATTTATGTTGTTTTAACCTATGCTTTATTAAATTGTATTTATGTTGTTTTATCCTATGCTTTATTAAATTGTATTTATGTTGTTTTATCCTATGCTTTATTAAATTGTATTTATGTTGTTTTAACCTATGCTTTATTAAATTGTATTTATGTTGTTTTATCCTATGCTTTATTAAATTGTATTTATGTTGTTTTAACCTATGCTTTATTAAATTGTATTTATGTTGTTTTATCCTATGCTTTATTCAATTGTTTTTATGTTGTATTAACCTATGCTTTATTAAATTGTATTTATGTTGTTTTAACCTATGCTTTATTAAATTGTATTTATGTTGTTTTATCCTATGCTTTATTAAATTGTATTTATGTTGTTTTATTCTATGCTTTATTAAATTGTATTTATGTTGTTTTATCCTATGCTTTATTAAATTGTATTTATGTTGTTTTATCCTATGCTTTATTAAATTGTATTTATGTTGTTTTATTGTATGCTTTATTAAACTGCATTTATGTTGTTTTATCCTATGCTTTATTAAATTGTATTTATGTTGTTTTATCCTATGCTTTATTAAATTGTGTTTATGTTGTTTTATCCTATGCTTTATTAAATTGTATTTATGTTGTTTTATCCTATGCTTTATTAAATTGTATTTATGTTGTTTTATCCTATGCTTTATTAAATTGTGTTTATGTTGTTTTATGCTATGCTTTATTAAATTGTATTTATGTTGTTTTGTCCTATGCTTTATTAAATTGTATTTATGTTGTTTTATCCTATGCTTTTTTAAATTGTATTTATGTTGTTTTATCCTATGCTTTATTAAATTGTATTTATGTTGTTTTATTGTATGCTTTATTAAACTGTGTTTATGTTGTTTTATCCTATGCTTTATTAAATTGTATTTATGTTGTTTTATCCTATGCTTTATTAAATTGTATTTATGTTGTTTTAACTTATGCTTTATTAAATTGTATTTATGTTGTTTTATCCTATGCTTTATTAAATGGTATTTATGTTGTTTTATCCTATGCTTTATTAAATTGTATTTATGTTGTTTTAACCTATGCTTTATTAAACTGTATTTATGTTGTTTTATCCTATGCTTTATTAAATTGTATTTATGTTGTTTTATCCTATGCTTTATTAAATTGTATTTATGTTGTTTTAACCTATACTTTATTAAATTGTATTTATGTTGTTTTATCCTATGCTTTATTAAATTGTATTTATGTTGTTTTAACCTATGCTTTATTAAATTGTATTTATGTTGTTTTATCCTATGCTTTATACAATTGTATTTATGTTGTATTAACCTATGCTTTATTAAATTGTATTTATGTTGTTTTAACCTATGCTTTATTAAATTGTATTTATGTTGTTTTATCCTATGCTTTATTAAATTGTATTTATGTTGTTTTATTCTATGCTTTATTAAATTGTATTTATGTTGTTTTATCCTATGCTTTATTAAATTGTATTTATGTTGTTTTATCCTATGCTTTATTAAATTGTATTTATGTTGTTTTATTGTATGCTTTATTAAACTGCATTTATGTTGTTTTATCCTATGCTTTATTAAATTGTATTTATGTTGTTTTATCCTATGCTTTATTAAATTGTGTTTATGTTGTTTTATCCTATGCTTTATTAAATTGTATTTATGTTGTTTTATCCTATGCTTTATTAAATTGTATTTATGTTGTTTTATCCTATGCTTTATTAAATTGTATTTATGTTGTTTTATCCTATGCGCTATTAAATTGTATTTATGTTGTTTTAACCCATGCTTTATTAAATAGTATTTATGTTGTTTTATCCTATGCTTTATTAAATTGTATTTATGTTGTTTTGTCCTATGCTTTATTAAATTGTATTTATGTTGTTTTATCCTATGCTTTTTTAAATTGTATTTATGTTGTTTTATCCTATGCTTTATTAAATTGTATTTATGTTGTTTTATTGTATGCTTTATTAAACTGCATTTATGTTGTTTTATCCTATGCTTTATTAAATTGTATTTATGTTGTTTTATCCTATGCTTTATTAAATTGTATTTATGTTGTTTTAACTTATGCTTTATTAAATTGTATTTATGTTGTTTTATCCTATGCTTTATTAAATGGTATTTATGTTGTTTTATCCTATGCTTTATTAAATTGTATTTATGTTGTTTTAACCTATGCTTTATTAAACTGTATTTATGTTGTTTTATCCTATGCTTTATTAAATTGTATTTATGTTGTTTTATCCTATGCTTTATTAAATTGTATTTATGTTGTTTTAACCTATCCTTTATTAAATTGTATTTATGTTGTTTTAACCTATGCTTTATTAAATTGTATTTATGTTGTTTTATCCTATGCTTTATTAAATTGTATTTATGTTGTTTTAACCTATGCTTTATTAAATTGTATTTATGTTGTTTTATCCTATGCTTTATTAAATTGTATTTATGTTGTTTTATCCTATGCTTTATTAAATTGTATTTATGTTGTTTTAACCTATGCTTTATTAAATTGTATTTATGTTGTTTTATCCTATGCTTTATTAAATTGTATTTATGTTGTTTTAACCTATGCTTTATTAAATTGTATTTATGTTGTTTTATCCTATGCTTTATTCAATTGTATTTATGTTGTATTAACCTATGCTTTATTAAATTGTATTTATGTTGTTTTAACCTATGCTTTATTAAATTGTATTTATGTTGTTTTATCCTATGCTTTATTAAATTGTATTTATGTTGTTTTATTCTATGCTTTATTAAATTGTATTCATGTTGTTTTATCCTATGCTTTATTAAATTGTATTTATGTTGTTTTATCCTATGCTTTATTAAATTGTATTTATGTTGTTTTATTGTATGCTTTATTAAACTGCATTTATGTTGTTTTATCCTATGCTTTATTAAATTGTATTTATGTTGTTTTATCCTATGCTTTATTAAATTGTGTTTATGTTGTTTTATCCTATGCTTTATTAAATTGTATTTATGTTGTTTTATCCTATGCTTTATTAAATTGTATTTATGTTGTTTTATCCTATGCTTTATTAAATTGTGTTTATGTTGTTTTATGCTATGCTTTATTAAATTGTATTTATGTTGTTTTGTCCTATGCTTTATTAAATTGTATTTATGTTGTTTTATCCTATGCTTTTTTAAATTGTATTTATGTTGTTTTATCCTATGCTTTATTAAATTGTATTTATGTTGTTTTATTGTATGCTTTATTAAACTGTGTTTATGTTGTTTTGTCCTATGCTTTATTAAATTGTATTTATGTTGTTTTATCCTATGCTTTATTAAATTGTATTTATGTTGTTTTAACTTATGCTTTATTAAATTGTATTTATGTTGTTTTATCCTATGCTTTATTAAATTGTATTTATGTTGTTTTATTCTATGCTTTATTAAATTGTATTCATGTTGTTTTATCCTATGCTTTATTAAATTGTATTTATGTTGTTTTATCCTATGCTTTATTAAATTGTATTTATGTTGTTTTATTGTATGCTTTATTAAACTGCATTTATGTTGTTTTATCCTATGCTTTATTAAATTGTATTTATGTTGTTTTATCCTATGCTTTATTAAATTGTGTTTATGTTGTTTTATCCTATGCTTTATTAAATTGTATTTATGTTGTTTTATCCTATGCTTTATTAAATTGTATTTATGTTGTTTTATCCTATGCTTTATTAAATTGTGTTTATGTTGTTTTATGCTATGCTTTATTAAATTGTATTTATGTTGTTTTGTCCTATGCTTTATTAAATTGTATTTATGTTGTTTTATCCTATGCTTTTTTAAATTGTATTTATGTTGTTTTATCCTATGCTTTATTAAATTGTATTTATGTTGTTTTATTGTATGCTTTATTAAACTGTGTTTATGTTGTTTTGTCCTATGCTTTATTAAATTGTATTTATGTTGTTTTATCCTATGCTTTATTAAATTGTATTTATGTTGTTTTAACTTATGCTTTATTAAATTGTATTTATGTTGTTTTATCCTATGCTTTATTAAATGGTATTTATGTTGTTTTATCCTATGCTTTATTAAATTGTATTTATGTTGTTTTAACCTATGCTTTATTAAACTGTATTTATGTTGTTTTATCCTATGCTTTATTAAATTGTATTTATGTTGTTTTTTCCTATGCTTTATTAAATTGTATTTATGTTGTTTTAACCTATCCTTTATTAAATTGTATTTATGTTGTTTTAACCTATGCTTTATTAAATTGTGTTTATGTTGTTTTATCCTATGCTTTATTAAATTGTATTTATGTTGTTTTAGCCTATGCTTTATTAAATTGTGTTTATGTTGTTTTATCCTATGCTTTATTAAATTGTATTTATGTTGTTTTATCCTATGCTTTATTAAATTGTGTTTATGTTGTTTTATCCTATGCTTTATTAAATTGTATTTATGGTGTTTTATCCTATGCTTTATTAAATTGTATTTATGTGGTTTTATCCTATGCTTTATTAAATTGTATTTATGTTGTTTTATCCTATGCTTTATTAAATTGCATCTATCTTGTTTTATCCTATGCTTTATTAAATTGTATTTATGTTGTTTTATCCTATGCTTTATTAAATTGTATTTATGTGGTTTTATCCTATGCTTTATTAAATTGTATTTATGTTGTTTTATCCTATGCTTTATTAAATTGTATTTATGTGGTTTTATCCTATGATTTATTAAATTACATTTATGTTGTTTTATCCTATGCTTTATTAAATTGTATTTATGTTGTTTTAACCCATGCTTTATTAAATTGTATTTATTTTGTTTTATCCTATGCTTTATTAAATTGTATTTATGTTGTTTTGTCCTATGCTTTATTAAATTGTATTTATGTTGTTTTATCCTATGCTTTATTAAATTGTATTTATGTTGTTTTATCCTATGCTTTATTAAATTGTGTTTATGTTGTATTATCCTATGCTTTATTAAATTGTATTTATGTTGTTTTATCCTATGTTTTATTAAATTGTATTTATGTTGTTTTATCGTATGCTTTATTAAACTGCATTTATGTTGTATTATCCTATGCTTCATTAAATTGCATCTATCTTGTTTTATCCTATGCTTTATTAAATTGTATTTATGTTGTTTTATCCTATGCTTTATTAAATTGTATTTATGTGGTTTTATCCTATGCTTTATTAAATTCTATTTATGTTGTTTTATCCTATGCTTTATTAAATAGTATTTATGTGGTTTTATCCTATGATTTATTAAATTGTATTTATGTTGTTTTATCCTATGCGTTATTAAATTGTATTTATGTTGTTTTATCCTATGCTTTATTAAATTGTATTTATGTTGTTTTAACCTATGCTTTATTAAATTGTATTTATGTTGTTTTATCCTATGCTTTATTAAATGGTATTTATGTTGTTTTATCCTATGCTTTATTAAATTGTATTTATGTTGTTTTATTGTATGCTTTATTAAACTGTGTTTATGTTGTTTTGTCCTATGCTTTATTAAATTGTATTTATGTTGTTTTATCCTATGCTTTATTAAATTGTAATTATGTTGTTTTAACTTATGCTTTATTAAATTGTATTTATGTTGTTTTATCCTATGCTTTATTAAATGGTATTTATGTTGTTTTATCCTATGCTTTATTAAATTGTATTTATGTTGTTTTAACCTATGCTTTATTAAACTGTATTTATGTTGTTTTATCCTATGCTTTATTAAATTGTATTTATGTTGTTTTTTCCTATGCTTTATTAAATTGTATTTATGTTGTTTTAACCTATCCTTTATTAAATTGTATTTATGTTGTTTTAACCTATGCTTTATTAAATTGTGTTTATGTTGTTTTATCCTATGCTTTATTAAATTGTATTTATGTTGTTTTAGCCTATGCTTTATTAAATTGTGTTTATGTTGTTTTATCCTATGCTTTATTAAATTGTATTTATGTTGTTTTATCCTATGCTTTATTAAATTGTGTTTATGTTGTTTTATCCTATGCTTTATTAAATTGTATTTATGGTGTTTTATCCTATGCTTTATTAAATTGTATTTATGTGGTTTTATCCTATGCTTTATTAAATTGTATTTATGCTGTTTTATCCTATGCTTTATTAAATTGCATCTATCTTGTTTTATCCTATGCTTTATTAAATTGTATTTATGTTGTTTTATCCTATGCTTTATTAAATTGTATTTATGTGGTTTTATCCTATGCTTTATTAAATTGTATTTATGTTGTTTTATCCTATGCTTTATTAAATTGTATTTATGTGGTTTTATCCTATGATTTATTAAATTACATTTATGTTGTTTTATCCTATGCTTTATTAAATTGTATTTATGTTGTTTTAACCCATGCTTTATTAAATTGTATTTATGTTGTTTTATCCTATGCTTTATTAAATTGTATTTATGTTGTTTTGTCCTATGCTTTATTAAATTGTATTTATGTTGTTTTATCCTATGCTTTATTAAATTGTATTTATGTTGTTTTATCCTATGCTTTATTAAATTGTGTTTATGTTGTATTATCCTATGCTTTATTAAATTGTATTTATGTTGTTTTATCCTATGTTTTATTAAATTGTATTTATGTTGTTTTATCGTATGCTTTATTAAACTGCATTTATGTTGTATTATCCTATGCTTCATTAAATTGCATCTATCTTGTTTTATCCTATGCTTTATTAAATTGTATTTATGTTGTTTTATCCTATGCTTTATTAAATTGTATTTATGTGGTTTTATCCTATGCTTTATTAAATTCTATTTATGTTGTTTTATCCTATGCTTTATTAAATATTATTTATGTGGTTTTATCCTATGATTTATTAAATTGTATTTATGTTGTTTTATCCTATGCATTATTAAATTGTATTTATGTTGTTTTAACCCATGCTTTATTAAATTGTATTTATGTTGTTTTATCCTATGCTTTATTAAATTGTATTTATGTTGTTTTGTCCTATGCTTTATTAAATTGTATTTATGTTGTTTTATCGTATGCTTTATTAAATTGTCTTTATGTTGTTTTATCCTATGCTTTATTAAATTGTGTTTATGTTGTATTATCCTATGCTTTATTAAATTGTATTTATGTTGTTTTATTGTATGCTTTATTAAACTGCATTTATGTTGTTTTACCTATGCTTTATTAAATTGTATTTTTGTTGTTTTATCCTATGCTTTATTAAATTGTATTTATGTGGTTTTATCCTATGCTTTATTAAATTCTATTTATGTTGTTTTATCCTATGCTTTATTAAATAGTATTTATGTGGTTTTATCCTATGATTTATTAAATTGTATTTATGTTGTTTTATCCTATGCGTTATTAAATTGTATTTATGTTGTTTTAACCCATGCTTTATTAAATTGTATTTATGTTGTTTTATCCTATGCTTTATTAAATTGTATTTATGTTGTTTTGTCCTATGCTTTATTAAATTGTATTGATGTTGTTTTATCGTATGCTTTATTAAATTGTCTTTATGTTGTTTTATCCTATGCTTTATTAAATTGTGTTTATGTTGTATTATCCTATGCTTTATTAAATTGTATTTATGTTGTTTTATTGTATGCTTTATTAAACTGCATTTATGTTGTTTTACCTATGCTTTATTAAATTGTATTTTTGTTGTTTTATCCTATGCTTTATTAAATTGTGTTTATGTTGTTTTATCCTATGCTTTATTTAATTGTATTTATGTTGTTTTATCCTATGCTTTATTAAATTGTGTTTATGTTGTTTTATCCTATGCTTTATTAAATTGTATTTATGGTGTTTTATCCTATGCTTTATTAAATTGTATTTATGTGGTTTTATCCTATGCTTTATTAAATTGTATTTATGTTGTTTTATCCTATGCTTTATTAAATTGCATCTATATTGTTTTATCCTATGCTTTATTAAATTGTATTTATGTTGTTTTATCCTATGCTTTATTAAATTGTATTTATGTGGTTTTATCCTATGCTTTATTAAATTGTATTTATGTTGTTTTATCCTATGCTTTATTAAATTGTATTTATGTGGTTTTATCCTATGATTTATTAAATTACATTTATTTTGTTTTATCCTATGCTTTATTAAATTGTATTTATGTTGTTTTAACCCATGCTTTATTAAATTGTATTTATTTTGTTTTATCCTATGCTTTATTAAATTGTATTTATGTTGTTTTGTCCTATGCTTTATTAAATTGTATTTATGTTGTTTTATCCTATGCTTTATTAAATTGTATTTATGTTGTTTTATCCTATGCTTTATTAAATTGTGTTTATGTTGTATTATCCTATGCTTTATTAAATTGTATTTATGTTGTTTTATCCTATGTTTTATTAAATTGTATTTATGTTGTTTTATCGTATGCTTTATTAAACTGCATTTATGTTGTATTATCCTATGCTTCATTAAATTGCATCTATCTTGTTTTATCCTATGCTTTATTAAATTGTATTTATGTTGTTTTATCCTATGCTTTATTAAATTGTATTTATGTGGTTTTATCCTATGCTTTATTAAATTCTATTTATGTTGTTTTATCCTATGCTTTATTAAATAGTATTTATGTGGTTTTATCCTATGATTTATTAAATTGTATTTATGTTGTTTTATCCTATGCGTTATTAAATTGTATTTATGTTGTTTTATCCTATGCTTTATTAAATTGTATTTATGTTGTTTTAACCTATGCTTTATTAAATTGTATTTATGTTGTTTTATCCTATGCTTTATTCAATTGTATTTATGTTGTATTAACCTATGCTTTATTAAATTGTATTTATGTTGTTTTAACCTATGCTTTATTAAATTGTATTTATGTTGTTTTATCCTATGCTTTATTAAATTGTATTTATGTTGTTTTATTCTATGCTTTATTAAATTGTATTTATGTTGTTTTATCCTATGCTTTATTAAATTGTATTTATGTTGTTTTATTGTATGCTTTATTAAACTGCATTTATGTTGTTTTATCCTATGCTTTATTAAATTGTATTTATGTTGTTTTATCCTATGCTTTATTAAATTGTGTTTATGTTGTTTTATCCTATGCTTTATTAAATTGTATTTATGTTGTTTTATCCTATGCTTTATTAAATTGTATTTATGTTGTTTTATCCTATGCTTTATTAAATTGTGTTTATGTTGTTTTATGCTATGCTTTATTAAATTGTATTTATGTTGTTTTGTCCTATGCTTTATTAAATTGTATTTATGTTGTTTTATCCTATGCTTTTTTAAATTGTATTTATGTTGTTTTATCCTATGCTTTATTAAATTGTATTTATGTTGTTTTATTGTATGCTTTATTAAACTGTGTTTATGTTGTTTTGTCCTATGCTTTATTAAATTGTATTTATGTTGTTTTATCCTATGCTTTATTAAATTGTATTTATGTTGTTTTAACTTATGCTTTATTAAATTGTATTTATGTTGTTTTATCCTATGCTTTATTAAATGGTATTTATGTTGTTTTATCCTATGCTTTATTAAATTGTATTTATGTTGTTTTAACCTATGCTTTATTAAACTGTATTTATGTTGTTTTATCCTATGCTTTATTAAATTGTATTTATGTTGTTTTTTCCTATGCTTTATTAAATTGTATTTATGTTGTTTTAACCTATCCTTTATTAAATTGTATTTATGTTGTTTTAACCTATGCTTTATTAAATTGTGTTTATGTTGTTTTATCCTATGCTTTATTAAATTGTATTTATGTTGTTTTAGCCTATGCTTTATTAAATTGTGTTTATGTTGTTTTATCCTATGCTTTATTAAATTGTATTTATGTTGTTTTATCCTATGCTTTATTAAATTGTGTTTATGTTGTTTTATCTTATGCTTTATTAAATTGTATTTATGGTGTTTTATCCTATGCTTTATTAAATTGTATTTATGTGGTTTTATCCTATGCTTTATTAAATTGTATTTATGTTGTTTTATCCTATGCTTTATTAAATTGCATCTATCTTGTTTTATCCTATGCTTTATTAAATTGTATTTATGTTGTTTTATCCTATGCTTTATTAAATTGTATTTATGTGGTTTTATCCTATGCTTTATTAAATTGTATTTATGTTGTTTTATCCTATGCTTTATTAAATTGTATTTATGTGGTTTTATCCTATGATTTATTAAATTACATTTATGTTGTTTTATCCTATGCTTTATTAAATTGTATTTATGTTGTTTTAACCCATGCTTTATTAAATTGTATTTATGTTGTTTTATCCTATGCTTTATTAAATTGTATTTATGTTGTTTTGTCCTATGCTTTATTAAATTGTATTTATGTTGTTTTATCCTATGCTTTATTAAATTGTATTTATGTTGTTTTATCCTATGCTTTATTAAATTGTGTTTATGTTGTATTATCCTATGCTTTATTAAATTGTATTTATGTTGTTTTATCCTATGTTTTATTAAATTGTATTTATGTTGTTTTATCGTATGCTTTATTAAACTGCATTTATGTTGTATTATCCTATGCTTCATTAAATTGCATCTATCTTGTTTTATCCTATGCTTTATTAAATTGTATTTATGTTGTTTTATCCTATGCTTTATTAAATTGTATTTATGTGGTTTTATCCTATGCTTTATTAAATTCTATTTATGTTGTTTTATCCTATGCTTTATTAAATAGTATTTATGTGGTTTTATCCTATGATTTATTAAATTGTATTTATGTTGTTTTATCCTATGCATTATTAAATTGTATTTATGTTGTTTTAACCCATGCTTTATTAAATTGTATTTATGTTGTTTTATCCTATGCTTTATTAAATTGTATTTATGTTGTTTTGTCCTATGCTTTATTAAATTGTATTTATGTTGTTTTATCGTATGCTTTATTAAATTGTCTTTATGTTGTTTTATCCTATGCTTTATTAAATTGTGTTTATGTTGTATTATCCTATGCTTTATTAAATTGTATTTATGTTGTTTTATTGTATGCTTTATTAAACTGCATTTATGTTGTTTTACCTATGCTTTATTAAATTGTATTTTTGTTGTTTTATCCTATGCTTTATTAAATTGTATTTATGTGGTTTTATCCTATGCTTTATTAAATTCTATTTATGTTGTTTTATCCTATGCTTTATTAAATAGTATTTATGTGGTTTTATCCTATGATTTATTAAATTGTATTTATGTTGTTTTATCCTATGCGTTATTAAATTGTATTTATGTTGTTTTAACCCATGCTTTATTAAATTGTATTTATGTTGTTTTATCCTATGCTTTATTAAATTGTATTTATGTTGTTTTGTCCTATGCTTTATTAAATTGTATTGATGTTGTTTTATCGTATGCTTTATTAAATTGTCTTTATGTTGTTTTATCCTATGCTTTATTAAATTGTGTTTATGTTGTATTATCCTATGCTTTATTAAATTGTATTTATGTTGTTTTATTGTATGCTTTATTAAACTGCATTTATGTTGTTTTACCTATGCTTTATTAAATTGTATTTATGTTGTTTTATCCTAGGCTTTATTAAATTGTATTTATGTTGTTTTATCCTATGCTTTATTAAATTGTGTTTATGTTGTTTTATGCTATGCTTTATTAAATGGTATTTATGTTGTTTTATCCTATGCTTTATTAAATTGTATTTATGTAGTTTTATCCTATGCTTTATTAAATTGTATTTATGTTGTTTTATCCTATGCTTTATTAAATTGCATCTATCTTGTTTTATCCTATGCTTTATTAAATTGTATTTATGTTGTTTTATCCTATTCTTTTTTTAAATTGTATTTATGTGGTTTTATCCTATGCTTTATTAAATTGTATTTATGTTGTTTTATCCTATGCTTTATTAAATAGTATTTATGTGGTTTTATCCTATGATTTATTAAATTGTATTTATGTTGTTTTAACCCATGCTTTATTAAATTGTATTTATGTTGTTTTATCCTATGCTTTATTAAATTGTATTTATGTTGTTTTGTCCTATGCTTTATTAAATTGTATTTATGTTGTTTTATCGTATGCTTTATTAAATTGTCTTTATGTTGTTTTATCCTATGCTTTATTAAATTGTGTTTATGTTGTATTATCCTATGCTTTATTAAATTGTATTTATGTTGTTTTATTGTATGCTTTATTAAACTGCATTTATGTTGTTTTACCTATGCTTTATTAAATTGTATTTTTGTTGTTTTATCCTATGCTTTATTAAATTGTGTTTATGTTGTTTTATCCTATGCTTTATTAAATTGTATTTATGTTGTTTTATCCTAGGCTTTATTAAATTGTATTTATGTTGTTTTATCCTATGCTTTATTAAATTGCGTTTATGTTGTTTTATGCTATGCTTTATTAAATGGTATTTATGTTGTTTTATCCTATGTTTTATTAAATTGTATTTATGTAGTTTTATCCTATGCTTTATTAAATTGTATTTATGTTGTTTTATCCTATGCTTTATTAAATTGCATCTATCTTGTTTTATCCTATGCTTTATTAAATTGTATTTATGTTGTTTTATCCTATGCTTTATTAAATTGTATTTATATGGTTTTATCCTATGCTTTATTAAATTGTATTTATGTTGTTTTAACCCATGCTTTATTAAATTGTATTTATGTTGTTTTATCCTATGCTTTATTAAATTGTATTTATGTTGTTTTGTCCTATGCTTTATTAAATTGTATTTATGTTGTTTTATCGTATGCTTTATTAAATTGTCTTTATGTTGTTTTATCCTATGCTTTATTAAATTGTGTTTATGTTGTATTATCCTATGCTTTATTAAATTGTATTTATGTTGTTTTATTGTATGCTTTATTAAACTGCATTTATGTTGTTTTACCTATGCTTTATTAAATTGTATTTTTGTTGTTTTATCCTATGCTTTATTAAATTGTATTTATGTGGTTTTATCCTATGCTTTATTAAATTCTATTTATGTTGTTTTATCCTATGCTTTATTAAATAGTATTTATGTGGTTTTATCCTATGATTTATTAAATTGTATTTATGTTGTTTTATCCTATGCGTTATTAAATTGTATTTATGTTGTTTTAACCCATGCTTTATTAAATTGTATTTATGTTGTTTTATCCTATGCTTTATTAAATTGTATTTATGTTGTTTTGCCCTATGCTTTATTAAATTGTATTGATGTTGTTTTATCGTATGCTTTATTAAATTGTCTTTATGTTGTTTTATCCTATGCTTTATTAAATTGTGTTTATGTTGTATTATCCTATGCTTTATTAAATTGTATTTATGTTGTTTTATTGTATGCTTTATTAAACTGCATTTATGTTGTTTTACCTATGCTTTATTAAATAGTATTTTTGTTGTTTTATCCTATGCTTTATTAAATTGTGTTTATGTTGTTTTATCCTATGCTTTATTAAATTGTATTTATGTTGTTTTATCCTAGGCTTTATTAAATTGTATTTATGTTGTTTTATCCTATGCTTTATTAAATTGTGTTTATGTTGTTTTATGCTATGCTTTATTAAATGGTATTTATGTTGTTTTATCCTATGCTTTATTAAATTGTATTTATGTAGTTTTATCCTATGCTTTATTAAATTGTATTTATGTTGTTTTATCCTATGCTTTATTAAATTTCATCTATCTTGTTTTATCCTATGCTTTATTAAATTGTATTTATGTTGTTTTATCCTATTCTTTTTTTAAATTGTATTTATGTGGTTTTATCCTATGCTTTATTAAATTGTATTTATGTTGTTTTATCCTATGCTTTATTAAATAGTATTTATGTGGTTTTATCCTATGATTTATTAAATTGTATTTATGTTGTTTTAACCCATGCTTTATTAAATTGTATTTATGTTGTTTTATCCTATGCTTTATTAAATTGTATTTATGTTGTTTTGTCCTATGCTTTATTAAATTGTATTTATGTTGTTTTATCGTATGCTTTATTAAATTGTCTTTATGTTGTTTTATCCTATGCTTTATTAAATTGTGTTTATGTTGTATTATCCTATGCTTTATTAAATTGTATTTATGTTGTTTTATTGTATGCTTTATTAAACTGCATTTATGTTGTTTTACCTATGCTTTATTAAATTGTATTTTTGTTGTTTTATCCTATGCTTTATTAAATTGTGTTTATGTTGTTTTATCCTATGCTTTATTAAATTGTATTTATGTTGTTTTATCCTAGGCTTTATTAAATTGTATTTATGTTGTTTTATCCTATGCTTTATTAAATTGCGTTTATGTTGTTTTATGCTATGCTATATTAAATGGTATTTATGTTGTTTTATCCTATGCTTTATTAAATTGTATTTATGTAGTTTTATCCTATGCTTTATTAAATTGTATTTATGTTGTTTTATCCTATGCTTTATTAAATTGCATCTATCTTGTTTTATCCTATGCTTTATTAAATTGTATTTATGTTGTTTTATCCTATGCTTTATTAAATTTTATTTATGTGGTTTTATCCTATGCTTTATTAAATTGTATTTATGTTGTTTTATCCTATGCTTTATTAAATTGTATTTATGTGGTTTTATCCTATGATTTATTAAATTGCATTTATGTTGTTTTATCCTATGCTTTATTAAATTGTATTTATGTTGTTTTAACCCATGCTTTATTAAATTGTATTTATGCTGTTTTATCCTATGCTTTATTAAATTGTATTTATGTTGTTTTGTCCTATGCTTTATTAAATTGTATTTATGTTGTTTTATCCTATGCTTTATTAAATTGTATTTATGTTGTTTTATCCTATGCTTTATTAAATTGTGTTTATGTTGTATTATCCTATGCTTTATTAAATTGTATTTATGTTGTTTTATCCTATGTTTTATTAAATTGTATTTATGTTGCTTTATCGTATGCTTTATTAAACTGCATTTATGTTGTATTATCCTATGCTTTATTAAATTGCATCTATCTTGTTTTATCCTATGCTTTATTAAATTGTATTTATGTTGTTTTATCCTATGCTTTATTAAATTGTATTTATGTGGTTTTATCCTATGCTTTATTAAATTGTATTTATGTTGTTTTATCCTATGCTTTATTAAATTGTATTTATGTTGTTTTATCCTATGCTTTATTAAATTGTATTTATGTTGTTTTAACTTATGCTTTATTAAATTGTATTTATGTTGTTTTATCCTATGCTTTATTAAATGGTATTTATGTTGTTTTATCCTATGCTTTATTAAATTGTATTTATGTTGTTTTAACCTATGCTTTATTAAACTGTATTTATGTTGTTTTATCCTATGCTTTATTAAATTGTATTTATGTTGTTTTATCCTATGCTTTATTAAATTATATTTATGTTGTTTTAACCTATCCTTTATTAAATTGTATTTATGTTGTTTTAACCTATGCTTTATTAAATTGTATTTATGTTGTTTTATCCTATGCTTTATTAAATTGTATTTATGTTGTTTTAACCTATGCTTTATTAAATTGTATTTATGTTGTTTTATCCTATGCTTTATTAAATGGTATTTATGTTGTTTTATCCTATGCTTTATTAAATTGTATTTATGTTGTTTTATTGTATGCTTTATTAAACTGTGTTTATGTTGTTTTGACCTATGCTTTATTAAATTGTATTTATGTTGTTTTATCCTATGCTTTATTAAATTGTAATTATGTTGTTTTAACTTATGCTTTATTAAATTGTATTTATGTTGTTTTATCCTATGCTTTATTAAATGGTATTTATGTTGTTTTATCCTATGCTTTATTAAATTGTATTTATGTTGTTTTAACCTATGCTTTATTAAACTGTATTTATGTTGTTTTATCCTATGCTTTATTAAATTGTATTTATGTTGTTTTTTCCTATGCTTTATTAAATTGTATTTATGTTGTTTTAACCTATCCTTTATTAAATTGTATTTATGTTGTTTTAACCTATGCTTTATTAAATTGTGTTTATGTTGTTTTATCCTATGCTTTATTAAATTGTATTTATGTTGTTTTAGCCTATGCTTTATTAAATTGTGTTTATGTTGTTTTATCCTATGCTTTATTAAATTGTATTTATGTTGTTTTATCCTATGCTTTATTAAATTGTGTTTATGTTGTTTTATCCTATGCTTTATTAAATTGTATTTATGGTGTTTTATCTTATGCTTTATTAAATTGTATTTATGTGGTTTTATCCTATGCTTTATTAAATTGTATTTATGTTGTTTTATCCTATGCTTTATTAAATTGCATCTATCTTGTTTTATCCTATGCTTTATTAAATTGTATTTATGTTGTTTTATCCTATGCTTTATTAAATTGTATTTATGTGGTTTTATCCTATGCTTTATTAAATTGTATTTATGTTGTTTTATCCTATGCTTTATTAAATTGTATTTATGTGGTTTTATCCTATGATTTATTAAATTACATTTATGTTGTTTTATCCTATGCTTTATTAAATTGTATTTATGTTGTTTTAACCCATGCTTTATTAAATTGTATTTATGTTGTTTTATCCTATGCTTTATTAAATTGTATTTATGTTGTTTTGTCCTATGCTTTATTAAATTGTATTTATGTTGTTTTATCCTATGCTTTATTAAATTGTATTTATGTTGTTTTATCCTATGCTTTATTAAATTGTGTTTATGTTGTATTATCCTATGCTTTATTAAATTGTATTTATGTTGTTTTATCCTATGTTTTATTAAATTGTATTTATGTTGTTTTATCGTATGCTTTATTAAACTGCATTTATGTTGTATTATCCTATGCTTCATTAAATTGCATCTATCTTGTTTTATCCTATGCTTTATTAAATTGTATTTATGTTGTTTTATCCTATGCTTTATTAAATTGTATTTATGTGGTTTTATCCTATGCTTTATTAAATTCTATTTATGTTGTTTTATCCTATGCTTTATTAAATATTATTTATGTGGTTTTATCCTATGATTTATTAAATTGTATTTATGTTGTTTTATCCTATGCGTTATTAAATTGTATTTATGTTGTTTTAACCCATGCTTTATTAAATTGTATTTATGTTGTTTTATCCTATGCTTTATTAAATTGTATTTATGTTGTTTTGTCCTATGCTTTATTAAATTGTATTTATGTTGTTTTATCGTATGCTTTATTAAATTGTCTTTATGTTGTTTTATCCTATGCTTTATTAAATTGTGTTTATGTTGTATTATCCTATGCTTTATTAAATTGTATTTATGTTGTTTTATTGTATGCTTTATTAAACTGCATTTATGTTGTTTTACCTATGCTTTATTAAATTGTATTTTTGTTGTTTTATCCTATGCTTTATTAAATTGTATTTATGTGGTTTTATCCTATGCTTTATTAAATTCTATTTATGTTGTTTTATCCTATGCTTTATTAAATAGTATTTATGTGGTTTTATCCTATGATTTATTAAATTGTATTTATGTTGTTTTATCCTATGCGTTATTAAATTGTATTTATGTTGTTTTAACCCATGCTTTATTAAATTGTATTTATGTTGTTTTATCCTATGCTTTATTAAATTGTATTTATGTTGTTTTGTCCTATGCTTTATTAAATTGTATTGATGTTGTTTTATCGTATGCTTTATTAAATTGTCTTTATGTTGTTTTATCCTATGCTTTATTAAATTGTGTTTATGTTGTATTATCCTATGCTTTATTAAATTGTATTTATGTTGTTTTATTGTATGCTTTATTAAACTGCATTTATGTTGTTTTACCTATGCTTTATTAAATTGTATTTTTGTTGTTTTATCCTATGCTTTATTAAATTGTGTTTATGTTGTTTTATCCTATGCTTTATTAAATTGTATTTATGTTGTTTTATCCTATGCTTTATTAAATTGTGTTTATGTTGTTTTATCCTATGCTTTATTAAATTGTATTTATGGTGTTTTATCCTATGCTTTATTAAATTGTATTTATGTGGTTTTATCCTATGCTTTATTAAATTGTATTTATGTTGTTTTATCCTATGCTTTATTAAATTGCATCTATATTGTTTTATCCTATGCTTTATTAAATTGTATTTATGTTGTTTTATCCTATGCTTTATTAAATTGTATTTATGTGGTTTTATCCTATGCTTTATTAAATTGTATTTATGTTGTTTTATCCTATGCTTTATTAAATTGTATTTATGTGGTTTTATCCTATGATTTATTAAATTACATTTATTTTGTTTTATCCTATGCTTTATTAAATTGTATTTATGTTGTTTTAACCCATGCTTTATTAAATTGTATTTATTTTGTTTTATCCTATGCTTTATTAAATTGTATTTATGTTGTTTTGTCCTATGCTTTATTAAATTGTATTTATGTTGTTTTATCCTATGCTTTATTAAATTGTATTTATGTTGTTTTATCCTATGCTTTATTAAATTGTGTTTATGTTGTATTATCCTATGCTTTATTAAATTGTATTTATGTTGTTTTATCCTATGTTTTATTAAATTGTATTTATGTTGTTTTATCGTATGCTTTATTAAACTGCATTTATGTTGTATTATCCTATGCTTCATTAAATTGCATCTATCTTGTTTTATCCTATGCTTTATTAAATTGTATTTATGTTGTTTTATCCTATGCTTTATTAAATTGTATTTATGTGGTTTTATCCTATGCTTTATTAAATTCTATTTATGTTGTTTTATCCTATGCTTTATTAAATAGTATTTATGTGGTTTTATCCTATGATTTATTAAATTGTATTTATGTTGTTTTATCCTATGCGTTATTAAATTGTATTTATGTTGTTTTATCCTATGCTTTATTAAATTGTATTTATGTTGTTTTAACCTATGCTTTATTAAATTGTATTTATGTTGTTTTATCCTATGCTTTATTCAATTGTATTTATGTTGTATTAACCTATGCTTTATTAAATTGTATTTATGTTGTTTTAACCTATGCTTTATTAAATTGTATTTATGTTGTTTTATCCTATGCTTTATTAAATTGTATTTATGTTGTTTTATTCTATGCTTTATTAAATTGTATTTATGTTGTTTTATCCTATGCTTTATTAAATTGTATTTATGTTGTTTTATTGTATGCTTTATTAAACTGCATTTATGTTGTTTTATCCTATGCTTTATTAAATTGTATTTATGTTGTTTTATCCTATGCTTTATTAAATTGTGTTTATGTTGTTTTATCCTATGCTTTATTAAATTGTATTTATGTTGTTTTATCCTATGCTTTATTAAATTGTATTTATGTTGTTTTATCCTATGCTTTATTAAATTGTGTTTATGTTGTTTTATGCTATGCTTTATTAAATTGTATTTATGTTGTTTTGTCCTATGCTTTATTAAATTGTATTTATGTTGTTTTATCCTATGCTTTTTTAAATTGTATTTATGTTGTTTTATCCTATGCTTTATTAAATTGTATTTATGTTGTTTTATTGTATGCTTTATTAAACTGTGTTTATGTTGTTTTGTCCTATGCTTTATTAAATTGTATTTATGTTGTTTTATCCTATGCTTTATTAAATTGTATTTATGTTGTTTTAACTTATGCTTTATTAAATTGTATTTATGTTGTTTTATCCTATGCTTTATTAAATGGTATTTATGTTGTTTTATCCTATGCTTTATTAAATTGTATTTATGTTGTTTTAACCTATGCTTTATTAAACTGTATTTATGTTGTTTTATCCTATGCTTTATTAAATTGTATTTATGTTGTTTTTTCCTATGCTTTATTAAATTGTATTTATGTTGTTTTAACCTATCCTTTATTAAATTGTATTTATGTTGTTTTAACCTATGCTTTATTAAATTGTGTTTATGTTGTTTTATCCTATGCTTTATTAAATTGTATTTATGTTGTTTTAGCCTATGCTTTATTAAATTGTGTTTATGTTGTTTTATCCTATGCTTTATTAAATTGTATTTATGTTGTTTTATCCTATGCTTTATTAAATTGTGTTTATGTTGTTTTATCCTATGCTTTATTAAATTGTATTTATGGTGTTTTATCCTATGCTTTATTAAATTGTATTTATGTGGTTTTATCCTATGCTTTATTAAATTGTATTTATGTTGTTTTATCCTATGCTTTATTAAATTGCATCTATCTTGTTTTATCCTATGCTTTATTAAATTGTATTTATGTTGTTTTATCCTATGCTTTATTAAATTGTATTTATGTGGTTTTATCCTATGCTTTATTAAATTGTATTTATGTTGTTTTATCCTATGCTTTATTAAATTGTATTTATGTGGTTTTATCCTATGATTTATTAAATTACATTTATGTTGTTTTATCCTATGCTTTATTAAATTGTATTTATGTTGTTTTAACCCATGCTTTATTAAATTGTATTTATGTTGTTTTATCCTATGCTTTATTAAATTGTATTTATGTTGTTTTGTCCTATGCTTTATTAAATTGTATTTATGTTGTTTTATCCTATGCTTTATTAAATTGTATTTATGTTGTTTTATCCTATGCTTTATTAAATTGTGTTTATGTTGTATTATCCTATGCTTTATTAAATTGTATTTATGTTGTTTTATCCTATGGTTTATTAAATTGTATTTATGTTGTTTTATCGTATGCTTTATTAAACTGCATTTATGTTGTATTATCCTATGCTTCATTAAATTGCATCTATCTTGTTTTATCCTATGCTTTATTAAATTGTATTTATGTTGTTTTATCCTATGCTTTATTAAATTGTATTTATGTGGTTTTATCCTATGCTTTATTAAATTCTATTTATGTTGTTTTATCCTATGCTTTATTAAATAGTATTTATGTGGTTTTATCCTATGATTTATTAAATTGTATTTATGTTGTTTTATCCTATGCGTTATTAAATTGTATTTATGTTGTTTTAACCCATGCTTTATTAAATTGTATTTATGTTGTTTTATCCTATGCTTTATTAAATTGTATTTATGTTGTTTTGTCCTATGCTTTATTAAATTGTATTTATGTTGTTTTATCGTATGCTTTATTAAATTGTCTTTATGTTGTTTTATCCTATGCTTTATTAAATTGTGTTTATGTTGTATTATCCTATGCTTTATTAAATTGTATTTATGTTGTTTTATTGTATGCTTTATTAAACTGCATTTATGTTGTTTTACCTATGCTTTATTAAATTGTATTTTTGTTGTTTTATCCTATGCTTTATTAAATTGTATTTATGTGGTTTTATCCTATGCTTTATTAAATTCTATTTATGTTGTTTTATCCTATGCTTTATTAAATAGTATTTATGTGGTTTTATCCTATGATTTATTAAATTGTATTTATGTTGTTTTATCCTATGCGTTATTAAATTGTATTTATGTTGTTTTAACCCATGCTTTATTAAATTGTATTTATGTTGTTTTATCCTATGCTTTATTAAATTGTATTTATGTTGTTTTGTCCTATGCTTTATTAAATTGTATTGATGTTGTTTTATCGTATGCTTTATTAAATTGTCTTTATGTTGTTTTATCCTATGCTTTATTAAATTGTGTTTATGTTGTATTATCCTATGCTTTATTAAATTGTATTTATGTTGTTTTATTGTATGCTTTATTAAACTGCATTTATGTTGTTTTACCTATGCTTTATTAAATTGTATTTTTGTTGTTTTATCCTATGCTTTATTAAATTGTGTTTATGTTGTTTTATCCTATGCTTTATTAAATTGTATTTATGTTGTTTTATCCTAGGCTTTATTAAATTGTATTTATGTTGTTTTATCCTATGCTTTATTAAATTGTGTTTATGTTGTTTTATGCTATGCTTTATTAAATGGTATTTATGTTGTTTTATCCTATGCTTTATTAACTTGTATTTATGTAGTTTTATCCTATGCTTTATTAAATTGTATTTATGTTGTTTTATCCTATGCTTTATTAAATTGCATCTATCTTGTTTTATCCTATGCTTTATTAAATTGTATTTATGTTGTTTTATCCTATTCTTTTTTTAAATTGTATTTATGTGGTTTTATCCTATGCTTTATTAAATTGTATTTATGTTGTTTTATCCTATGCTTTATTAAATAGTATTTATGTGGTTTTATCCTATGATTTATTAAATTGTATTTATGTTGTTTTAACCCATGCTTTATTAAATTGTATTTATGTTGTTTTATCCTATGCTTTATTAAATTGTATTTATGTTGTTTTGTCCTATGCTTTATTAAATTGTATTTATGTTGTTTTATCGTATGCTTTATTAAATTGTCTTTATGTTGTTTTATCCTATGCTTTATTAAATTGTGTTTATGTTGTATTATCCTATGCTTTATTAAATTGTATTTATGTTGTTTTATTGTATGCTTTATTAAACTGCATTTATGTTGTTTTACCTATGCTTTATTAAATTGTATTTTTGTTGTTTTATCCTATGCTTTATTAAATTGTGTTTATGTTGTTTTATCCTATGCTTTATTAAATTGTATTTATGTTGTTTTATCCTAGGCTTTATTAAATTGTATTTATGTTGTTTTATCCTATGCTTTATTAAATTGCGTTTATGTTGTTTTATGCTATGCTTTATTAAATGGTATTTATGTTGTTTTATCCTATGTTTTATTAAATTGTATTTATGTAGTTTTATCCTATGCTTTATTAAATTGTATTTATGTTGTTTTATCCTATGCTTTATTAAATTGCATCTATCTTGTTTTATCCTATGCTTTATTAAATTGTATTTATGTTGTTTTATCCTATGCTTTATTAAATTGTATTTATGTGGTTTTATCCTATGCTTTATTAAATTGTATTTATGTTGTTTTTACCCATGCTTTATTAAATTGTATTTATGTTGTTTTATCCTATGCTTTATTAAATTGTATTTATGTTGTTTTGTCCTATGCTTTATTAAATTGTATTTATGTTGTTTTATCGTATGCTTTATTAAATTGTCTTTATGTTGTTTTATCCTATGCTTTATTAAATTGTGTTTATGTTGTATTATCCTATGCTTTATTAAATTGTATTTATGTTGTTTTATTGTATGCTTTATTAAACTGCATTTATGTTGTTTTACCTATGCTTTATTAAATTGTATTTTTGTTGTTTTATCCTATGCTTTATTAAATTGTATTTATGTGGTTTTATCCTATGCTTTATTAAATTCTATTTATGTTGTTTTATCCTATGCTTTATTAAATAGTATTTATGTGGTTTTATCCTATGATTTATTAAATTGTATTTATGTTGTTTTATCCTATGCGTTATTAAATTGTATTTATGTTGTTTTAACCCATGCTTTATTAAATTGTATTTATGTTGTTTTATCCTATGCTTTATTAAATTGTATTTATGTTGTTTTGTCCTATGCTTTATTAAATTGTATTGATGTTGTTTTATCGTATGCTTTATTAAATTGTCTTTATGTTGTTTTATCCTATGCTTTATTAAATTGTGTTTATGTTGTATTATCCTATGCTTTATTAAATTGTATTTATGTTGTTTTATTGTATGCTTTATTAAACTGCATTTATGTTGTTTTACCTATGCTTTATTAAATAGTATTTTTGTTGTTTTATCCTATGCTTTATTAAATTGTGTTTATGTTGTTTTATCCTATGCTTTATTAAATTGTATTTATGTTGTTTTATCCTAGGCTTTATTAAATTGTATTTATGTTGTTTTATCCTATGCTTTATTAAATTGTGTTTATGTTGTTTTATGCTATGCTTTATTAAATGGTATTTATGTTGTTTTATCCTATGCTTTATTAAATTGTATTTATGTAGTTTTATCCTATGCTTTATTAAATTGTATTTATGTTGTTTTATCCTATGCTTTATTAAATTTCATCTATCTTGTTTTATCCTATGCTTTATTAAATTGTATTTATGTTGTTTTATCCTATTCTTTTTTTAAATTGTATTTATGTGGTTTTATCCTATGCTTTATTAAATTGTATTTATGTTGTTTTATCCTATGCTTTATTAAATAGTATTTATGTGGTTTTATCCTATGATTTATTAAATTGTATTTATGTTGTTTTAACCCATGCTTTATTAAATTGTATTTATGTTGTTTTATCCTATGCTTTATTAAATTGTATTTATGTTGTTTTGTCCTATGCTTTATTAAATTGTATTTATGTTGTTTTATCGTATGCTTTATTAAATTGTCTTTATGTTGTTTTATCCTATGCTTTATTAAATTGTGTTTATGTTGTATTATCCTATGCTTTATTAAATTGTATTTATGTTGTTTTATTGTATGCTTTATTAAACTGCATTTATGTTGTTTTACCTATGCTTTATTAAATTGTATTTTTGTTGTTTTATCCTATGCTTTATTAAATTGTGTTTATGTTGTTTTATCCTATGCTTTATTAAATTGTATTTATGTTGTTTTATCCTAGGCTTTATTAAATTGTATTTATGTTGTTTTATCCTATGCTTTATTAAATTGCGTTTATGTTGTTTTATGCTATGCTTTATTAAATGGTATTTATGTTGTTTTATCCTATGCTTTATTAAATTGTATTTATGTAGTTTTATCCTATGCTTTATTAAATTGTATTTATGTTGTTTTATCCTATGCTTTATTAAATTGCATCTATCTTGTTTTATCCTATGCTTTATTAAATTGTATTTATGTTGTTTTATCCTATGCTTTATTAAATTGTATTTATGTGGTTTTATCCTATGCTTTATTAAATTGTATTTATGTTGTTTTATCCTATGCTTTATTAAATTGTATTTATGTGGTTTTATCCTATGATTTATTAAATTGCATTTATGTTGTTTTATCCTATGCTTTATTAAATTGTATTTATGTTGTTTTAACCCATGCTTTATTAAATTGTATTTATGTTGTTTTATCCTATGCTTTATTAAATTGTATTTATGTTGTTTTGTCCTATGCTTTATTAAATTGTATTTATGTTGTTTTATCCTATGCTTTATTAAATTGTATTTATGTTGTTTTATCCTATGCTTTATTAAATTGTGTTTATGTTGTATTATCCTATGCTTTATTAAATTGTATTTATGTTGTTTTATCCTATGTTTTATTAAATTGTATTTATGTAGCTTTATCGTATGCTTTATTAAACTGCATTTATGTTGTATTATCCTATGCTTTATTAAATTGCATCTATCTTGTTTTATCCTATGCTTTATTAAATTGTATTTATGTTGTTTTATCCTATGCTTTATTAAATTGTATTTATGTGGTTTTATCCTATGCTTTATTAAATTGTATTTATGTTGTTTTATCCTATGCTTTATTAAATTGTATTTATGTTGTTTTATCCTATGCTTTATTAAATTGTATTTATGTTGTTTTAACTTATGCTTTATTAAATTGTATTTATGTTGTTTTATCCTATGCTTTATTAAATGGTATTTATGTTGTTTTATCCTATGCTTTATTAAATTGTATTTATGTTGTTTTATCCTATGCTTTATTAAATATTATTTATGTGGTTTTATCTTATGATTTATTAAATTGTATTTATGTTGTTTTATCCTATGCGTTATTAAATTGTATTTATGTTGTTTTAACCCATGCTTTATTAAATTGTATTTATGTTGTTTTATCCTATGCTTTATTAAATTGTATTTATGTTGTTTTGTCCTATGCTTTATTAAATTGTATTGATGTTGTTTTATCGTATGCTTTATTAAATTGTCTTTATGTTGTTTTATCCTATGCTTTATTAAATTGTGTTTATGTTGTATTATCCTATGCTTTATTAAATTGCATTTATGTTGTTTTATTGTATGCTTTATTAAACTGCATTTATGTTGTTTTACCTATGCTTTATTAAATTGTATTTTTGTTGTTTTATCCTATGCTTTATTAAATTGTATTTATGTGGTTTTATCCTATGCTTTATTAAATTCTATTTATGTTGTTTTATCCTATGCTTTATTAAATAGTATTTATGTGGTTTTATCCTATGATTTATTAAATTGTATTTATGTTGTTTTATCCTATGCGTTATTAAATTGTATTTATGTTGTTTTAACCCATGCTTTATTAAATTGTATTTATGTTGTTTAATCCTATGCTTTATTAAATTGTATTTATGTTGTTTTGTCCTATGCTTTATTAAATTGTATTGATCTTGTTTTATCGTATGCTTTATTAAATTGTCTTTATGTTGTTTTATCCTATGCTTTATTAAATTGTGTTTATGTTGTATTATCCTATGCTTTATTAAATTGTATTTATGTTGTTTTATTGTATGCTTTATTAAACTGCATTTATGTTGTTTTACCTATGCTTTATTAAATTGTATTTTTGTTGTTTTATCCTATGCTTTATTAAATTGTGTTTATGTTGTTTTATCCTATGCTTTATTAAATTGTATTTATGTTGTTTTATCCTATGCTTTATTAAATTGTGTTTATGTTGTTTTATCCTATGCTTTATTAAATTGTATTTATGGTGTTTTATCCTATGCTTTATTAAATTGTATTTATGTGGTTTTATCCTATGCTTTATTAAATTGTATTTATGTTGTTTTATCCTATGCTTTATTAAATTGCATCTATATTGTTTTATCCTATGCTTTATTAAATTGTATTTATGTTGTTTTATCCTATGCTTTATTAAATTGTATTTATGTGGTTTTATCCTATGCTTTATTAAATTGTATTTATGTTGTTTTATCCTATGCTTTATTAAATTGTATTTATGTGGTTTTATCCTATGATTTATTAAATTACATTTATTTTGTTTTATCCTATGCTTTATTAAATTGTATTTATGTTGTTTTAACCCATGCTTTATTAAATTGTATTTATTTTGTTTTATCCTATGCTTTATTAAATTGTATTTATGTTGTTTTGTCCTATGCTTTATTAAATTGTATTTATGTTGTTTTATCCTATGCTTTATTAAATTGTATTTATGTTGTTTTATCCTATGCTTTATTAAATTGTGTTTATGTTGTATTATCCTATGCTTTATTAAATTGTATTTATGTTGTTTTATCCTATGTTTTATTAAATTGTATTTATGTTGTTTTATCGTATGCTTTATTAAACTGCATTTATGTTGTATTATCCTATGCTTCATTAAATTGCATCTATCTTGTTTTATCCTATGCTTTATTAAATTGTATTTATGTTGTTTTATCCTATGCTTTATTAAATTGTATTTATGTGGTTTTATCCTATGCTTTATTAAATTCTATTTATGTTGTTTTATCCTATGCTTTATTAAATAGTATTTATGTGGTTTTATCCTATGATTTATTAAATTGTATTTATGTTGTTTTATCCTATGCGTTATTAAATTGTATTTATGTTGTTTTATCCTATGCTTTATTAAATTGTATTTATGTTGTTTTAACCTATGCTTTATTAAATTGTATTTATGTTGTTTTATCCTATGCTTTATTCAATTGTATTTATGTTGTATTAACCTATGCTTTATTAAATTGTATTTATGTTGTTTTAACCTATGCTTTATTAAATTGTATTTATGTTGTTTTATCCTATGCTTTATTAAATTGTATTTATGTTGTTTTATTCTATGCTTTATTAAATTGTATTTATGTTGTTTTATCCTATGCTTTATTAAATTGTATTTATGTTGTTTTATTGTATGCTTTATTAAACTGCATTTATGTTGTTTTATCCTATGCTTTATTAAATTGTATTTATGTTGTTTTATCCTATGCTTTATTAAATTGTGTTTATGTTGTTTTATCCTATGCTTTATTAAATTGTATTTATGTTGTTTTATCCTATGCTTTATTAAATTGTATTTATGTTGTTTTATCCTATGCTTTATTAAATTGTGTTTATGTTGTTTTATGCTATGCTTTATTAAATTGTATTTATGTTGTTTTGTCCTATGCTTTATTAAATTGTATTTATGTTGTTTTATCCTATGCTTTTTTAAATTGTATTTATGTTGTTTTATCCTATGCTTTATTAAATTGTATTTATGTTGTTTTATTGTATGCTTTATTAAACTGTGTTTATGTTGTTTTGTCCTATGCTTTATTAAATTGTATTTATGTTGTTTTATCCTATGCTTTATTAAATTGTATTTATGTTGTTTTAACTTATGCTTTATTAAATTGTATTTATGTTGTTTTATCCTATGATTTATTAAATGGTATTTATGTTGTTTTATCCTATGCTTTATTAAATTGTATTTATGTTGTTTTAACCTATGCTTTATTAAACTGTATTTATGTTGTTTTATCCTATGCTTTATTAAATTGTATTTATGTTGTTTTTTCCTATGCTTTATTAAATTGTATTTATGTTGTTTTAACCTATCCTTTATTAAATTGTATTTATGTTGTTTTAACCTATGCTTTATTAAATTGTGTTTATGTTGTTTTATCCTATGCTTTATTAAATTGTATTTATGTTGTTTTAGCCTATGCTTTATTAAATTGTGTTTATGTTGTTTTATCCTATGCTTTATTAAATTGTATTTATGTTGTTTTATCCTATGCTTTATTAAATTGTGTTTATGTTGTTTTATCCTATGCTTTATTAAATTGTATTTATGGTGTTTTATCCTATGCTTTATTAAATTGTATTTATGTGGTTTTATCCTATGCTTTATTAAATTGTATTTATGTTGTTTTATCCTATGCTTTATTAAATTGCATCTATCTTGTTTTATCCTATGCTTTATTAAATTGTATTTATGTTGTTTTATCCTATGCTTTATTAAATTGTATTTATGTGGTTTTATCCTATGCTTTATTAAATTGTATTTATGTTGTTTTATCCTATGCTTTATTAAATTGTATTTATGTGGTTTTATCCTATGATTTATTAAATTACATTTATGTTGTTTTATCCTATGCTTTATTAAATTGTATTTATGTTGTTTTAACCCATGCTTTATTAAATTGTATTTATGTTGTTTTATCCTATGCTTTATTAAATTGTATTTATGTTGTTTTGTCCTATGCTTTATTAAATTGTATTTATGTTGTTTTATCCTATGCTTTATTAAATTGTGTTTATGTTGTATTATCCTATGCTTTATTAAATTGTATTTATGTTGTTTTATCCTATGTTTTATTAAATTGTATTTATGTTGTTTTATCGTATGCTTTATTAAACTGCATTTATGTTGTATTATCCTATGCTTCATTAAATTGCATCTATCTTGTTTTATCCTATGCTTTATTAAATTGTATTTATGTTGTTTTATCCTATGCTTTATTAAATTGTATTTATGTGGTTTTATCCTATGCTTTATTAAATTCTATTTATGTTGTTTTATCCTATGCTTTATTAAATAGTATTTATGTGGTTTTATCCTATGATTTATTAAATTGTATTTATGTTGTTTTATCCTATGCGTTATTAAATTGTATTTATGTTGTTTTAACCCATGCTTTATTAAATTGTATTTATGTTGTTTTATCCTATGCTTTATTAAATTGTATTTATGTTGTTTTGTCCTATGCTTTATTAAATTGTATTTATGTTGTTTTATCGTATGCTTTATTAAATTGTCTTTATGTTGTTTTATCCTATGCTTTATTAAATTGTGTTTATGTTGTATTATCCTATGCTTTATTAAATTGTATTTATGTTGTTTTATTGTATGCTTTATTAAACTGCATTTATGTTGTTTTACCTATGCTTTATTAAATTGTATTTTTGTTGTTTTATCCTATGCTTTATTAAATTGTATTTATGTGGTTTTATCCTATGCTTTATTAAATTCTATTTATGTTGTTTTATCCTATGCTTTATTAAATAGTATTTATGTGGTTTTATCCTATGATTTATTAAATTGTATTTATGTTGTTTTATCCTATGCGTTATTAAATTGTATTTATGTTGTTTTAACCCATGCTTTATTAAATTGTATTTATGTTGTTTTATCCTATGCTTTATTAAATTGTATTTATGTTGTTTTGTCCTATGCTCTATTAAATTGTATTGATGTTGTTTTATCGTATGCTTTATTAAATTGTCTTTATGTTGTTTTATCCTATGCTTTATTAAATTGTGTTTATGTTGTATTATCCTATGCTTTATTAAATTGTATTTATGTTGTTTTATTGTATGCTTTATTAAACTGCATTTATGTTGTTTTACCTATGCTTTATTAAATTGTATTTTTGTTGTTTTATCCTATGCTTTATTAAATTGTGTTTATGTTGTTTTATCCTATGCTTTATTAAATTGTATTTATGTTGTTTTATCCTAGGCTTTATTAAATTGTATTTATGTTGTTTTATCCTATGCTTTATTAAATTGTGTTTATGTTGTTTTATGCTATGCTTTATTAAATGGTATTTATGTTGTTTTATCCTATGCTTTATTAAATTGTATTTATGTAGTTTTATCCTATGCTTTATTAAATTGTATTTATGTTGTTTTATCCTATGCTTTATTAAATTGCATCTATCTTGTTTTATCCTATGCTTTATTAAATTGTATTTATGTTGTTTTATCCTATTCTTTTTTTAAATTGTATTTATGTGGTTTTATCCTATGCTTTATTAAATTGTATTTATGTTGTTTTATCCAATGCTTTATTAAATAGTATTTATGTGGTTTTATCCTATGATTTATTAAATTGTATTTATGTTGTTTTAACCCATGCTTTATTAAATTGTATTTATGTTGTTTTATCCTATGCTTTATTAAATTGTATTTATGTTGTTTTGTCCTATGCTTTATTAAATTGTATTTATGTTGTTTTATCGTATGCTTTATTAAATTGTCTTTATGTTGTTTTATCCTATGCTTTATTAAATTGTGTTTATGTTGTATTATCCTATGCTTTATTAAATTGTATTTATGTTGTTTTATTGTATGCTTTATTAAACTGCATTTATGTTGTTTTACCTATGCTTTATTAAATTGTATTTTTGTTGTTTTATCCTATGCTTTATTAAATTGTGTTTATGTTGTTTTATCCTATGCTTTATTAAATTGTATTTATGTTGTTTTATCCTAGGCTTTATTAAATTGTATTTATGTTGTTTTATCCTATGCTTTATTAAATTGCGTTTATGTTGTTTTATGCTATGCTTTATTAAATGGTATTTATGTTGTTTTATCCTATGTTTTATTAAATTGTATTTATGTAGTTTTATCCTATGCTTTATTAAATTGTATTTATGTTGTTTTATCCTATGCTTTATTAAATTGCATCTATCTTGTTTTATCCTATGCTTTATTAAATTGTATTTATGTTGTTTTATCCTATGCTTTATTAAATTGTATTTATGTGTTTTTATCCTATGCTTTATTAAATTGTATTTATGTTGTTTTAACCCATGCTTTATTAAATTGTATTTATGTTGTTTTATCCTATGCTTTATTAAATTGTATTTATGTTGTTTTGTCCTATGCTTTATTAAATTGTATTTATGTTGTTTTATCGTATGCTTTATTAAATTGTCTTTATGTTGTTTTATCCTATGCTTTATTAATTTGTGTTTATGTTGTATTATCCTATGCTTTATTAAATTGTATTTATGTTGTTTTATTGTATGCTTTATTAAACTGCATTTATGTTGTTTTACCTATGCTTTATTAAATTGTATTTTTGTTGTTTTATCCTATGCTTTATTAAATTGTATTTATGTGGTTTTATCCTATGCTTTATTAAATTCTATTTATGTTGTTTTATCCTATGCTTTATTAAATAGTATTTATGTGGTTTTATCCTATGATTTATTAAATTGTATTTATGTTGTTTTATCCTATGCGTTATTAAATTGTATTTATGTTGTTTTAACCCATGCTTTATTAAATTGTATTTATGTTGTTTTATCCTATGCTTTATTAAATTGTATTTATGTTGTTTTGTCCTATGCTTTATTAAATTGTATTGATGTTGTTTTATCGTATGCTTTATTAAATTGTCTTTATGTTGTTTTATCCTATGCTTTATTAAATTGTGTTTATGTTGTATTATCCTATGCTTTATTAAATTGTATTTATGTTGTTTTATTGTATGCTTTATTAAACTGCATTTATGTTGTTTTACCTATGCTTTATTAAATAGTATTTTTGTTGTTTTATCTTATGCTTTATTAAATTGTGTTTATGTTGTTTTATCCTATGCTTTATTAAATTGTATTTATGTTGTTTTATCCTAGGCTTTATTAAATTGTATTTATGTTGTTTTATCCTATGCTTTATTAAATTGTGTTTATGTTGTTTTATGCTATGCTTTATTAAATGGTATTTATGTTGTTTTATCCTATGCTTTATTAAATTGTATTTATGTAGTTTTATCCTATGCTTTATTAAATTGTATTTATGTTGTTTTATCCTATGCTTTATTAAATTTCATCTATCTTGTTTTATCCTATGCTTTATTAAATTGTATTTATGTTGTTTTATCCTATTCTTTTTTTAAATTGTATTTATGTGGTTTTATCCTATGCTTTATTAAATTGTATTTATGTTGTTTTATCCTATGCTTTATTAAATAGTATTTATGTGGTTTTATCCTATGATTTATTAAATTGTATTTATGTTGTTTTAACCCATGCTTTATTAAATTGTATTTATGTTGTTTTATCCTATGCTTTATTAAATTGTATTTATGTTGTTTTGTCCTATGCTTTATTAAATTGTATTTATGTTGTTTTATCGTATGCTTTATTAAATTGTCTTTATGTTGTTTTATCCTATGCTTTATTAAATTGTGTTTATGTTGTATTATCCTATGCTTTATTAAATTGTATTTATGTTGTTTTATTGTATGCTTTATTAAACTGCATTTATGTTGTTTTACCTATGCTTTATTAAATTGTATTTTTGTTGTTTTATCCTATGCTTTATTAAATTGTGTTTATGTTGTTTTATCCTATGCTTTATTAAATTGTATTTATGTTGTTTTATCCTAGGCTTTATTAAATTGTATTTATGTTGTTTTATCCTATGCTTTATTAAATTGCGTTTATGTTGTTTTATGCTATGCTTTATTAAATGGTATTTATGTTGTTTTATCCTATGCTTTATTAAATTGTATTTATGTAGTTTTATCCTATGCTTTATTAAATTGTATTTATGTTGTTTTATCCTATGCTTTATTAAATTGCATCTATCTTGTTTTATCCTATGCTTTATTAAATTGTATTTATGTTGTTTTATCCTATGCTTTATTAAATTGTATTTATGTGGTTTTATCCTATGCTTTATTAAATTGTATTTATGTTGTTTTATCCTATGCTTTATTAAATTGTATTTATGTGGTTTTATCCTATGATTTATTAAATTGCATTTATGTTGTTTTATCCTATGCTTTATTAAATTGTATTTATGTTGTTTTAACCCATGCTTTATTAAATTGTATTTATGTTGTTTTATCCTATGCTTTATTAAATTGTATTTATGTTGTTTTGTCCTATGCTTTATTAAATTGTATTTATGTTGTTTTATCCTATGCTTTATTAAATTGTATTTATGTTGTTTTATCCTATGCTTTATTAAATTGTGTTTATGTTGTATTATCCTATGCTTTATTAAATTGTATTTATGTTGTTTTATCCTATGTTTTATTAAATTGTATTTATGTTGCTTTATCGTATGCTTTATTAAACTGCATTTATGTTGTATTATCCTATGCTTTATTAAATTGCATCTATCTTGTTTTATCCTATGCTTTATTAAATTGTATTTATGTTGTTTTATCCTATGCTTTATTAAATTGTATTTATGTGGTTTTATCCTATGCTTTATTAAACTGTATTTATGTTGTTTTATCCTATGCTTTATTAAATTGTATTTATGTTGTTTTATCCTATGCTTTATTAAATTGTATTTATGTTGTTTTAACTTATGCTTTATTAAATTGTATTTATGTTGTTTTATCCTATGCTTTATTAAATGGTATTTATGTTGTTTTATCCTATGCTTTATTAAATTGTATTTATGTTGTTTTAACCTATGCTTTATTAAACTGTATTTATGTTGTTTTATCCTATGCTTTATTAAATTGTATTTATGTTGTTTTATCCTATGCTTTATTAAATTGTATTTATGTTGTTTTAACCTATCCTTTATTAAATTGTATTTATGTTGTTTTAACCTATGCTTTATTAAATTGTATTTATGTTGTTTTATCCTATGCTTTATTAAATTGTATTTATGTTGTTTTAACCTATGCTTTATTAAATTGTATTTATGTTGTTTTATCCTATGCTTTATTAAATTGTATTTATGTTGTTTTAACCTATGCTTTATTAAATTGTATTTATGTTGTTTTATCCTATGCTTTATTAAATTGTATTTATGTTGTTTTAACCTATGCTTTATTAAATTGTATTTATGTTGTTTTATCCTATGCTTTATTCAATTGTATTTATGTTGTATTAACCTATGCTTTATTAAATTGTATTTATGTTGTTTTAACCTATGCTTTATTAAATTGTATTTATGTTGTTTTATCCTATGCTTTATTAAATTGTATTTATGTTGTTTTATTCTATGCTTTATTAAATTGTATTTATGTTGTTTTATCCTATGCTTTATTAAATTGTATTTATGTTGTTTTATCCTATGCTTTATTAAATTGTATTTATGTTGTTTTATTGTATGCTTTATTAAACTGCATTTATGTTGTTTTATCCTATGCTTTATTAAATTGTATTTATGTTGTTTTATCCTATGCTTTATTAAATTGTGTTTATGTTGTTTTATCCTATGCTTTATTAAATTGTATTTATGTTGTTTTATCCTATGCTTTATTAAATTGTATTTATGTTGTTTTATCCTATGCTTTATTAAATTGTGTTTATGTTGTTTTATGCTATGCTTTATTTAATTGTATTTATGTTGTTTTGTCCTATGCTTTATTAAATTGTATTTATGTTGTTTTATCCTATGCTTTTTTAAATTGTATTTATGTTGTTTTACCCTATGCTTTATTAAATGGTATTTATGTTGTTTTATCCTATGCTTTATTAAATTGTATTTATGTTGTTTTAACCTATGCTTTATTAAACTGTATTTATGTTGTTTTATCCTATGCTTTATTAAATTGTATTTATGTTGTTTTTTCCTATGCTTTATTAAATTGTATTTATGTTGTTTTAACCTATCCTTTATTAAATTGTATTTATGTTGTTTTAACCTATGCTTTATTAAATTGTGTTTATGTTGTTTTATCCTATGCTTTATTAAATTGTATTTATGTTGTTTTAGCCTATGCTTTATTAAATTGTGTTTATGTTGTTTTATCCTATGCTTTATTAAATTGTATTTATGTTGTTTTATCCTATGCTTTATTAAATTGTGTTTATGTTGTTTTATCCTATGCTTTATTAAATTGTATTTATGGTGTTTTATCCTATGCTTTATTAAATTGTATTTATGTGGTTTTATCCTATGCTTTATTAAATTGTATTTATGTTGTTTTATCCTATGCTTTATTAAATTGCATCTATCTTGTTTTATCCTATGCTTTATTAAATTGTATTTATGTTGTTTTATCCTATGCTTTATTAAATTGTATTTATGTGGTTTTATCCTATGCTTTATTAAATTGTATTTATGTTGTTTTATCCTATGCTTTATTAAATTGTATTTATGTGGTTTTATCCTATGATTTATTAAATTACATTTATGTTGTTTTATCCTATGCTTTATTAAATTGTATTTATGTTGTTTTAACCCATGCTTTATTAAATTGTATTTATGTTGTTTTATCCTATGCTTTATTAAATTGTATTTATGTTGTTTTGTCCTATGCTTTATTAAATTGTATTTATGTTGTTTTATCCTATGCTTTATTAAATTGTATTTATGTTGTTTTATCCTATGCTTTATTAAATTGTGTTTATGTTGTATTATCCTATGCTTTATTAAATTGTATTTATGTTGTTTTATCCTATGTTTTATTAAATTGTATTTATGTTGTTTTATCGTATGCTTTATTAAATTGTATTTATGTTGTTTTATCCTATGCTTTATTAAATAGTATTTATGTGGTTTTATCCTATGATTTATTAAATTGTATTTATGTGGTTTTATCCTATGCTTTATTAAATTCTATTTATGTTGTTTTATCCTATGCTTTATTAAATAGTATTTATGTGGTTTTATCCTATGATTTATTAAATTGTATTTATGTTGTTTTATCCTATGCGTTATTAAATTGTATTTATGTTGTTTTAACCCATGCTTTATTAAATTGTATTTATGTTGTTTTATCCTATGCTTTATTAAATTGTATTTATGTTGTTTTGTCCTATGCTTTATTAAATTGTATTTATGTTGTTTTATCGTATGCTTTATTAAATTGTCTTTATGTTGTTTTATCCTATGCTTTATTAAATTGTGTTTATGTTGTATTATCCTATGCTTTATTAAATTGTATTTATGTTGTTTTATTGTATGCTTTATTAAACTGCATTTATGTTGTTTTACCTATGCTTTATTAAATTGTATTTTTGTTGTTTTATCCTATGCTTTATTAAATTGTGTTTATGTTGTTTTATCCTATGCTTTATTAAATTGTATTTATGTTGTTTTATCCTAGGCTTTATTAAATTGTATTTATGTTGTTTTATCCTATGCTTTATTAAATTGTGTTTATGTTGTTTTATGCTATGCTTTATTAAATGGTATTTATGTTGTTTTATCCTATGCTTTATTAAATTGTATTTATGTAGTTTTATCCTATGCTTTATTAAATTGTATTTATGTTGTTTTATCCTATGCTTTATTAAATTGCATCTATCTTGTTTTATCCTATGCTTTATTAAATTGTATTTATGTTGTTTTATCCTATTCTTTTTTTAAATTGTATTTATGTGGTTTTATCCTATGCTTTATTAAATTGTATTTATGTTGTTTTATCCTATGCTTTATTAAATAGTATTTATGTGGTTTTATCCTATGATTTATTAAATTGTATTTATGTTGTTTTATCCTATGCGTTATTAAATTGTATTTATGTTGTTTTAACCCATGCTTTATTAAATTGTATTTATGTTGTTTTATCCTATGCTTTATTAAATTGTATTTATGTTGTTTTGTCCTATGCTTTATTAAATTGTATTTATGTTGTTTTATCATATGCTTTATTAAATTGTCTTTATGTTGTTTTATCCTATGCTTTATTAAATTGTGTTTATGTTGTATTATCCTATGCTTTATTAAATTGTATTTATGTTGTTTTATTGTATGCTTTATTAAACTGCATTTATGTTGTTTTACCTATGCTTTATTAAATTGTATTTTTGTTGTTTTATCCTATGCTTTATTAAATTGTGTTTATGTTGTTTTATCCTATGCTTTATTAAATTGTATTTATGTTGTTTTATCCTAGGCTTTATTAAATTGTATTTATGTTGTTTTATCCTATGCTTTATTAAATTGCGTTTATGTTGTTTTATGCTATGCTTTATTAAATGGTATTTATGTTGTTTTATCCTATGCTTTATTAAATTGCATCTATCTTGTTTTATCCTATGCTTTATTAAATTGTATTTATGTTGTTTTATCCTATGCTTTATTAAATTGTATTTATGTGGTTTTATCCTATGCTTTATTAAATTGTATTTATGTTGTTTTATCCTATGCTTTATTAAATTGTATTTATGTGGTTTTATCCTATGATTTATTAAATTGCATTTATGTTGTTTTATCCTATGCTTTATTAAATTGTATTTATGTTGTTTTAACCCATGCTTTATTAAATTGTATTTATGTTGTTTTATCCTATGCTTTATTAAATTGTATTTATGTTGTTTTGTCCTATGCTTTATTAAATTGTATTTATGTTGTTTTATCCTATGCTTTATTAAATTGTATTTATGTTGTTTTATCCTATGCTTTATTAAATTGTGTTTATGTTGTTTTATCCTATGATTTATTAAATTGTATTTATGTTGTTTTATCCTATGCTTTATTAAATTGTATTTATGTTGTTTTATCCTATGCTTTATTAAATTGTATTTATGTTGTTTTATCCTATGCGCTATTAAATTGTATTTATGTTGTTTTAACCCATGCTTTATTAAATAGTATTTATGTTGTTTTATCCTATGCTTTATTAAATTGTATTTATGTTGTTTTGTCCTATGCTTTATTAAATTGTATTTATGTTGTTTTATCCTATGCTTTTTTAAATTGTATTTATGTTGTTTTATCCTATGCTTTATTAAATTGTATTTATGTTGTTTTATTGTATGCTTTATTAAACTGTGTTTATGTTGTTTTATCCTATGCTTTATTAAATTGTATTTATGTTGTTTTATCCTATGCTTTATTAAATTGTATTTATGTTGTTTTAACTTATGCTTTATTAAATTGTATTTATGTTGTTTTATCCTATGCTTTATTAAATTGTATTTATGTTGTTTTAACCTATGCTTTATTAAATTGTATTTATGTTGTTTTAACCTATGCTTTATTAAATTGTATTTATGTTGTTTTATCCTATGCTTTATTAAATTGTATTTATGTTGTTTTAACCTATGCTTTATTAAATTGTATTTATGTTGTTTTATCCTATGCTTTATTAAATAGTATTTATGTTGTTTTATCCTATGCTTTATTAAATTGTATTTATGTTGTTTTAACCTATGCTTTATTAAATTGTATTTATGTTGTTTTATCCTATGCTTTATTAAATTGTATTTATGTTGTTTTAACCTATGCTTTATTAAATTGTATTTATGTTGTTTTATCCTATGCTTTATTCAATTGTATTTATGTTGTATTAACCTATGCTTTATTAAATTGTATTTATGTTGTTTTAACCTATGCTTTATTAAATTGTATTTATGTTGTTTTATCCTATGCTTTATTAAATTGTATTTATGTTGTTTTATTCTATGCTTTATTAAATTGTATTTATGTTGTTTTATCCAATGCTTTATTAAATTGTATTTATGTTGTTTTATCCTATGCTTTATTAAATTGTATTTATGTTGTTTTATTGTATACTTTATTAAACTGCATTTATGTTGTTTTATCCTATGCTTTATAAAATTGTATTTATGTTGTTTTATCCTATGCTTTATTAAATTGTGTTTATGTTGTTTTATCCTATGCTTTATTAAATTGTATTTATGTTGTTTTATCCTATGCTTTATTAAATTGTATTTATGTTGTTTTATCCTATGCTTTATTAAATTGTGTTTATGTTGTTTTATGCTATGCTTTATTAAATTGTATTTATGTTGTTTTGTCCTATGCTTTATTAAATTGTATTTATGTTGTTTTATCCTATGCTTTTTTAAATTGTATTTATGTTGTTTTATCCTATGCTTTATTAAATTGTATTTATGTTGTTTTATTGTATGCTTTATTAAACTGTGTTTATGTTGTTTTATCCTATGCTTTATTAAATTGTATTTATGTTGTTTTATCCTATGCTTTATTAAATTGTATTTATGTTGTTTTAACTTATGCTTTATTAAATTGTATTTATGTTGTTTTATCCTATGCTTTATTAAATGGTATTTATGTTGTTTTATCCTATGCTTTATTAAATTGTATTTATGTTGTTTTAACCTATGCTTTATTAAACTGTATTTATGTTGTTTTATCCTATGCTTTATTAAATTGTATTTATGTTGTTTTATCCTATGCTTTATTAAATTGTATTTATGTTGTTTTAACCTATCCTTTATTAAATTGTATTTATGTTGTTTTAACCTATGCTTTATTAAATTGTGTTTATGTTGTTTTATCCTATGCTTTATTAAATTGTATTTATGTTGTTTTAGCCTATGCTTTATTAAATTGTGTTTATGTTGTTTTATCCTATGCTTTATTAAATTGTATTTATGTTGTTTTATCCTATGCTTTATTAAATTGTGTTTATGTTGTTTTATCCTATGCTTTATTAAATTGTATTTATGGTGTTTTATCCTATGCTTTATTAAATTGTATTTATGTGGTTTTATCCTATGCTTTATTAAATTGTATTTATGTTGTTTTATCCTATGCTTTATTAAATTGTATTTATGTTGTTTTAACCTATGCTTTATTAAATTGTGTTTATGTTGTTTTATCCTATGCTTTATTAAATTGTATTTATGTGGTTTTATCCTATGCTTTATTAAATTGTATTTATGTTGTTTTGTCCTATGCTTTATTAAATTGTATTTATGTTGTTTTATCCTATGCTTTATTAAATTGTATTTATGTTGTTTTATCCTATGCTTTATTAAATTGTGTTTATGTTGTATTAACCTATGCTTTATTAAACTGTATTTATGTTGTTTTATCCTATGCTTTATTAAATTGTATTTATGTTGTTTTATCCTATGCTTTATTAAATTGTATTTATGTTGTTTTAACCTATCCTTTATTAAATTGTATTTATGTTGTTTTAACCTATGCTTTATTAAATTGTATTTATGTTGTTTTAACCTATGCTTTATTAAATTGTATTTATGTTGTTTTATCCTATGCTTTATTAAATTGTATTTATGTTGTTTTAACCTATGCTTTATTAAATTGTATTTATGTTGTTTTATCCTATGCTTTATTAAATTGTATTTATGTTGTTTTATCCTATGCTTTATTAAATTGTATTTATGTTGTTTTAACCTATGCTTTATTAAATTGTATTTATGTTGTTTTATCCTATGCTTTATTAAATTGTATTTATGTTGTTTTATCCTATGCTTTATTAAATTGTATTTATGTTGTTTTATTCTATGCTTTATTAAATTGTATTTATGTTGTTTTATCCTAGGCTTTATTAAATTGTATTTATGTTGTTTTATCCTATGCTTTATTAAATTGTATTTATGTTGTTTTATTGTATACTTTATTAAACTGCATTTATGTTGTTTTATCCTATGCTTTATTAAATTGTATTTATGTTGTTTTATCCTATGCTTTATTAAATTGTGTTTATGTTGTTTTATCCTATGCTTTATTAAATTGTATTTATGTTGTTTTATCCTATGCTTTATTAAATTGTATTTATGTTGTTTTATCCTATGCTTTATTAAATTGTGTTTATGTTGTTTTATGCTATGCTTTATTAAATTGTATTTATGTTGTTTTGTCCTATGCTTTATTAAATTGTATTTATGTTGTTTTATCCTATGCTTTTTTAAATTGTATTTATGTTGTTTTATCCTATGCTTTATTAAATTGTATTTATGTTGTTTTATTGTATGCTTTATTAAACTGTGTTTATGTTGTTTTATCCTATGCTTTATTAAATTGTATTTATGTTGTTTTATCCTATGCTTTATTAAATTGTATTTATGTTGTTTTAACTTATGCTTTATTAAATTGTATTTATGTTGTTTTATCCTATGCTTTATTAAATGGTATTTATGTTGTTTTATCCTATGCTTTATTAAATTGTATTTATGTTGTTTTAACCTATGCTTTATTAAACTGTATTTATGTTGTTTTATCCTACGCTTTATTAAATTGTATTTATGTTGTTTTATCCTATGCTTTATTAAATTGTATTTATGTTGTTTTAACCTATCCTTTATTAAATTGTATTTATGTTGCTTTAACCTATGGTTTATTAAATTGTGTTTATGTTGTTTTATCCTATGCTTTATTAAATTGTATTTATGTTGTTTTAGCCTATGCTTTATTAAATTGTGTTCATGTTGTTTTATCCTATGCTTTATTAAATTGTATTTATGTTGTTTTATCCTATGCTTTATTAAATTGTGTTTATGTTGTTTTATCCTATGCTTTATTAAATTGTATTTATGGTGTTTTATCCTATGCTTTATTAAATTGTATTTATGTGGTTTTATCCTATGCTTTATTAAATTGTATTTATGTTGTTTTATCCTATGCTTTATTAAATTTTATTTATGTTGTTTTAACCTATGCTTTATTAAATTTTGTTTATGTTGTTTTATCCTATGCTTTATTAAATTGTATTTATGTGGTTTTATCCTATGCTTTATTAAATTGTATTTATGTTGTTTTGTCCTATGCTTTATTAAATTGTATTTATGTTGTTTTATCCTATGCTTTATTAAATTGTATTTATGTTGTTTTATCCTATGCTTTATTAAATTGTGTTTATGTTGTATTATCCTATGCTTTATTAAATTGTATTTATGTTGTTTTATCCTATGTTTTATTAAATTGTATTTATGTTGTTTTATCGTATGCTTTATTAAACTGCATTTATGTTGTATTATCCTATGCTTCATTAAATTGCATCTATCTTGTTTTATCCTATGCTTTATTAAATTGTATTTATGTTGTTTTATCCTATGCTTTATTAAATTCTATTTATGTGGTTTTATCCTATGCTTTATTAAATTCTATTTATGTTGTTTTATCCTATGCTTTATTAAATAGTATTTATGTGGTTTTATCCTATGATTTATTAAATTGTATTTATGTTGTTTTATCCTATGCGTTATTAAATTGTATTTATGTTGTTTTAACCCATGCTTTATTAAATTGTATTTATGTTGTTTTATCCTATGCTTTATTAAATTGTATTTATGTTGTTTTGTCCTATGCTTTATTAAATTGTATTTATGTTGTTTTATCGTATGCTTTATTAAATTGTATTTATGTTGTTTTATCCTATGCTTTATTAAATTGTGTTTATGTTGTATTATCCTATGCTTTATTAAATTGTATTTATGTTGTTTTATTGTATGCTTTATTAAACTGCATTTATGTTGTTTTAACTATGCTTTATTAAATTGTATTTTTGTTGTTTTATCCTATGCTTTATTAAATTGTGTTTATGTTGTTTTATCCTATGCTTTATTAAATTGTATTTATGTTGTTTTATCCTAGGCTTTATTAAATTGTATTTATGTTGTTTTATCCTATGCTTTATTAAATTGTGTTTATGTTGTTTTATGCTATGCTTTATTAAATGGTATTTATGTTGTTTTATCCTATGCTTTATTAAATTGTATTTATGTAGTTTTATCCTATGCTTTATTAAATTGTATTTATGTTGTTTTATCCTATGCTTTATTAAATTGCATCTATCTTGTTTTATCCTATGCTTTATTAAATTGTATTTATGTTGTTTTATCCTATGCTTTATTAAATTGTATTTATGTGGTTTTATCCTATGCTTTATTAAATTGTATTTATGTTGTTTTATCCTATGCTTTATTAAATTGTATTTATGTGGTTTTATCCTATGATTTATTAAATTGCATTTATGTTGTTTTATCCTATGCTTTATTAAATTGTATTTATGTTGTTTTAACCCATGCTTTATTAAATTGTATTTATGTTGTTTTATCCTATGCTTTAGTAAATTGTATTTATGTTGTTTTGTCCTATGCTTTATTAAATTGTATTTATGTTGTTTTATCCTATGCTTTATTAAATTGTATTTATGTTGTTTTATCCTATGCTTTATTAAATTGTGTTTATGTTGTATTATCCTATGCTTTATTAAATTGTATTTATGTTGTTTTATCCTATGTTTTATTAAATTGTATTTATGTTGCTTTATCGTATGCTTTATTAAACTGCATTTATGTTGTATTATCCTATGCTTTATTAAACTGCATTTATGTTGTATTATCCTATGCTTTATTAAATTGCATCTATCTTGTTTTATCCTATGCTTTATTAAATTGTATTTATGTTGTTTTATCCTATGCTTTATTAAATTGTATTTATGTTGTTTTATCCTATGCTTTATTAAATTGTATTTATGTTGTTTTATCCTATGCTTTATTAAATTGTATTTATGTGGTTTTATCCTATGATTTATTAAATTGTATTTATGTTGTTTTATCCTATGCGCTATTAAATTGTATTTATGTTGTTTTAACCCATGCTTTATTAAATAGTATTTATGTTGTTTTATCCTTTGCTTTATTAAATTGTATTTATGTTGTTTTGTCCTATGCTTTATTAAATTGTATTTATGTTGTTTTATCCTATGCTTTTTTAAATTGTATTTATGTTGTTTTATCCTATGCTTTATTAAATTGTATTTATGTTGTTTTATTGTATGCTTTATTAAACTGTGTTTATGTTGTTTTATCCTATGCTTTATTAAATTGTATTTATGTTGTTATATCCTATGCTTTATTAAATTGTATTTATGTTGTTTTAACTTATGCTATATTAAATTGTATTTATGTTGTTTTATCCTATGCTTTATTAAATGGTATTTATGTTGTTTTATCCTATGCTTTATTAAATTGTATTTATGTTGTTTTAACCTATGCTTTATTAAACTGTATTTATGTTGTTTTATCCTATGCTTTATTAAATTGTATTTATGTTGTTTTATCCTATGCTTTATTAAATTGTATTTATGTTGTTTTAACCTATCCTTTATTAAATTGTATTTATGTTGTTTTAACCTATGCTTTATTAAATTGTATTTATGTTGTTTTAACCTATGCTTTATTAAATTGTATTTATGTTGTTTTATCCTATGCTTTATTAAATTGTATTTATGTTGTTTTAACCTATGCTTTATTAAATTGTATTTATGTTGTTTTATCCTATGCTTTATTAAATTGTATTTATGTTGTTTTATCCTATGCTTTATTAAATTGTATTTATGTTGTTTTAACCTATGCTTTATTAAATTGTATTTATGTTGCTTTATCCTATGCTTTATTAAATTGTATTTATGTTGTTTTAACCTATGCTTTATTAAATTGTATTTATGTTGTTTTATCCTATGCTTTATTCAATTGTATTTATGTTGTATTAACCTATGCTTTATTAAATTGTATTTATGTTGTTTTAACCTATGCTTTATTAAATTGTATTTATGTTGTTTTATCCTATGCTTTATTAAATTGTATTTATGTTGTTTTATTCTATGCTTTATTAAATTGTATTTATGTTGTTTTATCCTATGCTTTATTAAATTGTATTTATGTTGTTTTATCCTATGCTTTATTAAATTGTATTTATGTTGTTTTATTGTATGCTTTATTAAACTGCATTTATGTTGTTTTATCCTATGCTTTATTAAATTGTATTTATGTTGTTTTATCCTATGCTTTATTAAATTGTGTTTATGTTGTTTTATCCTATGCTTTATTAAATTGTATTTATGTTGTTTTATCCTATGCTTTATTAAATTGTATTTATGTTGTTTTGTCCTATGCTTTATTAAATTGTATTTATGTTGTTTTATCCTATGCTTTTTTAAATTGTATTTATGTTGTTTTATCCTATGCTTTATTAAATTGTATTTATGTTGTTTTATCCTATGCTTTATTAAACTGTGTTTATGTTGTTTTATCCTATGCTTTATTAAATTGTATTTATGTTGTTTTATCCTATGCTTTATTAAATTGTATTTATGTTGTTTTAACTTATGCTTTATTAAATTGTATTTATGTTGTTTTATCCTATGCTTTATTAAATGGTATTTATGTTGTTTTATCCTATGCTTTATTAAATTGTATTTATGTTGTTTTAACCTATGCTTTATTAAACTGTATTTATGTTGTTTTATCCTATGCTTTATTAAATTGTATTTATGTTGTTTTATCCTATGCTTTATTAAATTGTATTTATGTTGTTTTATCCTATGCGCTATTAAATTGTATTTATGTTGTTTTAACCCATGCTTTATTAAATAGTATTTATGTTGTTTTATCCTATGCTTTATTAAATTGTATTTATGTTGTTTTGTCCTATGCTTTATTAAATTGTATTTATGTTGTTTTATCCTATGCTTTTTTAAATTGTATTTATGTTGTTTTATCCTATGCTTTATTAAATTGTATTTATGTTGTTTTATTGTATGCTTTATTAAACTGTGTTTATGTTGTTTTATCCTATGCTTTATTAAATTGTATTTATGTTGTTTTATCCTATGCTTTATTAAATTGTATTTATGTTGTTTTAACTTATGCTTTATTAAATTGTATTTATGTTGTTTTATCCTATGCTTTATTAAATGGTATTTATGTTGTTTTATCCTATGCTTTATTAAATTGTATTTATGTTGTTTTAACCTATGCTTTATTAAACTGTATTTATGTTGTTTTATCCTATGCTTTATTAAATTGTATTTATGTTGTTTTATCCTATGCTTTATTAAATTGTATTTATGTTGTTTTAACCTATCCTTTATTAAATTGTATTTATGTTGTTTTAACCTATGCTTTATTAAATTGTATTTATGTTGTTTTAACCTATGCTTTATTAAATTGTATTTATGTTGTTTTATCCTATGCTTTATTAAATTGTATTTATGTTGTTTTAACCTATGCTTTATTAAATTGTATTTATGTTGTTTTATCCTATGCTTTATTAAATTGTATTTATGTTGTTTTATCCTATGCTTTATTAAATTGTATTTATGTTGTTTTAACCTATGCTTTATTAAATTGTATTTATGTTGTTTTATCCTATGCTTTATTAAATTGTATTTATGTTGTTTTAACCTATGCTTTATTAAATTGTATTTATGTTGTTTTATCCTATGCTTTATTCAATTGTATTTATGTTGTATTAACCTATGCTTTATTAAATTGTATTTATGTTGTTTTAACCTATGCTTTATTAAATTGTATTTATGTTGTTTTATCCTATGCTTTATTAAATTGTATTTATGTTGTTTTATTCTATGCTTTATTAAATTGTATTTATGTTGTTTTATCCAATGCTTTATTAAATTGTATTTATGTTGTTTTATCCTATGCTTTATTAAATTGTATTTATGTTGTTTTATTGTATACTTTATTAAACTGCATTTATGTTGTTTTATCCTATGCTTTATTAAATTGTATTTATGTTGTTTTATCCTATGCTTTATTAAATTGTGTTTATGTTGTTTTATCCTATGCTTTATTAAATTGTATTTATGTTGTTTTATCCTATGCTTTATTAAATTGTATTTATGTTGTTTTATCATATGCTTTATTAAATTGTGTTTATGTTGTTTTATGCTATGCTTTATTAAATTGTATTTATGTTGTTTTGTCCTATGCTTTATTAAATTGTATTTATGTTGTTTTATCCTATGCTTTTTTAAATTGTATTTATGTTGTTTTATCCTATGCTTTATTAAATTGTATTTATGTTGTTTTAACTTATGCTTTATTAAATTGTATTTATGTTGTTTTATCCTATGCTTTATTAAATGGTATTTATGTTGTTTTATCCTATGCTTTATTAAATTGTATTTATGTTGTTTTAACCTATGCTTTATTAAACTGTATTTATGTTGTTTTATCCTATGCTTTATTAAATTGTATTTATGTTGTTTTATCCTATGCTTTATTAAATTGTATTTATGTTGTTTTAACCTATCCTTTATTAAATTGTATTTATGTTGTTTTAACCTATGCTTTATTAAATTGTGTTTATGTTGTTTTATCCTATGCTTTATTAAATTGTATTTATGTTGTTTTATCCTATGCTTTATTAAATTGTGTTTATGTTGTTTTATCCTATGCTTTATTAAATTGTATTTATGTTGTTTTATCCTATGCTTTATTAAATTGTGTTTATGTTGTTTTATCCTATGCTTTATTAAATTGTATTTATGGTGTTTTATCCTATGCTTTATTAAATTGTATTTATGTGGTTTTATCCTATGCTTTATTAAATTGTATTTATGTTGTTTTATCCTATGCTTTATTAAATTGTATTTATGTTGTTTTAACCTATGCTTTATTAAATTGTGTTTATGTTGTTTTATCCTATGCTTTATTAAATTGTATTTATGTGGTTTTATCCTATGCTTTATTAAATTGTATTTATGTTGTTTTGTCCTATGCTTTATTAAATTGTATTTATGTTGTTTTATCCTATGCTTTATTAAATTGTATTTATGTTGTTTTATCCTATGCTTTATTAAATTGTGTTTATGTTGTATTATCCTATGCTTTATTAAATTGTATTTATGTTGTTTTATCCTATGTTTTATTAAATTGTATTTATGTTGTTTTATCGTATGCTTTATTAAACTGCATTTATGTTGTATTATCCTATGCTTCATTAAATTGCATCTATCTTGTTTTATCCTATGCTTTATTAAATTGTATTTATGTTGTTTTATCCTATGCTTTATTAAATTGTATTTATGTGGTTTTATCCTATGCTTTATTAAATTCTATTTATGTTGTTTTATCCTATGCTTTATTAAATAGTATTTATGTGGTTTTATCCTATGATTTATTAAATTGTATTTATGTTGTTTTATCCTATGCGTTATTAAATTGTATTTATGTTGTTTTAACCCATGCTTTATTAAATTGTATTTATGTTGTTTTATCCTATGCTTTATTAAATTGTATTTATGTTGTTTTGTCCTATGCTTTATTAAATTGTATTTATGTTGTTTTATCGTATGCTTTATTAAATTGTATTTATGTTGTTTTATCCTATGCTTTATTAAATTGTGTTTATGTTGTATTATCCTATGCTTTATTAAATTGTATTTATGTTGTTTTATTGTATGCTTTATTAAACTGCATTTATGTTGTTTTACCTATGCTTTATTAAATTGTATTTTTGTTGTTTTATCCTATGCTTTATTAAATTGTGTTTATGTTGTTTTATCCTATGCTTTATTAAATTGTATTTATGTTGTTTTATCCTAGGCTTTATTAAATTGTATTTATGTTGTTTTATCCTATGCTTTATTAAATTGTGTTTATGTTGTTTTATGCTATGCTTTATTAAATGGTATTTATGTTGTTTTATCCTATGCTTTATTAAATTGTATTTATGTAGTTTTATCCTATGCTTTATTAAATTGTATTTATGTTGTTTTATCCTATGCTTTATTAAATTGCATCTATCTTGTTTTATCCTATGCTTTATTAAATTGTATTTATGTTGTTTTATCCTATGCTTTATTAAATTGTATTTATGTGGTTTTATCCTATGCTTTATTAAATTGTATTTATGTTGTTTTATCCTATGCTTTATTAAATTGTATTTATGTGGTTTTATCCTATGATTTATTAAATTGCATTTATGTTGTTTTATCCTATGCTTTATTAAATTGTATTTATGTTGTTTTAACCCATGCTTTATTAAATTGTATTTATGTTGTTTTATCCTATGCTTTATTAAATTGTATTTATGTTGTTTTGTCCTATGCTTTATTAAATTGTATTTATGTTGTTTTATCCTATGCTTTATTAAATTGTATTTATGTTGTTTTATCCTATGCTTTATTAAATTGTGTTTATGTTGTATTATCCTATGCTTTATTAAATTGTATTTATGTTGTTTTATCCTATGTTTTATTAAATTGTATTTATGTTGCTTTATCGTATGCTTTATTAAACTGCATTTATGTTGTATTATCCTATGCTTTATTAAATTGCATCTATCTTGTTTTATCCTATGCTTTATTAAATTGTATTTATGTTGTTTTATCCTATGCTTTATTAAATTGTATTTATGTTGTTTTATCCTATGCTTTATTAAATTGTATTTATGTTGTTTTATCCTATGCTTTATTAAATTGTATTTATGTGGTTTTATCCTATGATTTATTAAATTGTATTTATGTTGTTTTATCCTATGCGCTATTAAATTGTATTTATGTTGTTTTAACCCATGCTTTATTAAATAGTATTTATGTTGTTTTATCCTTTGCTTTATTAAATTGTATTTATGTTGTTTTGTCCTATGCTTTATTAAATTGTATTTATGTTGTTTTATCCTATGCTTTTTTAAATTGTATTTATGTTGTTTTATCCTATGCTTTATTAAATTGTATTTATGTTGTTTTATTGTATGCTTTATTAAACTGTGTTTATGTTGTTTTATCCTATGCTTTATTAAATTGTATTTATGTTGTTATATCCTATGCTTTATTAAATTGTATTTATGTTGTTTTAACTTATGCTATATTAAATTGTATTTATGTTGTTTTATCCTATGCTTTATTAAATGGTATTTATGTTGTTTTATCCTATGCTTTATTAAATTGTATTTATGTTGTTTTAACCTATGCTTTATTAAACTGTATTTATGTTGTTTTATCCTATGCTTTATTAAATTGTATTTATGTTGTTTTATCCTATGCTTTATTAAATTGTATTTATGTTGTTTTAACCTATCCTTTATTAAATTGTATTTATGTTGTTTTAATCTATGCTTTATTAAATTGTATTTATGTTGTTTTAACCTATGCTTTATTAAATTGTATTTATGTTGTTTTATCCTATGCTTTATTAAATTGTATTTATGTTGTTTTAACCTATGCTTTATTAAATTGTATTTATGTTGTTTTATCCTATGCTTTATTAAATTGTATTTATGTTGTTTTATCCTATGCTTTATTAAATTGTATTTATGTTGTTTTAACCTATGCTTTATTAAATTGTATTTATGTTGCTTTATCCTATGCTTTATTAAATTGTATTTATGTTGTTTTAACCTATGCTTTATTAAATTGTATTTATGTTGTTTTATCCTATGCTTTATTCAATTGTATTTATGTTGTATTAACCTATGCTTTATTAAATTGTATTTATGTTGTTTTAACCTATGCTTTATTAAATTGTATTTATGTTGTTTTATCCTATGCTTTATTAAATTGTATTTATGTTGTTTTATTCTATGCTTTATTAAATTGTATTTATGTTGTTTTATCCTATGCTTTATTAAATTGTATTTATGTTGTTTTATCCTATGCTTTATTAAATTGTATTTATGTTGTTTTATTGTATGCTTTATTAAACTGCATTTATGTTGTTTTATCCTATGCTTTATTAAATTGTATTTATGTTGTTTTATCCTATGCTTTATTAAATTGTGTTTATGTTGTTTTATCCTATGCTTTATTAAATTGTATTTATGTTGTTTTATCCTATGCTTTATTAAATTGTATTTATGTTGTTTTATCCTATGCTTTATTAAATTGTATTTATGTTGTTTTGTCCTATGCTTTATTAAATTGTATTTATGTTGTTTTATCCTATGCTTTTTTAAATTGTATTTATGTTGTTTTATCCTATGCTTTATTAAATTGTATTTATGTTGTTTTATCCTATGCTTTATTAAACTGTGTTTATGTTGTTTTATCCTATGCTTTATTAAATTGTATTTATGTTGTTTTATCCTATGCTTTATTAAATTGTATTTATGTTGTTTTAACTTATGCTTTATTAAATTGTATTTATGTTGTTTTATCCTATGCTTTATTAAATGGTATTTATGTTGTTTTATCCTATGCTTTATTAAATTGTATTTATGTTGTTTTAACCTATGCTTTATTAAACTGTATTTATGTTGTTTTATCCTATGCTTTATTAAATTGTATTTATGTTGTTTTATCCTATGCTTTATTAAATTGTATTTATGTTGTTTTATCCTATGCGCTATTAAATTGTATTTATGTTGTTTTAACCCATGCTTTATTAAATAGTATTTATGTTGTTTTATCCTATGCTTTATTAAATTGTATTTATGTTGTTTTGTCCTATGCTTTATTAAATTGTATTTATGTTGTTTTATCCTATGCTTTTTTAAATTGTATTTATGTTGTTTTATCCTATGCTTTATTAAATTGTATTTATGTTGTTTTATTGTATGCTTTATTAAACTGTGTTTATGTTGTTTTATCCTATGCTTTATTAAATTGTATTTATGTTGTTTTATCCTATGCTTTATTAAATTGTATTTATGTTGTTTTAACTTATGCTTTATTAAATTGTATTTATGTTGTTTTATCCTATGCTTTATTAAATGGTATTTATGTTGTTTTATCCTATGCTTTATTAAATTGTATTTATGTTGTTTTAACCTATGCTTTATTAAACTGTATTTATGTTGTTTTATCCTATGCTTTATTAAATTGTATTTATGTTGTTTTATCCTATGCTTTATTAAATTGTATTTATGTTGTTTTAACCTATCCTTTATTAAATTGTATTTATGTTGTTTTAACCTATGCTTTATTAAATTGTATTTATGTTGTTTTAACCTATGCTTTATTAAATTGTATTTATGTTGTTTTATCCTATGCTTTATTAAATTGTATTTATGTTGTTTTAACCTATGCTTTATTAAATTGTATTTATGTTGTTTTATCCTATGCTTTATTAAATTGTATTTATGTTGTTTTATCCTATGCTTTATTAAATTGTATTTATGTTGTTTTAACCTATGCTTTATTAAATTGTATTTATGTTGTTTTATCCTATGCTTTATTAAATTGTATTTATGTTGTTTTAACCTATGCTTTATTAAATTGTATTTATGTTGTTTTATCCTATGCTTTATTCAATTGTATTTATGTTGTATTAACCTATGCTTTATTAAATTGTATTTATGTTGTTTTAACCTATGCTTTATTAAATTGTATTTATGTTGTTTTATCCTATGCTTTATTAAATTGTATTTATGTTGTTTTATTCTATGCTTTATTAAATTGTATTTATGTTGTTTTATCCAATGCTTTATTAAATTGTATTTATGTTGTTTTATCCTATGCTTTATTAAATTGTATTTATGTTGTTTTATTGTATACTTTATTAAACTGCATTTATGTTGTTTTATCCTATGCTTTATTAAATTGTATTTATGTTGTTTTATCCTATGCTTTATTAAATTGTGTTTATGTTGTTTTATCCTATGCTTTATTAAATTGTATTTATGTTGTTTTATCCTATGCTTTATTAAATTGTATTTATGTTGTTTTATCATATGCTTTATTAAATTGTGTTTATGTTGTTTTATGCTATGCTTTATTAAATTGTATTTATGTTGTTTTGTCCTATGCTTTATTAAATTGTATTTATGTTGTTTTATCCTATGCTTTTTTAAATTGTATTTATGTTGTTTTATCCTATGCTTTATTAAATTGTATTTATGTTGTTTTATTGTATGCTTTATTAAACTGTGTTTATGTTGTTTTATCCTATGCTTTATTAAATTGTATTTATGTTGTTTTATCCTATGCTTTATTAAATTGTATTTATGTTGTTTTAACTTATGCTTTATTAAATTGTATTTATGTTGTTTTATCCTATGCTTTATTAAATTGTATTTATGTTGTTTTATCCTATGCTTTATTAAATTGTATTTATGTTGTTTTAACCTATGCTTTATTAAACTGTATTTATGTTGTTTTATCCTATGCTTTATTAAATTGTATTTATGTTGTTTTATCCTATGCTTTATTAAATTGTATTTATGTTGTTTTAACCTATCCTTTATTAAATTGTATTTATGTTGTTTTAACCTATGCTTTATTAAATTGTGTTTATGTTGTTTTATCCTATGCTTTATTAAATTGTATTTATGTTGTTTTATCCTATGCTTTATTAAATTGTGTTTATGTTGTTTTATCCTATGCTTTATTAAATTGTATTTATGTTGTTTTATCCTATGCTTTATTAAATTGTGTTTATGTTGTTTTATCCTATGCTTTATTAAATTGTATTTATGGTGTTTTATCCTATGCTTTATTAAATTGTATTTATGTGGTTTTATCCTATGCTTTATTAAATTGTATTTATGTTGTTTTATCCTATGCTTTATTAAATTGTATTTATGTTGTTTTAACCTATGCTTTATTAAATTGTGTTTATGTTGTTTTATCCTATGCTTTATTAAATTGTATTTATGTGGTTTTATCCTATGCTTTATTAAATTGTATTTATGTTGTTTTGTCCTATGCTTTATTAAATTGTATTTATGTTGTTTTATCCTATGCTTTATTAAATTGTATTTATGTTGTTTTATCCTATGCTTTATTAAATTGTATTTATGTTGTTTTATCCTATGCTTTATTAAATTGTATTTATGTTGTTTTAACCTATCCTTTATTAAATTGTATTTATGTTGTTTTAACCTATGCTTTATTAAATTGTGTTTATGTTGTTTTATCCTATGCTTTATTAAATTGTATTTATGTTGTTTTATCCTATGCTTTATTAAATTGTGTTTATGTTGTTTTATCCTATGCTTTATTAAATTGTATTTATGTTGTTTTATCCTATGCTTTATTAAATTGTGTTTATGTTGTTTTATCCTATGCTTTATTAAATTGTATTTATGGTGTTTTATCCTATGCTTTATTAAATTGTATTTATGTGGTTTTATCCTATGCTTTATTAAATTGTATTTATGTTGTTTTATCCTATGCTTTATTAAATTGTATTTATGTTGTTTTAACCTATGCTTTATTAAATTGTGTTTATGTTGTTTTATCCTATGCTTTATTAAATTGTATTTATGTGGTTTTATCCTATGCTTTATTAAATTGTATTTATGTTGTTTTGTCCTATGCTTTATTAAATTGTATTTATGTTGTTTTATCCTATGCTTTATTAAATTGTATTTATGTTGTTTTATCCTATGCTTTATTAAATTGTGTTTATGTTGTATTATCCTATGCTTTATTAAATTGTATTTATGTTGTTTTATCCTATGTTTTATTAAATTGTATTTATGTTGTTTTATCGTATGCTTTATTAAACTGCATTTATGTTGTATTATCCTATGCTTCATTAAATTGCATCTATCTTGTTTTATCCTATGCTTTATTAAATTGTATTTATGTTGTTTTATCCTATGCTTTATTAAATTGTATTTATGTGGTTTTATCCTATGCTTTATTAAATTCTATTTATGTTGTTTTATCCTATGCTTTATTAAATAGTATTTATGTGGTTTTATCCTATGATTTATTAAATTGTATTTATGTTGTTTTATCCTATGCGTTATTAAATTGTATTTATGTTGTTTTAACCCATGCTTTATTAAATTGTATTTATGTTGTTTTATCCTATGCTTTATTAAATTGTATTTATGTTGTTTTGTCCTATGCTTTATTAAATTGTATTTATGTTGTTTTATCGTATGCTTTATTAAATTGTATTTATGTTGTTTTATCCTATGCTTTATTAAATTGTGTTTATGTTGTATTATCCTATGCTTTATTAAATTGTATTTATGTTGTTTTATTGTATGCTTTATTAAACTGCATTTATGTTGTTTTACCTATGCTTTATTAAATTGTATTTTTGTTGTTTTATCCTATGCTTTATTAAATTGTGTTTATGTTGTTTTATCCTATGCTTTATTAAATTGTATTTATGTTGTTTTATCCTAGGCTTTATTAAATTGTATTTATGTTGTTTTATCCTATGCTTTATTAAATTGTGTTTATGTTGTTTTATGCTATGCTTTATTAAATGGTATTTATGTTGTTTTATCCTATGCTTTATTAAATTGTATTTATGTAGTTTTATCCTATGCTTTATTAAATTGTATTTATGTTGTTTTATCCTATGCTTTATTAAATTGCATCTATCTTGTTTTATCCTATGCTTTATTAAATTGTATTTATGTTGTTTTATCCTATGCTTTATTAAATTGTATTTATGTGGTTTTATCCTATGCTTTATTAAATTGTATTTATGTTGTTTTATCCTATGCTTTATTAAATTGTATTTATGTGGTTTTATCCTATGATTTATTAAATTGCATTTATGTTGTTTTATCCTATGCTTTATTAAATTGTATTGATGTTGTTTTAACCCATGCTTTATTAAATTGTATTTATGTTGTTTTATCCTATGCTTTATTAAATTGTATTTATGTTGTTTTGTCCTATGCTTTATTAAATTGTATTTATGTTGTTTTATCCTATGCTTTATTAAATTGTATTTATGTTGTTTTATCCTATGCTTTATTAAATTGTGTTTATGTTGTATTATCCTATGCTTTATTAAATTGTATTTATGTTGTTTTATCCTATGTTTTATTAAATTGTATTTATGTTGCTTTATCGTATGCTTTATTAAACTGCACTTATGTTGTATTATCCTATGCTTTATTAAATTGCATCTATCTTGTTTTATCCTATGCTTTATTAAATTGTATTTATGTTGTTTTATCCTATGCTTTATTAAATTGTATTTATGTGGTTTTATCCTATGCTTTATTAAATTGTATTTATGTTGTTTTATCCTATGCTTTATTAAATTGTATTTATGTGGTTTTATCCTATGATTTATTAAATTGTATTTATGTTGTTTTATCCTATGCGCTATTAAATTGTATTTATGTTGTTTTAACCCATGCTTTATTAAATAGTATTTATGTTGTTTTATCCTTTGCTTTATTAAATTGTATTTATGTTGTTTTGTCCTATGCTTTATTAAATTGTATTTATGTTGTTTTATCCTATGCTTTTTTAAATTGTATTTATGTTGTTTTATCCTATGCTTTATTAAATTGTATTTATGTTGTTTTATTGTATGCTTTATTAAACTGTGTTTATGTTGTTTTATCCTATGCTTTATTAAATTGTATTTATGTTGTTTTATCCTATGCTTTATTAAATTGTATTTATGTTGTTTTAACTTATGCTTTATTAAATTGTATTTAGGTTGTTTTATCCTATGCTTTATTAAATGGTATTTATGTTGTTTTATCCTATGCTTTATTAAATTGTATTTATGTTGTTTTAACCTATGCTTTATTAAACTGTATTTATGTTGTTTTATCCTATGCTTTATTAAATTGTATTTATGTTGTTTTATCCTATGCTTTATTAAATTGTATTTATGTTGTTTTAACCTATCCTTTATTAAATTGTATTTATGTTGTTTTAACCTATGCTTTATTAAATTGTATTTATGTTGTTTTAACCTATGCTTTATTAAATTGTATTTATGTTGTTTTATCCTATGCTTTATTAAATTGTATTTATGTTGTTTTATCCTATGCTTTATTAAATTGTATTTATGTTGTTTTATCCTATGCGCTATTAAATTGTATTTATGTTGTTTTAACCCATGCTTTATTAAATAGTATTTATGTTGTTTTATCCTATGCTTTATTAAATTGTATTTATGTTGTTTTGTCCTATGCTTTATTAAATTGTATTTATGTTGTTTTATCCTATGCTTTTTTAAATTGTATTTATGTTGTTTTATCCTATGCTTTATTAAATTGTATTTATGTTGTTTTATTGTATGCTTTATTAAACTGTGTTTATGTTGTTTTATCCTATGCTTTATTAAATTGTATTTATGTTGTTTTATCCTATGCTTTATTAAATTGTATTTATGTTGTTTTAACTTATGCTTTATTAAATTGTATTTATGTTGTTTTATCCTATGCTTTATTAAATGGTATTTATGTTGTTTTATCCTATGCTTTATTAAATTGTATTTATGTTGTTTTAACCTATGCTTTATTAAACTGTATTTATGTTGTTTTATCCTATGCTTTATTAAATTGTATTTATGTTGTTTTATCCTATGCTTTATTAAATTGTATTTATGTTGTTTTAACCTATCCTTTATTAAATTGTATTTATGTTGTTTTAACCTATGCTTTATTAAATTGTATTTATGTTGTTTTAACCTATGCTTTATTAAATTGTATTTATGTTGTTTTATCCTATGCTTTATTAAATTGTATTTATGTTGTTTTAACCTATGCTTTATTAAATTGTATTTATGTTGTTTTATCCTATGCTTTATTAAATTGTATTTATGTTGTTTTATCCTATGCTTTATTAAATTGTATTTATGTTGTTTTAACCTATGCTTTATTAAATTGTATTTATGTTGTTTTATCCTATGCTTTATTAAATTGTATTTATGTTGTTTTAACCTATGCTTTATTAAATTGTATTTATGTTGTTTTATCCTATGCTTTATTCAATTGTATTTATGTTGTATTAACCTATGCTTTATTAAATTGTATTTATGTTGTTTTAACCTATGCTTTATTAAATTGTATTTATGTTGTTTTATCCTATGCTTTATTAAATTGTATTTATGTTGTTTTATTCTATGCTTTATTAAATTGTATTTATGTTGTTTTATCCAATGCTTTATTAAATTGTATTTATGTTGTTTTATCCTATGCTTTATTAAATTGTATTTATGTTGTTTTATTGTATACTTTATTAAACTGCATTTATGTTGTTTTATCCTATGCTTTATTAAATTGTATTTATGTTGTTTTATCCTATGCTTTATTAAATTGTGTTTATGTTGTTTTATCCTATGCTTTATTAAATTGTATTTATGTTGTTTTATCCTATGCTTTATTAAATTGTATTTATGTTGTTTTATCATATGCTTTATTAAATTGTGTTTATGTTGTTTTATGCTATGCTTTATTAAATTGTATTTATGTTGTTTTGTCCTATGCTTTATTAAATTGTATTTATGTTGTTTTATCCTATGCTTTTTTAAATTGTATTTATGTTGTTTTATCCTATGCTTTATTAAATTGTATTTATGTTGTTTTATTGTATGCTTTATTAAACTGTGTTTATGTTGTTTTATCCTATGCTTTATTAAATTGTATTTATGTTGTTTTATCCTATGCTTTATTAAATTGTATTTATGTTGTTTTAACTTATGCTTTATTAAATTGTATTTATGTTGTTTTATCCTATGCTTTATTAAATGGTATTTATGTTGTTTTATCCTATGCTTTATTAAATTGTATTTATGTTGTTTTAACCTATGCTTTATTAAACTGTATTTATGTTGTTTTATCCTATGCTTTATTAAATTGTATTTATGTTGTTTTATCCTATGCTTTATTAAATTGTATTTATGTTGTTTTAACCTATCCTTTATTAAATTGTATTTATGTTGTTTTAACCTATGCTTTATTAAATTGTGTTTATGTTGTTTTATCCTATGCTTTATTAAATTGTATTTATGTTGTTTTATCCTATGCTTTATTAAATTGTGTTTATGTTGTTTTATCCTATGCTTTATTAAATTGTATTTATGTTGTTTTATCCTATGCTTTATTAAATTGTGTTTATGTTGTTTTATCCTATGCTTTATTAAATTGTATTTATGGTGTTTTATCCTATGCTTTATTAAATTGTATTTATGTGGTTTTATCCTATGCTTTATTAAATTGTATTTATGTTGTTTTATCCTATGCTTTATTAAATTGTATTTATGTTGTTTTAACCTATGCTTTATTAAATTGTGTTTATGTTGTTTTATCCTATGCTTTATTAAATTGTATTTATGTGGTTTTATCCTATGCTTTATTAAATTGTATTTATGTTGTTTTGTCCTATGCTTTATTAAATTGTATTTATGTTGTTTTATCCTATGCTTTATTAAATTGTATTTATGTTGTTTTATCCTATGCTTTATTAAATTGTGTTTATGTTGTATTATCCTATGCTTTATTAAATTGTATTTATGTTGTTTTATCCTATGTTTTATTAAATTGTATTTATGTTGTTTTATCCTATGCTTTATTAAATTGTATTTATGTTGTTTTGTCCTATGCTTTATTAAATTGTATTTATGTTGTTTTATCGTATGCTTTATTAAATTGTATTTATGTTGTTTTATCCTATGCTTTATTAAATTGTGTTTATGTTGTATTATCCTATGCTTTATTAAATTGTATTTATGTTGTTTTATTGTATGCTTTATTAAACTGCATTTATGTTGTTTTACCTATGCTTTATTAAATTGTATTTTTGTTGTTTTATCCTATGCTTTATTAAATTGTGTTTATGTTGTTTTATCCTATGCTTTATTAAATTGTATTTATGTTGTTTTATCCTAGGCTTTATTAAATTGTATTTATGTTGTTTTATCCTATGCTTTATTAAATTGTGTTTATGTTGTTTTATGCTATGCTTTATTAAATGGTATTTATGTTGTTTTATCCTATGCTTTATTAAATTGTATTTATGTAGTTTTATCCTATGCTTTATTAAATTGTATTTATGTTGTTTTATCCTATGCTTTATTAAATTGCATCTATCTTGTTTTATCCTATGCTTTATTAAATTGTATTTATGTTGTTTTATCCTATGCTTTATTAAATTGTATTTATGTGGTTTTATCCTATGCTTTATTAAATTGTATTTATGTTGTTTTATCCTATGCTTTATTAAATTGTATTTATGTGGTTTTATCCTATGATTTATTAAATTGCATTTATGTTGTTTTATCCTATGCTTTATTAAATTGTATTTATGTTGTTTTAACCCATGCTTTATTAAATTGTATTTATGTTGTTTTATCCTATGCTTTATTAAATTGTATTTATGTTGTTTTGTCCTATGCTTTATTAAATTGTATTTATGTTGTTTTATCCTATGCTTTATTAAATTGTATTTATGTTGTTTTATCCTATGCTTTATTAAATTGTGTTTATGTTGTATTATCCTATGCTTTATTAAATTGTATTTATGTTGTTTTATCCTATGTTTTATTAAATTGTATTTATGTTGCTTTATCGTATGCTTTATTAAACTGCACTTATGTTGTATTATCCTATGCTTTATTAAATTGCATCTATCTTGTTTTATCCTATGCTTTATTAAATTGTATTTATGTTGTTTTATCCTATGCTTTATTAAATTGTATTTATGTGGTTTTATCCTATGCTTTATTAAATTGTATTTATGTTGTTTTATCCTATGCTTTATTAAATTGTATTTATGTGGTTTTATCCTATGCTTTATTAAATTGTATTTATGTTGTTTTATCCTATGCGCTATTAAATTGTATTTATGTTGTTTTAACCCATGCTTTATTAAATAGTATTTATGTTGTTTTATCCTTTGCTTTATTAAATTGTATTTATGTTGTTTTGTCCTATGCTTTATTAAATTGTATTTATGTTGTTTTATCCTATGCTTTTTTAAATTGTATTTATGTTGTTTTATCCTATGCTTTATTAAATTGTATTTATGTTGTTTTATTGTATGCTTTATTAAACTGTGTTTATGTTGTTTTATCCTATGCTTTATTAAATTGTATTTATGTTGTTTTATCCTATGCTTTATTAAATTGTATTTATGTTGTTTTAACTTATGCTTTATTAAATTGTATTTATGTTGTTTTATCCTATGCTTTATTAAATGGTATTTATGTTGTTTTATCCTATGCTTTATTAAATTGTATTTATGTTGTTTTAACCTATGCTTTATTAAACTGTATTTATGTTGTTTTATCCTATGCTTTATTAAATTGTATTTATGTTGTTTTATCCTATGCTTTATTAAATTGTATTTATGTTGTTTTAACCTATCCTTTATTAAATTGTATTTATGTTGTTTTAACCTATGCTTTATTAAATTGTATTTATGTTGTTTTAACCTATGCTTTATTAAATTGTATTTATGTTGTTTTATCCTATGCTTTATTAAATTGTATTTATGTTGTTTTAACCTATGCTTTATTAAATTGTATTTATGTTGTTTTATCCTATGCTTTATTAAATTGTATTTATGTTGTTTTATCCTATGCTTTATTAAATTGTATTTATGTTGTTTTAACCTATGCTTTATTAAATTGTATTTATGTTGCTTTATCCTATGCTTTATTAAATTGTATTTATGTTGTTTTAACCTATGCTTTATTAAATTGTATTTATGTTGTTTTATCCTATGCTTTATTCAATTGTATTTATGTTGTATTAACCTATGCTTTATTAAATTGTATTTATGTTGTTTTAACCTATGCTTTATTAAATTGTATTTATGTTGTTTTATCCTATGCTTTATTAAATTGTATTTATGTTGTTTTATTCTATGCTTTATTAAATTGTATTTATGTTGTTTTATCCTATGCTTTATTAAATTGTATTTATGTTGTTTTATCCTATGCTTTATTAAATTGTATTTATGTTGTTTTATTGTATGCTTTATTAAACTGCATTTATGTTGTTTTATCCTATGCTTTATTAAATTGTATTTATGTTGTTTTATCCTATGCTTTATTAAATTGTGTTTATGTTGTTTTATCCTATGCTTTATTAAATTGTATTTATGTTGTTTTATCCTATGCTTTATTAAATTGTATTTATGTTGTTTTATCCTATGCTTTATTAAATTGTGTTTATGTTGTTTTATGCTATGCTTTATTAAATTGTATTTATGTTGTTTTGTCCTATGCTTTATTAAATTGTATTTATGTTGTTTTATCCTATGCTTTTTTAAATTGTATTTATGTTGTTTTATCCTATGCTTTATTAAATTGTATTTATGTAGTTTTATTGTATGCTTTATTAAACTGTGTTTATGTTGTTTTATCCTATGCTTTATTAAATTGTATTTATGTTGTTTTATCCTATGCTTTATTAAATTGTATTTATGTTGTTTTAACTTATGCTTTATTAAATTGTATTTATGTTGTTTTATCCTATGCTTTATTAAATGGTATTTATGTTGTTTTATCCTATGCTTTATTAAATTGTATTTATGTTGTTTTAACCTATGCTTTATTAAACTGTATTTATGTTGTTTTATCCTATGCTTTATTAAATTGTATTTATGTTGTTTTATCCTATGCTTTATTAAATTGTATTTATGTTGTTTTAACCTATCCTTTATTAAATTGTATTTATGTTGTTTTAACCTATGCTTTATTAAATTGTGTTTATGTTGTTTTATCCTATACTTTATTAAATTGTATTTATGTTGTTTTAGCCTATGCTTTATTAAATTGTGTTTATGTTGTTTTATCCTATGCTTTATTAAATTGTATTTATGTTGTTTTATCCTATGCTTTATTAAATTGTGTTTATGTTGTTTTATCCTATGCTTTATTAAATTGTATTTATGTTGTTTTATCCTATGCTTTATTAAATTGTGTTTATGTTGTTTTATCCTATGCTTTATTAAATTCTATTTATGTTGTTTTATCCTATGCTTTATTAAATTGTGTTTATGTTGTTTTATCCTATGCTTTTTTAAATTGTATTTATGTTGTTTTATCCTATGCTTTATTAAATTGTATTTATGTTGTTTTATTGTATGCTTTATTAAACTGTGTTTATGTTGTTTTATCCTATGCTTTATTAAATTGTATTTATGTTGTTTTATTCTATGCTTTATTAAATTGTATTTATGTTGTTTTATCCTATGCTTTATTAAATTGTATTTATGTTGTTTTATCCTATGCTTTATTAAATTGTATTTATGTTGTTTTATTGTATGCTTTATTAAACTGCATTTATGTTGTTTTATCCTATGCTTTATTAAATTGTATTTATGTTGTTTTATCCTATGCTTTATTAAATTGTGTTTATGATGTTTTATCCTATGCTTTATTAAATTGTATTTATGTTGTTTTATCCTATGCTTTATTAAATTGTATTTATGTTGTGTTATCCTATGCTTTATTAAATTGTGTTTTTGTTGTTTTATCCTATAGTTTATTAAATGGTATTTATGTTGTTTTATCCTATGCTTTATTAAATTGTATTTATGGTGTTTTATCCTATGCTTTATTAAATTGTATTTATGTGGTTTTATCCTATGCTTTATTAAATTGCATCTATCTTGTTTTATCCTATGCTTTATTAAATTGTATTTATGTTGTTTTATCCTATGCTTTATTAAATTGTATTTATGTGGTTTTATCCTATGCTTTATTAAATTGTATTTATGTTGTTTTATCCTATGCTTTATTAAATTGTATTTATGTGGTTTTATCCTATGATTTATTAAATTACATTTATGTTGTTTTATCCTATGCTTTATTAAATTGTATTTATGTTGTTTTAACCCATGCTTTATTAAATTGTATTTATGTTGTTTTATCCTATGCTTTATTAAATTGTATTTATGTTGTTTTGTCCTATGCTTTATTAAATTGTATTTATGTTGTTTTATCCTATGCTTTATTAAATTGTATTTATGTTGTTTTATCCTATGCTTTATTAAATTGTGTTTATGTTGTATTATCCTATGCTTTATTAAATTGTATTTATGTTGTTTTATCCTATGTTTTATTAAATTGTATTTATGTTGTTTTATCGTATGCTTTATTAAACTGCATTTATGTTGTATTATCCTATGCTTCATTAAATTGCATCTATCTTGTTTTATCCTATGCTTTATTAAATTGTATTTATGTTGTTTTATCCTATGCTTTATTAAATTGTATTTATGTGGTTTTATCCTATGCTTTATTAAATTGTATTTATGTTGTTTTATCCTATGCTTTATTAAATAGTATTTATGTGGTTTTATCCTATGATTTATTAAATTATATTTATGTTGTTTTATCCTATGCGTTATTAAATTGTATTTATGTTGTTTTAACCCATGCTTTATTAAATTGTATTTATGTTGTTTTATCCTATGCTTTATTAAATTGTATTTATGTTGTTTTGTCCTATGCTTTATTAAATTGTATTTATGTTGTTTTATCGTATGCTTTATTAAATTGTATTTATGTTGTTTTATCCTATGCTTTATTAAATTGTGTTTATGTTGTATTATCCTATGCTTTATTAAATTGTATTTATGTTGTTTTATTGTATGCTTTATTAAACTGCATTTATGTTGTTTTACCTATGCTTTATTAAATTGTATTTTTGTTGTTTTATCCTATGCTTTATTAAATTGTGTTTATGTTGTTTTATCCTATGCTTTATTAAATTGTATTTATGTTGTTTTATCCTAGGCTTTATTAAATTGTATTTATGTTGTTTTATCCTATGCTTTATTAAATTGTGTTTATGTTGTTTTATGCTATGCTTTATTAAATGGTATTTATGTTGTTTTATCCTATGCTTTATTAAATTGTATTTATGTAGTTTTATCCTATGCTTTATTAAATTGTATTTATGTTGTTTTATCCTATGCTTTATTAAATTGCATCTATCTTGTTTTATCCTATGCTTTATTAAATTGTATTTATGTTGTTTTATCCTATGCTTTATTAAATTGTATTTATGTGGTTTTATCCTATGCTTTATTAAATTGTATTTATGTTGTTTTATCCTATGCTTTATTAAATTGTATTTATGTGGTTTTATCCTATGATTTATTAAATTGCATTTATGTTGTTTTATCCTATGCTTTATTAAATTGTATTTATGTTGTTTTAACCCATGCTTTATTAAATTGTATTTATGTTGTTTTATCCTATGCTTTATTAAATTGTATTTATGTTGTTTTGTCCTATGCTTTATTAAATTGTATTTATGTTGTTTTATCCTATGCTTTATTAAATTGTATTTATGTTGTTTTATCCTATGCTTTATTAAATTGTGTTTATGTTGTATTATCCTATGCTTTATTAAATTGTATTTATGTTGTTTTATCCTATGTTTTATTAAATTGTATTTATGTTGCTTTATCGTATGCTTTATTAAATTGTATTTATGTGGTTTTATCCTATGCTTTATTAAATTGTATTTATGTTGTTTTATCCTATGCTTTATTAAATTGTATTTATGTGGTTTTATCCTATGATTTATTAAATTGTATTTATGTTGTTTTATCCTATGCGCTATTAAATTGTATTTATGTTGTTTTTACCCATGCTTTATTAAATAGTATTTATGTTGTTTTATCCTATGCTTTATTAAATTGTATTTATGTTGTTTTGTCCTATGCTTTATTAAATTGTATTTATGTTGTTTTATCCTATGCTTTATTAAATTGTATTTATGTTGTTTTGTCCTATGCTTTATTAAATTGTATTTATGTTGTTTTATCCTATGCTTTATTAAATTGTATTTATGTTGTTTTATCCTATGCTTTATTAAATTGTGTTTATGTTGTATTATCCTATGCTTTATTAAATTGTATTTATGTTGTTTTATCCTATGTTTTATTAAATTGTATTTATGTTGCTTTATCGTATGCTTTATTAAATTGTATTTATGTGGTTTTATCCTATGCTTTATTAAATTGTATTTATGTTGTTTTATCCTATGCTTTATTAAATTGTATTTATGTGGTTTTATCCTATGATTTATTAAATTGTATTTATGTTGTTTTATCCTATGCGCTATTAAATTGTATTTATGTTGTTTTTACCCATGCTTTATTAAATAGTATTTATGTTGTTTTATCCTATGCTTTATTAAATTGTATTTATGTTGTTTTGTCCTATGCTTTATTAAATTGTATTTATGTTGTTTTATCCTATGCTTTTTTAAATTGTATTTATGTTGTTTTATCCTATGCTTTATTAAATTGTATTTATGTTGTTTTATTGTATGCTTTATTAAACTGTGTTTATGTTGTTTTATCCTATGCTTTATTAAATTGTATTTATGTTGTTTTATCCTATGCTTTATTAAATTGTATTTATGTTGTTTTAACTTATGCTTTATTAAATTGTATTTATGTTGTTTTATCCTATGCTTTATTAAATGGTATTTATGTTGTTTTATCCTATGCTTTATTAAATTGTATTTATGTTGTTTTAACCTATGCTTTATTAAACTGTATTTATGTTGTTTTATCCTATGCTTTATTAAATTGTATTTATGTTGTTTTATCCTATGCTTTATTAAATTGTATTTATGTTGTTTTAACCTCTCCTTTATTAAATTGTATTTATGTTGTTTTAACCTATGCTTTATTAAATTGTATTTATGTTGTTTTAACCTATGCTTTATTAAATTGTATTTATGTTGTTTTATCCTATGCTTTATTAAATTGTATTTATGTTGTTTTATCCTATGCTTTATTAAATTGTATTTATGTTGTTTTATCCTATGCTTTATTAAATTGTATTTATGTTGTTTTAACTTATGCTTTATTAAATTGTATTTATGTTGTTTTATCCTATGCTTTATTAAATGGTATTTATGTTGTTTTATCCTATGCTTTATTAAATTGTATTTATGTTGTTTTAACCTATGCTTTATTAAACTGTATTTATGTTGTTTTATCCTATGCTTTATTAAATTGTATTTATGTTGTTTTATCCTATGCTTTATTAAATTGTATTTATGTTGTTTTAACCTATCCTTTATTAAATTGTATTTATGTTGTTTTAACCTATGCTTTATTAAATTGTATTTATGTTGTTTTAACCTATGCTTTATTAAATTGTATTTATGTTGTTTTATCCTATGCTTTATTAAATTGTATTTATGTTGTTTTAACCTATGCTTTATTAAATTGTATTTATGTTGTTTTATCCTATGCTTTATTCAATTGTATTTTTGTTGTATTAACCTATGCTTTATTAAATTGTATTTATGTTGTTTTAACCTATGCTTTATTAAATTGTATTTATGTTGTTTTATCCTATGCTTTATTAAATTGTATTCATGTTGTTTTATTCTATGCTTTATTAAATTGTATTTATGTTGTTTTATCCTATGCTTTATTAAATTGTATTTATGTTGTTTTATCCTATGCTTTATTAAATTGTATTTATGTTGTTTTATTGTATGCTTTATTAAACTGCATTTATGTTGTTTTATCCTATGCTTTATTAAATTGTATTTATGTTGTTTTATCCTATGCTTTATTAAATTGTGTTTATGTTGTTTTATCCTATGCTTTATTAAATTGTATTTATGTTGTTTTATCCTATGCTTTATTAAATTGTATTTATGTTGTTTTATCCTATGCTTTATTAAATTGTGTTTATGTTGTTTTATGCTATGCTTTATTAAATTGTATTTATGTTGTTTTGTCCTATGCTTTATTAAATTGTATTTATGTTGTTTTATCCTATGCTTTATTACATCCTGTTTATGTTGTTTTATTCTATGCTTTATTAAATTGTATTTATGTTGTTTTAATCTATGCTTTTTTAAATTTTATTTATGTTGTTTTATCCTATGCTTTATTAAATTGTATTTATGTTGTTTTAATCTATGCTTTTTTAAATTTTATTTATGTTGTTTTATCCCATGCTTTATTAAATTATATTTATGTTGTTTTAACCTATGATTTATTAAATTGTATTTATGGTGTTTTATCCTATGCTTTATTAAATTGTATTTATGTTGTTTTATCCTATGCTTTATTAAATTGTATTTATGTTGTTTTATCCTATGCTTTATTAAATTGTATTTATGTTGTTTTATCCTATGCTTTATTAAATTGTATTTATGTTGTTTTATTTTATGCTTTATTAAATTGTATTTATGTTGTTTTATCCTATGCTTTATTAAATTGTATTTATATTGTTTTATTCTATGCTTTATTAAATTGTATTTATGTTGTTTTAATCTATGCTTTATTAAATTTTATTTATGTTGTTTTATCCTATGCTTTATTAAATTGTATTTATGTTGTTTTATCCTATGCTTTATTAAATTGTATTTATGTTGTTTTAACCTATGCTTTATTACATCCTGTTTATGTTGTTTTATCCTATGCTTTATTAAATTGTATTTATGTTGTTTTATCCTATGCTTTATTAAATTGTGTTTATGTTGTATTATCCTATGCTTTATTAAATTGTATTTATGTTGTTTTATCCTATGTTTTATTAAATTGTATTTATGTTGTTTTATCGTATGCTTTCTTAAACTGCATTTATGTTGTTTTACCTATGCTTTATTAAATTGTATTTTTGTTGTTTTATCCTATGCTTTATTAAATTGTATTTATGTTGTTTTATCCTATGCTTCATTAAATTGTATTTATGTTGTTTTATCCTATGCTTTATTAAATTGTATTTATGTTGTTTTAACCCATGCTTCATTAAATTGTATTTATGTTGTTTTATCCTATGCTTCATTAAATTGTATTTATGTTCTTTTATCCTATGCTTTATTAAATTGCATTTATTTTGTTTTATCCTATGCTTCGTTAAATTGTATTTATGTTGTTTTAACCTATGCTTTATTAAATTGTATTTATGTTGTTTTATGCTATGCTTTATTAAATTGTATTTATGTTGTTTTAACCTATGCTTTATTAAATTGTATTTATGTTGTTTTATCCTATGCTTTATTAAATTGTATTTATGTTGTTTTATCCTATGCTTTATTAAATTGTATTTATGTTGTTTTAACCTATGCTTTATTAAATTGTATTTATGTTGTTTTATCCTATGCTTTATTAAATTGTATTTATGTTGTTTTAACCTATGCTTTATTAAATTGTTTTTATGTTGTTTTATCCTATGCTTTATTCAATTGTATTTATGTTGTATTAACCTATGCTTTATTAAAATGTATTTATGTTGTTTTAACCTATGCTTTATTAAATTGTATTTATGTTGTTTTATCCTATGCTTTATTAAATTGTATTTATGTTGTTTTATTCTATGCTTTATTAAATTGTATATATGTTGTTTTATCCTATGCTTTATTAAATTGTATTTATGTTGTTTTATCCTATGCTTTATTAAATTGTATTTATGTTGTTTTATTGTATGCTTTATTAAACTGCATTTATGTTGTTTTATCCTATGCTTTATTAAATTGTATTTATGTTGTTTTATCCTATGCTTTATTAAATTGTGTTTATGTTGTTTTATCCTATGCTTTATTAAATTGTATTTATGTTGTTTTATCCTATGCTTTATTAAATTGTATTTATGTTGTTTTATCCTATGCTTTATTAAATTGTGTTTATGTTGTTTTATGCTATGCTTTATTAAATGGTATTTATGTTGTTTTATCCTATGCTTTATTAAATTGTATTTATGTAGTTTTATCCTATGCTTTATTAAATTGTATTTATGTTGTTTTATCCTATGCTTTATTAAATTGCATCTCTCTTGTTTTATCCTATGCTTTATTAAATTGTATTTATGTTGTTTTATCCTATGCTTTATTAAATTGTATTTATGTGGTTTTATCCTATGCTTTATTAAATTGTATTTATGTTGTTTTATCCTATGCTTTATTAAATTGTATTTATGTGGTTTTATCCTATGATTTATTAAATTGCATTTATGTTGTTTTATCCTATGCTTTATTAAATTGTATTTATGTTGTTTTATCCTATGCTTTATTAAATTGTATTTATGTTGTTTTATCCTATGCTTTATTAAATTGTATTTATGTTGTTTTGTGCTATGCTTTATTAAATTGTATTTATGTTGTTTTATCCTATGCTTTATTAAATTGTATTTATGTTGTTTTATCCTATGCTTTATTAAATTGTGTTTATGTTGTATTATCCTATGCTTTATTAAATTGTATTTATGTTGTTTTATCCTATGTTTTATTAAATTGTATTTATGTTGATTTATTGTATGCTTTATTAAACTGCATTTATGTTGTATTATCCTATGCTTTATTAAATTGCATCTATCTTGTTTTATCCTATGCTTTATTAAATTGTATTTATGTTGTTTTATCCTATGCTTTATTAAATTGTATTTATGTGGTTTTATCCTATGCTTTATTAAATTGTATTTATGTTGTTTTATCCTATGCTTTATTAAATTGTATTTATGTGGTTTTATCCTATGATTTATTAAATTGTATTTATGTTGTTTTATCCTATGCTTTATTAAATTGTGTTTATGTTGTTTTATCCTATGCTTTATTAAATTGTATTTATGTTGTTTTATCCTATGCTTTATTAAATTGTATTTATGTTGTTTTGTCCTATGCTTTATTAAATTGTATTTATGTTGTTTTATCCTATGCTTTATTAAATTGTATTTATGTTGTTTTATCCTATGCTTTATTAAATTGTGTTTATGTTGTATTATCCTATGCTTTATTAAATTGTATTTATGTTGTTTTATCCTATGTTTTATTAAATTGTATTTATGTTGATTTATTGTATGCTTTATTAAACTGCATTTATGTTGTATTATCCTATGCTTTATTAAATTGCATCTATCTTGTTTTATCCTATGCTTTATTAAATTGTATTTATGTTGTTTTATCCTATGCTTTATTAAATTGTATTTATGTGGTTTTATCCTATGCTTTATTAAATTGTATTTATGTTGTTTTATCCTATGCTTTATTAAATTGTATTTATGTGGTTTTATTCTATGATTTATTAAATTGTATTTATGTTGTTTTATCCTATGCTTTATTAAATTGTGTTTATGTTGTTTTATCCTATGCTTTATTAAATTGTATTTATGTTGTTTTATCCTATGCTTTATTAAATTGTATTTATGTTGTTTTAACCTATGCTTTATTAAATTGTATTTATGTTGTTTTATCCTATGCTTTATTAAATTGTATTTATGTTGTTTTAACCTATGCTTTATTAAATTGTATTTATGTTGTTTTATCCTATGCTTTATTAAATTGTATTTATGTTGTTTTAACCTATGCTTTATTAAATTGTATTTATGTTGTTTTAACCTATGCTTTATTAAATTGTATTTATGTTGTTTTATCCTATGCTTTATTAAATTGTATTTATGTTGTTTTATCCTATGCTTTATTAAATTGTGTTTATGTTGTTTTATCCTATGCTTTATTAAATTGTATTTATGTTGTTTTATCCTATGCTTTATTAAATTGTGTTTATGTTGTTTTATCCTATGCTTTATTAAATTGTATTTATGTTGTTTTATCCTATGCTTTATTAAATTGTGTTTATGTTGTTTTATCCTATGCTTTATTAAATTGTATTTATGTTGTTTTATCCTATGCTTTATTAAATTGTGTTTATGTTGTTTTATCCTATGCTTTATTAAATTGTATTTATGTTGTTTTATCCTATGCTTTATTAAATTGTGTTTATGTTGTTTTATCCTATGCTTTTTTAAATTGTATTTATGTTGTTTTATCCTATGCTTTATTAAATTGTATTTATATTGTTTTATTCTATGTTTTATTAAATTGTATTTATGTTGTTTTAATCTATGCTTTATTAAATTTTATTTATGTTGTTTTATCCTATGCTTTATTAAATTGTATTTATGTTGTTTTATCCTATGCTTTATTAAATTGTATTTATGTTGTTTTAACCTATGCTTTATTACATCCTGTTTATGTTGTTTTATTCTATGCTTTATTAAATTGTATTTATGTTGTTTTAATCTATGCTTTTTTAAATTTTATTTATGTTGTTTTATCCTATGCTTTATTAAATTGTATTTATGTTGTTTTAATCTATGCTTTTTTAAATTTTATTTATGTTGTTTTATCCTATGCTTTATTAAATTATATTTATGTTGTTTTAACCTATGATTTATTAAATTGTATTTATGTTGTTTTATCCTATGCTTTATTAAATTGTATTTATGTTGTTTTATCCTATGCTTTATTAAATTGTATTTATGTTGTTTTATTTTATGCTTTATTAAATTGTATTTATGTTGTTTTATCCTATGCTTTATTAAATTGTATTTATATTGTTTTATTCTATGCTTTATTAAATTGTATTTATGTTGTTTTAATCTATGCTTTATTAAATTTTATTTAAGTTGTTTTATCCTATGCTTTATTAAATTGTATTTATGTTGTTTTATCCTATGCTTTATTAAATTGTATTTATGTTGTTTTAACCTATGCTTTATTACATCCTGTTTATGTTGTTTTATCCTATGCTTTATTAAATTGTATTTATGTTGTTTTATCCTATGCTTTATTAAATTGTGTTGATGTTGTATTATCCTATGCTTTATTAAATTGTATTTATGTTGTTTTATCCTATGTTTTATTAAATTGTATTTATGTTGTTTTATCGTATGCTTTCTTAAACTGCATTTATGTTGTTTTACCTATGCTTTATTAAATTGTATTTTTGTTGTTTTATCCTATGCTTTATTAAATTGTATTTTTGTTGTTTTATCCTATGCTTTATTAAATTGTATTTATGTTGTTTTATCCTATGCTTCATTAAATTGTATTTATGTTGTTTTAACCCATGCTTCATTAAATTGTATTTATGTTGTTTTATCCTATGCTTCATTAAATTGTATTTATGTTCTTTTATCCTATGCTTTATTAAATTGCATTTATTTTGTTTTATCCTATGCTTCGTTAAATTGTATTTATGTTGTTTTAACCTATGCTTTATTAAATTGTATTTATGTTGTTTTATCCTATGCTTTATTAAATGGTATTTATGTTGTTTTTTCCTATGCTTTATTAAATTGTATTTATATTGTTTTAACCTATGCTTTATTAAACTGTATTTATGTTGTTTTATCCTATGCTTTATTAAATTGTATTTATGTTGTTTTATCCTATGCTTTATTAAATTGTATTTATGTTGTTTTAACCTATCCTTTATTAAATTGTATTTATGTTGTTTTAACCTATGCTTTATTAAATTGTATTTATGTTGTTTTAACCTATGCTTTATTAAATTGTATTTATGTTGTTTTATCCTATGCTTTATTAAATTGTATTTATGTTGTTTTAACCTATGCTTTATTAAATTGTATTTATGTTGTTTTATCCTATACTTTATTAAATTGTATTTATGTTGTTTTAACCTATGCTTTATTAAATTGTATTTATGTTGTTTTATCCTATGCTTTATTAAATTGTATTTATGTTGTTTTATCCTATGCTTTATTAAATTGTGTTTATGTTGTTTTATCCTATGCTTTATTAAATTGTATTTATGTTGTTTTATCCTATGCTTTATTAAATTGTATTTATGTTGTTTTAACCTATGCTTTATTAAATTGTATTTATGTTGTTTTATCCTATGCTTTATTAAATTGTATTTATGTTGTTTTAACCTATGCTTTATTAAATTGTATTTATGTTGTTTTATCCTATGCTTTATTAAATTGTATTTATGTTGTTTTAACCTATGCTTTATTAAATTGTATTTATGTTGTTTTAACCTATGCTTTATTAAATTGTATTTATGTTGTTTTATCCTATGCTTTATTAAATTGTATTTATGTTGTTTTATCCTATGCTTTATTAAATTGTGTTTATGTTGTTTTATCCTATGCTTTATTAAATTGTATTTATGTTGTTTTATCCTATGCTTTATTAAATTGTGTTTATGTTGTTTTATCCTATGCTTTATTAAATTGTATTTATGTTGTTTTATCCTATGCTTTATTAAATTGTGTTTATGTTGTTTTATCCTATGCTTTATTAAATTGTATTTATGTTGTTTTATCCTATGCTTTATTAAATTGTGTTTATGTTGTTTTATCCTATGCTTTATTAAATTGTATTTATGTTGTTTTATCCTATGCTTTATTAAATTGTGTTTATGTTGTTTTATCCTATGCTTTTTTAAATTGTATTTATGTTGTTTTATCCTATGCTTTATTAAATTGTATTTATATTGTTTTATTCTATGCTTTATTAAATTGTATTTATGTTGTTTTAATCTATGCTTTATTAAATTTTATTTATGTTGTTTTATCCTATGCTTTATTAAATTGTATTTATGTTGTTTTATCCTATGCTTTATTAAATTGTATTTATGTTGTTTTAACCTATGCTTTATTACATCCTGTTTATGTTGTTTTATTCTATGCTTTATTAAATTGTATTTTTGTTGTTTTAATCTATGCTTTTTTAAATTTTATTTATGTTGTTTTATCCTATGCTTTATTAAATTGTATTTATGTTGTTTTAATCTATGCTTTTTTAAATTTTATTTATGTTGTTTTATCCTATGCTTTATTAAATTATATTTATGTTGTTTTAACCTATGATTTATTAAATTGTATTTATGTTGTTTTATCCTATGCTTTATTAAATTGTATTTATGTTGTTTTATCCTATGCTTTATTAAATTGTATTTATGTTGTTTTATCCTATGCTTTATTAAATTGTATTTATGTTGTTTTATCCTATGCTTTATTAAATTGTATTTATGTTGTTTTATTTTATGTTTTATTAAATTGTATTTATGTTGTTTTATCCTATGCTTTATTAAATTGTATTTATATTGTTTTATTCTATGCTTTATTAAATTGTATTTATGTTGTTTTAATCTATGCTTTATTAAATTTTATTTATGTTGTTTTATCCTATGCTTTATTAAATTGTATTTATGTTGTTTTATCCTATGCTTTATTAAATTGTATTTATGTTGTTTTAACCTATGCTTTATTACATCCTGTTTATGTTGTTTTATCCTATGCTTTATTAAATTGTATTTATGTTGTTTTAACCTATGCTTTATTAAATTGTATTTATGTTGTTTTATCCTATGTTATATTAAATTGTATTTACGTGGTTTCATCCTATGCTTTATTAAATTGTATTTATGTTGTTTTATCCTATGCTTTATTAAATTGTATTTATGTTGTTTTAATCTATGCTTTTTTAAATTTTATTTATGTTGTTTTATCCCATGCTTTATTAAATTATATTTATGTTGTTTTAACCTATGATTTATTAAATTGTATTTATGTTGTTTTATCCTATGCTTTATTAAATTGTATTTATGTTGTTTTATCCTATGCTTTATTAAATTGTATTTATGTTGTTTTATCCTATGCTTTATTAAATTGTATTTATGTTGTTTTATCCTATGCTTTATTAAATTGTATTTATCTTGTTTTATTTTATGCTTTATTAAATTGTATTTATGTTGTTTTATCCTATGCTTTATTAAATTGTATTTATATTGTTTTATTCTATGCTTTATTAAATTGTATTTATGTTGTTTTAATCTATGCTTTATTAAATTTTATTTATGTTGTTTTATCCTATGCTTTATTAAATTGTATTTATGTTGTTTTATCCTATGCTTTATTAAATTGTATTTATGTTGTTTTAACCTATGCTTTATTACATCCTGTTTATGTTGTTTTATCCTATGCTTTATTAAATTGTATTTATGTTGTTTTATCCTATGCTTTATTAAATTGTGTTTATGTTGTATTATCCTATGCTTTATTAAATTGTATTTATGTTGTTTTATCCTATGTTTTATTAAATTGTATTTATGTTGTTTTAATCTATGCTTTTTTAAATTTTATTTATGTTGTTTTATCCTATGCTTTATTAAATTATATTTATGTTGTTTTAACCTATGATTTATTAAATTGTATTTATGTTGTTTTATCCTATGCTTTATTAAATTGTATTTATGTTGTTTTATCCTATGCTTTATTAAATTGTATTTATGTTGTTTTATCCTATGCTTTATTAAATTGTATTTATGTTGTTTTATCCTATGCTTTATTAAATTGTATTTATGTTGTTTTATTTTATGTTTTATTAAATTGTATTTATGTTGTTTTATCCTATGCTTTATTAAATTGTATTTATATTGTTTTATTCTATGCTTTATTAAATTGTATTTATGTTGTTTTAATCTATGCTTTATTAAATTTTATTTATGTTGTTTTATCCTATGCTTTATTAAATTGTATTTATGTTGTTTTATCCTATGCTTTATTAAATTGTATTTATGTTGTTTTAACCTATGCTTTATTACATCCTGTTTATGTTGTTTTATCCTATGCTTTATTAAATTGTATTTATGTTGTTTTAACCTATGCTTTATTAAATTGTATTTATGTTGTTTTATCCTATGTTATATTAAATTGTATTTACGTGGTTTCATCCTATGCTTTATTAAATTGTATTTATGTTGTTTTAACGTATGCTTTATTAAATTGTATTTATGTTGTTTTATCCTATGCTTTATTAAATTGTATTTATGTTGTTTTATCCTATGCTTTATTAAATTGTGTTTATGTTGTATTATCCTATGCTTTATTAAATTGTATTTATGTTGTTTTATCCTATGTTTTATTAAATTGTATTTATGTTGTTTTATCGTATGCTTTCTTAAACTGCATTTATGTTGTTTTACCTATGCTTTATTAAATTGTATTTTTGTTGTTTTATCCTATGCTTTATTAAATTGTATATATGTTGTTTTATCCTATGCTTCATTAAATTGTATTTATGTTGTTTTATCCTATGCTTTATTAAATTGTATTTATGTTGTTTTAACCCATGCTTCATTAAATTGTATTTATGTTGTTTTATCCTATGCTTCATTAAATTGTATTTATGTTCTTTTATCCTATGCTTTATTAAATTGCATTTATTTTGTTTTATCCTATGCTTCGTTAAATTGTATTTATGTTGTTTTAACCTATGCTTTATTAAATTGTATTTATGTTGTTTTATCCTATGCTTTATTAAATTGTATTTATGTTGTTTTAACCTATGCTTTATTAAATTGTATTTATGTTGTTTTATCCTATGCTTTATTAAATTGTATTTATGTTGTTTTATCCTATGCTTTATTAAATTGTATTTATGTTGTTTTAACCTATGCTTTATTAAATTGTATTTATGTTGTTTTATCCTATGCTTTATTAAATTGTATTTATGTTGTTTTAACCTATGCTTTATTAAATTGTTTTTATGTTGTTTTATCCTATGCTTTATTCAATTGTTTTTATGTTGTATTAACCTATGCTTTATTAAAATGTATTTATGTTGTTTTAACCTATGCTTTATTAAATTGTATTTATGTTGTTTTATCCTATGCTTTATTAAATTGTATTTATGTTGTTTTATTCTATGCTTTATTAAATTGTATATATGTTGTTTTATCCTATGCTTTATTAAATTGTATTTATGTTGTTTTATCCTATGCTTTATTAAATTGTATTTATGTTGTTTTATTGTATGCTTTATTAAACTGCATTTATGTTGTTTTATCCTATGCTTTATTAAATTGTATTTATGTTGTTTTATCCTATGCTTTATTAAATTGTGTTTATGTTGTTTTATCCTATGCTTTATTAAATTGTATTTATGTTGTTTTATCCTATGCTTTATTAAATTGTATTTATGTTGTTTTATCCTATGCTTTATTAAATTGTGTTTATGTTGTTTTATGCTATGCTTTATTAAATGGTATTTATGTTGTTTTATCCTATGCTTTATTAAATTGTATTTATGTAGTTTTATCCTATGCTTTATTAAATTGTATTTATGTTGTTTTATCCTATGCTTTATTAAATTGCATCTCTCTTGTTTTATCCTATGCTTTATTAAATTGTATTTATGTTGTTTTATCCTATGCTTTATTAAATTGTATTTATGTGGTTTTATCCTATGCTTTATTAAATTGTATTTATGTTGTTTTATCCTATGCTTTATTAAATTGTATTTATGTGGTTTTATCCTATGATTTATTAAATTGCATTTATGTTGTTTTATCCTATGCTTTATTAAATTGTATTTATGTTGTTTTATCCTATGCTTTATTAAATTGTATTTATGTTGTTTTATCCTATGCTTTATTAAATTGTATTTATGTTGTTTTGTGCTATGCTTTGTTAAATTGTATTTATGTTGTTTTATCCTATGCTTTATTAAATTGTATTTATGTTGTTTTGTGCTATGCTTTATTAAATTGTATTTATGTTGTTTTATCCTATGCTTTATTAAATTGCATTTATTTTGTTTTATCCTATGCTTCGTTAAATTGTATTTATGTTGTTTTAACCTATGCTTTATTAAATTGTATTTATGTTGTTTTATCCTATGCTTTATTAAATTGTATTTATGTTGTTTTAACCTATGCTTTATTAAATTGTATTTATGTTGTTTTATCCTATGCTTTATTAAATTGTATTTATGTTGTTTTATCCTATGCTTTATTAAATTGTATTTATGTTGTTTTAACCTATGCTTTATTAAATTGTATTTATGTTGTTTTATCCTATGCTTTATTAAATTGTATTTATGTTGTTTTAACCTATGCTTTATTAAATTGTTTTTATGTTGTTTTATCCTATGCTTTATTCAATTGTATTTATGTTGTATTAACCTATGCTTTATTAAAATGTATTTATGTTGTTTTAACCTATGCTTTATTAAATTGTATTTATGTTGTTTTATCCTATGCTTTATTAAATTGTATTTATGTTGTTTTATTCTATGCTTTATTAATTTGTATATATGTTGTTTTATCCTATGCTTTATTAAATTGTATTTATGTTGTTTTATCCTATGCTTTATTAAATTGTATTTATGTTGTTTTATTGTATGCTTTATTAAACTGCATTTATGTTGTTTTATCCTATGCTTTATTAAATTGTATTTATGTTGTTTTATCCTATGCTTTATTAAATTGTGTTTATGTTGTTTTATCCTATGCTTTATTAAATTGTATTTATGTTGTTTTATCCTATGCTTTATTAAATTGTATTTATGTTGTTTTATCCTATGCTTTATTAAATTGTGTTTATGTTGTTTTATGCTATGCTTTATTAAATGGTATTTATGTTGTTTTATCCTATGCTTTATTAAATTGTATTTATGTAGTTTTATCCTATGCTTTATTAAATTGTATTTATGTTGTTTTATCCTATGCTTTATTAAATTGCATCTCTCTTGTTTTATCCTATGCTTTATTAAATTGTATTTATGTTGTTTTATCCTATGCTTTATTAAATTGTATTTATGTGGTTTTATCCTATGCTTTATTAAATTGTATTTATGTTGTTTTATCCTATGCTTTATTAAATTGTATTTATGTGGTTTTATCCTATGATTTATTAAATTGCATTTATGTTGTTTTATCCTATGCTTTATTAAATTGTATTTATGTTGTTTTATCCTATGCTTTATTAAATTGTATTTATGTTGTTTTATCCTATGCTTTATTAAATTGTATTTATGTTGTTTTGTGCTATGCTTTATTAAATTGTATTTATGTTGTTTTATCCTATGCTTTATTAAATTGTATTTATGTTGTTTTATCCTATGCTTTATTAAATTGTATTTATGTTGTTTTATCCTATGCTTTATTAAATTGTGTTTATGTTGTATTATCCTATGCTTTATTAAATTGTATTTATGTTGTTTTATCCTATGTTTTATTAAATTGTATTTATGTTGATTTATTGTATGCTTTATTAAACTGCATTTATGTTGTATTATCCTATGCTTTATTAAATTGCATCTATCTTGTTTTATCCTATGCTTTATTAAATTGTATTTATGTTGTTTTATCCTATGCTTTATTAAATTGTATTTATGTGGTTTTATTCTATGCTTTATTAAATTGTATTTATGTTGTTTTATCCTATGCTTTATTAAATTGTATTTATGTGGTTTTATTCTATGATTTATTAAATTGTATTTATGTTGTTTTATCCTATGCTTTATTAAATTGTGTTTATGTTGTTTTATCCTATGCTTTATTAAATTGTATTTATGTTGTTTTATCCTATGCTTTATTAAATTGTATTTATGTTGTTTTAACCTATGCTTTATTAAATTGTATTTATGTTGTTTTATCCTATGCTTTATTAAATTGTATTTATGTTGTTTTAACCTATGCTTTATTAAATTGTATTTATGTTGTTTTATCCTATGCTTTATTAAATTGTATTTATGTTGTTTTAACCTATGCTTTATTAAATTGTATTTATGTTGTTTTAACCTATGCTTTATTAAATTGTATTTATGTTGTTTTATCCTATGCTTTATTAAATTGTATTTATGTTGTTTTATCCTATGCTTTATTAAATTGTGTTTATGTTGTTTTATCCTATGCTTTATTAAATTGTATTTATGTTGTTTTATCCTATGCTTTATTAAATTGTGTTTATGTTGTTTTATCCTATGCTTTATTAAATTGTATTTATGTTGTTTTATCCTATGCTTTATTAAATTGTGTTTATGTTGTTTTATCCTATGCATTATTAAATTGTATTTATGTTGTTTTATCCTATGCTTTATTAAATTGTGTTTATGTTGTTTTATCCTATGCTTTATTAAATTGTATTTATGTTGTTTTATCCTATGCTTTATTAAATTGTGTTTATGTTGTTTTATCCTATGCTTTTTTAAATTGTATTTATGTTGTTTTATCCTATGCTTTATTAAATTGTATTTATATTGTTTTATTCTATGTTTTATTAAATTGTATTTATGTTGTTTTAATCTATGCTTTATTAAATTTTATTTATGTTGTTTTATCCTATGCTTTATTAAATTGTATTTATTTTGTTTTATCCTATGCTTCGTTAAATTGTATTTATGTTGTTTTAACCTATGCTTTATTAAATTGTATTTATGTTGTTTTATCCTATGCTTTATTAAATTGTATTTATGTTGTTTTAACCTATGCTTTATTAAATTGTATTTATGTTGTTTTATCCTATGCTTTATTAAATTGTATTTATGTTGTTTTATCCTATGCTTTATTAAATTGTATTTATGTTGTTTTAACCTATGCTTTATTAAATTGTATTTATGTTGTTTTATCCTATGCTTTATTAAATTGTATTTATGTTGTTTTAACCTATGCTTTATTAAATTGTTTTTATGTTGTTTTATCCTATGCTTTATTCAATTGTTTTTATGTTGTATTAACCTATGCTTTATTAAAATGTATTTATGTTGTTTTAACCTATGCTTTATTAAATTGTATTTATGTTGTTTTATCCTATGCTTTATTAAATTGTATTTATGTTGTTTTATTCTATGCTTTATTAAATTGTATATATGTTGTTTTATCCTATGCTTTATTAAATTGTATTTATGTTGTTTTATCCTATGCTTTATTAAATTGTATTTATGTTGTTTTATTGTATGCTTTATTAAACTGCATTTATGTTGTTTTATCCTATGCTTTATTAAATTGTATTTATGTTGTTTTATCCTATGCTTTATTAAATTGTGTTTATGTTGTTTTATCCTATGCTTTATTAAATTGTATTTATGTTGTTTTATCCTATGCTTTATTAAATTGTATTTATGTTGTTTTATCCTATGCTTTATTAAATTGTGTTTATGTTGTTTTATGCTATGCTTTATTAAATGGTATTTATGTTGTTTTATCCTATGCTTTATTAAATTGTATTTATGTAGTTTTATCCTATGCTTTATTAAATTGTATTTATGTTGTTTTATCCTATGCTTTATTAAATTGCATCTCTCTTGTTTTATCCTATGCTTTATTAAATTGTATTTATGTTGTTTTATCCTATGCTTTATTAAATTGTATTTATGTGGTTTTATCCTATGCTTTATTAAATTGTATTTATGTTGTTTTATCCTATGCTTTATTAAATTGTATTTATGTGGTTTTATCCTATGATTTATTAAATTGCATTTATGTTGTTTTATCCTATGCTTTATTAAATTGTATTTATGTTGTTTTATCCTATGCTTTATTAAATTGTATTTATGTTGTTTTATCCTATGCTTTATTAAATTGTATTTATGTTGTTTTGTGCTATGCTTTGTTAAATTGTATTTATGTTGTTTTATCCTATGCTTTATTAAATTGTATTTATGTTGTTTTGTGCTATGCTTTATTAAATTGTATTTATGTTGTTTTATCCTATGCTTTATTAAATTGCATTTATTTTGTTTTATCCTATGCTTCGTTAAATTGTATTTATGTTGTTTTAACCTATGCTTTATTAAATTGTATTTATGTTGTTTTATCCTATGCTTTATTAAATTGTATTTATGTTGTTTTAACCTATGCTTTATTAAATTGTATTTATGTTGTTTTATCCTATGCTTTATTAAATTGTATTTATGTTGTTTTATCCTATGCTTTATTAAATTGTATTTATGTTGTTTTAACCTATGCTTTATTAAATTGTATTTATGTTGTTTTATCCTATGCTTTATTAAATTGTATTTATGTTGTTTTAACCTATGCTTTATTAAATTGTTTTTATGTTGTTTTATCCTATGCTTTATTCAATTGTATTTATGTTGTATTAACCTATGCTTTATTAAAATGTATTTATGTTGTTTTAACCTATGCTTTATTAAATTGTATTTATGTTGTTTTATCCTATGCTTTATTAAATTGTATTTATGTTGTTTTATTCTATGCTTTATTAATTTGTATATATGTTGTTTTATCCTATGCTTTATTAAATTGTATTTATGTTGTTTTATCCTATGCTTTATTAAATTGTATTTATGTTGTTTTATTGTATGCTTTATTAAACTGCATTTATGTTGTTTTATCCTATGCTTTATTAAATTGTATTTATGTTGTTTTATCCTATGCTTTATTAAATTGTGTTTATGTTGTTTTATCCTATGCTTTATTAAATTGTATTTATGTTGTTTTATCCTATGCTTTATTAAATTGTATTTATGTTGTTTTATCCTATGCTTTATTAAATTGTGTTTATGTTGTTTTATGCTATGCTTTATTAAATGGTATTTATGTTGTTTTATCCTATGCTTTATTAAATTGTATTTATGTAGTTTTATCCTATGCTTTATTAAATTGTATTTATGTTGTTTTATCCTATGCTTTATTAAATTGCATCTCTCTTGTTTTATCCTATGCTTTATTAAATTGTATTTATGTTGTTTTATCCTATGCTTTATTAAATTGTATTTATGTGGTTTTATCCTATGCTTTATTAAATTGTATTTATGTTGTTTTATCCTATGCTTTATTAAATTGTATTTATGTGGTTTTATCCTATGATTTATTAAATTGCATTTATGTTGTTTTATCCTATGCTTTATTAAATTGTATTTATGTTGTTTTATCCTATGCTTTATTAAATTGTATTTATGTTGTTTTATCCTATGCTTTATTAAATTGTATTTATGTTGTTTTGTGCTATGCTTTATTAAATTGTATTTATGTTGTTTTATCCTATGCTTTATTAAATTGTATTTATGTTGTTTTATCCTATGCTTTATTAAATTGTATTTATGTTGTTTTATCCTATGCTTTATTAAATTGTGTTTATGTTGTATTATCCTATGCTTTATTAAATTGTATTTATGTTGTTTTATCCTATGTTTTATTAAATTGTATTTATGTTGATTTATTGTATGCTTTATTAAACTGCATTTATGTTGTATTATCCTATGCTTTATTAAATTGCATCTATCTTGTTTTATCCTATGCTTTATTAAATTGTATTTATGTTGTTTTATCCTATGCTTTATTAAATTGTATTTATGTGGTTTTATCCTATGCTTTATTAAATTGTATTTATGTTGTTTTATCCTATGCTTTATTAAATTGTATTTATGTGGTTTTATTCTATGATTTATTAAATTGTATTTATGTTGTTTTATCCTATGCTTTATTAAATTGTGTTTATGTTGTTTTATCCTATGCTTTATTAAATTGTATTTATGTTGTTTTATCCTATGCTTTATTAAATTGTATTTATGTTGTTTTAACCTATGCTTTATTAAATTGTATTTATGTTGTTTTATCCTATGCTTTATTAAATTGTATTTATGTTGTTTTAACCTATGCTTTATTAAATTGTATTTATGTTGTTTTATCCTATGCTTTATTAAATTGTATTTATGTTGTTTTAACCTATGCTTTATTAAATTGTATTTATGTTGTTTTAACCTATGCTTTATTAAATTGTATTTATGTTGTTTTATCCTATGCTTTATTAAATTGTATTTATGTTGTTTTATCCTATGCTTTATTAAATTGTGTTTATGTTGTTTTATCCTATGCTTTATTAAATTGTATTTATGTTGTTTTATCCTATGCTTTATTAAATTGTGTTTATGTTGTTTTATCCTATGCTTTATTAAATTGTATTTATGTTGTTTTATCCTATGCTTTATTAAATTGTGTTTATGTTGTTTTATCCTATGCATTATTAAATTGTATTTATGTTGTTTTATCCTATGCTTTATTAAATTGTGTTTATGTTGTTTTATCCTATGCTTTATTAAATTGTATTTATGTTGTTTTATCCTATGCTTTATTAAATTGTGTTTATGTTGTTTTATCCTATGCTTTTTTAAATTGTATTTATGTTGTTTTATCCTATGCTTTATTAAATTGTATTTATATTGTTTTATTCTATGTTTTATTAAATTGTATTTATGTTGTTTTAATCTATGCTTTATTAAATTTTATTTATGTTGTTTTATCCTATGCTTTATTAAATTGTATTTATGTTGTTTTATCCTATGCTTTATTAAATTGTATTTATGATGTTTTAACCTATGCTTTATTACATCCTGTTTATGTTGTTTTATTCTATGCTTTATTAAATTGTATTTATGTTGTTTTAATCTATGCTTTTTTAAATTTTATTTATGTTGTTTTATCCTATGCTTTATTAAATTGTATTTATGTTGTTTTAATCTATGCTTTTTTAAATTTTATTTATGTTGTTTTATCCTATGCTTTATTAAATTATATTTATGTTGTTTTAACCTATGATTTATTAAATTGTATTTATGTTGTTTTATCCTATGCTTTATTAAATTGTATTTATGTTGTTTTATCCTATGCTTTATTAAATTGTATTTATGTTGTTTTATCCTATGCTTTATTAAATTGTATTTATGTTGTTTTATTTTATGCTTTATTAAATTGTATTTATGTTGTTTTATCCTATGCTTTATTAAATTGTATTTATATTGTTTTATTCTATGCTTTATTAAATTGTATTTATGTTGTTTTAATCTATGCTTTATTAAATTTTATTTAAGTTGTTTTATCCTATGCTTTATTAAATTGTATTTATGTTGTTTTATCCTATGCTTTATTAAATTGTATTTATGTTGTTTTAACCTATGCTTTATTACATCCTGTTTATGTTGTTTTATCCTATGCTTTATTAAATTGTATTTATGTTGTTTTATCCTATGCTTTATTAAATTGTGTTTATGTTGTATTATCCTATGCTTTATTAAATTGTATTTATGTTGTTTTATCCTATGTTTTATTAAATTGTATTTATGTTGTTTTATCGTATGCTTTCTTAAACTGCATTTATGTTGTTTTACCTATGCTTTATTAAATTGTATTTTTGTTGTTTTATCCTATGCTTTATTAAATTGTATTTTTGTTGTTTTATCCTATGCTTTATTAAATTGTATTTATGTTGTTTTATCCTATGCTTCATTAAATTGTATTTATGTTGTTTTAACCCATGCTTCATTAAATTGTATTTATGTTGTTTTATCCTATGCTTCATTAAATTGTATTTATGTTCTTTTATCCTATGCTTTATTAAATTGCATTTATTTTGTTTTATCCTATGCTTCGTTAAATTGTATTTATGTTGTTTTAACCTATGCTTTATTAAATTGTATTTATGTTGTTTTATCCTATGCTTTATTAAATGGTATTTATGTTGTTTTTTCCTATGCTTTATTAAATTGTATTTATATTGTTTTAACCTATGCTTTATTAAACTGTATTTATGTTGTTTTATCCTATGCTTTATTAAATTGTTTTTATGTTGTTTTATCCTATGCTTTATTAAATTGTATTTATGTTGTTTTAACCTATCCTTTATTAAATTGTATTTATGTTGTTTTAACCTATGCTTTATTAAATTGTATTTATGTTGTTTTAACCTATGCTTTATTAAATTGTATTTATGTTGTTTTATCCTATGCTTTATTAAATTGTATTTATGTTGTTTTAACCTATGCTTTATTAAATTGTATTTATGTTGTTTTATCCTATACTTTATTAAATTGTATTTATGTTGTTTTAACCTATGCTTTATTAAATTGTATTTATGTTGTTTTATCCTATGCTTTATTAAATTGTATTTATGTTGTTTTATCCTATGCTTTATTAAATTGTGTTTATGTTGTTTTATCCTATGCTTTATTAAATTGTATTTATGTTGTTTTATCCTATGCTTTATTAAATTGTATTTATGTTGTTTTAACCTATGCTTTATTAAATTGTATTTATGTTGTTTTATCCTATGCTTTATTAAATTGTATTTATGTTGTTTTAACCTATGCTTTATTAAATTGTATTTATGTTGTTTTATCCTATGCTTTATTAAATTGTATTTATGTTGTTTTAACCTATGCTTTATTAAATTGTATTTATGTTGTTTTAACCTATGCTTTATTAAATTGTATTTATGTTGTTTTATCCTATGCTTTATTAAATTGTATTTATGTTGTTTTATCCTATGCTTTATTAAATTGTGTTTATGTTGTTTTATCCTATGCTTTATTAAATTGTATTTATGTTGTTTTATCCTATGCTTTATTAAATTGTGTTTATGTTGTTTTATCCTATGCTTTATTAAATTGTATTTATGTTGTTTTATCCTATGCTTTATTAAATTGTGTTTATGTTGTTTTATCCTATGCTTTATTAAATTGTATTTATGTTGTTTTATCCTATGCTTTATTAAATTGTGTTTATGTTGTTTTATCCTATGCTTTATTAAATTGTATTTATGTTGTTTTATCCTATGCTTTATTAAATTGTGTTTATGTTGTTTTATCCTATGCTTTTTTAAATTGTATTTATGTTGTTTTATCCTATGCTTTATTAAATTGTATTTATATTGTTTTATTCTATGCTTTATTAAATTGTATTTATGTTGTTTTAATCTATGCTTTATTAAATTTTATTTATGTTGTTTTATCCTATGCTTTATTAAATTGTATTTATGTTGTTTTATCCTATGCTTTATTAAATTGTATTTATGTTGTTTTAACCTATGCTTTATTACATCCTGTTTATGTTGTTTTATTCTATGCTTTATTAAATTGTATTTTTGTTGTTTTAATCTATGCTTTTTTAAATTTTATTTATGTTGTTTTATCCTATGCTTTATTAAATTGTATTTATGTTGTTTTAATCTATGCTTTTTTAAATTTTATTTATGTTGTTTTATCCTATGCTTTATTAAATTATATTTATGTTGTTTTAACCTATGATTTATTAAATTGTATTTATGTTGTTTTATCCTATGCTTTATTAAATTGTATTTATGTTGTTTTATCCTATGCTTTATTAAATTGTATTTATGTTGTTTTATCCTATGCTTTATTAAATTGTATTTATGTTGTTTTATCCTATGCTTTATTAAATTGTATTTATGTTGTTTTATTTTATGTTTTATTAAATTGTATTTATGTTGTTTTATCCTATGCTTTATTAAATTGTATTTATATTGTTTTATTCTATGCTTTATTAAATTGTATTTATGTTGTTTTAATCTATGCTTTATTAAATTTTATTTATGTTGTTTTATCCTATGCTTTATTAAATTGTATTTATGTTGTTTTATCCTATGCTTTATTAAATTGTATTTATGTTGTTTTAACCTATGCTTTATTACATCCTGTTTATGTTGTTTTATCCTATGCTTTATTAAATTGTATTTATGTTGTTTTAACCTATGCTTTATTAAATTGTATTTATGTTGTTTTATCCTATGTTATATTAAATTGTATTTACGTGGTTTCATCCTATGCTTTATTAAATTGTATTTATGTTGTTTTAACGTATGCTTTATTAAATTGTATTTATGTTGTTTTATCCTATGCTTTATTAAATTGTATTTATGTTGTTTTAATCTATGCTTTATTAAATTGTATTTATGTTGTTTTATCCTATGCTTTATTAAATTGTATTTACGTGGTTTCATCCTATGCTTTATTAAATTGTATTTATGTTTTTTTAACCTATGCTTTATTAAATTGTATTTATGTTGTTTTATCCTATGCTTTATTAAATTGTATTCATGTTGTTTTATCCAATGCTTTATTAAATTGTATTTATGTTGTTTTATCCTATGCTTTATTAAATTGTATTTATGTGGTTTTATCCTATGCTTCATTAAATTGTATTTATGTTGTTTTATCCTATGCTTTATTAAATTGTTTTTATGTGGTTTTATCCTATGCTTTATTAAATTGTATTTATGTTGTTTTATCCTATGCTTTATTAAATTGTTTTTATGTGGTTTTATCCTATGCTTTATTAAATTGTATTTATGTTGTATTATCCTTTGCTTTATTAAATTGCATCTATCTTGTTTTATCCTATGCTTTATTAAATTGTATTTATGTTGTTTTATCCCATGCTTTATTAAATTGTATTTATGTTGTTTTATCCTATGCTTTATTAAATTGTATTTATGTTGTTTTGTCCTATGCTTTATTAAATTGTATTTATGTTGTTTTATCATATGCTTTATTAAATTGTATTTATGTTGTTTTATCCTATGCTTTATTAAATTGTGTTTATGTTGTATTATCCTATGCTTTATTAAATTGTATTTATGTTGTTTTATCCTATGTTTTATTAAATTGTATTCATGTTGTTTTATCGTATGCTTTATTAAACTGCATTTATGTTGTTTTACCTATGCTTTATTAAATTGTATTTTTGTTGTTTTATCCTATGCTTTATTAAATTGTATTTATGTTGTTTTATCCTATGCTTCATTAAATTGTATTTATGTTCTTTTATCCTATGCTTTATTAAATTGTATTTATTTTGTTTTATCCTATGCTTTGTTAAATTGTATTTATGTTGTTTTAACCTATGCTTTATTAAATTGTATTTATGTTGTTTTATCCTATGCTTTATTAAATGGTATTTATGTTGTTTTTTCCTATGCTTTATTAAATTGTATTTATATTGTTTTAACCTATGCTTTATTAAACTGAATTTATGTTGTTTTATCCTATGCTTTATTAAATTGTATTTATGTTGTTTTATCCTATGCTTTATTAAATTGTATTTATGTTGTTTTAACCTATCCTTTATTAAATTGTATTTATGTTGTTTTAACCTATGCTTTATTAAATTGTATTTATGTTGTTTTAACCTATGCTTTATTAAATTGTATTTATGTTGTTTTATCCTATGCTTTATTAAATTGTATTTATGTTGTTTTAACCTATGCTTTATTAAATTGTATTTATGTTGTTTTAACCTATGCTTTATTAAATTGTATTTATGTTGTTTTATCCTATGCTTTATTAAATTGTATTTATGTTGTTTTAACCTATGCTTTATTAAATTGTATTTATGTTGTTTTATCCTATACTTTATTAAATTGTATTTATGTTGTTTTAACCTATGCTTTATTAAATTGTATTTATGTTGTTTTATCCTATGCTTTATTAAATTGTATTTATGTTGTTTTATCCTATGCTTTATTAAATTGTGTTTATGTTGTTTTATCCTATGCTTTATTAAATTGTATTTATGTTGTTTTATCCTATGCCTTATTAAATTGTATTTATGTTGTTTTAACCTATTCTTTATTAAATTGTATTTATGTTGTTTTATCCTATGCTTTATTAAATTGTATTTATGTTGTTTTAACCTATGCTTTATTAAATTGTATTTATGTTGTTTTATCCTATGCTTTATTAAATTGTATTTATGTTGTTTTAACCTATGCTTTATTAAATTGTATTTATGTTGTTTTAACCTATGCTTTATTAAATTGTATTTATGTTGTTTTATCCTATGCTTTATTAAATTGTATTTATGTTGTTTTATCCTATGCTTTATTAAATTGTGTTTATGTTGTTTTATCCTATGCTTTATTAAATTGTATTTATGTTGTTTTAGCCTATGCTTTATTAAATTGTGTTTATGTTGTTTTATCCTATGCTTTATTAAATTGTATTTATGTTGTTTTATCCTATGCTTTATTAAATTGTGTTTATGTTGTTTTATCCTATGCTTTATTAAATTGTATTTATGTTGTTTTATCCTATGCTTTATTAAATTGTGTTTATGTTGTTTTATCCTATGCTTTATTAAATTGTATTTATGTTGTTTTATCCTATGCTTTATTAAATTGTGTTTATGTTGTTTTATCCTATGCTTTTTTAAATTGTATTTATGTTGTTTTATCCTATGCTTTATTAAATTGTATTTATGTTGTTTTATCCTATGCTTTATTAAATTGTATTTATGTTGTTTTATCCTATGCTTTATTAAATTGTATTTATGTTGTTTTATCCTATGCTTTATTAAACTGCATTTATGTTGTTTTATCCTATGCTTTATTAAATTGTATTTATGTTGTTTTATCCTATGCTTTATTAAATTGTGTTTATGTTGTTTTATCCTATGCTTTATTAAATTGTATTTATGTTGTTTTATCCTATGCTTTATTAAATTGTATTTATGTTGTGTTATCCTATGCTTTATTAAATTGTGTTTATGTTGTTTTATCCTATGCTTTATTAAATGGTATTTATGTTGTTTTATCCTATGCTTTATTAAATTGTATTTATGGTGTTTTATCCTATGCTTTATTAAATTGTATTTATGTGGTTTTATCCTATGCTTTATTAAATTGTATTTATGTTGTTTTATCCTATGCTTTATTAAATTGTATTTATGTTGTTTTAACCCATGCTTTATTAAATTGTATTTATGTTGTTTTATCCTATGCTTTATTAAATTGTATTTATGTTGTTTTGTCCTATGCTTTATTAAATTGTATTTTTGTTGTTTTATCCTATGCTTTATTAAATTGTATTTATGTTGTTTTATCCTATGCTTTATTAAATTGTGTTTATGTTGTATTATCCTATGCTTTATTAAATTGTATTTATGTTGTTTTATCCTATGTTTTATTAAATTGTATTTATGTTGTTTTATCGTATGCTTTATTAAACTGCATTTATGTTGTATTATCCTATGCTTCATTAAATTGCATCTATCTTGTTTTATCCTATGCTTTATTAAATTGTATTTATGTTGTTTTATCCTATGCTTTATTAAATTGTATTTATGTGGTTTTATCCTATGCTTTATTAAATTGTATTTATGTTGTTTTATCCTATGCTTTATTAAATAGTATTTATGTGGTTTTATCCTATGATTTATTAAATTGTATTTATGTTGTTTTATCCTATGCGTTATTAAATTGTATTTATGTTGTTTTAACCCATGCTTTATTAAATTGTATTTATGTTGTTTTATCCTAGGCTTTATTAAATTGTATTTATGTTGTTTTATCCTATGCTTTATTAAATTGTGTTTATGTTGTTTTATGCTATGCTTTATTAAATGGTATTTATGTTGTTTTATCCTATGCTTTATTAAATTGTATTTATGTAGTTTTATCCTATGCTTTATTAAATTGTATTTATGTTGTTTTATCCTATGCTTTATTAAATTGCATCTATCTTGTTTTATCCTATGCTTTATTAAATTGTATTTATGTTGTTTTATCCTATGCTTTATTAAATTGTATTTATGTTGTTTTAACCCATGCTTTATTAAATTGTATTTATGTTGTTTTATCCTATGCTTTATTAAATTGTATTTATGTTGTTTTGTCCTATGCTTTATTAAATTGTATTTATGTTGTTTTATCGTATGCTTTATTAAATTGTATTTATGTTGTTTTATCCTATGCTTTATTAAATTGTGTTTATGTTGTTTTATCCTATGCTTTATTAAATTGTATTTATGTTGTTTTATCCTATGCTTTATTAAATTGTATTTATGTTGTTTTATCCTAGGCTTTATTAAATTGTATTTATGTTGTTTTATCCTATGCTTTATTAAATTGTGTTTATGTTGTTTTATGCTATGCTTTATTAAATGGTATTTATGTTGTTTTATCCTATGCTTTATTAAATTGTATTTATGTAGTTTTATCCTATGCTTTATTAAATTGCATCTATCTTGTTTTATCCTATGCTTTATTAAATTGTATTTATGTTGTTTTATCGTATGCTTTATTAAATTGTATTTATGTTGTTTTATCCTATGCTTTATTAAATTGTATTTATGTTGTTTTATCCTATGCTTTATTAAATTGTATTTATGTGGTTTTATCCTATGATTTATTAAATTGCATTTATGTTGTTTTATTCAATGCTTTATTAAATTGTATTTATGTTGTTTTACCCCATGCTTTATTAAATTGTATTTATGTTGTTTTATCCTATGCTTTATTAAATTGTATTTATGTTGTTTTGTCCTATGCTTTATTAAATTGTATTTATGTTGTTTTATCCTATGCTTTATTAAATTGTATTTATGTTGTTTTATCCTATGCTTTATTAAATTGTGTTTATGTTGTATTATCCTATGCTTTATTAAATTGTATTTATGTTGTTTTATCCTATGTTTTATTAAATTGTATTTATGTTGCTTTATCGTATGCTTTATTAAACTGCATTTATGTTGTATTATCCTATGCTTTATTAAATTGCTTCTATCTTGTTTTATCCTATGCTTTATTAAATTGTATTTATGTTGTTTTATCCTATGCTTTATTAAATTGTATTTATGTGGTTTTATCCTATGCTTTATTAAATTGTATTTATGCTGTTTTATCCTATGCTTTATTAAATTGTATTTATGTGGTTTTATCCTATGATTTATTAAATTGTATTTATGTTGTTTTATCCTATGCGCTATTAAATTGTATTTATGTTGTTTTAACCCATGCTTTATTAAATAGTATTTATGTTGTTTTAACCTATGCTTTATTAAATTGTATTTATGTTGTTTTATCCTATGCTTTATTAAATGGTATTTATGTTGTTTTTTCCTATGCTTTATTAAATTGTATTTATATTGTTTTAACCTATGCTTTATTAAACTGTATTTATGTTGTTTTATCCTATGCTTTATTAAATTGTATTTATGTTGTTTTATCCTATGCTTTATTAAATTGTATTTATGTTGTTTTAACCTATCCTTTATTAAATTGTATTTATGTTGTTTTAACCTATGCTTTATTAAATTGTATTTATGTTGTTTTAACCTATGCTTTATTAAATTGTATTTATGTTGTTTTATCCTATGCTTTAATAAATTGTATTTATGTTGTTTTAACCTATGCTTTATTAAATTGTATTTATGTTGTTTTATCCTATACTTTATTAAATTGTATTTATGTTGTTTTAACCTATGCTTTATTAAATTGTATTTATGTTGTTTTATCCTATGCTTTATTAAATTGTATTTATGTTGTTTTATCCTATGCTTTATTAAATTGTGTTTATGTTGTTTTATCCTATGCTTTATTAAATTGTATTTATGTTGTTTTATCCTATGCTTTATTAAATTGTATTTATGTTGTTTTAACCTATGCTTTATTAAATTGTATTTATGTTGTTTTATCCTATGCTTTATTAAATTGTATTTATGTTGTTTTAACCTATGCTTTATTAAATTGTATTTATGTTGTTTTATCCTATGCTTTATTAAATTGTATTTATGTTGTTTTAACCTATGCTTTATTAAATTGTATTTATGTTGTTTTAACCTATGCTTTATTAAATTGTATTTATGTTGTTTTATCCTATGCTTTATTAAATTGTATTTATGTTGTTTTATCCTATGCTTTATTAAATTGTGTTTATGTTGTTTTATCCTATGCTTTATTATATTGTATTTATGTTGTTTTATCCTATGCTTTATTAAATTGTGTTTATGTTGTTTTATCCTATGCTTTATTAAATTGTATTTATGTTGTTTTATCCTATGCTTTATTAAATTGTGTTTATGTTGTTTTATCCTATGCTTTATTAAATTGTATTTATGTTGTTTTATCCTATGCTTTATTAAATTGTGTTTATGTTGTTTTATCCTATGCTTTATTAAATTGTATTTATGTTGTTTTATCCTATGCTTTATTAAATTGTGTTTATGTTGTTTTATCCTATGCTTTTTTAAATTGTATTTATGTTGTTTTATCCTATGCTTTATTAAATTGTATTTATATTGTTTTATTCTATGCTTTATTAAATTGTATTTATGTTGTTTTAATCTATGCTTTATTAAATTTTATTTATGTTGTTTTATCCTATGCTTTATTAAATTGTATTTATGTTGTTTTATCCTATGCTTTATTAAATTGTATTTATGTTGTTTTAACCTATGCTTTATTACATCCTGTTTATGTTGTTTTATTCTATGCTTTATTAAATTGTATTTTTGTTGTTTTAATCTATGCTTTTTTAAATTTTATTTATGTTGTTTTATCCTATGCTTTATTAAATTGTATTTATGTTGTTTTAATCTATGATTTATTAAATTGTATTTATGTTGTTTTATCCTATGCTTTATTAAATTGTATTTATGTTGTTTTATCCTATGCTTTATTAAATTGTATTTATGTTGTTTTATCCTATGCTTTATTAAATTGTATTTATGTTGTTTTATCCTATGCTTTATTAAATTGTATTTATGTTGTTTTATTTTATGCTTTATTAAATTGTATTTATGTTGTTTTATCCTATGCTTTATTAAATTGTATTTATATTGTTTTATTCTATGCTTTATTAAATTGTATTTATGTTGTTTTAATCTATGCTTTATTAAATTTTATTTATGTTGTTTTATCCTATGCTTTATTAAATTGTATTTATGTTGTTTTATCCTATGCTTTATTAAATTGTATTTATGTTGTTTTAACCTATGCTTTATTACATCCTGTTTATGTTGTTTTATCCTATGCTTTATTAAATTGTATTTACGTTGTTTTAACCTATGCTTTATTAAATTGTATTTATGTTGTTTTATCCTATGTTATATTAAATTGTATTTACGTGGTTTCATCCTATGCTTTATTAAATTGTATTTATGTTGTTTTAACGTATGCTTTATTAAATTGTATTTATGTTGTTTTATCCTATGCTTTATTAAATTGTATTTTTGTTGTTTTAATCTATGCTTTTTTAAATTTTATTTATGTTGTTTTATCCTATGCTTTATTAAATTGTATTTATGTTGTTTTAATCTATGATTTATTAAATTGTATTTATGTTGTTTTATCCTATGCTTTATTAAATTGTATTTATGTTGTTTTATCCTATGCTTTATTAAATTGTATTTATGTTGTTTTATCCTATGCTTTATTAAATTGTATTTATGTTGTTTTATCCTATGCTTTATTAAATTGTATTTATGTTGTTTTATTTTATGCTTTATTAAATTGTATTTATGTTGTTTTATCCTATGCTTTATTAAATTGTATTTATATTGTTTTATTCTATGCTTTATTAAATTGTATTTATGTTGTTTTAATCTATGCTTTATTAAATTTTATTTATGTTGTTTTATCCTATGCTTTATTAAATTGTATTTATGTTGTTTTATCCTATGCTTTATTAAATTGTATTTATGTTGTTTTAACCTATGCTTTATTACATCCTGTTTATGTTGTTTTATCCTATGCTTTATTAAATTGTATTTACGTTGTTTTAACCTATGCTTTATTAAATTGTATTTATGTTGTTTTATCCTATGTTATATTAAATTGTATTTACGTGGTTTCATCCTATGCTTTATTAAATTGTATTTATGTTGTTTTAACGTATGCTTTATTAAATTGTATTTATGTTGTTTTATCCTATGCTTTATTAAATTGTATTTATGTTGTTTTAATCTATGCTTTATTAAATTGTATTTATGTTGTTTTATCCTATGCTTTATTAAATTGTATTTACGTGGTTTCATCCTATGCTTTATTAAATTGTATTTATGTTTTTTTAACCTATGCTTTATTAAATTGTATTTATGTTGTTTTATCCTATGCTTTATTAAATTGTATTCATGTTGTTTTATCCAATGCTTTATTAAATTGTATTTATGTTGTTTTATCCTATGCTTTATTAAATTGTATTTATGTGGTTTTATCCTATGCTTCATTAAATTGTATTTATGTTGTTTTATCCTATGCTTTATTAAATTGTTTTATGTGGTTTTATCCTATGCTTTATTAAATTGTATTTATGTTGTTTTATCCTATGCTTTATTAAATTGTTTTTATGTGGTTTTATCCTATGCTTTATTAAATTGTATTTATGTTGTATTATCCTTTGCTTTATTAAATTGCATCTATCTTGTTTTATCCTATGCTTTATTAAATTGTATTTATGTTGTTTTAACCCATGCTTTATTAAATTGTATTTATGTTGTTTTATCCTATGCTTTATTAAATTGTATTTATGTTGTTTTGTCCTATGCTTTATTAAATTGTATTTATGTTGTTTTATCGTATGCTTTATTAAATTGTATTTATGTTGTTTTATCCTATGCTTTATTAAATTGTGTTTATGTTGTATTATCCTATGCTTTATTAAATTGTATTTATGTTGTTTTATCCTATGTTTTATTAAATTGTATTCATGTTGTTTTATCGTATGCTTTATTAAACTGCATTTATGTTGTTTTACCTATGCTTTATTAAATTGTATTTTTGTTGTTTTATCCTATGCTTTATTAAATTGTATTTATGTTGTTTTATCCTATGCTTCATTAAATTGTATTTATGTTCTTTTATCCTATGCTTTATTAAATTGTATTTATTTTGTTTTATCCTATGCTTTGTTAAATTGTATTTATGTTGTTTTAACCTATGCTTTATTAAATTGTATTTATGTTGTTTTATCCTATGCTTTATTAAATGGTATTTATGTTGTTTTTTCCTATGCTTTATTAAATTGTATTTATATTGTTTTAACCTATGCTTTATTAAACTGAATTTATGTTGTTTTATCCTATGCTTTATTAAATTGTATTTATGTTGTTTTATCCTATGCTTTATTAAATTGTATTTATGTTGTTTTAACCTATCCTTTATTAAATTGTATTTATGTTGTTTTAACCTATGCTTTATTAAATTGTATTTATGTTGTTTTAACCTATGCTTTATTAAATTGTATTTATGTTGTTTTATCCTATGCTTTATTAAATTGTATTTATGTTGTTTTAACCTATGCTTTATTAAATTGTATTTATGTTGTTTTATCCTATACTTTATTAAATTGCATTTATGTTGTTTTAACCTATGCTTTATTAAATTGTATTTATGTTGTTTTATCCTATGCTTTATTAAATTGTATTTATGTTGTTTTATCCTATGCTTTTTTAAATTGTATTTATGTTGTTTTATCCTATGCTTTATTAAATTGTATTTATATTGTTTTATTCTATGCTTTATTAAATTGTATTTATGTTGTTTTAATCTATGCTTTATTAAATTTTATTTATGTTGTTTTATCCTATGCTTTATTAAATTGTATTTATGTTGTTTTATCCTATGATTTATTAAATTGTATTTATGTTGTTTTAACCTATGCTTTATTACATCCTGTTTATGTTGTTTTATTCTATGCTTTATTAAATTGTATTTTTGTTGTTTTAATCTATGCTTTTTTAAATTTTATTTATGTTGTTTTATCCTATGCTTTATTAAATTGTATTTATGTTGTTTTAATCTATGCTTTTTTAAATTTTATTTATGTTGTTTTATCCTATGCTTTATTAAATTATATTTATGTTGTTTTAACCTATGATTTATTAAATTGTATTTATGTTGTTTTATCCTATGCTTTATTAAATTGTATTTATGTTGTTTTATCCTATGCTTTATTAAATTGTATTTATGTTGTTTTATCCTATGCTTTATTAAATTGTATTTATGTTGTTTTATCCTATGCTTTATTAAATTGTATTTATGTTGTTTTATTTTATGCTTTATTAAATTGTATTTATGTTGTTTTATCCTATGCTTTATTAAATTGTATTTATATTGTTTTATTCTATGCTTTATTAAATTGTATTTATGTTGTTTTAATCTATGCTTTATTAAATTTTATTTATGTTGTTTTATCCTATGCTTTATTAAATTGTATTTATGTTGTTTTATCCTATGCTTTATTAAATTGTATTTATGTTGTTTTAACCTATGCTTTATTACATCCTGTTTATGTTGTTTTATCCTATGCTTTATTAAATTGTATTTACGTTGTTTTAACCTATGCTTTATTAAATTGTATTTATGTTGTTTTATCCTATGTTATATTAAATTGTATTTACGTGGTTTCATCCTATGCTTTATTAAATTGTATTTATGTTGTTTTAACGTATGCTTTATTAAATTGTATTTATGTTGTTTTATCCTATGCTTTATTAAATTGTATTTATGTTGTTTTAATCTATGCTTTATTAAATTGTATTTATGTTGTTTTATCCTATGCTTTATTAAATTGTATTTACGTGGTTTCATCCTATGCTTTATTAAATTGTATTTATGTTTTTTTAACCTATGCTTTATTAAATTGTATTTATGTTGTTTTATCCTATGCTTTATTAAATTGTATTCATGTTGTTTTATCCAATGCTTTATTAAATTGTATTTATGTTGTTTTATCCTATGCTTTATTAAATTGTATTTATGTGGTTTTATCCTATGCTTCATTAAATTGTATTTATGTTGTTTTATCCTATGCTTTATTAAATTGTTTTTTTGTGGTTTTATCCTATGCTTTATTAAATTGTATTTATGTTGTTTTATCCTATGCTTTATTAAATTGTTTTTATGTGGTTTTATCCTATGCTTTATTAAATTGTATTTATGTTGTATTATCCTTTGCTTTATTAAATTGCATCTATCTTGTTTTATCCTATGCTTTATTAAATTGTATTTATGTTGTTTTAACCCATGCTTTATTAAATTGTATTTATGTTGTTTTATCCTATGCTTTATTAAATTGTATTTATGTTGTTTTGTCCTATGCTTTATTAAATTGTATTTATGTTGTTTTATCGTATGCTTTATTAAATTGTATTTATGTTGTTTTATCCTATGCTTTATTAAATTGTGTTTATGTTGTATTATCCTATGCTTTATTAAATTGTATTTATGTTGTTTTATCCTATGTTTTATTAAATTGTATTCATGTTGTTTTATCGTATGCTTTATTAAACTGCATTTATGTTGTTTTACCTATGCTTTATTAAATTGTATTTTTGTTGTTTTATCCTATGCTTTATTAAATTGTATTTATGTTGTTTTATCCTATGCTTCATTAAATTGTATTTATGTTCTTTTATCCTATGCTTTATTAAATTGTATTTATTTTGTTTTATCCTATGCTTTGTTAAATTGTATTTATGTTGTTTTAACCTATGCTTTATTAAATTGTATTTATGTTGTTTTATCCTATGCTTTATTAAATGGTATTTATGTTGTTTTTTCCTATGCTTTATTAAATTGTATTTATATTGTTTTAACCTATGCTTTATTAAACTGAATTTATGTTGTTTTATCCTATGCTTTATTAAATTGTATTTATGTTGTTTTATCCTATGCTTTATTAAATTGTATTTATGTTGTTTTAACCTATCCTTTATTAAATTGTATTTATGTTGTTTTAACCTATGCTTTATTAAATTGTATTTATGTTGTTTTAACCTATGCTTTATTAAATTGTATTTATGTTGTTTTATCCTATGCTTTATTAAATTGTATTTATGTTGTTTTAATCTATGCTTTATTAAATTGTATTTATGTTGTTTTATCCTATGCTTTATTAAATTGTATTTACGTGGTTTCATCCTATGCTTTATTAAATTGTATTTATGTTTTTTTAACCTATGCTTTATTAAATTGTATTTATGTTGTTTTATCCTATGCTTTATTAAATTGTATTCATGTTGTTTTATCCAATGCTTTATTAAATTGTATTTATGTTGTTTTATCCTATGCTTTATTAAATTGTATTTATGTGGTTTTATCCTATGCTTCATTAAATTGTATTTATGTTGTTTTATCCTATGCTTTATTAAATTGTTTTATGTGGTTTTATCCTATGCTTTATTAAATTGTATTTATGTTGTTTTATCCTATGCTTTATTAAATTGTTTTTATGTGGTTTTATCCTATGCTTTATTAAATTGTATTTATGTTGTATTATCCTTTGCTTTATTAAATTGCATCTATCTTGTTTTATCCTATGCTTTATTAAATTGTATTTATGTTGTTTTAACCCATGCTTTATTAAATTGTATTTATGTTGTTTTATCCTATGCTTTATTAAATTGTATTTATGTTGTTTTGTCCTATGCTTTATTAAATTGTATTTATGTTGTTTTATCGTATGCTTTATTAAATTGTATTTATGTTGTTTTATCCTATGCTTTATTAAATTGTGTTTATGTTGTATTATCCTATGCTTTATTAAATTGTATTTATGTTGTTTTATCCTATGTTTTATTAAATTGTATTCATGTTGTTTTATCGTATGCTTTATTAAACTGCATTTATGTTGTTTTACCTATGCTTTATTAAATTGTATTTTTGTTGTTTTATCCTATGCTTTATTAAATTGTATTTATGTTGTTTTATCCTATGCTTCATTAAATTGTATTTATGTTCTTTTATCCTATGCTTTATTAAATTGTATTTATTTTGTTTTATCCTATGCTTTGTTAAATTGTATTTATGTTGTTTTAACCTATGCTTTATTAAATTGTATTTATGTTGTTTTATCCTATGCTTTATTAAATGGTATTTATGTTGTTTTTTCCTATGCTTTATTAAATTGTATTTATATTGTTTTAACCTATGCTTTATTAAACTGAATTTATGTTGTTTTATCCTATGCTTTATTAAATTGTATTTATGTTGTTTTATCCTATGCTTTATTAAATTGTATTTATGTTGTTTTAACCTATCCTTTATTAAATTGTATTTATGTTGTTTTAACCTATGCTTTATTAAATTGTATTTATGTTGTTTTAACCTATGCTTTATTAAATTGTATTTATGTTGTTTTATCCTATGCTTTATTAAATTGTATTTATGTTGTTTTAACCTATGCTTTATTAAATTGTATTTATGTTGTTTTATCCTATACTTTATTAAATTGCATTTATGTTGTTTTAACCTATGCTTTATTAAATTGTATTTATGTTGTTTTATCCTATGCTTTATTAAATTGTATTTATGTTGTTTTATCCTATGCTTTTTTAAATTGTATTTATGTTGTTTTATCCTATGCTTTATTAAATTGTATTTATATTGTTTTATTCTATGCTTTATTAAATTGTATTTATGTTGTTTTAATCTATGCTTTATTAAATTTTATTTATGTTGTTTTATCCTATGCTTTATTAAATTGTATTTATGTTGTTTTATCCTATGATTTATTAAATTGTATTTATGTTGTTTTAACCTATGCTTTATTACATCCTGTTTATGTTGTTTTATTCTATGCTTTATTAAATTGTATTTTTGTTGTTTTAATCTATGCTTTTTTAAATTTTATTTATGTTGTTTTATCCTATGCTTTATTAAATTGTATTTATGTTGTTTTAATCTATGCTTTTTTAAATTTTATTTATGTTGTTTTATCCTATGCTTTATTAAATTATATTTATGTTGTTTTAACCTATGATTTATTAAATTGTATTTATGTTGTTTTATCCTATGCTTTATTAAATTGTATTTATGTTGTTTTATCCTATGCTTTATTAAATTGTATTTATGTTGTTTTATTCTATGCTTTATTAAATTGTATTTATGTTGTTTTATCCTATGCTTTATTAAATTGTATTTATGTTGTTTTATTTTATGCTTTATTAAATTGTATTTATGTTGTTTTATCCTATGCTTTATTAAATTGTATTTATATTGTTTTATTCTATGCTTTATTAAATTGTATTTATGTTGTTTTAATCTATGCTTTATTAAATTTTATTTATGTTGTTTTATCCTATGCTTTATTAAATTGTATTTATGTTGTTTTATCCTATGCTTTATTAAATTGTATTTATGTTGTTTTAACCTATGCTTTATTACATCCTGTTTATGTTGTTTTATCCTATGCTTTATTAAATTGTATTTACGTTGTTTTAACCTATGCTTTATTAAATTGTATTTATGTTGTTTTATCCTATGTTATATTAAATTGTATTTACGTGGTTTCATCCTATGCTTTATTAAATTGTATTTATGTTGTTTTAACGTATGCTTTATTAAATTGTATTTATGTTGTTTTATCCTATGCTTTATTAAATTGTATTTATGTTGTTTTAATCTATGCTTTATTAAATTGTATTTATGTTGTTTTATCCTATGCTTTATTAAATTGTATTTACGTGGTTTCATCCTATGCTTTATTAAATTGTATTTATGTTTTTTTAACCTATGCTTTATTAAATTGTATTTATGTTGTTTTATCCTATGCTTTATTAAATTGTATTCATGTTGTTTTATCCAATGCTTTATTAAATTGTATTTATGTTGTTTTATCCTATGCTTTATTAAATTGTATTTATGTGGTTTTATCCTATGCTTCATTAAATTGTATTTATGTTGTTTTATCCTATGCTTTATTAAATTGTTTTTATGTGGTTTTATCCTATGCTTTATTAAATTGTATTTATGTTGTTTTATCCTATGCTTTATTAAATTGTTTTTATGTGGTTTTATCCTATGCTTTATTAAATTGTATTTATGTTGTATTATCCTTTGCTTTATTAAATTGCATCTATCTTGTTTTATCCTATGCTTTATTAAATTGTATTTATGTTGTTTTAACCCATGCTTTATTAAATTGTATTTATGTTGTTTTATCCTATGCTTTATTAAATTGTATTTATGTTGTTTTGTCCTATGCTTTATTAAATTGTATTTATGTTGTTTTATCGTATGCTTTATTAAATTGTATTTATGTTGTTTTATCCTATGCTTTATTAAATTGTGTTTATGTTGTATTATCCTATGCTTTATTAAATTGTATTTATGTTGTTTTATCCTATGTTTTATTAAATTGTATTCATGTTGTTTTATCGTATGCTTTATTAAACTGCATTTATGTTGTTTTACCTATGCTTTATTAAATTGTATTTTTGTTGTTTTATCCTATGCTTTATTAAATTGTATTTATGTTGTTTTATCCTATGCTTCATTAAATTGTATTTATGTTCTTTTATCCTATGCTTTATTAAATTGTATTTATTTTGTTTTATCCTATGCTTTGTTAAATTGTATTTATGTTGTTTTAACCTATGCTTTATTAAATTGTATTTATGTTGTTTTATCCTATGCTTTATTAAATGGTATTTATGTTGTTTTTTCCTATGCTTTATTAAATTGTATTTATATTGTTTTAACCTATGCTTTATTAAACTGAATTTATGTTGTTTTATCCTATGCTTTATTAAATTGTATTTATGTTGTTTTATCCTATGCTTTATTAAATTGTATTTATGTTGTTTTAACCTATCCTTTATTAAATTGTATTTATGTTGTTTTAACCTATGCTTTATTAAATTGTATTTATGTTGTTTTAACCTATGCTTTATTAAATTGTATTTATGTTGTTTTATCCTATGCTTTATTAAATTGTATTTATGTTGTTTTAACCTATGCTTTATTAAATTGTATTTATGTTGTTTTATCCTATACTTTATTAAATTGCATTTATGTTGTTTTAACCTATGCTTTATTAAATTGTATTTATGTTGTTTTATCCTATGCTTTATTAAATTGTATTTATGTTGTTTTATCCTATGCTTTATTAAATTGTGTTTATGTTGTTTTATCCTATGCTTTATTAAATTGTATTTATGTTGTTTTATCCTATGCTTTATTAAATTGTATTTATGTTGTTTTAACCTATGCTTTATTAAATTGTATTTATGTTGTTTTATCCTATGCTTTATTAAATTGTATTTATGTTGTTTTAACCTATGCTTTATTAAATTGTATTTATGTTGTTTTATCCTATGCTTTATTAAATTGTATTTATGTTGTTTTAACCTATGCTTTATTAAATTGTATTTATGTTGTTTTATCCTATGCTTTATTAAATTGTATTTATGTTGTTTTATCCTATGCTTTATTAAATTGTGTTTATGTTGTTTTATCCTATGCTTTATTAAATTGTATTTATGTTGTTTTAGCCTATGCTTTATTAAATTGTGTTTATGTTGTTTTATCCTATGCTTTATTAAATTGTATTTATGTTGTTTTATCCTATGCTTTATTAAATTGTGTTTATGTTGTTTTATCCTATGCTTTATTAAATTGTATTTATGTTGTTTTATCCTATGCTTTATTAAATTGTGTTTATGTTGTTTTATCCTATGCTTTATTAAATTGTATTTATGTTGTTTTATCCTATGCTTTATTAAATTGTGTTTATGTTGTTTTATCCTATGCTTTTTTAAATTGTATTTATGTTGTTTTATCCTATGCTTTATTAAATTGTATTTATGTTGTTTTATCCTATGCTTTATTAAATTGTATTTATGTTGTTTTATCCTATGCTTTATTAAATTGTATTTATGTTGTTTTATTGTATGCTTTATTAAACTGCATTTATGTTGTTTTATCCTATGCTTTTTTAAATTGTATTTATGTTGTTTTATCCTATGCTTTATTAAATTGTGTTTATGTTGTTTTATCCTATGCTTTATTAAATTGTATTTATGTTGTTTTATCCTATGCTTTATTAAATTGTATTTATGTTGTGTAATCCTATGCTTTATTAAATTGTGTTTATGTTGTTTTATCCTATGCTTTATTAAATGGTATTTATGTTGTTTTATCCTATGCTTTATTAAATTGTATTTATGGTGTTTTATCCTATGCTTTATTAAATTGTATTTATGTGGTTTTATCCTATGCTTTATTAAATTGTATTTATGTAGTTTTATCCTATACTTTATTAAATTGTATTTATGTTGTTTTAACCTATCCTTTATTAAATTGTATTTATGTTGTTTTAACCTATGCTTTATTAAATTGTATTTATGTTGTTTTAACCTATGCTTTATTAAATTGTATTTATGTTGTTTTATCCTATGCTTTATTAAATTGTATTTATGTTGTTTTAACCTATGCTTTATTAAATTGTATTTATGTTGTTTTATCCTATACTTTATTAAATTGCATTTATGTTGTTTTAACCTATGCTTTATTAAATTGTATTTATGTTGTTTTATCCTATGCTTTATTAAATTGTATTTATGTTGTTTTATCCTATGCTTTTTTAAATTGTATTTATGTTGTTTTATCCTATGCTTTATTAAATTGTATTTATATTGTTTTATTCTATGCTTTATTAAATTGTATTTATGTTGTTTTAATCTATGCTTTATTAAATTTTATTTATGTTGTTTTAACCTATCCTTTATTAAATTGTATTTATGTTGTTTTATCCTATGCTTCATTAAATTGTATTTATGTTCTTTTATCCTATGCTTTATTAAATTGTATTTATTTTGTTTTATCCTATGCTTTGTTAAATTGTATTTATGTTGTTTTAACCTATGCTTTATTAAATTGTATTTATGTTGTTTTATCCTATGCTTTATTAAATGGTATTTATGTTGTTTTTTCCTATGCTTTATTAAATTGTATTTATATTGTTTTAACCTATGCTTTATTAAACTGAATTTATGTTGTTTTATCCTATGCTTTATTAAATTGTATTTATGTTGTTTTATCCTATGCTTTATTAAATTGTATTTATGTTGTTTTAACCTATCCTTTATTAAATTGTATTTATGTTGTTTTAACCTATGCTTTATTAAATTGTATTTATGTTGTTTTAACCTATGCTTTATTAAATTGTATTTATGTTGTTTTATCCTATGCTTTATTAAATTGTATTTATGTTGTTTTAACCTATGCTTTATTAAATTGTATTTATGTTGTTTTATCCTATACTTTATTAAATTGCATTTATGTTGTTTTAACCTATGCTTTATTAAATTGTATTTATGTTGTTTTATCCTATGCTTTATTAAATTGTATTTATGTTGTTTTATCCTATGCTTTATTAAATTGTGTTTATGTTGTTTTATCCTATGCTTTATTAAATTGTATTTATGTTGTTTTATCCTATGCTTTATTAAATTGTATTTATGTTGTTTTAACCTATGCTTTATTAAATTGTATTTATGTTGTTTTATCCTATGCTTTATTAAATTGTATTTATGTTGTTTTAACCTATGCTTTATTAAATTGTATTTATGTTGTTTTATCCTATGCTTTATTAAATTGTATTTATGTTGTTTTAACCTATGCTTTATTAAATTGTATTTATGTTGTTTTATCCTATGCTTTATTAAATTGTATTTATGTTGTTTTATCCTATGCTTTATTAAATTGTGTTTATGTTGTTTTATCCTATGCTTTATTAAATTGTATTTATGTTGTTTTAGCCTATGCTTTATTAAATTGTGTTTATGTTGTTTTATCCTATGCTTTATTAAATTGTATTTATGTTGTTTTATCCTATGCTTTATTAAATTGTGTTTATGTTGTTTTATCCTATGCTTTATTAAATTGTATTTATGTTGTTTTATCCTATGCTTTATTAAATTGTGTTTATGTTGTTTTATCCTATGCTTTATTAAATTGTATTTATGTTGTTTTATCCTATGCTTTATTAAATTGTGTTTATGTTGTTTTATCCTATGCTTTTTTAAATTGTATTTATGTTGTTTTATCCTATGCTTTATTAAATTGTATTTATGTTGTTTTATCCTATGCTTTATTAAATTGTATTTATGTTGTTTTATCCTATGCTTTATTAAATTGTATTTATGTTGTTTTATTGTATGCTTTATTAAACTGCATTTATGTTGTTTTATCCTATGCTTTTTTAAATTGTATTTATGTTGTTTTATCCTATGCTTTATTAAATTGTGTTTATGTTGTTTTATCCTATGCTTTATTAAATTGTATTTATGTTGTTTTATCCTATGCTTTATTAAATTGTATTTATGTTGTGTAATCCTATGCTTTATTAAATTGTGTTTATGTTGTTTTATCCTATGCTTTATTAAATGGTATTTATGTTGTTTTATCCTATGCTTTATTAAATTGTATTTATGGTGTTTTATCCTATGCTTTATTAAATTGTATTTATGTGGTTTTATCCTATGCTTTATTAAATTGTATTTATGTTGTTTTATCCTATGCTTTATTAAATTGTATTTATGTTGTTTTAACCCATGCTTTATTAAATTGTATTTATGTTGTTTTATCCTATGCTTTATTAAATTGTATTTATGTTGTTTTGTCCTATGCTTTATTAAATTGTATTTATGTTGTTTTATCCTATGCTTTATTAAATTGTATTTATGTTGTTTTATCCTATGCTTTATTAAATTGTGTTTATGTTGTATTATCCTATGCTTTATTAAATTGTATTTATGTTGTTTTATCCTATGTTTTATTAAATTGTATTTATGTTGTTTTATCGTATGCTTTATTAAACTGCATTTATGTTGTATTATCCTATGCTTCATTAAATTGCATCTATCTTGTTTTATCCTATGCTTTATTAAATTGTATTTATGTTGTTTTATCCTATGCTTTATTAAATTGTATTTATGTGGTTTTATCCTATGCTTTATTAAATTGTATTTATGTTGTTTTATCCTATGCTTTATTAAATAGTATTTATGTGGTTTTATCCTATGATTTATTAAATTGTATTTATGTTGTTTTATCCTATGCGTTATTAAATTGTATTTATGTTGTTTTAACCCATGCTTTATTAAATTGTATTTATGTTGTTTTATCCTATGCTTTATTAAATTGTATTTATGTTGTTTTGTCCTATGCTTTATTAAATTGTATTTATGTTGTTTTATCGTATGCTTTATTAAATTGTATTTATGTTGTTTTATCCTATGCTTTATTAAATTGTGTTTATGTTGTTTTATCCTATGCTTTATTAAATTGTATTTATGTTGTTTTATCCTAGGCTTTATTAAATTGTATTTATGTTGTTTTATCCTATGCTTTATTAAATTGTGTTTATGTTGTTTTATGCTATGCTTTATTAAATGGTATTTATGTTGTTTTATCCTATGCTTTATTAAATTGTATTTATGTAGTTTTATCCTATGCTTTATTAAATTGTATTTATGTTGTTTTATCCTATGCTTTATTAAATTGCATCTATCTTGTTTTATCCTATGCTTTATTAAATTGTATTTATGTTGTTTTATCCTATGCTTTATTAAATTGTATTTATGTTGTTTTAACCCATGCTTTATTAAATTGTATTTATGTTGTTTTATCCTATGCTTTATTAAATTGTATTTATGTTGTTTTGTCCTATGCTTTATTAAATTGTATTTATGTTGTTTTATCGTATGCTTTATTAAATTGTATTTATGTTGTTTTATCCTATGCTTTATTAAATTGTGTTTATGTTGTTTTATCCTATGCTTTATTAAATTGTATTTATGTTGTTTTATCCTATGCTTTATTAAATTGTATTTATGTTGTTTTATCCTAGGCTTTATTAAATTGTATTTATGTTGTTTTATCCTATGATTTATTAAATTGTGTTTATGTTGTTTTATGCTATGCTTTATTAAATGGTATTTATGTTGTTTTATCCTATGCTTTATTAAATTGTATTTATGTAGTTTTATCCTATGCTTTATTAAATTGTATTTATGTGGTTTTATCCTATGATTTATTAAATTGCATTTATGTTGTTTTATAAAATGCTTTATTAAATTGTATTTATGTTGTTTTAACCCATGCTTTATTAAATTGTATTTATGTTGTTTTATCCTATGCTTTATTAAATTGTATTTATGTTGTTTTGTCCTATGCTTTATTAAATTGTATTTATGTTGTTTTATCCTATGTTTTATTAAATTGTATTTATGTTGCTTTATCGTATGCTTTATTAAACTGCATTTATGTTGTATTATCCTATGCTTTATTAAATTGCTTCTATCTTGTTTTATCCTATGCTTTATTAAATTGTATTTATGTTGTTTTATCCTATGCTTTATTAAATTGTATTTATGTGGTTTTATCCTATGCTTTATTAAATTGTATTTATGTTGTTTTATCCTATGCTTTATTAAATTGTATTTATGTGGTTTTATCCTATGATTTATTAAATTGTATTTATGTTGTTTTATCCTATGCGCTATTAAATTGTATTTATGTTGTTTTAACCCATGCTTTATTAAATAGTATTTATGTTGTTTTATCCTATGCTTTATTAAATTGTATTTTTGTTGTTTTGTCCTATGCTTTATTAAATTGTATTTATGTTGTTTTATCCTATGCTTTTTTAAATTGTATTTATGTTGTTTTATCCTATGCTTTATTAAATTGTATTTATGTTGTTTTATTGTATGCTTTATTAAACTGTGTTTATGTTGTTTTATCCTATGCTTTATTAAATTGTATTTATGTTGTTTTATCCTATGCTTTATTAAATTGTATTTATGTTGTTTTAACTTATGCTTTATTAAATTGTATTTATGTTGTTTTATCCTATGCTTTATTAAATGGAATTTATGTTGTTTTATCCTATGCTTTATTAAATTGTATTTATGTTGTTTTAACCTATGCTTTATTAAACTGTATTTATGTTGTTTTATCCTATGCTTTATTAAATTGTATTTATGTTGTTTTATCCTATGCTTTATTAAATTGTATTTATGTTGTTTTAACCTATCCTTTATTAAATTGTATTTATGTTGTTTTAACCTATGCTTTATTAAATTGTATTTATGTTGTTTTAACCTATGCTTTATTAAATTGTATTTATGTTGTTTTATCCTATGCTTTATTAAATTGTATTTATGTTGTTTTAACCTATGCTTTATTAAATTGTATTTATGTTGTTTTATCCTATGCTTTATTACATTGTATTTATGTTGTTTTATCCTATGCTTTATTAAATTGTATTTATGTTGTTTTAACCTATGCTTTATTAAATTGTATTTATGTTGTTTTATCCTATGCTTTATTAAATTGTATTTATGTTGTTTTAACCTATGCTTTATTAAATTGTATTTATGTTGTTTTATCCTATGCTTTATTCAATTGTATTTATGTTGTATTAACCTATGCTTTATTAAATTGTATTTATGTTGTTTTAACCTATGCTTTATTAAATTGTATTTATGTTGTTTTATCCTATGCTTTATTAAATTGTATTTATGTTGTTTTATCCTATGCATTATTAAATTGTGTTTATGTTGTATTATCCTATGCTTTATTAAATTGTATTTATGTTGTTTTATCCTATGTTTTATTAAATTGTATTTATGTTGTTTTATCGTATGATTTATTAAACTGCATTTATGTTGTATTATCCTATGCTTCATTAAATTGCATCTATCTTGTTTTATCCTATGCTTTATTAAATTGTATTTATGTTGTTTTATCCTATGCTTTATTAAATTGTATTTATGTGGTTTTATCCTATGCTTTATTAAATTGTATTTATGTTGTTTTATCCTATGCTTTATTAAATAGTATTTATGTGGTTTTATCCTATGATTTATTAAATTGTATTTATGTTGTTTTATCCTATGCGTTATTAAATTGTATTTATGTTGTTTTAACCCATGCTTTATTAAATTGTATTTATGTTGTTTTATCCTATGCTTTATTAAATTGTATTTATGTTGTTTTGTCCTATGCTTTATTAAATTGTATTTATGTTGTTTTATCGTATGCTTTATTAAATTGTATTTATGTTGTTTTATCCTATCCTTTATTAAATTGTGTTTATGTTGTTTTATCCTATGCTTTATTAAATTGTATTTATGTTGTTTTATCCTAGGCTTTATTAAATTGTATTTATGTTGTTTTATCCTATGCTTTATTAAATTGTGTTTATGTTGTTTTATGCTATGCTTTATTAAATGGTATTTATGTTGTTTTATCCTATGCTTTATTAAATTGTATTTATGTAGTTTTATCCTATGCTTTATTAAATTGTATTTATGTTGTTTTATCCTATGCTTTATTAAATTGCATCTATCTTGTTTTATCCTATGCTTTATTAAATTGTATTTATGTTGTTTTATCCTATGCTTTATTAAATTGTATTTATGTTGTTTTAACCCATGCTTTATTAAATTGTATTTATGTTGTTTTATCCTATGCTTTATTAAATTGTATTTATGTTGTTTTGTCCTATGCTTTATTAAATTGTATTTATGTTGTTTTATCGTATGCTTTATTAAATTGTATTTATGTTGTTTTATCCTATGCTTTATTAAATTGTATTTATGTTGTTTTAACCTATGCTTTATTAAATTGTATTTATGTTGTTTTATCCTATGCTTTATTAAATTGTATTTATGTTGTTTTATCCTATGCATTATTAAATTGTGTTTATGTTGTATTATCCTATGCTTTATTAAATTGTATTTATGTTGTTTTATCCTATGTTTTATTAAATTGTATTTATGTTGTTTTATCGTATGATTTATTAAACTGCATTTATGTTGTATTATCCTATGCTTCATTAAATTGCATCTATCTTGTTTTATCCTATGCTTTATTAAATTGTATTTATGTTGTTTTATCCTATGCTTTATTAAATTGTATTTATGTGGTTTTATCCTATGCTTTATTAAATTGTATTTATGTTGTTTTATCCTATGCTTTATTAAATAGTATTTATGTGGTTTTATCCTATGATTTATTAAATTGTATTTATGTTGTTTTATCCTATGCGTTATTAAATTGTATTTATGTTGTTTTAACCCATGCTTTATTAAATTGTATTTATGTTGTTTTATCCTATGCTTTATTAAATTGTATTTATGTTGTTTTGTCCTATGCTTTATTAAATTGTATTTATGTTGTTTTATCGTATGCTTTATTAAATTGTATTTATGTTGTTTTATCCTATCCTTTATTAAATTGTGTTTATGTTGTTTTATCCTATGCTTTATTAAATTGTATTTATGTTGTTTTATCCTAGGCTTTATTAAATTGTATTTATGTTGTTTTATCCTATGCTTTATTAAATTGTGTTTATGTTGTTTTATGCTATGCTTTATTAAATGGTATTTATGTTGTTTTATCCTATGCTTTATTAAATTGTATTTATGTAGTTTTATCCTATGCTTTATTAAATTGTATTTATGTTGTTTTATCCTATGCTTTATTAAATTGCATCTATCTTGTTTTATCCTATGCTTTATTAAATTGTATTTATGTTGTTTTATCCTATGCTTTATTAAATTGTATTTATGTTGTTTTAACCCATGCTTTATTAAATTGTATTTATGTTGTTTTATCCTATGCTTTATTAAATTGTATTTATGTTGTTTTGTCCTATGCTTTATTAAATTGTATTTATGTTGTTTTATCGTATGCTTTATTAAATTGTATTTATGTTGTTTTATCCTATGCTTTATTAAATTGTGTTTATGTTGTTTTATCCTATGCTTTATTAAATTGTATTTATGTTGTTTTATCCTATGCTTTATTAAAGTGTATTTATGTTGTTTTATCCTAGGCTTTATTAAATTGTATTTATGTTGTTTTATCCTATGCTTTATTAAATTGTGTTTATGTTGTTTTATGCTATGCTTTATTAAATGGTATTTATGTTGTTTTATCCTATGCTTTATTAAATTGTATTTATGTAGTTTTATCCTATGCTTTATTAAATTGCATCTATCTTGTTTAATCCTATGATTTATTAAATTGTATTTATGTTGTTTTATCGTATGCTTTATTAAATTGTATTTATGTTGTTTTATCCTATGCTTTATTACATTGTATTTATGTTGTTTTATCCTATGCTTTATTAAATTGTATTTATGTGGTTTTATCCTATGATTTATTAAATTGCATTTATGTTGTTTTATCCAATGCTTTATTAAATTGTATTTATGTTGTTTTAACCCATGCTTTATTAAATTGTATTTATGTTGTTTTATCCTATGCTTTATTAAATTGTATTTATGTTGTTTTGTCCTATGCTTTATTAAATTGTATTTATGTTGTTTTATCCTATGCTATATTAAATTGTATTTATGTTGTTTTATCCTATGCTTTATTAAATTGTGTTTATGTTGTATTATCCTATGCTTTATTAAATTGTATTTATGTTGTTTTATCCTATGTTTTATTAAATTGTATTTATGTTGCTTTATCGTATGCTTTATTAAACTGCATTTATGTTGTATTATCCTATGCTTTATTAAATTGCTTCTATCTTGTTTTATCCTATGCTTTATTAAATTGTATTTATGTTGTTTTATCCTATGCTTTATTAAATTGTATTTATGTTGTTTTATCCTATGCTTTATTAAATTGTATTTATGTTGTTTTAACTTATGCTTTATTAAATTGTATTTATGTTGTTTTATCCTATGCTTTATTAAATGGTATTTATGTTGTTTTATCCTATGCTTTATTAAATTGTATTTATGTTGTTTTAACCTATGCTTTATTAAACTGTATTTATGTTGTTTTATCCTATGCTTTATTAAATTGTATTTATGTTGTTTTATCCTATGCTTTATTAAATTGTATTTATGTTGTTTTAACCTATCCTTTATTAAATTGTATTTATGTTGTTTTAACCTATGCTTTATTAAATTGTATTTATGTTGTTTTAACCTATGCTTTATTAAATTGTATTTATGTTGTTTTATCCTATGCTTTATTAAATTGTATTTATGTTGTTTTAACCTATGCTTTATTAAATTGTATTTATGTTGTTTTAACCTATGCTTTATTAAATTGTATTTATGTTGTTTTATCCTATGCTTTATTAAATTGTATTTATGTTGTTTTATTCTATGCTTTATTAAATTGTATTTATGTTGTTTTATCCTATGCTTTATTAAATTGTATTTATGTTGTTTTATCCTATGCTTTATTAAATTGTATTTATGTTGTTTTATTGTATGCTTTATTAAACTGCATTTATGTTGTTTTATCCTATGCTTTATTAAATTGTATTTATGTTGTTTTATCCTATGCTTTATTAAATTGTGTTTATGTTGTTTTATCCTATGCTTTATTAAATTGTATTTATGTTGTTTTATCCTATGCTTTATTAAATTGTATTTATGTTGTTTTATCCTATGCTTTATTAAATTGTGTTTATGTTGTTTTATGCTATGCTTTATTAAATTGTATTTATGTTGTTTTGTCCTATGCTTTATTAAATTGTATTTATGTTGTTTTATCCTATGCTTTTTTAAATTGTATTTATGTTGTTTTATCCTATGCTTTATTAAATTGTATTTATGTTGTTTTATTGTATGCTTTATTAAACTGTGTTTATGTTGTTTTATCCTATGCTTTATTAAATTGTATTTATGTTGTTTTATCCTATGCTTTATTAAATTGTATTTATGTTGTTTTAACTTATGCTTTATTAAATTGTATTTATGTTGTTTTATCCTATGCTTTATTAAATGGTATTTATGTTGTTTTATCCTATGCTTTATTAAATTGTATTTATGTTGTTTTAACCTATGCTTTATTAAACTGTATTTATGTTGTTTTATCCTATGCTTTATTAAATTGTATTTATGTTGTTTTATCCTATGCTTTATTAAATTGTATTTATGTTGTTTTAACCTATCCTTTATTAAATTGTATTTATGTTGTTTTAACCTATGCTTTATTAAATTGTATTTATGTTGTTTTAACCTATGCTTTATTAAATTGTATTTATGTTGTTTTATCCTATGCTTTATTAAATTGTATTTATGTTGTTTTAACCTATGCTTTATTAAATTGTATTTATGTTGTTTTATCCTATGCTTTATTAAATTGTATTTATGTTGTTTTATCCTATGCTTTATTAAATTGCATTTATGTTGTTTTAACCTATGCTTTATTAAATTGTATTTATGTTGTTTTATCCTATGCTTTATTAAATTGTATTTATGTTGTTTTAACCTATGCTTTATTAAATTGTATTTATGTTGTCTTATCCTATGCTTTATTCAATTGTATTTATGTTGTATTAACCTATGCTTTATTAAATTGTATTTATGTTGTTTTAACCTATGCTTTATTAAATTGTATTTATGTTGTTTTATCCTATGCTTTATTAAATTGTATTTATGTTGTTTTATTCTATGCTTTATTAAATTGTATTTATGTTGTTTTATCCTATGCTTTATTAAATTGTATTTATGTTGTTTTATCCTATGCTTTATTAAATTGTATTTATGTTGTTTTATTGTATGCTTTATTAAACTGCATTTATGTTGTTTTATCCTATGCTTTATTAAATTGTATTTATGTTGTTTTATCCTATGCTTTATTAAATTGTGTTTATGTTGTTTTATCCTATGCTTTATTAAATTGTATTTATGTTGTTTTATCCTATGCTTTATTAAATTGTATTTATGTTGTTTTATCCTATGCTTTATTAAATTGTGTTTATGTTGTTTTATGCTATGCTTTATTAAATGGTATTTATGTTGTTTTATCCTATGCTTTATTAAATTGTATTTATGTAGTTTTATCCTATGCTTTATTAAATTGTATTTATGTTGTTTTATCCTATGCTTTATTAAATTGCATCTCTCTTGTTTTATCCTATGCTTTATTAAATTGTATTTATGTTGTTTTATCCTATGCTTTATTTAATTGTATTTATGTGGTTTTATCCTATGCTTTATTAAATTGTATTTATGTTGTTTTATCCTATGCTTTATTAAATTGTATTTATGTGGTTTTATCCTATGATTTATTAAATTGCATTTATGTTGTTTTATCCTATGCTTTATTAAATTGTATTTATGTTGTTTTATCCTATGCTTTATTAAATTGTATTTATGTTGTTTTATCCTATGCTTTATTAAATTGTATTTATGTTGTTTTGTCCTATGCTTTATTAAATTGTATTTATGTTGTTTTATCCTATGCTTTATTAAATTGTATTTATGTTGTTTTATCCTATTCTTTATTAAATTGTATTTATGTTGTATTATCCTATGCTTTATTAAATTGTATTTATGTTGTTTTATCCTATGTTTTATTAAATTGTATTTATGTTGTTTTAATGTATGCTTTATTAAACTGCATTTATGTTGTATTATCCTATGCTTTATTAAATTGCATCTATCTTGTTTTATCCTATGCTTTATTAAATTGTATTTATGTTGTTTTATCCTATGCTTTATTAAATTGTATTTATGTGGTTTTATCCTATGCGTTATTAAATTGTATTTATGTTGTTTTAACCCATGCTTTATTAAATTGTATTTATGTTGTTTTATCCTATGCTTTATTAAATTGTATTTATGTTGTTTTGTCCAATGCTTTATTAAATTGTATTTATGTTGTTTTATCGTATGCTTTATTAAATTGTATTTATGTTGTTTTATCCTATGCTTTATTAAATTGTGTTTATGTTGTGTTATCCTATGCTTTATTAAATGGTATTTATGTTGTTTTATCCTATGCTTTATTAAATTGTATTTATGTAGTTTTAACCTATGCTTTATTAAATGGTATTTATGTTGTTTTATCCTATGCTTTATTAAATTGTATTTATGTTGTTTCAACCTATGCTTTATTAAACTGTATTTATGTTGTTTTATCCTATGCTTTATTAAATTGTATTTATGTTGTTTTATCCTATGCTTTATTAAATTGTATTTATGTTGTTTTAACCTATCCTTTATTAAATTGTATTTATGTTGTTTTAACCTATGCTTTTTTAAATTGTATTTATGTTGTTTTAACCTATGCTTTATTAAATTGTATTTATGTTGTTTTATCCTATGCTTTATTAAATTGTATTTATGTTGTTTTAACCTATGCTTTATTAAATTGTATTTATGTTGTTTTATCCTATACTTTATTAAATTGTATTTATGTTGTTTTAACATATGCTTTATTAAATTGTATTTATGTTGTTTTATCATATGCTTTATTTAATTGTATTTATGTTGTTTTGTCCTATGCTTTATTAAATTGTGTTTATGTTGTTTTATTCTATGCTTTATTAAATTGTATTTATGTTGTTTTATCCTATGCTTTATTAAATTGTATTTATGTTGTTTTATTGTATGCTTTATTAAACTGTGTTTATGTTGTTTTATCCTATGCTTTATTAAATTGTATTTATGCTGTTTTATTCTATGCTTTATTAAATTGTATTTATGTTGTTTTATCCTATGCTTTATTAAATTGTATTTAAGTTGTTTTATCCTATGCTTTATTAAATTGTGTTTATGTTGTTTTATGCTATGCTTTATTAAATGGGATTTATGTTGTTTTATCCTATGCTTTATTAAATTGTATTTATGTAGTTTTATCGAAAGCTTTATTAAATTGTATTTATGTTGTTTTATCCTATGCTTTATTAAATTGCATCTATCTTGTTTTATCCTATGCTTTATTAAATTGTATTTATGTTGTTTTATCCTATGCTTTATTAAATTGTAATTATGTGGTTTTATCCTATGCTTTATTAAATTGTATTTATGTTGTTTTATCCTATGCTTTATTAAATTGTATTTATGTGGTTTTATCCTATGATTTATTAAATTGTATTTATGTTGTTTTATCCTATGCGTTATTAAATTGTATTTATGTTGTTTTAACCCATGCTTTATTAAATTGTATTTATGTTGTTTTATCCTATGCTTTATTAAATTGTATTTATGTTGTTTTGTCCTATGCTTTATTAAATTGTATTTATGTTGTTTTATCGTATGCTTTATTAAATTGTATTTATGTTGTTTTATCCTATGCTTTATTAAATTGTGTTTATGTTGTTTTATCCTATGCTTTATTAAATTGTATTTATGTTGTTTTATCCTATGCTTTATTAAAGTGTATTTATGTTGTTTTATCCTAGGCTTTATTAAATTGTATTTATGTTGTTTTATCCTATGCTTTATTAAATTGTGTTTATGTTGTTTTATGCTATGCTTTATTAAATGGTATTTATGTTGTTTTATCCTATGCTTTATTAAATTGTATTTATGTAGTTTTATCCTATGCTTTATTAAATTGCATCTATCTTGTTTAATCCTATGCTTTATTAAATTGTATTTATGTTGTTTTATCGTATGCTTTATTAAATTGTATTTATGTTGTTTTATCCTATGCTTTATTACATTGTATTTATGTTGTTTTATCCTATGCTTTATTAAATTGTATTTATGTGGTTTTATCCTATGATTTATTAAATTGCATTTATGTTGTTTTATCCAATGCTTTATTAAATTGTATTTATGTTGTTTTAACCCATGCTTTATTAAATTGTATTTATGTTGTTTTATCCTATGCTTTATTAAATTGTATTTATGTTGTTTTGTCCTATGCTTTATTAAATTGTATTTATGTTGTTTTATCCTATGCTATATTAAATTGTATTTATGTTGTTTTATCCTATGCTTTATTAAATTGTGTTTATGTTGTATTATCCTATGCTTTATTAAATTGTATTTATGTTGTTTTATCCTATGTTTTATTAAATTGTATTTATGTTGCTTTATCGTATGCTTTATTAAACTGCATTTATGTTGTATTATCCTATGCTTTATTAAATTGCTTCTATCTTGTTTTATCCTATGCTTTATTAAATTGTATTTATGTTGTTTTATCCTATGCTTTATTAAATTGTATTTATGTTGTTTTATCCTATGCTTTATTAAATTGTATTTATGTTGTTTTAACTTATGCTTTATTAAATTGTATTTATGTTGTTTTATCCTATGCTTTATTAAATGGTATTTATGTTGTTTTATCCTATGCTTTATTAAATTGTATTTATGTTGTTTTAACCTATGCTTTATTAAACTGTATTTATGTTGTTTTATCCTATGCTTTATTAAATTGTATTTATGTTGTTTTATCCTATGCTTTATTAAATTGTATTTATGTTGTTTTAACCTATCCTTTATTAAATTGTATTTATGTTGTTTTAACCTATGCTTTATTAAATTGTATTTATGTTGTTTTAACCTATGCTTTATTAAATTGTATTTATGTTGTTTTATCCTATGCTTTATTAAATTGTATTTATGTTGTTTTAACCTATGCTTTATTAAATTGTATTTATGTTGTTTTAACCTATGCTTTATTAAATTGTATTTATGTTGTTTTATCCTATGCTTTATTAAATTGTATTTATGTTGTTTTATTCTATGCTTTATTAAATTGTATTTATGTTGTTTTATCCTATGCTTTATTAAATTGTATTTATGTTGTTTTATCCTATGCTTTATTAAATTGTATTTATGTTGTTTTATTGTATGCTTTATTAAACTGCATTTATGTTGTTTTATCCTATGCTTTATTAAATTGTATTTATGTTGTTTTATCCTATGCTTTATTAAATTGTGTTTATGTTGTTTTATCCTATGCTTTATTAAATTGTATTTATGTTGTTTTATCCTATGCTTTATTAAATTGTATTTATGTTGTTTTATCCTATGCTTTATTAAATTGTGTTTATGTTGTTTTATGCTATGCTTTATTAAATTGTATTTATGTTGTTTTGTCCTATGCTTTATTAAATTGTATTTATGTTGTTTTATCCTATGCTTTTTTAAATTGTATTTATGTTGTTTTATCCTATGCTTTATTAAATTGTATTTATGTTGTTTTATTGTATGCTTTATTAAACTGTGTTTATGTTGTTTTATCCTATGCTTTATTAAATTGTATTTATGTTGTTTTATCCTATGCTTTATTAAATTGTATTTATGTTGTTTTAACTTATGCTTTATTAAATTGTATTTATGTTGTTTTATCCTATGCTTTATTAAATGGTATTTATGTTGTTTTATCCTATGCTTTATTAAATTGTATTTATGTTGTTTTAACCTATGCTTTATTAAACTGTATTTATGTTGTTTTATCCTATGCTTTATTAAATTGTATTTATGTTGTTTTATCCTATGCTTTATTAAATTGTATTTATGTTGTTTTAACCTATCCTTTATTAAATTGTATTTATGTTGTTTTAACCTATGCTTTATTAAATTGTATTTATGTTGTTTTAACCTATGCTTTATTAAATTGTATTTATGTTGTTTTATCCTATGCTTTATTAAATTGTATTTATGTTGTTTTAACCTATGCTTTATTAAATTGTATTTATGTTGTTTTATCCTATGCTTTATTAAATTGTATTTATGTTGTTTTATCCTATGCTTTATTAAATTGCATTTATGTTGTTTTAACCTATGCTTTATTAAATTGTATTTATGTTGTTTTATCCTATGCTTTATTAAATTGTATTTATGTTGTTTTAACCTATGCTTTATTAAATTGTATTTATGTTGTCTTATCCTATGCTTTATTCAATTGTATTTATGTTGTATTAACCTATGCTTTATTAAATTGTATTTATGTTGTTTTAACCTATGCTTTATTAAATTGTATTTATGTTGTTTTATCCTATGCTTTATTAAATTGTATTTATGTTGTTTTATTCTATGCTTTATTAAATTGTATTTATGTTGTTTTATCCTATGCTTTATTAAATTGTATTTATGTTGTTTTATCCTATGCTTTATTAAATTGTATTTATGTTGTTTTATTGTATGCTTTATTAAACTGCATTTATGTTGTTTTATCCTATGCTTTATTAAATTGTATTTATGTTGTTTTATCCTATGCTTTATTAAATTGTGTTTATGTTGTTTTATCCTATGCTTTATTAAATTGTATTTATGTTGTTTTATCCTATGCTTTATTAAATTGTATTTATGTTGTTTTATCCTATGCTTTATTAAATTGTGTTTATGTTGTTTTATGCTATGCTTTATTAAATGGTATTTATGTTGTTTTATCCTATGCTTTATTAAATTGTATTTATGTAGTTTTATCCTATGCTTTATTAAATTGTATTTATGTTGTTTTATCCTATGCTTTATTAAATTGCATCTCTCTTGTTTTATCCTATGCTTTATTAAATTGTATTTATGTTGTTTTATCCTATGCTTTATTTAATTGTATTTATGTGGTTTTATCCTATGCTTTATTAAATTGTATTTATGTTGTTTTATCCTATGCTTTATTAAATTGTATTTATGTGGTTTTATCCTATGATTTATTAAATTGCATTTATGTTGTTTTATCCTATGCTTTATTAAATTGTATTTATGTTGTTTTATCCTATGCTTTATTAAATTGTATTTATGTTGTTTTATCCTATGCTTTATTAAATTGTATTTATGTTGTTTTGTCCTATGCTTTATTAAATTGTATTTATGTTGTTTTATCCTATGCTTTATTAAATTGTATTTATGTTGTTTTATCCTATTCTTTATTAAATTGTATTTATGTTGTATTATCCTATGCTTTATTAAATTGTATTTATGTTGTTTTATCCTATGTTTTATTAAATTGTATTTATGTTGTTTTAATGTATGCTTTATTAAACTGCATTTATGTTGTATTATCCTATGCTTTATTAAATTGCATCTATCTTGTTTTATCCTATGCTTTATTAAATTGTATTTATGTTGTTTTATCCTATGCTTTATTAAATTGTATTTATGTGGTTTTATCCTATGCGTTATTAAATTGTATTTATGTTGTTTTAACCCATGCTTTATTAAATTGTATTTATGTTGTTTTATCCTATGCTTTATTAAATTGTATTTATGTTGTTTTGTCCAATGCTTTATTAAATTGTATTTATGTTGTTTTATCGTATGCTTTATTAAATTGTATTTATGTTGTTTTATCCTATGCTTTATTAAATTGTGTTTATGTTGTGTTATCCTATGCTTTATTAAATGGTATTTATGTTGTTTTATCCTATGCTTTATTAAATTGTATTTATGTAGTTTTAACCTATGCTTTATTAAATGGTATTTATGTTGTTTTATCCTATGCTTTATTAAATTGTATTTATGTTGTTTCAACCTATGCTTTATTAAACTGTATTTATGTTGTTTTATCCTATGCTTTATTAAATTGTATTTATGTTGTTTTATCCTATGCTTTATTAAATTGTATTTATGTTGTTTTAACCTATCCTTTATTAAATTGTATTTATGTTGTTTTAACCTATGCTTTTTTAAATTGTATTTATGTTGTTTTAACCTATGCTTTATTAAATTGTATTTATGTTGTTTTATCCTATGCTTTATTAAATTGTATTTATGTTGTTTTAACCTATGCTTTATTAAATTGTATTTATGTTGTTTTATCCTATACTTTATTAAATTGTATTTATGTTGTTTTAACATATGCTTTATTAAATTGTATTTATGTTGTTTTATCATATGCTTTATTTAATTGTATTTATGTTGTTTTGTCCTATGCTTTATTAAATTGTGTTTATGTTGTTTTATTCTATGCTTTATTAAATTGTATTTATGTTGTTTTATCCTATGCTTTATTAAATTGTATTTATGTTGTTTTATTGTATGCTTTATTAAACTGTGTTTATGTTGTTTTATCCTATGCTTTATTAAATTGTATTTATGCTGTTTTATTCTATGCTTTATTAAATTGTATTTATGTTGTTTTATCCTATGCTTTATTAAATTGTATTTATGTTGTTTTATCCTATGCTTTATTAAATTGTGTTTATGTTGTTTTATGCTATGCTTTATTAAATGGGATTTATGTTGTTTTATCCTATGCTTTATTAAATTGTATTTATGTAGTTTTATCGAAAGCTTTATTAAATTGTATTTATGTTGTTTTATCCTATGCTTTATTAAATTGCATCTATCTTGTTTTATCCTATGCTTTATTAAATTGTATTTATGTTGTTTTATCCTATGCTTTATTAAATTGTAATTATGTGGTTTTATCCTATGCTTTATTAAATTGTATTTATGTTGTTTTATCCTATGCTTTATTAAATTGTATTTATGTGGTTTTATCCTATGATTTATTAAATTGCATTTATGTTGTTTTATCCTATGCTTTATTAAATTGTATTTATGTTGTTTTAACCCATGCTTTATTAAATTATATTTATGTTGTTTTATCCTATGCTTTATTAAATTGTATTTATGTTGTTTTGTCCTATGCTTTATTAAATTGTATTTATGTTGTTTTATCCTATGCTTTATTAAATTGTATTTATGTTGTTTTATCCTATGCTTTATTAAATTGTGTTTATGTTGTATTATCCTATGCTTTATTAAATTGTATTTATGTTGTTTTATCCTATGCTTTATTAAATTGTAATTATGTGGTTTTATCCTATGCTTTATTAAATTGTATTTATGTTGTTTTATCCTATGCTTTATTAAATTGTATTTATGTGGTTTTATCCTATGATTTATTAAATTGCATTTATGTTGTTTTATCCTATGCTTTATTAAATTGTATTTATGTTGTTTTAACCCATGCTTTATTAAATTATATTTATGTTGTTTTATCCTATGCTTTATTAAATTGTATTTATGTTGTTTTGTCCTATGCTTTATTAAATTGTATTTATGTTGTTTTATCCTATGCTTTATTAAATTGTATTTATGTTGTTTTATCCTATGCTTTATTAAATTGTGTTTATGTTGTATTATCCTATGCTTTATTAAATTGTATTTATGTTGTTTTATCCAATGTTTTATTAAATTGTATTTATGTTGTTTTATCGTATGCTTTATTAAACTGCATTTATGTTGTATTATCCTATGCTTTATTAAATTGCATCTATCTTGTTTTATCCTATGCTTTATTAAATTGTATTTATGTTGTTTTATCCTATGCTTTATTAAATTGTGTTTATGTTGTTTTATGCTATGTTTTATTAAATGGGATTTATGTTGTTTTATCCTATGCTTTATTAAATTGTATTTATGTAGTTTTATCGAAAGCTTTATTAAATTGTATTTATGTTGTTTTATCCTATGCTTTATTAAATTGCATCTATCTTGTTTTATCCTATGCTTTATTAAATTGTATTTATGTTGTTTTATCCTATGCTTTATTAAATTGTATTTATGTGGTTTTATCCTATGCTTTATTAAATTGTATTTATGTTGTTTTATCCTATGCTTTATTAAATTGTATTTATGTGGTATTATCCTATGATTTATTAAATTGCATTTATGTTGTTTTATCCTATGCTTTATTAAATTGTATTTATGTTGTTTTAACCCATGCTTTATTAAATTGTATTTATGTTGTTTTATCCTATGCTTTATTAAATTGTATTTATGTTGTTTTGTCCTATGCTTTATTAAATTGTATTTATGTAGTTTTATCGAAAGCTTTATTAAATTGTATTTATGTTGTTTTATCCTATGCTTTATTAAATTGTGTTTATGTTGTAGTATCCTATGCTTTATTAAATTGTATTTATGTTGTTTTATCCAATGTTTTATTAAATTGTATTTATGTTGTTTTATCGTATGCTTTATTAAACTGCATTTATGTTGTATTATCCTATGCTTTATTAAATTGCATCTATCTTGTTTTATCCTATGCTTTATTAAATTGTATTTATGTTGTTTTATCCTATGCTTTATTAAATTGTATTTATGTGGTTTTATCCTATGCTTTATTAAATTGTATTTATGTTGTTTTATCCTATGCTTTATTAAATTGTATTTATGTGGTTTTATCCTATGATTTATTTAATAGTATTTATGTTGTTTTATCCTATGCGTTATTAAATTGTATTTATGTTGTTTTAACCCATGCTTTATTAAATTGTATGTATGTTGTTTTATCCTATGCTTTATTAAATTGTATTTATGTTGTTTTGTCCTATGCTTTATTAAATTGTATTTATGTTGTTTTATCGTATGCTTTATTTAATTGTATTTATGTTGTTTTATCATATGCTTTATTAAATTGTGTTTATGTTGTATTATCCTATGCTTTATTAAATTGTATTTATGTTGTTTTATCCTATGTTTTATTAAATTGTATTTATGTTGTTTTATCGTATGCTTTATTAAACTGCATTTATGTTGTTTTACCTATGCTTTATTAAATTGTATTTTTGTTGTTTTATCCTATGCTTTATTAAATTGTATTTATGTTGTTTTATCCTATGCTTCATTAAATTGTATTTATGTTGTTTTATCCTATGCTTTATTAAATTGTATTTATTTTGTTTTAACCTATGCTTTATTAAATTGTTTATATGTTGTTTTATCCTATGCTTTATTAAATTGTATTTATGTTGTTTTATCCTATGCTTTATTAAATTGTATTTATGTTGTTTTAACCCATGCTTCATTAAATTGTATTTATGTTGTTTTATCCTATGCTTCATTAAATTGTATTTATGTTCTTTTATCCTATGCTTTATTAAATTGTATTTATGTTGTTTTATCCTTTGCTTTATTAAATTGTATTTATGTTGTTTTAACCTATGCTTTATTAAATTGTATTTATGTTGTTTTATCCTATGCTTTATTCAATTGTATTTATGTTGTTTTAACCTATGCTTTATTAAATTGTATTTATGTTGTTTTATCCTATGCTTTATTAAATTGTATTTATGTTGTTTTGTCCTATGCTTTATTAAATTGTATTTATGTTGTTTTATCCTATGCTTTATTAAATTGTATTTATGTTGTTTTATCCTATGCTTTATTAAATTGTGTTTATGTTGTATTATCCTATGCTTTATTAAATTGTATTTATGTTGTTTTATCCAATGTTTTATTAAATTGTATTTATGTTGTTTTATCGTATGCTTTATTAAACTGCATTTATGTTGTATTATCCTATGCTTTATTAAATTGCATCTATCTTGTTTTATCCTATGCTTTATTAAATTGTATTTATGTTGTTTTATCCTATGCTTTATTAAATTGTGTTTATGTTGTTTTATGCTATGTTTTATTAAATGGGATTTATGTTGTTTTATCCTATGCTTTATTAAATTGTATTTATGTAGTTTTATCGAAAGCTTTATTAAATTGTATTTATGTTGTTTTATCCTATGCTTTATTAAATTGCATCTATCTTGTTTTATCCTATGCTTTATTAAATTGTATTTATGTTGTTTTATCCTATGCTTTATTAAATTGTATTTATGTGGTTTTATCCTATGCTTTATTAAATTGTATTTATGTTGTTTTATCCTATGCTTTATTAAATTGTATTTATGTGGTATTATCCTATGATTTATTAAATTGCATTTATGTTGTTTTATCCTATGCTTTATTAAATTGTATTTATGTTGTTTTAACCCATGCTTTATTAAATTGTATTTATGTTGTTTTATCCTATGCTTTATTAAATTGTATTTATGTTGTTTTGTCCTATGCTTTATTAAATTGTATTTATGTAGTTTTATCGAAAGCTTTATTAAATTGTATTTATGTTGTTTTATCCTATGCTTTATTAAATTGTGTTTATGTTGTAGTATCCTATGCTTTATTAAATTGTATTTATGTTGTTTTATCCAATGTTTTATTAAATTGTATTTATGTTGTTTTATCGTATGCTTTATTAAACTGCATTTATGTTGTATTATCCTATGCTTTATTAAATTGCATCTATCTTGTTTTATCCTATGCTTTATTAAATTGTATTTATGTTGTTTTATCCTATGCTTTATTAAATTGTATTTATGTGGTTTTATCCTATGCTTTATTAAATTGTATTTATGTTGTTTTATCCTATGCTTTATTAAATTGTATTTATGTGGTTTTATCCTATGATTTATTAAATAGTATTTATGTTGTTTTATCCTATGCGTTATTAAATTGTATTTATGTTGTTTTAACCCATGCTTTATTAAATTGTATGTATGTTGTTTTATCCTATGCTTTATTAAATTGTATTTATGTTGTTTTGTCCTATGCTTTATTAAATTGTATTTATGTTGTTTTATCGTATGCTTTATTTAATTGTATTTATGTTGTTTTATCATATGCTTTATTAAATTGTGTTTATGTTGTATTATCCTATGCTTTATTAAATTGTATTTATGTTGTTTTATCCTATGTTTTATTAAATTGTATTTATGTTGTTTTATCGTATGCTTTATTAAACTGCATTTATGTTGTTTTACCTATGCTTTATTAAATTGTATTTTTGTTGTTTTATCCTATGCTTTATTAAATTGTATTTATGTTGTTTTATCCTATGCTTCATTAAATTGTATTTATGTTGTTTTATCCTATGCTTTATTAAATTGTATTTATTTTGTTTTAACCTATGCTTTATTAAATTGTTTATATGTTGTTTTATCCTATGCTTTATTAAATTGTATTTATGTTGTTTTATCCTATGCTTTATTAAATTGTATTTATGTTGTTTTAACCCATGCTTCATTAAATTGTATTTATGTTGTTTTATCCTATGCTTCATTAAATTGTATTTATGTTCTTTTATCCTATGCTTTATTAAATTGTATTTATGTTGTTTTATCCTTTGCTTTATTAAATTGTATTTATGTTGTTTTAACCTATGCTTTATTAAATTGTATTTATGTTGTTTTATCCTATGCTTTATTCAATTGTATTTATGTTGTTTTAACCTATGCTTTATTAAATTGTATTTATGTTGTTTTATCCTATGCTTTATTAAATTGTTTTTATGTTGTTTTAACCTATGCTTTATTAAATTGTATTTATGTTGTTTTATCCTATGCTTTATTAAATTGTTTTTATGTTGTTTTAACCTATGCTTTATTAAATTGTATTTATGTTGTTTTATCCTATGCTTTATTCAATTGTATTTATGTTGTTTTAACCTATGCTTTATTAAATTGTATTTATGTTGTTTTATCCTATGCTTTATTCAATTGTATTTATGTTGTTTTAACCTATGCTTTATTAAATTGTATTTATGTTGTTTTAACCTATGCTTTATTAAATTGTATTTATGTTGTTTTATCCTATGCTTTATTAAATTGTATTTATGTTGTTTTATCCTATGCTTTATTAAATTCTGTTTATGTTGTTTTATCCTATGCTTTATTAAATTGTATTTATGTTGTTTTATCCTATGCTTTATTAAATTCTGTTTATGTTGTTTTATCCTATGCTTTATTAAATTGTATTTATGTTGTTTTATCCTATGCTTTATAAATTGTGTTTATGTTGTTTTATCCTATGCTTTATTAAATTGTATTTATGTTGTTTTATCCTATGCTTTATTAAATTGTGTTTATTTAGTTTTATCCTATACTTTATTAAATTGTATTTATGTTGTTTTATCCTATGCTTTATTAAATTGTGTTTATGTTGTTTTATCCTATGCTTTTTTAAATTGTATTTATGTTGTTTTGTCCTATGCTTTATTAAATTGTATTTATGTTGTTTTATCGTATGCTTTATTAAATTGTATTTATGTTGTTTTATCCTATGCTTTATTAAATTGTGTTTATGTTGTATTATCCTATGCTTTATTAAATTGTATTTATGTTGTTTTATCCTATGTTTTATTAAATTGTATTTATGTTGTTTTATCGTATGCTTTATTAAACTGCATTTATGTTGTTTTACCTATGCTTTATTAAATTGTATTTTGTTGTTTTATCCTATGCTTTATTAAATTGTATTTATGTTGTTTTATTCTATGCTTCATTAAATTGTATTTATGTTCTTTTATCCTATGCTTTATTAAATTGTATTTATGTTGTTTTATCCTATGCTTTATTAAATTGTATTTATGTTGTTTTAACCTATGCTTTATTAAATTGTATTTATGTTGTTTTATCCTATGCTTTATTAAATGGTATTTATGTTGTTTTATCCTATGCTTTATTAAATTGTATTTATGTTGTTTTAACCTATGCTTTATTAAACTGTATTTATGTTGTTTTATCCTATGCTTTATTAAATTGTATTTATGTTGTTTTATCCTATGCTTTATTAAATTGTATTTATGTTGTTTTAACCTATCCTTTATTAAATTGTATTTATGTTGTTTTAACCTATGCTTTATTAAATTGTATTTATGTTGTTTTAACCTATGCTTTATTAAATTGTATTTATGTTGTTTTATCCTATGCTTTATTAAATTGTATTTATGTTGTTTTAACCTATGCTTTATTAAATTGTATTTATGTTGTTTTATCCTATACTTTATTAAATTGTATTTATGTTGTTTTATCCTATGCTTTATTAAATTGTATTTATGTTGTTTTATCCTATGCTTTATTAAATTGTATTTATGTAGTTTTATCGAAAGCTTTATTAAATTGTATTTATGTTGTTTTATCCTATGCTTTATTAAATTGCATCTATCTTGTTTTATCCTATGCTTTATTAAATTGTATTTATGTTGTTTTATCCTATGCTTTATTAAATTGTATTTATGTGGTTTTATCCTATGCTTTATTAAATTGTATTTATGTTGTTTTATCCTATGCTTTATTAAATTGTATTTATGTGGTATTATCCTATGATTTATTAAATTGCATTTATGTTGTTTTATCCTATGCTTTATTAAATTGTATTTATGTTGTTTTAACCCATGCTTTATTAAATTGTATTTATGTTGTTTTATCCTATGCTTTATTAAATTGTATTTATGTTGTTTTGTCCTATGCTTTATTAAATTGTATTTATGTAGTTTTATCGAAAGCTTTATTAAATTGTATTTATGTTGTTTTATCCTATGCTTTATTAAATTGTGTTTATGTTGTAGTATCCTATGCTTTATTAAATTGTATTTATGTTGTTTTATCCAATGTTTTATTAAATTGTATTTATGTTGTTTTATCGTATGCTTTATTAAACTGCATTTATGTTGTATTATCCTATGCTTTATTAAATTGCATCTATCTTGTTTTATCCTATGCTTTATTAAATTGTATTTATGTTGTTTTATCCTATGCTTTATTAAATTGTATTTATGTGGTTTTATCCTATGCTTTATTAAATTGTATTTATGTTGTTTTATCCTATGCTTTATTAAATTGTATTTATGTGGTTTTATCCTATGATTTATTAAATAGTATTTATGTTGTTTTATCCTATGCGTTATTAAATTGTATTTATGTTGTTTTAACCCATGCTTTATTAAATTGTATGTATGTTGTTTTATCCTATGCTTTATTAAATTGTATTTATGTTGTTTTGTCCTATGCTTTATTAAATTGTATTTATGTTGTTTTATCGTATGCTTTATTTAATTGTATTTATGTTGTTTTATCATATGCTTTATTAAATTGTGTTTATGTTGTATTATCCTATGCTTTATTAAATTGTATTTATGTTGTTTTATCCTATGTTTTATTAAATTGTATTTATGTTGTTTTATCGTATGCTTTATTAAACTGCATTTATGTTGTTTTACCTATGCTTTATTAAATTGTATTTTTGTTGTTTTATCCTATGCTTTATTAAATTGTATTTATGTTGTTTTATCCTATGCTTCATTAAATTGTATTTATGTTGTTTTATCCTATGCTTTATTAAATTGTATTTATTTTGTTTTAACCTATGCTTTATTAAATTGTTTATATGTTGTTTTATCCTATGCTTTATTAAATTGTATTTATGTTGTTTTATCCTATGCTTTATTAAATTGTATTTATGTTGTTTTAACCCATGCTTCATTAAATTGTATTTATGTTGTTTTATCCTATGCTTCATTAAATTGTATTTATGTTCTTTTATCCTATGCTTTATTAAATTGTATTTATGTTGTTTTATCCTTTGCTTTATTAAATTGTATTTATGTTGTTTTAACCTATGCTTTATTAAATTGTATTTATGTTGTTTTATCCTATGCTTTATTCAATTGTATTTATGTTGTTTTAACCTATGCTTTATTAAATTGTATTTATGTTGTTTTATCCTATGCTTTATTAAATTGTTTTTATGTTGTTTTAACCTATGCTTTATTAAATTGTATTTATGTTGTTTTATCCTATGCTTTATTAAATTGTTTTTATGTTGTTTTAACCTATGCTTTATTAAATTGTATTTATGTTGTTTTATCCTATGCTTTATTCAATTGTATTTATGTTGTTTTAACCTATGCTTTATTAAATTGTATTTATGTTGTTTTATCCTATGCTTTATTCAATTGTATTTATGTTGTTTTAACCTATGCTTTATTAAATTGTATTTATGTTGTTTTAACCTATGCTTTATTAAATTGTATTTATGTTGTTTTATCCTATGCTTTATTAAATTGTATTTATGTTGTTTTATCCTATGCTTTATTAAATTCTGTTTATGTTGTTTTATCCTATGCTTTATTAAATTGTATTTATGTTGTTTTATCCTATGCTTTATTAAATTCTGTTTATGTTGTTTTATCCTATGCTTTATTAAATTGTATTTATGTTGTTTTATCCTATGCTTTATAAATTGTGTTTATGTTGTTTTATCCTATGCTTTATTAAATTGTATTTATGTTGTTTTATCCTATGCTTTATTAAATTGTGTTTATTTAGTTTTATCCTATACTTTATTAAATTGTATTTATGTTGTTTTATCCTATGCTTTATTAAATTGTGTTTATGTTGTTTTATCCTATGCTTTTTTAAATTGTATTTATGTTGTTTTGTCCTATGCTTTATTAAATTGTATTTATGTTGTTTTATCGTATGCTTTATTAAATTGTATTTATGTTGTTTTATCCTATGCTTTATTAAATTGTGTTTATGTTGTATTATCCTATGCTTTATTAAATTGTATTTATGTTGTTTTATCCTATGTTTTATTAAATTGTATTTATGTTGTTTTATCGTATGCTTTATTAAACTGCATTTATGTTGTTTTACCTATGCTTTATTAAATTGTATTTTGTTGTTTTATCCTATGCTTTATTAAATTGTATTTATGTTGTTTTATTCTATGCTTCATTAAATTGTATTTATGTTCTTTTATCCTATGCTTTATTAAATTGTATTTATGTTGTTTTATCCTATGCTTTATTAAATTGTATTTATGTTGTTTTAACCTATGCTTTATTAAATTGTATTTATGTTGTTTTATCCTATGCTTTATTAAATGGTATTTATGTTGTTTTATCCTATGCTTTATTAAATTGTATTTATGTTGTTTTAACCTATGCTTTATTAAACTGTATTTATGTTGTTTTATCCTATGCTTTATTAAATTGTATTTATGTTGTTTTATCCTATGCTTTATTAAATTGTATTTATGTTGTTTTAACCTATCCTTTATTAAATTGTATTTATGTTGTTTTAACCTATGCTTTATTAAATTGTATTTATGTTGTTTTAACCTATGCTTTATTAAATTGTATTTATGTTGTTTTATCCTATGCTTTATTAAATTGTATTTATGTTGTTTTAACCTATGCTTTATTAAATTGTATTTATGTTGTTTTATCCTATACTTTATTAAATTGTATTTATGTTGTTTTATCCTATGCTTTATTAAATTGTATTTATGTTGTTTTATCCTATGCTTTATTAAATTGTATTTATGTTGTTTTATCCTATGCTTTATTAAATTGTGTTTATGTTGTTTTATCCTATGCTTTATTAAATTGTATTTATGTTGTTTTATCCTATGCTTTATTAAATTGTATTTATGTTGTTTTAACCTATGCTTTATTAAACTGTATTTATGTTGTTTTATCCTATGCTTTATTAAATTGTATTTATGTTGTTTTATCCTATGCTTTATTAAATTGTATTTATGTTGTTTTAACCTATCCTTTATTAAATTGTATTTATGTTGTTTTAACCTATGCTTTATTAAATTGTATTTATGTTGTTTTAACCTATGCTTTATTAAATTGTATTTATGTTGTTTTATCCTATGCTTTATTAAATTGTATTTATGTTGTTTTAACCTATGCTTTATTAAATTGTATTTATGTTGTTTTATCCTATACTTTATTAAATTGTATTTATGTTGTTTTATCCTATGCTTTATTAAATTGTATTTATGTTGTTTTATCCTATGCTTTATTAAATTGTATTTATGTTGTTTTATCCTATGCTTTATTAAATTGTGTTTATGTTGTTTTATCCTATGCTTTATTAAATTGTATTTATGTTGTTTTATCCTATGCTTTATTAAATTGTTTTTATGTTGTTTTAACCTATGCTTTATTAAATTGTATTTATGTTGTTTTATCCTATGCTTTATTCAATTGTATTTATGTTGTTTTAACCTATGCTTTATTAAATTGTATTTATGTTGTTTTATCCTATGCTTTATTCAATTGTATTTATGTTGTTTTAACCTATGCTTTATTAAATTGTATTTATGTTGTTTTAACCTATGCTTTATTAAATTGTATTTATGTTGTTTTATCCTATGCTTTACTAAATTGTATTTATGTTGTTTTATCCTATGCTTTATTAAATTCTGTTTATGTTGTTTTATCCTATGCTTTATTAAATTGTATTTATGTTGTTTTATCCTATGATTTATTAAATTATATTTATGTTGTTTTATCCTATGCTTTATTAAATTGTATTTATGTTGTTTTATCCTATACTTTATTAAATTGTATTTATGTTGTTTTATCCTATGCTTTATTAAATTGTGTTTATGTTGTTTTATCCTATGCTTTTTTAAATTGTATTTATGTTGTTTTGTCCTATGCTTTATTAAATTGTATTTATGTTGTTTTATCATATGCTTTATTAAATTGTATTTATGTTGTTTTATCCTATGCTTTATTAAATTGTGTTTATGTTGTATTATCCTATGCTTTATTAAATTGTAATTATGTTGTTTTATCCTATGTTTTATTAAATTGTATTTATGTTGTTTTATCGTATGCTTTATTAAACTGCATTTATGTTGTTTTACCTATGCTTTATTAAATTGTATGTTGTTGTTTTATCCTATGCTTTATTAAATTGTATTTATGTTGTTTTATCCTATGCTTCATTAAATTGTATTTATGTTGTTTTAATCTATGCTTTATTAAATTGTATTTATTTTGTTTTAACCTATGCTTTATTAAATTGTTTTTATGTTGTTTTATCCTATGCTTTATTAAATTGTATTTATGTTGTTTTATCCTATGCTTTATTAAATTGTATTTATGTTGTTTTATCCTATGCTTTATTAAATTGTATTTATGTTGTTTTATCCTATGCTTTATTAAATTGTGTTTATGTTGTTTTATGCTATGCTTTATTAAATGGGATTTATGTTGTTTTATCCTATGCTTTATTAAATTGTATTTATGTAGTTTTATCGAAAGCTTTATTAAATTGTGTTTATGTTGTTTTATCCTATGCTTTATTAAATTGCATCTATCTTGTTTTATCCTATGCTTTATTAAATTGTATTTATGTTGTTTTATCCTATGCTTTATTAAATTGTATTTATGTGGTTTTATCCTATGCTTTATTAAATTGTATTTATGTTGTTTTATCCTATGCTTTATTAAATTGTATTTATGTTGTTTTAACCCATGCTTCATTAAATTGTATTTATGTTGTTTTATCCTATGCTTCATTAAATTGTATTTATGTTCTTTTATCCTATGCTTTATTAAATTGTATTTATGTTGTTTTATCCTTTGCTTTATTAAATTGTATTTATGTTGTTTTAACCTATGCTTTATTAAATTGTATTTATGTTGTTTTATCCTATGCTTTATTCAATTGTATTTATGTTGTTTTAACCTATGCTTTATTAAATTGTATTTATGTTGTTTTATCCTATGCTTTATTAAATTGTTTTTATGTTGTTTTAACCTATGCTTTATTAAATTGTATTTATGTTGTTTTATCCTATGCTTTATTAAATTGTTTTTATGTTGTTTTAACCTATGCTTTATTAAATTGTATTTATGTTGTTTTATCCTATGCTTTATTCAATTGTATTTATGTTGTTTTAACCTATGCTTTATTAAATTGTATTTATGTTGTTTTATCCTATGCTTTATTCAATTGTATTTATGTTGTTTTAACCTATGCTTTATTAAATTGTATTTATGTTGTTTTAACCTATGCTTTATTAAATTGTATTTATGTTGTTTTATCCTATGCTTTATTAAATTGTATTTATGTTGTTTTATCCTATGCTTTATTAAATTCTGTTTATGTTGTTTTATCCTATGCTTTATTAAATTGTATTTATGTTGTTTTATCCTATGCTTTATTAAATTCTGTTTATGTTGTTTTATCCTATGCTTTATTAAATTGTATTTATGTTGTTTTATCCTATGCTTTATAAATTGTGTTTATGTTGTTTTATCCTATGCTTTATTAAATTGTATTTATGTTGTTTTATCCTATGCTTTATTAAATTGTGTTTATTTAGTTTTATCCTATACTTTATTAAATTGTATTTATGTTGTTTTATCCTATGCTTTATTAAATTGTGTTTATGTTGTTTTATCCTATGCTTTTTTAAATTGTATTTATGTTGTTTTGTCCTATGCTTTATTAAATTGTATTTATGTTGTTTTATCGTATGCTTTATTAAATTGTATTTATGTTGTTTTATCCTATGCTTTATTAAATTGTGTTTATGTTGTATTATCCTATGCTTTATTAAATTGTATTTATGTTGTTTTATCCTATGTTTTATTAAATTGTATTTATGTTGTTTTATCGTATGCTTTATTAAACTGCATTTATGTTGTTTTACCTATGCTTTATTAAATTGTATTTTGTTGTTTTATCCTATGCTTTATTAAATTGTATTTATGTTGTTTTATTCTATGCTTCATTAAATTGTATTTATGTTCTTTTATCCTATGCTTTATTAAATTGTATTTATGTTGTTTTATCCTATGCTTTATTAAATTGTATTTATGTTGTTTTAACCTATGCTTTATTAAATTGTATTTATGTTGTTTTATCCTATGCTTTATTAAATGGTATTTATGTTGTTTTATCCTATGCTTTATTAAATTGTATTTATGTTGTTTTAACCTATGCTTTATTAAACTGTATTTATGTTGTTTTATCCTATGCTTTATTAAATTGTATTTATGTTGTTTTATCCTATGCTTTATTAAATTGTATTTATGTTGTTTTAACCTATCCTTTATTAAATTGTATTTATGTTGTTTTAACCTATGCTTTATTAAATTGTATTTATGTTGTTTTAACCTATGCTTTATTAAATTGTATTTATGTTGTTTTATCCTATGCTTTATTAAATTGTATTTATGTTGTTTTAACCTATGCTTTATTAAATTGTATTTATGTTGTTTTATCCTATACTTTATTAAATTGTATTTATGTTGTTTTATCCTATGCTTTATTAAATTGTATTTATGTTGTTTTATCCTATGCTTTATTAAATTGTATTTATGTTGTTTTATCCTATGCTTTATTAAATTGTGTTTATGTTGTTTTATCCTATGCTTTATTAAATTGTATTTATGTTGTTTTATCCTATGCTTTATTAAATTGTATTTATGTTGTTTTAACCTATGCTTTATTAAACTGTATTTATGTTGTTTTATCCTATGCTTTATTAAATTGTATTTATGTTGTTTTATCCTATGCTTTATTAAATTGTATTTATGTTGTTTTAACCTATCCTTTATTAAATTGTATTTATGTTGTTTTAACCTATGCTTTATTAAATTGTATTTATGTTGTTTTAACCTATGCTTTATTAAATTGTATTTATGTTGTTTTATCCTATGCTTTATTAAATTGTATTTATGTTGTTTTAACCTATGCTTTATTAAATTGTATTTATGTTGTTTTATCCTATACTTTATTAAATTGTATTTATGTTGTTTTATCCTATGCTTTATTAAATTGTATTTATGTTGTTTTATCCTATGCTTTATTAAATTGTATTTATGTTGTTTTATCCTATGCTTTATTAAATTGTGTTTATGTTGTTTTATCCTATGCTTTATTAAATTGTATTTATGTTGTTTTATCCTATGCTTTATTAAATTGTTTTTATGTTGTTTTAACCTATGCTTTATTAAATTGTATTTATGTTGTTTTATCCTATGCTTTATTCAATTGTATTTATGTTGTTTTAACCTATGCTTTATTAAATTGTATTTATGTTGTTTTATCCTATGCTTTATTCAATTGTATTTATGTTGTTTTAACCTATGCTTTATTAAATTGTATTTATGTTGTTTTAACCTATGCTTTATTAAATTGTATTTATGTTGTTTTATCCTATGCTTTACTAAATTGTATTTATGTTGTTTTATCCTATGCTTTATTAAATTCTGTTTATGTTGTTTTATCCTATGCTTTATTAAATTGTATTTATGTTGTTTTATCCTATGATTTATTAAATTATATTTATGTTGTTTTATCCTATGCTTTATTAAATTGTATTTATGTTGTTTTATCCTATACTTTATTAAATTGTATTTATGTTGTTTTATCCTATGCTTTATTAAATTGTGTTTATGTTGTTTTATCCTATGCTTTTTTAAATTGTATTTATGTTGTTTTGTCCTATGCTTTATTAAATTGTATTTATGTTGTTTTATCATATGCTTTATTAAATTGTATTTATGTTGTTTTATCCTATGCTTTATTAAATTGTGTTTATGTTGTATTATCCTATGCTTTATTAAATTGTATTTATGTTGTTTTATCCTATGTTTTATTAAATTGTATTTATGTTGTTTTATCGTATGCTTTATTAAACTGCATTTATGTTGTTTTACCTATGCTTTATTAAATTGTATGTTGTTGTTTTATCCTATGCTTTATTAAATTGTATTTATGTTGTTTTATCCTATGCTTCATTAAATTGTATTTATGTTGTTTTAATCTATGCTTTATTAAATTGTATTTATTTTGTTTTAACCTATGCTTTATTAAATTGTTTTTATGTTGTTTTATCCTATGCTTTATTAAATTGTATTTATGTTGTTTTATCCTATGCTTTATTAAATTGTATTTATGTTGTTTTATCCTATGCTTTATTAAATTGTATTTATGTTGTTTTATCCTATGCTTTATTAAATTGTGTTTATGTTGTTTTATGCTATGCTTTATTAAATGGGATTTATGTTGTTTTATCCTATGCTTTATTAAATTGTATTTATGTAGTTTTATCGAAAGCTTTATTAAATTGTGTTTATGTTGTTTTATCCTATGCTTTATTAAATTGCATCTATCTTGTTTTATCCTATGCTTTATTAAATTGTATTTATGTTGTTTTATCCTATGCTTTATTAAATTGTATTTATGTGGTTTTATCCTATGCTTTATTAAATTGTATTTATGATGTTTTATCCTATGCTTTATTAAATTGTATTTATGTGGTTTTATCCTATGATTTATTAAATTGCATTTATGTTGTTTTATCCTATGCTTTATTAAATTGTATTTATGTTGTTTTAACCCATGCTTTATTAAATTGTATTTATGTTGTTTTATCCTATGCTTTATTAAATTGTATTTATGTTGTTTTGTCCTATGCTTTATTAAATTGTATTTATGTTGTTTTATCCTATGCTTTATTAAATTGTATTTATGTTGTTTTATCCTATGCTTTATTAAATTGTGTTTATGTTGTATTATCCTATGCTTTATTAAATTGTATTTATGTTGTTTTATCCTATGTTTTATTAAATTGTATTTATGTTGTTTTATCATACGCTTTATTAAACTGCATTTATGTTGTATTATCCTATGCTTTATTAAATTGCATCTATCTTGTTTTATCCTATGCTTTAATAAATTGTATTTATGTTGTTTTATCCTATGCTTTATTAAATTGTATTTATGTGGTTTTATCCTATGCTTTATTAAATTGTATTTATGTTGTTTTATCCTATGCTTTATTAAATTGTATTTATGTGGTTTTATCCTATGATTTATTAAATAGTATTTATGTTGTTTTATCCTATGCGTTATTAAATTGTATTTATGTTGTTTTAACCCATGCTTTATTAAATTGTATTTATGTTGTTTTAACCTATGCTTTATTAAATTGTATTTATGTTGTTTTATCCTATGCTTTATTCAATTGTATTTATGTTGTTTTAACCTATGCTTTATTAAATTGTATTTATGTTGTTTTATCCTATGCTTTATTAAATTGTTTTTATGTTGTTTTAACCTATGCTTTATTAAATTGTATTTATGTTGTTTTATCCTATGCTTTATTAAATTGTTTTTATGTTGTTTTAACCTATGCTTTATTAAATTGTATTTATGTTGTTTTATCCTATGCTTTATTCAATTGTATTTATGTTGTTTTAACCTATGCTTTATTAAATTGTATTTATGTTGTTTTATCCTATGCTTTATTCAATTGTATTTATGTTGTTTTAACCTATGCTTTATTAAATTGTATTTATGTTGTTTTAACCTATGCTTTATTAAATTGTATTTATGTTGTTTTATCCTATGCTTTATTAAATTGTATTTATGTTGTTTTATCCTATGCTTTATTAAATTCTGTTTATGTTGTTTTATCCTATGCTTTATTAAATTGTATTTATGTTGTTTTATCCTATGCTTTATTAAATTCTGTTTATGTTGTTTTATCCTATGCTTTATTAAATTGTATTTATGTTGTTTTATCCTATGCTTTATAAATTGTGTTTATGTTGTTTTATCCTATGCTTTATTAAATTGTATTTATGTTGTTTTATCCTATGCTTTATTAAATTGTGTTTATTTAGTTTTATCCTATACTTTATTAAATTGTATTTATGTTGTTTTATCCTATGCTTTATTAAATTGTGTTTATGTTGTTTTATCCTATGCTTTTTTAAATTGTATTTATGTTGTTTTGTCCTATGCTTTATTAAATTGTATTTATGTTGTTTTATCGTATGCTTTATTAAATTGTATTTATGTTGTTTTATCCTATGCTTTATTAAATTGTGTTTATGTTGTATTATCCTATGCTTTATTAAATTGTATTTATGTTGTTTTATCCTATGTTTTATTAAATTGTATTTATGTTGTTTTATCGTATGCTTTATTAAACTGCATTTATGTTGTTTTACCTATGCTTTATTAAATTGTATTTTGTTGTTTTATCCTATGCTTTATTAAATTGTATTTATGTTGTTTTATTCTATGCTTCATTAAATTGTATTTATGTTCTTTTATCCTATGCTTTATTAAATTGTATTTATGTTGTTTTATCCTATGCTTTATTAAATTGTATTTATGTTGTTTTAACCTATGCTTTATTAAATTGTATTTATGTTGTTTTATCCTATGCTTTATTAAATGGTATTTATGTTGTTTTATCCTATGCTTTATTAAATTGTATTTATGTTGTTTTAACCTCTGCTTTATTAAACTGTATTTATGTTGTTTTATCCTATGCTTTATTAAATTGTATTTATGTTGTTTTATCCTATGCTTTATTAAATTGTATTTATGTTGTTTTAACCTATCCTTTATTAAATTGTATTTATGTTGTTTTAACCTATGCTTTATTAAATTGTATTTATGTTGTTTTAACCTATGCTTTATTAAATTGTATTTATGTTGTTTTATCCTATGCTTTATTAAATTGTATTTATGTTGTTTTAACCTATGCTTTATTAAATTGTATTTATGTTGTTTTATCCTATACTTTATTAAATTGTATTTATGTTGTTTTATCCTATGCTTTATTAAATTGTATTTATGTTGTTTTATCCTATGCTTTATTAAATTGTATTTATGTTGTTTTATCCTATGCTTTATTAAATTGTGTTTATGTTGTTTTATCCTATGCTTTATTAAATTGTATTTATGTTGTTTTATCCTATGCTTTATTAAATTGTATTTATGTTGTTTTAACCTATGCTTTATTAAACTGTATTTATGTTGTTTTATCCTATGCTTTATTAAATTGTATTTATGTTGTTTTATCCTATGCTTTATTAAATTGTATTTATGTTGTTTTAACCTATCCTTTATTAAATTGTATTTATGTTGTTTTAACCTATGCTTTATTAAATTGTATTTATGTTGTTTTAACCTATGCTTTATTAAATTGTATTTATGTTGTTTTATCCTATGCTTTATTAAATTGTATTTATGTTGTTTTAACCTATGCTTTATTAAATTGTATTTATGTTGTTTTATCCTATACTTTATTAAATTGTATTTATGTTGTTTTATCCTATGCTTTATTAAATTGTATTTATGTTGTTTTATCCTATGCTTTATTAAATTGTATTTATGTTGTTTTATCCTATGCTTTATTAAATTGTGTTTATGTTGTTTTATCCTATGCTTTATTAAATTGTATTTATGTTGTTTTATCCTATGCTTTATTAAATTGTTTTTATGTTGTTTTAACCTATGCTTTATTAAATTGTATTTATGCTGTTTTATCCTATGCTTTATTCAATTGTATTTATGTTGTTTTAACCTATGCTTTATTAAATTGTATTTATGTTGTTTTATCCTATGCTTTATTCAATTGTATTTATGTTGTTTTAACCTATGCTTTATTAAATTGTATTTATGTTGTTTTAACCTATGCTTTATTAAATTGTATTTATGTTGTTTTATCCTATGCTTTACTAAATTGTATTTATGTTGTTTTATCCTATGCTTTATTAAATTCTGTTTATGTTGTTTTATCCTATGCTTTATTAAATTGTATTTATGTTGTTTTATCCTATGATTTATTAAATTATATTTATGTTGTTTTATCCTATGCTTTATTAAATTGTATTTATGTTGTTTTATCCTATGCTTTATAAATTGTGTTTATGTTGTTTTATCCTATGCTTTATTAAATTGTATTTATGTTGTTTTATCCTATGCTTTATTAAATTGTGTTTATTTAGTTTTATCCTATACTTTATTAAATTGTATTTATGTTGTTTTATCCTATGCTTTATTAAATTGTATTTATGTTGTTTTATCCTATGCTTTATTAAATTGTGTTTATGTTGTTTTATCCTATGCTTTATTAAATTGTATTTATGTTGTTTTATCCTATGCTTTATTAAATTGTATTTATGTTGTTTTAACCTATGCTTTATTAAACTGTATTTATGTTGTTTTATCCTATGCTTTATTAAATTGTATTTATGTTGTTTTATCCTATGCTTTATTAAATTGTATTTATGTTGTTTTAACCTATCCTTTATTAAATTGTATTTATGTTGTTTTAACCTATGCTTTATTAAATTGTATTTATGTTGTTTTAACCTATGCTTTATTAAATTGTATTTATGTTGTTTTATCCTATGCTTTATTAAATTGTATTTATGTTGTTTTAACCTATGCTTTATTAAATTGTATTTATGTTGTTTTATCCTATACTTTATTAAATTGTATTTATGTTGTTTTATCCTATGCTTTATTAAATTGTATTTATGTTGTTTTATCCTATGCTTTATTAAATTGTATTTATGTTGTTTTATCCTATGCTTTATTAAATTGTGTTTATGTTGTTTTATCCTATGCTTTATTAAATTGTATTTATGTTGTTTTATCCTATGCTTTATTAAATTGTTTTTATGTTGTTTTAACCTATGCTTTATTAAATTGTATTTATGTTGTTTTATCCTATGCTTTATTCAATTGTATTTATGTTGTTTTAACCTATGCTTTATTAAATTGTATTTATGTTGTTTTATCCTATGCTTTATTCAATTGTATTTATGTTGTTTTAACCTATGCTTTATTAAATTGTATTTATGTTGTTTTAACCTATGCTTTATTAAATTGTATTTATGTTGTTTTATCCTATGCTTTACTAAATTGTATTTATGTTGTTTTATCGTATGCTTTATTAAATTCTGTTTATGTTGTTTTATCCTATGCTTTATTAAATTGTATTTATGTTGTTTTATCCTATGATTTATTAAATTATATTTATGTTGTTTTATCCTATGCTTTATTAAATTGTATTTATGTTGTTTTATCCTATGCTTTATAAATTGTGTTTATGTTGTTTTATCCTATGCTTTATTAAATTGTATTTATGTTGTTTTATCCTATGCTTTATTAAATTGTGTTTATTTAGTTTTATCCTATACTTTATTAAATTGTATTTATGTTGTTTTATCCTATGCTTTATTAAATTGTGTTTATGTTGTTTTATCCTATGCTTTTTTAAATTGTATTTATGTTGTTTTGTCCTATGCTTTATTAAATTGTATTTATGTTGTTTTATCATATGCTTTATTAAATTGTATTTATGTTGTTTTATCCTATGCTTTATTAAATTGTGTTTATGTTGTATTATCCTATGCTTTATTAAATTGTATTTATGTTGTTTTATCCTATGTTTTATTAAATTGTATTTATGTTGTTTTATCGTATGCTTTATTAAACTGCATTTATGTTGTTTTACCTATGCTTTATTAAATTGTATGTTGTTGTTTTATCCTATGCTTTATTAAATTGTTTTTATGTTGTTTTATCCTATGCTTTATTAAATTGTATTTATGTTGTTTTATCCTATGCTTTATTAAATTGTATTTATGTTGTTTTATCCTATGCTTTATTAAATTGTATTTATGTTGTTTTATCCTATGCTTTATTAAATTGTGTTTATGTTGTTTTATGCTATGCTTTATTAAATGGGATTGATGTTGTTTTATCCTATGCTTTATTAAATTGTATTTATGTAGTTTTATCGAAAGCTTTATTAAATTGTGTTTATGTTGTTTTATCCTATGCTTTATTAAATTGCATCTATCTTGTTTTATCCTATGCTTTATTAAATTGTATTTATGTTGTTTTATCCTATGCTTTATTAAATTGTATTTATGTGGTTTTATCCTATGCTTTATTAAATTGTATTTATGATGTTTTATCCTATGCTTTATTAAATTGTATTTATGTGGTTTTATCCTATGATTTATTAAATTGCATTTATGTTGTTTTATCCTATGCTTTATTAAATTGTATTTATGTTGTTTTAACCCATGCTTTATTAAATTGTATTTATGTTGTTTTATCCTATGCTTTATTAAATTGTATTTATGTTGTTTTGTCCTATGCTTTATTAAATTGTATTTATGTTGTTTTATCCTATGCTTTATTAAATTGTATTTATGTTGTTTTATCCTATGCTTTATTAAATTGTGTTTATGTTGTATTATCCTATGCTTTATTAAATTGTATTTATGTTGTTTTATCCTATGTTTTATTAAATTGTATTTATGTTGTTTTATCATACGCTTTATTAAACTGCATTTATGTTGTATTATCCTATGCTTTATTAAATTGCATCTATCTTGTTTTATCCTATGCTTTAATAAATTGTATTTATGTTGTTTTATCCTATGCTTTATTAAATTGTATTTATGTGGTTTTATCCTATGCTTTATTAAATTGTATTTATGTTGTTTTATCCTATGCTTTATTAAATTGTATTTATGTGGTTTTATCCTATGATTTATTAAATAGTATTTATGTTGTTTTATCCTATGCGTTATTAAATTGTATTTATGTTGTTTTAACCCATGCTTTATTAAATTGTATTTATGTTGTTTTATCCTATGCTTTATTAAATTGTATTTATGTTGTTTTGTCCTATGCTTTATTAAATTGTATTTATGTTGTTTTATCGTATGCTTTATTAAATTGTATTTATGTTGTTTTATCCTATGCTTTATTAAATTGTGTTTATTTTGTATTATCCTATGCTTTATTAAATTCTATTTATGTTGTTTTATCCTATGTTTTATTAAATTGTATTTATGTTGTTTTATCGTATGCTTTATTAAACTGCATTTATGTTGTTTTACCTATGCTTTATTAAATTGTATTTTTGTTGTTTTATCCTATGCTTCATTAAATTGTATTTATGTTGTTTTATCCTATGCTTTATTAAATTGTATTTATTTTGTTTTAACCTATGCTTTATTAAATTGTTTTTATGTTGTTTTATCCTATGCTTTATTAAATTGTATTTATGTTGTTTTATCCTATGCTTTATTAAATTGTATTTATGTTGTTTTAACCCATGCTTCATTAAATTGTATTTATGTTGTTTTATCCTATGCTTCATTAAATTGTATTTATGTTCTTTTATCCTATGCTTTATTAAATTGTATTTATGTTGTTTTATCCTATGCTTTATTAAATTGTATTTATGTTGTTTTAACCTATGCTTTATTAAATTGTATTTATGTTGTTTTATCCTATGCTTTATTAAATGGTATTTATGTTGTTTTATCCTATGCTTTATTAAATTGTATTTATGTTGTTTTAACCTATGCTTTATTAAACTGTATTTATGTTGTTTTATCCTATGCTTTATTAAATTGTATTTATGTTGTTTTATCCTATGCTTTATTAAATTGTATTTATGTTGTTTAACCTATCCTTTATTAAATTGTATTTATGTTGTTTTAACCTATGCTTTATTAAATTGTATTTATGTTGTTTTAACCTATGCTTTATTAAATTGGATTTATGTTGTTTTATCCTATGCTTTATTAAATTGTATTTATGTTGTTTTAACCTATGCTTTATTAAATTGTATTTATGTTGTTTTATCCTATACTTTATTAAATTGTATTTATGTTGTTTTAACCTATGCTTTATTAAATTGTATTTATGTTGTTTTATCCTATGCTTTATTAAATTGTATTTATGTTGTTTTATCCTATGCTTTATTAAATTGTGTTTATGTTGTTTTATCCTATGCTTTATTAAATTGTATTTGTGTTGTTTTATCCTATGCTTTATTAAATTGTATTTATGTTGTTTAACCTATGCTTTATTAAATTGTATTTATGTTGTTTTATCCTATGCTTTATTCAATTGTATATATGTTGTTTTAACCTATGCTTTATTAAATTGTATTTATGTTGTTTTATCCTATGCTTTATTCAATTGTATTTATGTTGTTTTAACCTATGCTTTATTAAATTGTATTTATGTTGTTTTAACCTATGCTTTATTAAATTGTATTTATGTTGTTTTATCCTATGCTTTATTAAATTTTATTTATGTTGTTTTATCCTCTACTTTATTAAATTCTGTTTATGTTGTTTTATCCTATGCTTTATTAAATTGTATTTATGTTGTTTTATCCTATGCTTTATTAAATTCTGTTTATGTTGTTTTATCCTATGCTTTATTAATTTGTATTTATGTTGTTTTATCCTATGCTTTATAAATTGTGTTTATGTTGTTTTATCCTATGCTTTATTAAATTGTATTTATGTTGTTTTATCCTATGCTTTATTAAATTGTGTTTATTTAGTTTTATCCTATACTTTATTAAATTGTATTTATGTTGTTTTATCCTATGCTTTATTAAATTGTGTTTATGTTGTTTTATCCTATGCTTTTTTAAGTTGTATTTATGTTGTTTTATCCTATGCTTTATTAAATTGTATTTATGTTGTTTTATTGTATGCTTTATTAAACTGTGTTTATGTTGTTTTATCCTATGCTTTATTAAATTGTATTTATGTTGTTTTATTCTATGCTTTATTAAATTGTATTTATGTTCTTTTATCCTATGCTTTATTAAATTGTATTTATGTTGTTTTAACCTATGCTTTATTAAATTGTATTTATGTTGTTTTATCCTATGCTTTATTAAATTGTATTTATGTTGTTTTATCCTATGCTTTATTAAATTGTATTCATGTTGTTTCAACCTATGCTTTATTAAACTGTATTTATGTTGTTTTATCCTATGCTTTATTAAATTTTATTTATGTTGTTTTATCCTATGCTTTATTAAATTGTATTTATGTTGTTTTAACCTATGCTTTATTAAATTGTATTTATGTTGTTTTAACCTATGCTTTATTAAATTGTATTTATGTTGTTTTATCCTATGCTTTATTAAATTGTATTTATGTTGTTTTAACCTATGCTTTATTAAATTGTATTTATGTTGTTTTATCCTATACTTTATTAAATTGTATTTATGTTGTTTTAACCTGTGCTTTATTAAATTGCATTTATGTTGTTTTATCCTATGCTTTATAAATTGTGTTTATGTTGTTTTATCCTATGCTTTTTTAAGTTGTATTTATGTTGTTTTATCCTATGCTTTATTAAATTGTATTTATGTTGTTTTATTGTATGCTTTATTAAACTGTGTTTATGTTGTTTTATCCTATGCTTTATTAAATTGTGTTTATGTTGTTTTATTCTATGCTTTATTAAATTGTATTTATGTTGTTTTATCCTATGCTTTATTAAATTGTATTTATGTTGTTTTATCCTATGCTTTACTAAATTGAATTTATGTTGTTTTATTATATGCTTTATTAAACTGCATTTATGTTGTTTTATCCTATGCTTTATTAAATTGTATTTATGTTGTTTTATCCTATGCTTTATTAAATTGTGTTTATGTTGTTTTATCCTATGCTTTATTAAATTGTATTTATGTTGTTTTATCCTATGCTTTATTAAATTGTATTTATGTTGTTTTATCCTATGCTTTATTAAATTGTGTTTATGTTGTTTTATCCTATGCTTTATTAAATGGTATTTATGTTGTTTTATCCTATGCTTTATTAAATTGTATTTATGTAGTTTTATCCTATGCTTTATTAAATTGTATTTATGTTGTTTTATCCTATGCTTTATTAAATTGCATCTATCTTGTTTTATCCTATGCTTTATTAAAATGTATTTATGTTGTTTTATCCTATGCTTTATTAAATTGTATTTATGTGGTTTTATCCTATGCTTTATTAAATTGTATTTATGTTGTTTTAATCCATGCTTTATTAAATTGTATTTATGTTGTTTTATCCTATGCTTTATTAAATTGTATTTATGTTGTTTTAATCCATGCTTTATTAAATTGTATTTATGTTGTTTTATCCTATGCTTTATTAAATTGTATTTATGTTGTTTTGTCCTATGCTTTATTAAATTGTGTTTATGTTGTTTTATCCTATGCTTTATTAAATTGTATTTATGTTGTTTTATCCTAAGCTTTATTAAATTGTGTTTATGTTGTATTATCCTATGCTTTATTAAATTGTATTTATGTTGTTTTATCCTATGTTTTATTAAATTGTATTTATGTTGTTTTATCGTATGCTTTATTAAACTGCATTTATGTTGTTTTATCCTATGTTTTATTAAGTTGTATTTATGTTGTTTTAACCCATGCTTCATTAAATTGTATTTATGTTGTTTTATCCTATGCTTCATTAAATTGTATTTATGTTCTTTTATCCTATGCTTTATTAAATTGTATTTATGTTGTTTTAACCTATGCTTTATTAAATTGTATTTATGTTGTTTTATCCTATGCTTTATTAAATTGCATTTATGTTGTTTTATCCTATGCTTTATTAAATTGTATTCATGTTGTTTCAACCTATGCTTTATTAAACTGTATTTATGTTGTTTTATCCTATGCTTTATTAAATTTTATTTATGTTGTTTTATCCTATGCTTTATTAAATTGTATTTATGTTGTTTTAACCTATGCTTTATTAAATTGTATTTATGTTGTTTTAACCTATGCTTTATTAATTTGTATTTATGTTGTTTTATCCTATGCTTTATTAAATTGTATTTATGTTGTTTTAACCTATGCTTTATTAAATTGTATTTATGTTGTTTTATCCTATACTTTATTAAATTGTATTTATGTTGTTTTAACCTGTGCTTTATTAAATTGCATTTATGTTGTTTTATCCTATGCTTTATTAAATTGTATTTATGTTGTTTTATCCTATGCTTTATTAAATTGTATTTATGTGGTTTTATCCTATGCTTTATTAAATTGTATTTATGTTGTTTTATCCTATGCTTTATTAAATTGCATCTGTCTTGTTTTATCCTATGCTTTATTAAACTGCATTTATGTTGTTTTATCCTATGCTTTATTAAATTGTATTTATGTTGTTTTATCCTATGTTTTATTGAATTCTATTTATGTTGTTTTATCCAATGCTTTATTAAATTGTATTTATGTTGTTTTAACCCGTGCTTCATTAAATTGTATTTATGTTGTTTTATCCTATGCTTCATTAAATTGTATTTATGTTCTTTTATCCTATGCTTTATTAAATTGTATTTATGTTGTTTTAACCTATGCTTTATTAAATTGTATTTATGTTGTTTTATCCTATGCTTTATTAAATTGTATTTATGTTGTTTTATCCTATGCTTTATTAAATTGTATTCATGTTGTTTTAACCTATGCTTTATTAAATTGTATTTATGTTGTTTTATCCTATGCTTTATTAAATTGTGTTTATGTTGTATTATCCTATGCTTTATTAAATTGTATTTATGTTGTTTTATCCTATGTTTTATTAAATTGCATTTATGTTGTTTTATCGTATGCTTTATTAAACTGCATTTATGTTGTTTTATCCTATGCTTTATTAAATTGTATTTATGTTGTTTTATCCTATGCTTTATTAAATTGTATTTATGTTGTTTAATCCTATGTTTTATTAAATTGTATTTATGTTGTTTTATCGTATGCTTTATTAAACTGCATTTATGTTGTTTTATCCTATGCTATATTAAATTGTATTTATGTTGTTTTATCGTATGCTTTATTAAATTGTATTTATGTTGTTTTATCCTATGTTTTATTAAATTGTATTTATGTTGTTTTATCCTATACTTTATTAAATTGTATTTATGTTGTTTTAACCTTTGCTTTATTAAATTGTATTTATGTTGTTTTATCCTATGCTATATTAAATTGTATTTATGTTGTTTTATCCTATGCCTTATTAAATTGTGTTTATGTTGTTTTATCCTATGCTTTATTAAATTGTATTTATGTTGTTTTATCCTATGCTTTATTAAATTGTATTTATGTTGTTTAAACTATGCTTTATTAAATTGTATTTATGTTGTTTTAACCTATGCTTTATTAAATTGTATTTATGTTGTTTTAACCTATGCTTTATTAAATTGTATTTATGTTGTTTTATCCTATGCTTTATTAAATTGTATTTATGTTGTTTTAACCTATGCTTTATTAAATTGTATTTATGTTGTTTTATCCTATACTTTATTAAATTGTATTTATGTTGTTTTAACTTATGCTTTATTAAATTGTATTTATGTTGTTTTATCCTATGCTATATTAAATTGTATTTATGTTGTTTTATCCTATGCTTTATTAAATTGTGTTTATGTTTTTTTATCCTATGTTTTATTAAATTGTATTTATGTTGTTTTATCCTATGCTTTATTAAATTGTGTTTATGTTATTTTATACTATGCTTTATTAAATTGTATTTATGTTGTTTTATCCTATGCTTTATTAAATTGTGTTTATGTTGTTTTATCCTATGCTTTATTAAATTGTATTTGTGTTGTTTTATCCTATGCTTTATTAAATTGTGTTTATGATGTTTTATCCTATGCTTTATTAAATGGTATTTATGTTGTTTTATCCTATGCTTTATTAAATTGTATTTATGTTGTTTTATCCTATGCTTTATTAAATTGTGTTTATGTTATTTTATCCTATGCTTTATTAAATTGTATTTATATTGTTTTATCCTATGCTTTATTAAATTGTGTTTATGTTGTTTTATCCTATGCTTTATTAAATTGTATTTATGTTGTTTTATCCTATGCTTTATTAAATTGTGTTTATGTTGTTTTATCCTATGTTTTATTAAATTGTATTTATGTTGTTTTATCCTATACTTTATTAAACTGTATTTATGTTGTTTTATCCTATGCTTTATTAAATTGTATTTATGTTGTTTTATCCTATGCTTTATTAAATTGTGTTTATTTAGTTTTATCCTATACTTTATTAAATTGTATTTATGTTGTTTTATCCTATGCTTTTTTAAGTTGTATTTATGTTGTTTTATCCTATGCTTTATTAAATTGTATTTATGTTGTTTTATTGTATGCTTTATTAAACTGTGTTTATGTTGTTTTATCCTATGCTTTATTAAATTGTGTTTATGTTGTTTTATTCTATGCTTTATTAAATTGTATTTATGTTGTTTTATCCTATGCTTTATTAAATTGTATTTATGTTGTTTTATCCTATGCTTTACTAAATTGAATTTATGTTGTTTTATTATATGCTTTATTAAACTGCATTTATGTTGTTTTATCCTATGCTTTATTAAATTGTATTTATGTTGTTTTATCCTATGCTTTATTAAATTGTGTTTATGTTGTTTTATCCTATGCTTTATTAAATTGTATTTATGTTGTTTTATCCTATGCTTTATTAAATTGTATTTATGTTGTTTTATCCTATGCTTTATTAAATTGTGTTTATGTTGTTTTATCCTATGCTTTATTAAATGGTATTTATGTAGTTTTATCCTATGCTTTATTAAACTGTATTTATGTTGTTTTATCCTATGCTTTATTAAATTGCATCTATCTTGTTTTATCCTATGCTTTATTAAATTGTATTTATGTTGTTTTATCCTATGCTTTATTAAATTGTATTTATGTGGTTTTATCCTATGCTTTATTAAATTGTATTTATGTTGTTTTAATCCATGCTTTATTAAATTGTATTTATGTTGTTTTATCCTATGCTTTATTAAATTGTATTTATGTTGTTTTAATCCATGCTTTATTAAATTGTATTTATGTTGTTTTATCCTATGCTTTATTAAATTGTATTTATGTTGTTTTGTCCTATGCTTTATTAAATTGTGTTTATGTTGTTTTATCCTATGCTTTATTAAATTGTATTTATGTTGTTTTATCCTAAGCTTTATTAAATTGTGTTTATGTTGTATTATCCTATGCTTTATTAAATTGTATTTATGTTGTTTTATCCTATGTTTTATTAAATTGTATTTATGTTGTTTTATCGTATGCTTTATTAAACTGCATTTATGTTGTTTTATCCTATGTTTTATTAAGTTGTATTTATGTTGTTTTAACCCATGCTTCATTAAATTGTATTTATGTTGTTTTATCCTATGCTTCATTAAATTGTATTTATGTTCTTTTATCCTATGCTTTATTAAATTGTATTTATGTTGTTTTAACCTATGCTTTATTAAATTGTATTTATGTTGTTTTATCCTATGCTTTATTAAATTGTATTTATGTTGTTTTATCCTATGCTTTATTAAATTGTTTTCATGTTGTTTCAACCTATGCTTTATTAAACTGTATTTATGTTGTTTTATCCTATGCTTTATTAAATTTTATTTATGTTGTTTTATCCTATGCTTTATTAAATTGTATTTATGTTGTTTTAACCTATGCTTTATTAAATTGTATTTATGTTGTTTTAACCTATGCTTTATTAAATTGTATTTATGTTGTTTTATCCTATGCTTTATTAAATTGTATTTATGTTGTTTTAACCTATGCTTTATTAAATTGTATTTATGTTGTTTTATCCTATACTTTATTAAATTGTATTTATGTTGTTTTAACCTGTGCTTTATTAAATTGCATTTATGTTGTTTTATCCTATGCTTTATTAAATTGTATTTATGTTGTTTTATCCTATGCTTTATTAAATTGTATTTATGTGGTTTAATCCTATGCTTTATTAAATTGTATTTATGTTGTTTTATCCTATGCTTTATTAAATTGCATCTGTCTTGTTTTATCCTATGCTTTATTAAACTGCATTTATGTTGTTTTATCCTATGCTTTATTAAATTGTATTTATGTTGTTTTATCCTATGTTTTATTGAATTCTATTTATGTTGTTTTATCCAATGCTTTATTAAATTGTATTTATGTTGTTTTAACCCGTGCTTCATTAAATTGTATTTATGTTGTTTTATCCTATGCTTCATTAAATTGTATTTATGTTCTTTTATCCTATGCTTTATTAAATTGTATTTATGTTGTTTTAACCTATGCTTTATTAAATTGTATTTATGTTGTTTTATCCTATGCTTTATTAAATTGTATTTATGTTGTTTTATCCTATGCTTTATTAAATTGTATTCATGTTGTTTTAACCTATGCTTTATTAAATTGTATTTATGTTGTTTTATCCTATGCTTTATTAAATTGTGTTTATGTTGTATTATCCTATGCTTTATTAAATTGTATTTATGTTGTTTTATCCTATGTTATATTAAATTGTATTTATGTTGTTTTATCGTATGCTTTATTAAACTGCATTTATGTTGTTTTATCCTATGCTTTATTAAATTGTATTTATGTTGTTTTATCATATGCTTTATTAAATTGTATTTATGTTGTTTAATCCTATGTTTTATTAAATTGTATTTATGTTGTTTTATCGTATGCTTTATTAAACTGCATTTATGTTGTTTTATCCTATGCTATATTAAATTGTATTTATGTTGTTTTATCGTATGCTTTATTAAATTGTATTTATGTTGTTTTATCCTATGTTTTATTAAATTGTATTTATGTTGTTTTATCCTATACTTTATTAAATGTATTATGTTGTTTTAACCTTTGCTTTATTAAATTGTATTTATGTTGTTTTATCCTATGCTATATTAAATTGTATTTATGTTGTTTTATCCTATGCCTTATTAAATTGTGTTTATGTTGTTTTATCCTATGCTTTATTAAATTGTATTTATGTTGTTTTATCCTATGCTTTATTAAATTGTATTTATGTTGTTTAACCTATGGTTTATTAAATTGTATTTATGTTGTTTTAACCTATGCTTTATTAAATTGTATTTATGTTGTTTTAACCTATGCTTTATTAAATTGTATTTATGTTGTTTTATCCTATGCTTTATTAAATTGTACTTTATGTTGTTTTAACCTATGCTTTATTAAATTGTATTTATGTTGTTTTATCCTATACTTTATTAAATTGTATTTATGTTGTTTTAACTTATGCTTTATTAAATTGTATTTATGTTGTTTTATCCTATGCTATATTAAATTGTATTTATGTTGTTTTATCCTATGCTTTATTAAATTGTGTTTATGTTTTTTTATCCTATGTTTTATTAAATTGTATTTATGTTGTTTTATCCTATGCTTTATTAAATTGTGTTTATGTTATTTTATACTATGCTTTATTAAATTGTATTTATGTTGTTTTATCCTATGCTTTATTAAATTGTGTTTATGTTGTTTTATCCTATGCTTTATTAAATTGTATTTATGTTGTTTTATCCTATGCTTTATTAAATTGTGTTTATGATGTTTTATCCTATGCTTTATTAAATTGTGTTTATGATGTTTTATCCTATGCTTTATTAAATTGTATTTATGTTGTTTTATCCTATGCTTTATTAAATTGTGTTTATGTTATTTTATCCTATGCTTTATTAAATTGTATTTATATTGTTTTATCCTATGCTTTATTAAATTGTGTTTATGTTGTTTTATCCTATGCTTTATTAAATTGTATTTATGTTGTTTTATCCTATGCTTTATTAAATTGTGTTTATGTTGTTTTATCCTATGCTTTATTAAATGGTATTTATGTTGTTTTATCCTATGCTTTATTAAATTGTATTTATGTTGTTTTAACCTATGCTTTATTAAATTGTATCTATGTTGTTTTATCCTATGCTTTATTAAATTGTATTTATGTTGTTTTATCCTATGCTTTATTAAATTTTATTTATGTTGTTTTATCCTATGCTTTATTAAATTGTATTTATGTTGTTTTAACCTATGCTTTATTAAATTGTATTTATGTTGTTTTAACCTATGCTTTATTAAATTGTATTTATGTTGTTTTATCCTATGATTTATTAAATTGTATTTATGTTGTTTTATCCTATGATTTATTAAATTGTATTTATGTTGTTTTATCCTATGCTTTATTAAATTGTATTTATGTTGTTTTATCCTATGTTTAATTAAATTGTATTTATGTTGTTTTATTGTATGCTTTATTAAACTGCATTTATGTTGTTTTATCCTATGCTTTATTAAATTGTATTTATGTTGTTTTATCGTATGCTTTATTAAATTGTATTTATGTTGTTTTATCCTATGTTTTATTAAATTGTATTTATGTTGTTTTATCCTATACTTTATTAAATTGTATTTATGTTGTTTTATCCTATGCTTTATTAAATTGTATTTATGTTGTTTTGTCCTATGCTTTATTAAATTGTATTTATGTTGTTTTATCCTATGCTTTATTAAATTGTATTTATGTTGTTTTATCCTATGCTTTATTAAATTGTGTTTATGTTGTATTATCCTATGCTTTATTAAATTGTATTTATGTTGTTTTGTCCTATGTTTTATTAAATTGTATTTATGTTGTTTTATCCTATGCTTTATTAAACTGCATTTATGTTGTTTTATCCTATGCTTTATTAAATTGTATTTATGTTGTTTTAACCTTTGCTTTATTAAATTGTATTTATGTTGTTTTATCCTATGCTATATTAAATTGTATTTATGTTGTTTTATCCTATGCCTTATTAAATTGTGTTTATGTTGTTTTATCCTATGCTTTATTAAATTGTATTTATGTTGTTTTATACTATGCTTTATTAAATTGTATTTATGTTGTTTAACTTATGGTTTATTAAATTGTATTTATGTTGTTTTATCCTATGCTTTATTAAATTGTATTTATGTTGTTTTGTCCTATGCTTTATTAAATTGTATTTATGTTGTTTTATCCTATGCTTTATTAAATTGTATTTATGTTGTTTTATCCTATGCTTTATTAAATTGTATTTATGTTGTTTTATCCTATACTTTATTAAATTGTATTTATGTTGTTTTATCCTATGCTTTATTAAATTGTATTTATGTTGTTTTGTCCTATGATTTATTAAATTGTATTTATGTTGTTTTATCCTATGCTTTATTAAATTGTATTTATGTTGTTTTATCCTATGCTTTATTAAATTGTGTTTATGTTGTATTATCCTATGCTTTATTAAATTGTATTTATGTTGTTTTATCCTATGTTTTATTAAATTGTATTTATGTTGTTTTATCGTATGCTTTATTAAACTGCATTTATGTTGTTTTATCCTATGCTTTATTAAATTGTATTTATGTTGTTTTATCCTATGCTTTATTAAATTGTATTTATGTTGTTTTATCCTATGCTTTATTAAATTGTGTTTATGTTGTATTATCCTATGCTTTATTAAATTGTATTTATGTTGTTTTATCGTATGCTTTATTAAACTGCATTTATGTTGTTTTATCCTATGCTTTATTAAATTGTATTTATGTTGTTTTATCCTATGCTTTATTAAATTGTATTTATGTTGTTTTATCCTATGTTTTATTAAATTGTATTTATGTTGTTTTATCGGATGCTTTATTAAACTGCATTTATGTTGTTTTATCCTATGCTATATTAAATTTTATTTATGTTGTTTTATCGTATGCTTTATTAAATTGTATTTATGTTGTTTTATCCTATGTTTTATTAAATTGTATTTATGTTGTTTTATCCTATACTTTATTAAATTGTATTTATGTTGTTTTAACTTTTGCTTTATTAAATTGTATTTATGTTGTTTTATCCTATGCTATATTAAATTGTATTTATGTTGTTTTATCCTATGCCTTATTAAATTGTGTTTATGTTGTTTTATCCTATGCTTTATTAAATTGTATTTATGTTGTTTTATCCTATGCTTTATTAAATTGTATTTATGTTGTTTTATCCTATGCTATATTAAATTGTATTTATGTTGTTTTATCCTATGCCTTATTAAATTGTGTTTATGTTGTTTTATCCTATGCTTTATTAAATTGTATTTATGTTGTTTTATCCTATGCTTTATTAAATTGTATTTATGTTGTTTTATCCTATGTTTTATTAAATTGTATTTATGTTGTTTTATCGTATGCTTTATTAAACTGCATTTATGTTGTTTTATCCTATGCTATATTAAATTTTATTTATGTTGTTTTATCGTATGCTTTATTAAATTGTATTTATGTTGTTTTATCCTATGTTTTATTAAATTGTATTTATGTTGTTTTATCCTATACTTTATTAAATTGTATTTATGTTGTTTTAACTTTTGCTTTATTAAATTGTATTTATGTTGTTTTATCCTATGCTATATTAAATTGTATTTATGTTGTTTTATCCTATGCCTTATTAAATTGTGTTTATGTTGTTTTATCCTATGCTTTATTAAATTGTATTTATGTTGTTTTATCCTATGCTTTATTAAATTGTATTTATGTTGTTTAACTTATGGTTTATTAAATTGTATTTATGTTGTTTTATCCTATGCTTTATTAAATTGTATTTATGTTGTTTTGTCCTATGCTTTATTAAATTGTATTTATGTTGTTTTATCCTATGCTTTATTAAATTGTATTTATGTTGTTTTATCCTATGCTTTATTAAATTGTGTTTATGTTGTATTATCCTATGCTTTATTAAATTGTATTTATGTTGTTTTATCCTATGTTTTATTAAATTGTATTTATGTTGTTTTAACCCGTGCTTCATTAAATTGTATTTATGTTGTTTTATCCTATGCTTCATTAAATTGTATTTATGTTCTTTTATCCTATGCTTTATTAAATTGTATTTATGTTGTTTTAACCTATGCTTTATTAAATTGTATTTATGTTGTTTTATCCTATGCTTTATTAAATTGTATTTATGTTGTTTTATCCTATGCTTTATTAAATTGTATTCATGTTGTTTTAACCTATGCTTTATTAAATTGTATTTATGTTGTTTTATCCTATGCTTTATTAAATTGTGTTTATGTTGTATTATCCTATGCTTTATTAAATTGTATTTATGTTGTTTTATCCTATGTTATATTAAATTGTATTTATGTTGTTTTATCGTATGCTTTATTAAACTGCATTTATGTTGTTTTATCCTATGCTTTATTAAATTGTATTTATGTTGTTTTATCATATGCTTTATTAAATTGTATTTATGTTGTTTAATCCTATGTTTTATTAAATTGTATTTATGTTGTTTTATCGTATGCTTTATTAAACTGCATTTATGTTGTTTTATCCTATGCTATATTAAATTGTATTTATGTTGTTTTATCGTATGCTTTATTAAATTGTATTTATGTTGTTTTATCCTATGTTTTATTAAATTGTATTTATGTTGTTTTATCCTATACTTTATTAAATTGTATTATGTTGTTTTAACCTTTGCTTTATTAAATTGTATTTATGTTGTTTTATCCTATGCTATATTAAATTGTATTTATGTTGTTTTATCCTATGCCTTATTAAATTGTGTTTATGTTGTTTTATCCTATGCTTTATTAAATTGTATTTATGTTGTTTTATCCTATGCTTTATTAAATTGTATTTATGTTGTTTAACCTATGGTTTATTAAATTGTATTTATGTTGTTTTAACCTATGCTTTATTAAATTGTATTTATGTTGTTTTAACCTATGCTTTATTAAATTGTATTTATGTTGTTTTATCCTATGCTTTATTAAATTGTACTTTATGTTGTTTTAACTTATGCTTTATTAAATTGTATTTATGTTGTTTTATCCTATGCTATATTAAATTGTATTTATGTTGTTTTATCCTATGCTTTATTAAATTGTGTTTATGTTTTTTTATCCTATGTTTTATTAAATTGTATTTATGTTGTTTTATCCTATGCTTTATTAAATTGTGTTTATGTTATTTTATACTATGCTTTATTAAATTGTATTTATGTTGTTTTATCCTATGCTTTATTAAATTGTGTTTATGTTGTTTTATCCTATGCTTTATTAAATTGTATTTATGTTGTTTTATCCTATGCTTTATTAAATTGTGTTTATGATGTTTTATCCTATGCTTTATTAAATTGTGTTTATGATGTTTTATCCTATGCTTTATTAAATTGTATTTATGTTGTTTTATCCTATGCTTTATTAAATTGTGTTTATGTTATTTTATCCTATGCTTTATTAAATTGTATTTATATTGTTTTATCCTATGCTTTATTAAATTGTGTTTATGTTGTTTTATCCTATGCTTTATTAAATTGTATTTATGTTGTTTTATCCTATGCTTTATTAAATTGTGTTTATGTTGTTTTATCCTATGCTTTACTAAATGGTATTTATGTTGTTTTATCCTATGCTTTATTAAATTGTATTTATGTTGTTTTAACCTATGCTTTATTAAATTGTATCTATGTTGTTTTATCCTATGCTTTATTAAATTGTATTTATGTTGTTTTATCCTATGCTTTATTAAATTGTATTTATGTTGTTTTAACCTATGCTTTATTAAATTGTATTTATGTTGTTTTAACCTATGCTTTATTAAATTGTATTTATGTTGTTTTATCCTATGATTTATTAAATTGTATTTATGTTGTTTTATCCTATGATTTATTAAATTGTATTTATGTTGTTTTATCCTATGCTTTATTAAATTGTATTTATGTTGTTTTATCCTATGTTTAATTAAATTGTATTTATGTTGTTTTATCGTATGCTTTATTAAACTGCATTTATGTTGTTTTATCCTATGCTTTATTAAATTGTATTTATGTTGTTTTATCGTATGCTTTATTAAATTGTATTTATGTTGTTTTATCCTATGTTTTATTAAATTGTATTTATGTTGTTTTATCCTATACTTTATTAAATTGTATTTATGTTGTTTTATCCTATGCTTTATTAAATTGTATTTATGTTGTTTTGTCCTATGCTTTATTAAATTGTATTTATGTTGTTTTATCCTATGCTTTATTAAATTGTATTTATGTTGTTTTATCCTATGCTTTATTAAATTGTGTTTATGTTGTATTATCCTATGCTTTATTAAATTGTATTTATGTTGTTTTGTCCTATGTTTTATTAAATTGTATTTATGTTGTTTTATCCTATGCTTTATTAAACTGCATTTATGTTGTTTTATCCTATGCTTTATTAAATTGTATTTATGTTGTTTTAACCTTTGCTTTATTAAATTGTATTTATGTTGTTTTATCCTATGCTATATTAAATTGTATTTATGTTGTTTTATCCTATGCCTTATTAAATTGTGTTTATGTTGTTTTATCCTATGCTTTATTAAATTGTATTTATGTTGTTTTATACTATGCTTTATTAAATTGTATTTATGTTGTTTAACTTATGGTTTATTAAATTGTATTTATGTTGTTTTATCCTATGCTTTATTAAATTGTATTTATGTTGTTTTGTCCTATGCTTTATTAAATTGTATTTATGTTGTTTTATCCTATGCTTTATTAAATTGTATTTATGTTGTTTTATCCTATGCTTTATTAAATTGTATTTATGTTGTTTTATCCTATACTTTATTAAATTGTATTTATGTTGTTTTATCCTATGCTTTATTAAATTGTATTTATGTTGTTTTGTCCTATGATTTATTAAATTGTATTTATGTTGTTTTATCCTATGCTTTATTAAATTGTATTTATGTTGTTTTATCCTATGCTTTATTAAATTGTGTTTATGTTGTATTATCCTATGCTTTATTAAATTGTATTTATGTTGTTTTATCCTATGTTTTATTAAATTGTATTTATGTTGTTTTATCGTATGCTTTATTAAACTGCATTTATGTTGTTTTATCCTATGCTTTATTAAATTGTATTTATGTTGTTTTATCCTATGCTTTATTAAATTGTATTTATGTTGTTTTATCCTATGCTTTATTAAATTGTGTTTATGTTGTATTATCCTATGCTTTATTAAATTGTATTTATGTTGTTTTATCGTATGCTTTATTAAACTGCATTTATGTTGTTTTATCCTATGCTTTATTAAATTGTATTTATGTTGTTTTATCCTATGCTTTATTAAATTGTATTTATGTTGTTTTATCCTATGTTTTATTAAATTGTATTTATGTTGTTTTATCGTATGCTTTATTAAACTGCATTTATGTTGTTTTATCCTATGCTATATTAAATTTTATTTATGTTGTTTTATCGTATGCTTTATTAAATTGTATTTATGTTGTTTTATCCTATGTTTTATTAAATTGTATTTATGTTGTTTTATCCTATACTTTATTAAATTGTATTTATGTTGTTTTAACTTTTGCTTTATTAAATTGTATTTATGTTGTTTTATCCTATGCTATATTAAATTGTATTTATGTTGTTTTATCCTATGCCTTATTAAATTGTGTTTATGTTGTTTTATCCTATGCTTTATTAAATTGTATTTATGTTGTTTTATCCTATGCTTTATTAAATTGTATTTATGTTGTTTAACTTATGGTTTATTAAATTGTATTTATGTTGTTTTATCCTATGCTTTATTAAATTGTATTTATGTTGTTTTGTCCTATGCTTTATTAAATTGTATTTATGTTGTTTTATCCTATGCTTTATTAAATTGTATTTATGTTGTTTTATCCTATGCTTTATTAAATTGTGTTTATGTTGTATTATCCTATGCTTTATTAAATTGTATTTATGTTGTTTTATCCTATGTTTTATTAAATTGTATTTATGTTGTTTTATCGTATGCTTTATTAAACTGCATTTATGTTGTTTTATCCTATGCTTTATTAAATTGTATTTATGTTGTTTTATCCTATGCTTTATTAAATTGTATTTATGTTGTTTTATCCTATGCTTTATTAAATTGTGTTTATGTTGTATTATCCTATGCTTTATTAAATTGTATTTATGTTGTTTTATCGTATGCTTTATTAAACTGCATTTATGTTGTTTTATCCTATGCTTTATTAAATTGTATTTATGTTGTTTTATCCTATGCTTTATTAAATTGTATTTATGTTGTTTTATCCTATGTTTTATTAAATTGTATTTATGTTGTTTTATCGTATGCTTTATTAAACTGCATTTATGTTGTTTTATCCTATGCTATATTAAATTTTATTTATGTTGTTTTATCGTATGCTTTATTAAATTGTATTTATGTTGTTTTATCCTATGTTTTATTAAATTGTATTTATGTTGTTTTATCCTATACTTTATTAAATTGTATTTATGTTGTTTTAACTTTTGCTTTATTAAATTGTATTTATGTTGTTTTATCCTATGCTATATTAAATTGTATTTATGTTGTTTTATCCTATGCCTTATTAAATTGTGTTTATGTTGTTTTATCCTATGCTTTATTAAATTGTATTTATGTTGTTTTATCCTATGCTTTATTAAATTGTATTTATGTTGTTTAACTTATGGTTTATTAAATTGTATTTATGTTGTTTTATCCTATGCTTTATTAAATTGTATTTATGTTGTTTTGTCCTATGCTTTATTAAATTGTATTTATGTTGTTTTATCCTATGCTTTATTAAATTGTATTTATGTTGTTTTATCCTATGCTTTATTAAATTGTGTTTATGTTGTATTATCCTATGCTTTATTAAATTGTATTTATGTTGTTTTATCCTATGTTTTATTAAATTGTATTTATGTTGTTTTATCGTATGCTTTATTAAACTGCATTTATGTTGTTTTATCCTATGCTTTATTAAATTGTATTTATGTTGTTTTATCCTATGTTTTATTGAATTCTATTTATGTTGTTTTATCCAATGCTTTATTAAATTGTATTTATGTTGTTTTAACCCATGCTTCATTAAATTGTATTTATGTTCTTTTATCCTATGCTTTATTAAATTGTATTTATGTTGTTTTAACCTATGCTTTATTAAATTGTATTTATGTTGTTTTATCCTATGCTTTATTAAATTGTATTTATGTTGTTTTATCCTATGCTTTATTAAATTGTATTCATGTTGTTTTAACCTATGTTTTATTAAATTGTGTTTATGTTGTTTTATCCTATGCTTTATTAAATTGTGTTTATGTTGTTTTATCGTATGCTTTATTAAACTGCATTTATGTTGTTTTATCCTATGCTTTATTAAATTGTATTTATGTTGTTTTATCCTATGCTTTATTAAATTGTATTTATGTTGTTTTATCCTATGTTTTATTAAATTGTATTTATGTTGTTTTATCGTATGCTTTATTAAACTGCATTTATGTTGTTTTATCCTATGCTATATTAAATTGTATTTATGTTGTTTTATCGTATGCTTTATTAAATTGTATTTATGTTGTTTTATCCTATGTTTTATTAAATTGTATTTATGTTGTTTTATCCTATACTTTATTAAATTGTATTTATGTTGTTTTAACCTTTGCTTTATTAAATTGTATTTATGTTGTTTTATCCTATGCTATATTAAATTGTATTTATGTTGTTTTATCCTATACTTTATTAAATTGTATTTATGTTGTTTTAACTTATGCTTTATTAAATTGTATTTATGTTGTTTTATCCTATGCTATATTAAATTGTATTTATGTTGTTTTATCCTATGCTTTATTAAATTGTGTTTATGTTGTTTTATCCTATGCTTTATTAAATTGTATTTATGTTGTTTTATCCTATGCTTTATTAAATTGTATTTATGTTGTTTAACCTATGGTTTATTAAATTGTATTTATGTTGTTTTAACCTATGCTTTATTAAATTGTATTTATGTTGTTTTAACCTATGCTTTATTAAATTGTATTTATGTTGTTTTATCCTATGCTTTATTAAATTGTATTTATGTTGTTTTAACCTATGCTTTATTAAATTGTATTTATGTTGTTTTATCCTATACTTTATTAAATTGTATTTATGTTGTTTTAACTTATGCTTTATTAAATTGTATTTATGTTGTTTTATCCTATGCTATATTAAATTGTATTTATGTTGTTTTATCCTATGCTTTATTAAATTGTGTTTATGTTTTTTTATCCTATGCTTTATTAAATTGTATTTATGTTGTTTTATCCTATGCTTTATTAAATTGTGTTTATGTTATTTTATACTATGCTTTATTAAATTGTATTTATGTTGTTTTATCCTATGCTTTATTAAATTGTGTTTATGTTGTTTTATCCTATGCTTTATTAAATTGTATTTATGTTGTTTTATCCTATGCTTTATTAAATTGTGTTTATGATGTTTTATCCTATGCTTTATTAAATGGTATTTATGTTGTTTTATCCTATGCTTTATTAAATTGTGTTTATGTTATTTTATCCTATGCTTTATTAAATTGTATTTATATTGTTTTATCCTATGCTTTATTAAAATGTGTTTATGTTGTTTTATCCTATGCTTTATTAAATTGTATTTATGTTGTTTTATCCTATGCTTTATTAAATTGTGTTTATGTTGTTTTATCCTATGCTTTATTAAATGGTATTTATGTTGTTTTATCCTATGCTTTATTAACTTGTATTTATGTTGTTTTAACCTATGCTTTATTAAATTGTATTTATGTTGTTTTATCCTATGCTTTATTAAATTGTATTTATGTTGTTTTATCCTATGCTTTATTAAATTGTATTTATGTTGTTTTAACCTATGCTTTATTAAATTGTATTTATGTTGTTTTAACCTATGCTTTATTAAATTGTATTTATGTTGTTTTATCCTATGCTTTATTAAATTGTATTTATGTTGTTTTATCCTATGCTTTATTAAATTGTATTTATGTTGTTTTATCCTATGTTTTATTAAATTGTATTTATGTTGTTTTATCCTATGTTTTATTAAATTGTATTTATGTTGTTTTATCGTATGCTTTATTAAACTGCATTTATGTTGTTTTATCCTATGCTTTATTAAATTGTATTTATGTTGTTTTATCGTATGCTTTATTAAATTGTATTTATGTTGTTTTATCCTATGTTTTATTAAATTGTATTTATGTTGTTTTATCCTATACTTTATTAAATTGTATTTATGTTGTTTTATCCTATGCTTTATTAAATTGTATTTATGTTGTTTTGTCCTATGCTTTATTAAATTGTATTTATGTTGTTTTATCCTATGCTTTATTAAATTGTATTTATGTTGTTTTATCCTATGCTTTATTAAATTGTGTTTATGTTGTATTATCCTATGCTTTATTAAATTGTATTTATGTTGTTTTATCCTATGTTTTATTAAATTGTATTTATGTTGTTTTATCGTATGCTTTATTAAACTGCATTTATGTTGTTTTATCCTATGCTTTATTAAATTGTATTTATGTTGTTTTATCCTATGTTTTATTGAATTCTATTTATGTTGTTTTATCCAATGCTTTATTAAATTGTATTTATGTTGTTTTAACCCATGCTTCATTAAATTGTATTTATGTTCTTTTATCCTATGCTTTATTAAATTGTATTTATGTTGTTTTAACCTATGCTTTATTAAATTGTATTTATGTTGTTTTATCCTATGCTTTATTAAATTGTATTTATGTTGTTTTATCCTATGCTTTATTAAATTGTATTCATGTTGTTTTAACCTATGCTTTATTAAATTGTGTTTATGTTGTTTTATATTATGCTTTATTAAATTGTGTTTATGTTGTATTATCCTATGCTTTATTAAATTGTATTTATGTTGTTTTATCCTATGTTTTATTAAATTGTATTTATGTTGTTTTATCGTATGCTTTATTAAACTGCATTTATGTTGTTTTATCCTATGCTTTATTAAATTGTATTTATGTTGTTTTATCCTATGCTTTATTAAATTGTATTTATGTTGTTTTATCCTATGCTTTATTAAATTGTATTCATGTTGTTTTAACCTATGCTTTATTAAATTGTGTTTATGTTGTTTTATCCTATGCTTTATTAAATTGTGTTTATGTTGTTTTATCGTATGCTTTATTAAACTGCATTTATGTTGTTTTATCCTATGCTTTATTAAATTGTATTTATGTTGTTTTATCCTATGCTTTATTAAATTGTATTTATGTTGTTTTATCCTATGTTTTATTAAATTGTATTTATGTTGTTTTATCGTATGCTTTATTAAACTGCATTTATGTTGTTTTATCCTATGCTATATTAAATTGTATTTATGTTGTTTTATCGTATGCTTTATTAAATTGTATTTATGTTGTTTTATCCTATGTTTTATTAAATTGTATTTATGTTGTTTTATCCTATACTTTATTAAATTGTATTTATGTTGTTTTAACCTTTGCTTTATTAAATTGTATTTATGTTGTTTTATCCTATGCTATATTAAATTGTATTTATGTTGTTTTATCCTATACTTTATTAAATTGTATTTATGTTGTTTTAACTTATGCTTTATTAAATTGTATTTATGTTGTTTTATCCTATGCTATATTAAATTGTATTTATGTTGTTTTATCCTATGCTTTATTAAATTGTGTTTATGTTGTTTTATCCTATGCTTTATTAAATTGTATTTATGTTGTTTTATCCTATGCTTTATTAAATTGTATTTATGTTGTTTAACCTATGGTTTATTAAATTGTATTTATGTTGTTTTAACCTATGCTTTATTAAATTGTATTTATGTTGTTTTAACCTATGCTTTATTAAATTGTATTTATGTTGTTTTATCCTATGCTTTATTAAATTGTATTTATGTTGTTTTAACCTATGCTTTATTAAATTGTATTTATGTTGTTTTATCCTATACTTTATTAAATTGTATTTATGTTGTTTTAACTTATGCTTTATTAAATTGTATTTATGTTGTTTTATCCTATGCTATATTAAATTGTATTTATGTTGTTTTATCCTATGCTTTATTAAATTGTGTTTATGTTTTTTTATCCTATGCTTTATTAAATTGTATTTATGTTGTTTTATCCTATGCTTTATTAAATTGTGTTTATGTTATTTTATACTATGCTTTATTAAATTGTATTTATGTTGTTTTATCCTATGCTTTATTAAATTGTGTTTATGTTGTTTTATCCTATGCTTTATTAAATTGTATTTATGTTGTTTTATCCTATGCTTTATTAAATTGTGTTTATGATGTTTTATCCTATGCTTTATTAAATGGTATTTATGTTGTTTTATCCTATGCTTTATTAAATTGTGTTTATGTTATTTTATCGTATGCTTTATTAAATTGTATTTATATTGTTTTATCCTATGCTTTATTAAAATGTGTTTATGTTGTTTTATCCTATGCTTTATTAAATTGTATTTATGTTGTTTTATCCTATGCTTTATTAAATTGTGTTTATGTTGTTTTATCCTATGCCTTATTAAATGGTATTTATGTTGTTTTATCCTATGCTTTATTAACTTGTATTTATGTTGTTTTAACCTATGCTTTATTAAATTGTATTTATGTTGTTTTATCCTATGCTTTATTAAATTGTATTTATGTTGTTTTATCCTATGCTTTATTAAATTGTATTTATGTTGTTTTATCCTATGCTTTATTAAATTGTATTTATGTTGTTTTAACCTATGCTTTATTAAATTGTATTTATGTTGTTTTAACCTATGCTTTATTAAATTGTATTTATGTTGTTTTATCCTATGCTTTATTAAATTGTATTTATGTTGTTTTATCCTATGCTTTATTAAATTGTATTTATGTTGTTTTATCCTATGTTTTATTAAATTGTATTTATGTTGTTTTATCCTATGTTTTATTAAATTGTATTTATGTTGTTTTATCGTATGCTTTATTAAACTGCATTTATGTTGTTTTATCCTATGCTTTATTAAATTGTATTTATGTTGTTTTATCGTATGCTTTATTAAATTGTATTTATGTTGTTTTATCCTATGTTTTATTAAATTGTATTTATGTTGTTTTATCCTATACTTTATTAAATTGTATTTATGTTGTTTTATCCTATGCTTTATTAAATTGTATTTATGTTGTTTTGTCCTATGCTTTATTAAATTGTATTTATGTTGTTTTATCCTATGCTTTATTAAATTGTATTTATGTTGTTTTATCCTATGCTTTATTAAATTGTGTTTATGTTGTATTATCCTATGCTTTATTAAATTGTATTTATGTTGTTTTATCCTATGTTTTATTAAATTGTATTTATGTTGTTTTATCGTATGCTTTATTAAACTGCATTTATGTTGTTTTATCCTATGCTTTATTAAATTGTATTTATGTTGTTTTATCCTATGTTTTATTGAATTCTATTTATGTTGTTTTATCCAATGCTTTATTAAATTGTATTTATGTTGTTTTAACCCATGCTTCATTAAATTGTATTTATGTTCTTTTATCCTATGCTTTATTAAATTGTATTTATGTTGTTTTAACCTATGCTTTATTAAATTGTATTTATGTTGTTTTATCCTATGCTTTATTAAATTGTATTTATGTTGTTTTATCCTATGCTTTATTAAATTGTATTCATGTTGTTTTAACCTATGCTTTATTAAATTGTGTTTACGTTGTTTTATATTATGCTTTATTAAATTGTGTTTATGTTGTATTATCCTATGCTTTATTAAATTGTATTTATGTTGTTTTATCCTATGTTTTATTAAATTGTATTTATGTTGTTTTATCGTATGCTTTATTAAACTGCATTTATGTTGTTTTATCCTATGCTTTATTAAATTGTATTTATGTTGTTTTATCCTATGCTTTATTAAATTGTATTTATGTTGTTTTATCCTATGTTTTATTAAATTGTATTTATGTTGTTTTATCGTATGCTTTATTAAACTGCATTTATGTTGTTTTATCCTATGCTTTATTAAATTGTATTTATGTTGTTTTATCCTATGCTTTATTAAATTGTATTTATGTTGTTTAATCCTATGTTTTATTAAATTGTATTTATGTTGTTTTATCGTATGCTTTATTAAACTGCATTTATGTTGTTTTATCCTATGCTTTATTAAATTGTATTTATGTTGTTTTATCGTATGCTTTATTAAATTGTATTTATGTTGTTTTATCCTATGTTTTATTAAATTGTATTTATGTTGTTTTATCCTACACTTTATTAAATTGTATTTATGTTGTTTTAACCTTTGCTTTATTAAATTGTATTTATGTTGTTTTATCCTATGCTATATTAAATTGTATTTATGTTGTTTTATCCTATGCCTTATTAAATTGTGTTTATGTTGTTTTATCCTATGCTTTATTAAATTGTATTCATGTTGTTTTATCCTATGCTTTATTAAATTGTATTTATGTTGTTTTATCCTATGCTTTATTAAATTGTATTTATGTTGTTTTATCCTATGCTTTATTAAATTGTATTCATGTTGTTTTAACCTATGCTTTATTAAATTGTGTTTACGTTGTTTTATATTATGCTTTATTAAATTGTGTTTATGTTGTATTATCCTATGCTTTATTAAATTGTATTTATGTTGTTTTATCCTATGTTTTATTAAATTGTATTTATGTTGTTTTATCGTATGCTTTATTAAACTGCATTTATGTTGTTTTATCCTATGCTTTATTAAATTGTATTTATGTTGTTTTATCCTATGCTTTATTAAATTGTATTTATGTTGTTTTATCCTATGTTTTATTAAATTGTATTTATGTTGTTTTATCGTATGCTTTATTAAACTGCATTTATGTTGTTTTATCCTATGCTTTATTAAATTGTATTTATGTTGTTTTATCCTATGCTTTATTAAATTGTATTTATGTTGTTTAATCCTATGTTTTATTAAATTGTATTTATGTTGTTTTATCGTATGCTTTATTAAACTGCATTTATGTTGTTTTATCCTATGCTTTATTAAATTGTATTTATGTTGTTTTATCGTATGCTTTATTAAATTGTATTTATGTTGTTTTATCCTATGTTTTATTAAATTGTATTTATGTTGTTTTATCCTACACTTTATTAAATTGTATTTATGTTGTTTTAACCTTTGCTTTATTAAATTGTATTTATGTTGTTTTATCCTATGCTATATTAAATTGTATTTATGTTGTTTTATCCTATGCCTTATTAAATTGTGTTTATGTTGTTTTATCCTATGCTTTATTAAATTGTATTCATGTTGTTTTATCCTATGCTTTATTAAATTGTATTTATGTTGTTTAACCTATGGTTTATTAAATTGTATTTATGTTGTTTTAACCTATGCTTTATTAAATTGTATTTATGTTGTTTTAACCTATGCTTTATTAAATTGTATTTATGTTGTTTTATCCTATGCTTTATTAAATTGTATTTATGTTGTTTTAACCTATGCTTTATTAAATTGTATTTATGTTGTTTTATCCTATACTTTATTAAATTGTATTTATGTTGTTTTAACTTATGCTTTATTAAATTGTATTTATGTTGTTTTATCCTATGCTATATTAAATTGTATTTATGTTGTTTTATCCTATGCTTTATTAAATTGTATTTATGTTGTTTTATCCTATGCTTTATTAAATTGTGTTCATGTTATTTTATCCTATGCTTTATTAAATTGTGTTTATGTTGTATTATCCTATGTTTTTTTATATTGTATTTATGTTGTTTTATCCTATGTTTTATTAAATTGTATTTATGTTGTTTTATCGTATGCTTTATTAAACTTCATTTATGTTGTTTTATCCTATGCTTTATTAAATTCTTTTTATGTTGTTTTATCCTATGCTTTATTAAATTGTATTTATGTTGTTTTATCCTATGTTTTATTAAATTGTATTTATGTTGTTTTATCGTATGCTTTATTAAACTGCATTTATGTTGTTTTATCCTATGCTTTATTAAATTGTATTTATGTTGTTTTATCCTATGCTTTATTAAATTGTATTTATGTTGTTTAATCCTATGTTTTATTAAATTGTATTTATGTTGTTTTATCGTATGCTTTATTAAACTGCATTTATGTTGTTTTATCCTATGCTTTATTAAATTGTATTTATGTTGTTTTATCGTATGCTTTATTAAATTGTATTTATGTTGTTTTATCCTATGTTTTATTAAATTGTATTTATGTTGTTTTATCCTATACTTTATTAAATTGTATTTATGTTGTTTTAACCTTTGCTTTATTAAATTGTATTTATGTTGTTTTATCCTATGCTATATTAAATTGTATTTATGTTGTTTTATCCTATGCCTTATTAAATTGTGTTTATGTTGTTTTATCCTATGCTTTATTAAATTGTATTTATGTTGTTTTATCCTATGCTTTATTAAATTGTATTTATGTTGTTTAACTTATGGTTTATTAAATTGTATTTATGTTGTTTTAACCTATGCTTTATTAAATTGTATTTATGTTGTTTTAACCTATGCTTTATTAAATTGTATTTATGTTGTTTTATCCTATGCTTTATTAAATTGTATTTATGTTGTTTTATCCTATGCTATATTAAATTGTATTTATGTTGTTTTATCCTATGCTTTATTAAATTGTGTTTATGTTGTTTTATCCTATGCTTTATTAAATTGTATTTATGTTGTTTTATCCTATGCTTTATTAAATTGTGTTCATGTTGTTTTATCCTATGCTTTATTAAATGGTATTTAGGTTGTTTTATCCTATGCTTTATTAAATTGTATTTATGTTGTTTTAACCTATGCTTTATTAAATTGTATTTATGTTGTTTTATCCTATGCTTTATTAAATTGTATTCATGTTGTTTTAACCTATGCTTTATTAAACTGTATTTATGTTGTTTTATCCTATGCTTTATTAAATTTTATTTATGTTGTTTTATCCTATGCTTTATTAAATTGTATTTATGTTGTTTTAACCTATGCTTTATTAAATTGTATTTATGTTGTTTTATCCTATGCTTTATTAAATTGTATTTATGTTGTTTTATCCTATGTTTAATTAAATTGTATTTATGTTGTTTTATCGTATGCTTTATTAAACTGCATTTATGTTGTTTTATCCTATGCTTTATTAAATTGTATTTATGTTGTTTTATCGTATGCTTTATTAAATTGTATTTATGTTGTTTTATCCTATGTTTTATTAAATTGTAGTTATGTTGTTTTATCCTATACTTTATTAAATTGTATTTATGTTGTTTTATCCTATGCTTTATTAAATTGTATTTATGTTGTTTTGTCCTATGCTTTATTAAATTGTATTTATGTTGTTTTATCCTATGCTTTATTAAATTGTATTTATGTTGTTTTATCCTATGCTTTATTAAATTGTGTTTATGTTGTATTATCCTATGCTTTATTAAATTGTATTTATGTTGTTTTATCCTATGTTTTATTAAATTGTATTTATGTTGTTTTATCGTATGCTTTATTAAACTGCATTTATGTTGTTTTATCCTATGCTTTATTAAATTGTATTTATGTTGTTTTATCCTATGTTTTATTGAATTCTATTTATGTTGTTTTATCCAATGCTTTATTAAATTGTATTTATGTTGTTTTAACCCATGCTTCATTAAATTGTATTTATGTTCTTTTATCCTATGCTTTATTAAATTGTATTTATGTTGTTTTAACCTATGCTTTATTAAATTGTATTTATGTTGTTTTATCCTATGCTTTATTAAATTGTATTTATGTTGTTTTATCCTATGCTTTATTAAATTGTATTCATGTTGTTTTAACCTATGCTTTATTAAATTGTATTTATGTTGTTTTATCCTATGCTTTATTAAATTGTGTTTATGTTGTATTATCCTATGCTTTATTAAATTGTATTTATGTTGTTTTATCCTATGTTTTATTAAATTGTATTTATGTTGTTTTATCGTATGCTTTATTAAACTGCATTTATGTTGTTTTATCCTATGCTTTATTAAATTGTATTTATGTTGTTTTATCGTATGCTTTATTAAATTGTATTTATGTTGTTTTAACCTATGTTTTATTAAATTGTATTTATGTTGTTTTATCCTATACTTTATTAAATTGTATTTATGTTGTTTTAACCTATGCTTTATTAAATTGTATTTATGTTGTTCTATCCTATGCTATATTAAATTGTATTTATGTTGTTTTATCCTATGCTTTATTAAATTGTATTTATGTGGTTTTATCCTATGATTTATTAAATTGTATTTATGTTGTTTTATCCTATGCTTTATTAAATTGTATTTATGTTGTTTTAACCCATGCTTTATTAAATTGTATTTATGTTGTTTTATCCTATGCTTTAGTAAATTGTATTTATGTTGTTTTGTCCTATGCTTTATTAAATTGTATTTATGTTGTTTTATCCTATGCTTTATTAAATTGTATTTATGTTGTTTTATCCTATGTTTTATTAAATTGTATTTATGTTGTTTTATCGTATGCTTTATTAAACTGCATTTATGTTGTTTTATCCTATGCTTTATTAAATTGTATTTATGTTGTTTTATCGTATGCTTTATTAAATTGTATTTATGTTGTTTTATCCTATGTTTTATTAAATTGTATTTATGTTGTTTTATCCTCTACTTTATTAAATTGTATTTATGTTGTTTTAACCTATGCTTTATTAAATTGTATTTATGTTGTTTTATCCTATGCTATATTAAATTGTATTTATGTTGTTTTATCCTATGCCTTATTAAATTGTGTTTATGTTGTTTTATCCTATGCTTTATTAAATTGTATTTATGTTGTTTTATCCTATGCTTTATTAAATTGTATTTATGTTGTTTAACCTATGCTTTATTAAATTGTATTTATGTTGTTTTAACCTATGCTTTATTAAATTGTATTTATGTTGTTTTAACCTATGCTTTATTAAATTATATTTATGTTGTTTTATCCTATGCTTTATTAAATTGTATTTATGTTGTTTTAACCAATGCTTTATTAAATTGTATTTATGTGGTTTTATCCTATACTTTATTAAATTGTAGTTATGTTGTTGTAACCTATGCTTTATTAAATTGTATTTATGTTGTTTTATCCTATGCTATATTAAATTGTATTTATGTTGTTTTATCCTATACTTTATTAAATTGTATTTATGTTGTTTTAACCTATGCTTTATTAAATTGTATTTATGTTGTTTTATCCTATGCTATATTAAATTGTATTTATGTTGTTTTATCCTATGCTTTATTAAATTGTGTTTATGTTGTTTTATCCTATGCTTTATTAAATTGTATTTATGTTGTTTTATCCTATGCTTTATTAAATTGTGTTTATGTTGTTTTATCCTATGCTTTATTAAAGTGTATTTATGTTGTTTTATCCTATGCTTTATTAAATTGTGTTTATGTTTTTTTATCCTATGCTTTATTAAATGGTATTTATGTTGTTTTATCCTATGCATTATTAAATTGAATTTATGTTGTTTTATCCTATGCTTTATTAAATTGTGTTTATGTTATGTTATCCTATGCTTTATTAAATTGTATTTATGTTGTTTTATCCTATGCTTTATTAAATTGTGTTTATGTTGTTTTATCCTATGCTTTATTAAATGGTATTTATGTTGTTTTATCCTATGCTTTATCAAATTGTATTTATGTTGTTTTAACCTATGCTTTATTAAATTGTATTTATGTTGTTTTATCCTATGCTTTATTAAATTGTATTTATGTTGTTTTATCCTATGCTTTATTAAATTGTGTTTATGTTGTTTTATCCTATGCTTTATTAAATTGTATTTATGTTGTTTTAACCCATGCTTCATTAAATTGTATTTATGTTGTTTTATCCTATGCTTCATTAAATTGTATTTATGTTCTTTTATCCTATGCTTTATTAAATTGTATTTATGTTGTTTTATCCTATGCTTTATTAAATTGTATTTATGTTGTTTTAACCTATGCTTTATTAAATGGTATTTATGTTGTTTTATCATATGCTTTATTAAATTGTATTTATGTTGTTTTATCCTATGCTTTATTAAATTGTGTTTATGTTGTTTTAACCTATCCTTTATTAAATTGTATTTATGTTGTTTTATCCTATGCTTTATTAAATTGTGTTTATGTTTTTTTATCCTATGCTTTATTAAATGGTATTTATGTTGTTTTATCCTATGCTTTATTAAATTGTATTTATGTTGTTTTATCCTATGCTTTATTAAATTGTGTTTATGTTATTTTATCCTATGCTTTATTAAATTGTATTTATGTTGTTTTATCCTCTACTTTATTAAATTGTATTTATGTTGTTTTAACCTATGCTTTATTAAATTGTATTTATGTTGTTTTATCCTATGCTATATTAAATTGTATTTATGTTGTTTTATCCTATGCCTTATTAAATTGTGTTTATGTTGTTTTATCCTATGCTTTATTAAATTGTATTTATGTTGTTTTAACCTATGCTTTATTAAATTGTATTTATGTTGTTTTAACCTATGCTTTATTAAATTGTATTTATGTTGTTTTATCCTATGCTATATTAAATTGTATTTATGTTGTTTTATCCTATACTTTATTAAATTGTATTTATGTTGTTTTATCGTATGCTTTATTAAACTGCATTTATGTTGTTTTATCCTATGCTTTATTAAATTGTATTTATGTTGTTTTATCGTATGCTTTATTAAATTGTATTTATGTTGTTTTATCCTATGTTTTATTAAATTGTATTTATGTTGTTTTATCCTCTACTTTATTAAATTGTATTTATGTTGTTTTAACCTATGCTTTATTAAATTGTATTTATGTTGTTTTATCCTATGCTATATTAAATTGTATTTATGTTGTTTTATCCTATGCCTTATTAAATTGTGTTTATGTTGTTTTATCCTATGCTTTAATAAATTGTATTTATGTTGTTTTAACCTATGCTTTATTAAATTGTATTTATGTTGTTTTAACCTATGCTTTATTAAATTGTATTTATGTTGTTTTATCCTATGCTATATTAAATTGTATTATGTTGTTTTATCCTATACTTTATTAAATTGTATTTATGTTGTTTTAACCTATGCTTTATTAAATTGTATTTATGTTGTTTTATCCTATGCTATATTAATTTGTATTTATGTTGTTTTATCCTATGCTTTAATAAATTGTGTTTATGTTATTTTATCCTATGCTTTATTAAATTGTATTTATGTTGTTTTATCCTATGCTTTATTAAATTGTGTTTATGTTGTTTTATCCAATGCTTTATTAAATTGTATTTATGTTGTTTTATCCTATGCTTTATTAAATTGTGTTTATGTTTTTTTATCCTATGCTTTATTAAATGGTATTTATGTTGTTTTATCCTATGCTTTATTAAATTGTATTTATGTTGTTTTATCCTATGCTTTATTAAATTGTGTTTATGTTATTTTATCCTATGCTTTATTAAATTGTATTTATGTTGTTTTATCCTATGCTTTATTAAATTGTATTTATGTTGTTTTATCCTATGCTTTATTAAATTGTATTTATGTTGTTTTATCCTATGCTTTATTAAATTGTGTTTATGTTGTTTTATCCTATGCTTTATTAAATGGTATTTATGTTGTTTTATCCTATGCTTTATTAAATTGTATTTATGTTGTTTTAACCTATGCTTTATTAAATTGTATTTATGTTGTTTTAACCTATGCTTTATTAAATTGTATTTATGTTGTTTTATCCTATGCTTTATTAAATTGTATTTATTTTGTTTTAACCTATGCTTTATTAAATTGTTTTTATGTTGTTTTATCCTATGCTTTATTAAATTGTATTTATGTTGTTTTATCCTATGCTTTATTAAATTGTATTTATGTTGTTTTAACCCATGCTTCATTAAATTGTATTTATGTTGTTTTATCCTATGCTTCATTAAATTGTATTTATGTTGTTTTATCCTATGCTTCATTAAATTGTATTTATGTGGTTTTATCCTATGCTTTATTAAATTGTATTTATGTTGTTTTATCTATTGCTTTATTAAGTTGTATTTATGTGGTTTTATCCTATGATTTATTAAATTGTATTTATGTTCTTTTATCCTATGCTTTATTAAATTGTATTTATGCTGTTTTAACCCATGCTTTATTAAATTGTATTTATGTTGTTTTATCCTATGCTTTAGTAAATTGTATTTATGTTGTTTTGTCCTATGCTTTATTAAATTGTATTTATGTTGTTTTATCCTATGCTTTATTAAATTGTATTTATGTTGTTTTATCCTATGCTTTATTAAATTGTATTTATGTTGTTTTATCCTATGTTTTATTAAATTGTATTTATGTTGTTTTATCGTATGCTTTATTAAACTGCATTTATGTTGTTTTATCCTCTGCTTTATTAAATTGTATTTATGTTGTTTTATCGTATGCTTTATTAAATTGTATTTATGTTGTTTTATCCTATGTTTTATTAAATTGTATTTATGTTGTTTTATCCTCTACTTTATTAAATTGTATTTATGTTGTTTTATCCTCTACTTTATTAAATTGTATTTATGTTGTTTTATCCTATGCTATATTAAATTGTATTTATGTTGTTTTATCCTATGCCTTATTAAATTGTGTTTATGTTGTTTTATCCTATGCTTTATTAAATTGTATTTATGTTGTTTTATCCTATGCTTTATTAAATTGTATTTATGTTGTTTAACCTATGCTTTATTAAATTGTATTTATGTTGTTTTCACCTATGCTTTATTAAATTGTATTTATGTTGTTTTAACCTATGCTTTATTAAATTATATTTATGTTGTTTTATCCTATGCTTTATTAAATTGTATTTATGTTGTTTTAACCTATGCTTTATTAAATTGTATTTATGTTGTTTTATCCTATACTTTATTAAATTGTAGTTATGTTGTTTTAACCTATGCTTTATTAAATTGTATTTATGTTGTTTTATCCTATGCTATATTAAATTGTATTTATGTTGTTTTATCCTATACTTTATTAAATTGTATTTATGTTGTTTTAACCTATGCTTTATTAAATTGTATTTATGTTGTTTTATCCTATGCTATATTAATTTGTATTTATGTTGTTTTATCCTATGCTTTAATAAATTGTGTTTATGTTGTTTTATCCTATGCTTTATTAAATTGTATTTATGTTGTTTTATCCTATGCTTTATTAAATTGTGTTTATGTTGTTTTATCCTATGCTTTATTAAATTGTATTTATGTTGTTTTATCCTATGCTTTATTAAATTGTGTTTATGTTTTTTTATCCTATGCTTTATTAAATGGTATTTATGTTGTTTTATCCTATGCTTTATTAAATTGTATTTATGTTGTTTTATCCTATGCTTTATTAAATTGTGTTTATGTTATTTTATCCTATGCTTTATTAAATTGTATTTATGTTGTTTTATCCTATGCTTTATTAAATTGTGTTTATGTTGTTTTATCCTATGCTTTATTAAATTGTATTTATGTTGTTTTATCCTATGCTTTATTAAATTGTGTTTATGTTGTTTTATCCTATGCTTTATTAAATGGTATTTATGTTGTTTTATCCTATGCTTTATTAAATTGTATTTATGTTGTTTTAACCTATGCTTTATTAAATTGTATTTATGTTGTTTTATCCTATGCTTTATTAAATTGTATTCATGTTGTTTTAACCTATGCTTTATTAAACTGTATTTATGTTGTTTTATCCTTTGCTTTATTAAATTTTATTTATGTTTTTTTATCCTATGCTTTATTAAATTGTATTTATGTTGTTTTAACCTATGCTTTATTAAATTGTATTTATGTTGTTTTAACCTATGCTTTATTAAATTGTATTTATGTTGTTTTATCCTATGCTTTATTAAATTGTATTTATTTTGTTTTAACCTATGCTTTATTAAATTGTTTTTATGTTGTTTTATCCTATGCTTTATTAAATTGTATTTATGTTGTTTTATCCTATGCTTTATTAAATTGTATTTATGTTGTTTTAACCCATGCTTCATTAAATTGTATTTATGTTGTTTTATCCTATGCTTCATTAAATTGTATTTATGTTCTTTTATCCTATGCTTTATTAAATTGTATTTATGTTGTTTTATCCTATGGTTTATTAAATTGTATTTATGTTGTTTTAACCTATGCTTTATTAAATTGTATTTATGTTGTTTTAACCTATGCTTTATTAAATGGTATTTATGTTGTTTTATCATATGCTTTATTAAATTGTATTTATGTTGTTTTATCCTATGCTTTATTAAATTGTATTTATGTTGTTTTAACCTATCCTTTATTAAATTGTATTTATGTTGTTTTAACCTATGCTTTATTAAATTGTATTTATGTTGTTTTAACCTATGCTTTATTAAATTGTATTTATGTTGTTTTATCCTATGCTTTATTAAATTGTATGTATGTTGTTTTAACCTATGCTTTATTAAATTGTATTTATGTTGTTTTATCCTATACTTTATTAAATTGTATTTATGTTGTTTTAACCTATGCTTTATTAAATTGTATTTATGTTGTTTTATCCTATGCTATATTAAATTGTATTTATGTTGTTTTATCCTATGCTTTATTAAATTGTGTTTATGTTGTTTTATCTTATGCTTTATTAAATTGTATTTATGTTGTTTTATCCTATGATTTATTAAATTGTATTTATGTTGTTTTAACCTATGCTTTATTAAATTGTATATATGTTGTTTTAACCTATGCTTTATTAAATTGTATTTATGTTGTTTTATCCTATGCTTTATTAAATTGTATTTATGTTGTTTTATCCTATGCTTTATTAAATTGTGTTTATGTTATTTTATCCTATGCTTTATTAAATTGTATTTATGTTGTTTTATCCTATGCTTTATTAAATTGTGTTTATGTTGTTTTATCCTATGATTTATTAAATTATATTTATGTTGTTTTATCCTATGCTTTATTAAATTGTGTTTTTGTTGTTTTATCCTATGATTTATTAAATTATATTTATGTTGTTTTATCCTATGCTTTATTAAATTGTGTTTATGTTGTTTTATCCTATGCTTTATTAAATGGTATTTATGTTGTTTTATCCTATGCTTTATTAAATTGTATTTATGTTGTTTTAACCTATGCTTTATTAAACTTCATTTATGTTGTTTTATCCTATGTTTTATTAAATTCTATTTATGTTGTTTTATCCTATGTTTTATTGAATTCTATTTATGTTGTTTTATCCTATGCTTTATTAAATTGTATTTATGTTGTTTTAACCCATGCTTCATTAAATTGTATTTATGTTGTTTTATCCTATGCTTCACTAAATTGTATTTATGTTCTTTTATCCTATGCTTTATTAAATTGTATTTATGTTGTTTTAACCTATGCTTTATTAAATTGTATTTATGTTGTTTTATCCTATGCTTTATTAAATTGTATTTATGTTGTTTTATCCTATGCTTTATTAAATTGTATTCATGTTGTTTTAACCTATGCTTTATTAAACTGTATTTTTTTTGTTTTATCCTTTGCTTTATTAAATTTTATTTATGTTTTTTTATCCTATGCTTTATTAAATTGTATTTATGTTGTTTTAACCTATGCTTTATTAAATTGTATTTATGTTGTTTTAACCTATGCTTTATTAAATTGTATTTATGTTGTTTTATCCTATGCTATATTAAATTGTATTTATTTTGTTTTAACCTATGCTTTATTAAATTGTTTTATGTTGTTTTATCCTATGCTTTATTAAATTGTATTTATGTTGTTTTATCCTATGCTTTATTAAATTGTATTTATGTTGTTTTAACCCATGCTTCATTAAATTGTATTTATGTTGTTTTATCCTATGCTTCATTAAATTGTATTTATGTTCTTTTATCCTATGCTTTATTAAATTGTATTTATGTTGTTTTATCCTATGCTTTATTAAATTGTATTTATGTTGTTTTAACCTATGCTTTATTAAATTGTATTTATGTTGTTTTAACCTATGCTTTATTAAATGGTATTTATGTTGTTTTATGATATGCTTTATTAAATTGTATTTATGTTGTTTAAATCCTATGCTTTATTAAATTGTATTTATGTTGTTTTAACCTATCCTTTATTAAATTGTATTTATGTTGTTTTAACCTATGCTTTATTAAATTGTGTTTATGTTGTTTTAACCTATGCTTTATTAAATTGTATTTATGTTGTTTTAACCTATGCTTTATTAAATTGTATTTATGTTGTTTTAACCTATGCTTTATTAAATGGTATTTATGTTGTTTTATGATATGCTTTATTAAATTGTATTTATGTTGTTTAAATCCTATGCTTTATTAAATTGTATTTATGTTGTTTTAACCTATCCTTTATTAAATTGTATTTATGTTGTTTTAACCTATGCTTTATTAAATTGTATTTATGTTGTTTTATCCTATGCTTTATTAAATTGTATTTATGTTGTTTTAACCTATGCTTTATTAAATTGTATTTATGTTGTTTTATCCTATACTTTATTAAATTGTATTTATGTTGTTTTAACCTATGCTTTATTAAATTGTATTTATGTTGTTTTATCCTATGCTATATTAAATTGTATTTATGTTGTTTTATCCTATGCTTTATTAAATTGTGTTTATGTTGTTTTATCTTATGCTTTATTAAATTGTATTTATGTTGTTTTATCCTATGATTTATTAAATTGTATTTATGTTGTTTTAACCCATGCTTTATTAAATTGTATTTATGTTGTTTTAACCTATGCTTTATTAAATTGTATTTATGTTGTTTTATCCTATGCTTTATTAAATTGTATTTATGTTGTTTTATCCTATGCTTTATTAAATTGTGTTTATGTTATTTTATCCTATGCTTTATTAAATTGTATTTATGTTGTTTTATCCTATGCTTTATTAAATTGTGTTTATGTTGTTTTATCCTATGATTTATTAAATTATATTTATGTTGTTTTATCCTATGCTTTATTAAATTGTGTTTATGTTGTTTTATCCTATGATTTATTAAATTATATTTATGTTGTTTTATCCTATGCTTTATTAAATTGTGTTTATGTTGTTTTATCCTATGCTTTATTAAATGGTATTTATGTTGTTTTATCCTATGCTTTATTAAATTGTATTTATGTTGTTTTAACCTATGCTTTATTAAACTTCATTTATGTTGTTTTATCCTATGTTTTATTAAATTCTATTTATGTTGTTTTATCCTATGTTTTATTGAATTCTATTTATGTTGTTTTATCATATGCTTTATTAAATTGTATTTATGTTGTTTTAACCCATGCTTCATTAAATTGTATTTATGTTGTTTTATCCTATGCTTCATTAAATTGTATTTATGTTCTTTTATCCTATGCTTTATTAAATTGTATTTATGTTGTTTTAACCTATGCTTTATTAAATTGTATTTATGTTGTTTTATCCTATGCTTTATTAAATTGTATTTATGTTGTTTTATCCTATGCTTTATTAAATTGTATTCATGTTGTTTTAACCTATGCTTTATTAAACTGTATTTTTGTTGTTTTATCCTTTGCTTTATTAAATTTTATTTATGTTTTTTTATCCTATGCTTTATTAAATTGTATTTATGTTGTTTTAACCTATGCTTTATTAAATTGTATTTATGTTGTTTTAACCTATGCTTTATTAAATTGTATTTATGTTGTTTTATCCTATGCTATATTAAATTGTATTTATTTTGTTTTAACCTATGCTTTATTAAATTGTTTTATGTTGTTTTATCCTATGCTTTATTAAATTGTATTTATGTTGTTTTAACCTATGCTTTATTAAATTGTATTTATGTTGTTTTATCCTATGCTATATTAAATTGTATTTATGTTGTTTTATCCTATGCTTTATTAAATTGAGTTTATGTTGTTTTAACCTATGCTTTATTAAATTGTATTTATGTTGTTTTAACCTATGCTTTATTAAATTGTATTTATGTTGTTTTAACCTATGCTTTATTAAATGGTATTTATGTTGTTTTATGATATGCTTTATTAAATTGTATTTATGTTGTTTAAATCCTATGCTTTATTAAATTGTATTTATGTTGTTTTAACCTATCCTTTATTAAATTGTATTTATGTTGTTTTAACCTATGCTTTATTAAATTGTATTTATGTTGTTTTATCCTATGCTTTATTAAATTGTATTTATGTTGTTTTAACCTATGCTTTATTAAATTGTATTTATGTTGTTTTATCCTATACTTTATTAAATTGTATTTATGTTGTTTTAACCTATGCTTTATTAAATTGTATTTATGTTGTTTTATCCTATGCTATATTAAATTGTATTTATGTTGTTTTATCCTATGCTTTATTAAATTGTGTTTATGTTGTTTTAACCTATGCTTTATTAAATTGTATTTATGTTGTTTTAACCTATGCTTTATTAAATTGTATTTATGTTGTTTTATCCTATGCTTTATTAAATTGTATTTATGTTGTTTTATCCTATGCTTTATTAAATTGTGTTTATGTTATTTTATCCTATGCTTTATTAAATAGTTTTTATGTTGTTTTATCCTATGCTTTATTAAATTGTGTTTATGTTGTTTTATCCTATGATTTATTAAATTATATTTATGTTGTTTTATCCTATGCTTTATTAAATTGTGTTTATGTTGTTTTATCCTATGCTTTATTAAATGGTATTTATGTTGTTTTATCCTATGCTTTATTAGATTGTATTTATGTCATTTTAACCTATGCTTTATTAAACTTCATTTATGTTGTTTTATCCTATGTTTTATTAAATTCTATTTATGTTGTTTTATCCTATGTTTTATTGAATTCTATTTATGTTGTTTTATCCTATGCTTTATTAAATTGTATTTATGTTGTTTTAACCCATGCTTCATTAAATTGTATTTATGTTGTTTTATCCTATGCTTCCTTAAATTGTATTTATGTTCTTTTATCCTATGCTTTATTAAATTGTATTTATGTTGTTTTAACCTATGCTTTATTAAATTGTATTTATGTTGTTTTATCCTATGCTTTATTAAATTGTATTTATGTTGTTTTATCCTATGCTTTATTAAATTGTATTCATGTTGTTTTAACCTATGCTTTATTAAACTGTATTTATGTTGTTTTATCCTATGCTTTATTAAATTTTATTTATGTTGTTTTATCCTATGCTTTATTAAATTGTATTTATGTTGTTTTAACCTATGCTTTATTAAATTGTATTTATGTTGTTTTAACCTATGCTTTATTAAATTGTATTTATGTTGTTTTATCCTATGCTTTATTAAATTGTATTTATGTTGTTTTAACCTATGCTTTATTGAATTGTATTTTTGTTGTTTTATCCTATACTTTATTAAATTGTATTTATGTTGTTTTAACCTATGCTTTATTAAATTGCATTTATGTTGTTTTATCCTATGTTTTATTAAATTGTATTTATGTTGTTTTATCCTATGCTTTATTAAATTGTATTTATGTGGTTTTATCCTATGCTTTATTAAATTGTATTTATGTTGTTTTATCCTATGCTTTATTAAATTGCATCTATCTTGTTTTATCCTATGCTTTATTAAATTGTATTTATGTTGTTTTATCCTATGCTTTATTAAATTGTATTTATGTGGTTTTATCCTATGCTTTATTAAATTGTATTTATGTTGTTTTATCCTATGCTTTATTAAATTGTATTTATGTTGTTTTATCCTATGCTTTATTAAATTGTGTTTATGTTGTATTATCCTATGCTTTATTAAATTGTATTTATGTTGTTTTATCCTATGTTTTATTAAATTGTATTTATGTTGTTTTATCGTATGCTTTATTAAACTGCATTTATGTTGTTTTATCCTATGCTTTATTAAATTGTATTTATGTTGTTTTATCCTATGTTTTATTGAATTCTATTTATGTTGTTTTATCCAATGCTTTATTAAATTGTATTTATGTTGTTTTAACCCATGCTTCATTAAATTGTATTTATGTTCTTTTATCCTATGCTTTATTAAATTGTATTTATGTTGTTTTAACCTATGCTTTATTAAATTGTATTTATGTTGTTTTATCCTATGCTTTATTAAATTGTATTGATGTTGTTTTATCCTATGCTTTATTAAATTGTATTCATGTTGTTTTAACCTATGCTTTATTAAATTGTATTTATGTTGTTTTATCCTATGCTTTATTAAATTGTGTTTATGTTGTATTATCCTATGCTTTATTAAATTGTATTTATGTTGTTTTATCCTATGTTTTATTAAATTGTATTTATGTTGTTTTATCCTATGCTTTATTAAATTGTATTTATGTTGTTTAACCTATGCTTTATTAAATTGTATTTATGTTGTTTTAACCTATGCTTTATTAAATTGTATTTATGTTGTTTTAACCTATGCTTTATTAAATTATATTTATGTTGTTTTATCCTATGCTTTATTAATTTGTATTTATGTTGTTTTAACCTATGCTTTATTAAATTGTTTTTATGTTGTTTTATCCTATACTTTATTAAATTGTAGTTATGTTGTTTTAACCTATGCTTTATTAAATTGTATTTATGTTGTTTTATCCTATGCTTTATTAAATTGTATTTATGTTGTTTTAACCCATGCTTCATTAAACTGTATTTATGTTGTTTTATCCTATGCTTCATTAAATTGTATTTATGTTCTTTTATCCTATGCTTTATTAAATTGTATTTATGTTGTTTTATCCTATGCTTTATTAAATTGTATTTATGTTGTTTTAACCTATGCTTTATTAAATTGTATTTATGTTGTTTTAACCTATGCTTTATTAAATGGTATTTATGTTGTTTTATCATATGCTTTATTAAATTGTATTTATGTTGTTTTATCCTATGCTTTATTAAATTGTATTTATGTTGTTTTAACCTATCCTTTATTAAATTGTATTTATGTTGTTTTAACCTATGCTTTATTAAATTGTATTTATGTTGTTTTATCCTATGCTATACTAAATTGTATTTATGTTGTTTTATCCTATGCTTTATTAAATTGTGTTTATGTTGTTTTATCTTATGCTTTATTAAATTGTATTTATGTTGTTTTATCCTATGATTTATTAAATTGTATTTATGTTGTTTTAACCTATGCTTTATTAAATTGTATTTATGTTGTTTTAACCTATGCTTTATTAAATTGTATTTATGTTGTTTTATCCTATGCTTTATTAAATTGTATTTATGTTGTTTTATCCTATGCTTTATTAAATTGTGTTTCTGTTATTTTATCCTATGCTTTATTAAATTGTATTTATGTTGTTTTATCCTATGCTTTATTAAATTGTGTTTATGTTGTTTTATCCTATGATTTATTAAATTATATTTATGTTGTTTTATCCTATGCTTTATTAAATTGTGTTTATGTTGTTTTATCCTATGCTTTATTAAATGGTATTTATGTTGTTTTATCCTATGCTTTATTAAATTGTATTTATGTTGTTTTAACCTATGCTTTATTAAACTTCATTTATGTTGTTTTATCCTATGTTTTATTAAATTCTATTTATGTTGTTTTATCCTATGTTTTATTGAATTCTATTTATGTTGTTTTATCCTATGCTTTATTAAATTGTATTTATGTTGTTTTAACCCATGCTTCATTAAATTGTATTTATGTTGTTTTATCCTATGCTTCATTAAATTGTATTTATGTTCTTTTATCCTATGCTTTATTAAATTGTATTTATGTTGTTTTATCCTATGCTTTATTAAATTGTATTTATTTTGTTTTAACCTATGCTTTATTAAATTGTTTTTATGTTGTTTTATCCTATGCTTTATTAAATTGTATTTATGTTGTTTTATCCTATGCTTTATTTAATTGTATTTATGTTGTTTTAACCCATGCTTCATTAAACTGTATTTATGTTGTTTTATCCCATGCTTCATTAAATTGTATTTATGTTCTTTTATCCTATGCTTTATTAAATTGTATTTATGTTGTTTTATCCTATGCTTTATTAAATTGTATTTATGTTGTTTTAACCTATGCTTTATTAAATTGTATTTATGTTGTTTTAACCTATGCTTTATTAAATGGTATTTATGTTGTTTTATCATATGCTTTATTAAATTGTATTTATGTTGTTTTATCCTATGCTTTATTAAATTGTATTTATGTTGTTTTAACCTATCCTTTATTAAATTGTATTTATGTTGTTTTAACCTATGCTTTATTAAATTGTATTTATGTTGTTTTAACCTATGCTTTATTAAATTGTATTTATGTTGTTTTATCCTATGCTTTATTAAATTGTATTTATGTTGTTTTAACCTATGCTTTATTAAATTGTATTTATGTTGTTTTATCCTATACTTTATTAAATTGTATTTATGTTGTTTTAACCTATGCTTTATTAAATTGTATTTATGTTGTTTTATCCTATGCTATATTAAATTGTATTTATGTTGTTTTATCCTATGCTTTATTAAATTGTGTTTATGTTGTTTCATCTTATGCTTTATTAAATTGTATTTATGTTGTTTTATCCTATGATTTATTAAATTGTATTTATGTTGTTTTAACCTATGCTTTATTAAATTGTATTTATGTTGTTTTAACCTATGCTTTATTAAATTGTATTTATGTTGTTTTATCCTATGCTTTATTAAATTGTATTTATGTTGTTTTATCCTATGCTTTATTAAATTGTGTTTATGTTATTTTATCCTATGCTTTATTAAATTGTATTTATGTTGTTTTATCCTATGCTTTATTAAATTGTGTTCATGTTGTTTTATCCTATGATTTATTAAATTATATTTATGTTGTTTTATCCTATGCTTTATTAAATTGTGTTTATGTTGTTTTATCCTATGCTTTATTAAATTGTATTTATGTTGTTTTAACCTATGCTTTATTAAACTTCATTTATGTTGTTTTATCCTATGTTTTATTAAATTCTATTTATGTTGTTTTATCCTATGTTTTATTGAATTCTATTTATGTTGTTTTATCCTATGCTTTATTAAATTGTATTTATGTTGTTTTAACCCATGCTTCATTAAATTGTATTTATGTTGTTTTATCCTATGCTTCATTAAATTGTATTTATGTTCTTTTATCCTATGCTTTATTAAATTGTATTTATGTTGTTTTAACCTATGCTTTATTAAATTGTATTTATGTTGTTTTATCCTATGCTTTATTAAATTGTATTTATGTTGTTTTATCCTATGCTTTATTAAATTGTATTCATGTTGTTTTAACCTATGCTTTATTAAATTGTATTTATGTTGTTTTATTCTATGCTTTATTAAATTGTATTCATGTTGTTTTAACCTATGCTTTATTAAACTGTATTTTTGTTGTTTTATCCTTTGCTTTATTAAATTTTATTTATGTTTTTTTATCCTATGCTTTATTAAATTGTATTTATGTTGTTTTAACCTATGCTTTATTAAATTGTATTTATGTTGTTTTAACCTATGCTTTATTAAATTGTATTTATGTTGTTTTATCCTATGCTATATTAAATTGTATTTATTTTGTTTTAACCTATGCTTTATTAAATTGTTTTATGTTGTTTTATCCTATGCTTTATTAAATTGTATTTATGTTGTTTTATCCTATGCTTTATTAAATTGTATTTATGATGTTTTATCCTATGCTTTATTAAATTGTATTTATGTTGTTTTATCCTATGCTTCATTAAATTGTATTTATGTTGTTTTATCCTATGCTTCATTAAATTGTATTTATGTTGTTTTATCCTATGCTTTATTAAATTGTATTTATGTTGTTTTAACCTATGCTTTATTAAATTGTATTTATGTTGTTTTAACCTATGCTTTATTAAATGGTATTTATGTTGTTTTATCATATGCTTTATTAAATTGTATTTATGTTGTTTTATCCTATGCTTTATTAAATTGTATTTATGTTGTTTTAACCTATCCTTTATTAAATTGTATTTATGTTGTTTTAACCTATGCTTTATTAAATTGTATTTATGTTGTTTTAACCTATGCTTTATTAAATTGTATTTATGTTGTTTTATCCTATGCTTTATTAAATTGTATTTATGTTGTTTTAACCTATGCTTTATTAAATTGTATTTATGTTGTTTTATCCTATACTTTATTAAATTGTATTTATGTTGTTTTAACCTATGCTTTATTAAATTGTATTTATGTTGTTTTATCCTATGCTATATTAAATTGTATTTATGTTGTTTTATCCTATGCTTTATTAAATTGTGTTTATGTTGTTTCATCTTATGCTTTATTAAATTGTATTTATGTTGTTTTATCCTATGATTTATTAAATTGTATTTATGTTGTTTTAACCTATGCTTTATTAAATTGTATTTATGTTGTTTTAACCTATGCTTTATTAAATTGTATTTATGTTGTTTTATCCTATGCTTTATTAAATTGTATTTATGTTGTTTTATCCTATGCTTTATTAAATTGTGTTTATGTTATTTTATCCTATGCTTTATTAAATTGTATTTATGTTGTTTTATCCTATGCTTTATTAAATTGTGTTTATGTTGTTTTATCCTATGATTTATTAAATTATATTTATGTTGTTTTATCCTATGCTTTATTAAATTGTGTTTATGTTGTTTTATCCTATGCTTTATTAAATTGTATTTATGTTGTTTTAACCTATGCTTTATTAAACTTCATTTATGTTGTTTTATCCTATGTTTTATTAAATTCTATTTATGTTGTTTTATCCTATGTTTTATTGAATTCTATTTATGTTGTTTTATCCTATGCTTTATTAAATTGTATTTATGTTGTTTTAACCCATGCTTCATTAAATTGTATTTATGTTGTTTTATCCTATGCTTCATTAAATTGTATTTATGTTCTTTTATCTTATGCTTTATTAAATTGTATTTATGTTGTTTTAACCTATGCTTTATTAAATTGTATTTATGTTGTTTTATCCTATGCTTTATTAAATTGTATTTATGTTGTTTTATCCTATGCTTTATTAAATTGTATTCATGTTGTTTTAACCTATGCTTTATTAAATTGTATTTATGTTGTTTTATCCTATGCTTTATTAAATTGTATTCATGTTGTTTTAACCTATGCTTTATTAAACTGTATTTTTGTTGTTTTATCCTTTGCTTTATTAAATTTTATTTATGTTTTTTTATCCTATGCTTTATTAAATTGTATTTATGTTGTTTTAACCTATGCTTTATTAAATTGTATTTATGTTGTTTTAACCTATGCTTTATTAAATTGTATTTATGTTGTTTTATCCTATGCTATATTAAATTGTATTTATTTTGTTTTAACCTATGCTTTATTAAATTGTTTTATGTTGTTTTATCCTATGCTTTATTAAATTGTATTTATGTTGTTTTATCCTATGCTTTATTAAATTGTATTTATGATGTTTTATCCTATGCTTTATTAAATTGTATTTATGTTGTTTTATCCTATGCTTCATTAAATTGTATTTATGTTGTTTTATCCTATGCTTCATTAAATTGTATTTATGTTGTTTTATCCTATGCTTTATTAAATTGTATTTATGTTGTTTTATCATATGCTTTATTAAATTGTATTTATGTTGTTTTAACCTATGCTTTATTAAATTGTATTTATGTTGTTTTAACCTATTCTTTATTAAATGGTATTTATGTTGTTTAAATCCTATGCTTTATTAAATTGTATTTATGTTGTTTTAACCTATCCTTTATTAAATTGTATGTATGTTGTTTTAACCTATCCTTTATTAAATTGTATTTATGTTGTTTTATCCTATGCTTTATTAAATTGTATTCATGTTGTTTTAACCTATCCTTTATTAAATTGTATTCATGTTGTTTTAACCTATGCTTTATTAAATTGTATTTATGTTGTTTTATCCTATGCTTTATTAAATTGTATTCATGTTGTTTTAACCTATGCTTTATTAAACTGTATTTTTGTTGTTTTATCCTTTGCTTTATTAAATTTTATTTATGTTTTTTTATCCTATGCTTTATTAAATTGTATTTATGTTGTTTTAACCTATGCTTTATTAAATTGTATTTATGTTGTTTTAACCTATGCTTTATTAAATTGTATTTATGTTGTTTTATCCTATGCTATATTAAATTGTATTTATTTTGTTTTAACCTATGCTTTATTAAATTGTTTTATGTTGTTTTATCCTATGCTTTATTAAATTGTATTTATGTTGTTTTATCCTATGCTTTATTAAATTGTATTTATGATGTTTTAACCTATGCTTTATTAAATTGTATTTATGTTGTTTTATCCTATGCTTCATTAAATTGTATTTATGTTGTTTTATCCTATGCTTCATTAAATTGTATTTATGTTGTTTTATCCTATGCTTTATTAAATTGTATTTATGTTGTTTTATCCTATGCTTTATTAAATTGTATTTATGTTGTTTTAACCTATGCTTTATTAAATTGTATTTATGTTGTTTTAACCTATTCTTTATTAAATGGTATTTATGTTGTTTAAATCCTATGCTTTATTAAATTGTATTTATGTTGTTTTAACCTATCCTTTATTAAATTGTATGTATGTTGTTTTAACCTATCCTTTATTAAATTGTATTTATGTTGTTTTATCCTATGCTTTATTAAATTGTATTCATGTTGTTTTAACCTATCCTTTATTAAATTGTATTCATGTTGTTTTAACCTATGCTTTATTAAATTGTATTTATGTTGTTTTATCCTATGCTTTATTAAATTGTATTCATGTTGTTTTAACCTATGCTTTATTAAACTGTATTTTTGTTGTTTTATCCTTTGCTTTATTAAATTTTATTTATGTTTTTTTATCCTATGCTTTATTAAATTGTATTTATGTTGTTTTAACCTATGCTTTATTAAATTGTATTTATGTTGTTTTAACCTATTCTTTATTAAATGGTATTTATGTTGTTTTATCCTATGCTATATTAAATTGTATTTATTTTGTTTTAACCTATGCTTTATTAAATTGTTTTATGTTGTTTTATCCTATGCTTTATTAAATTGTATTTATGTTGTTTTATCCTATGCTTTATTAAATTGTATTTATGATGTTTTATCCTATGCTTTATTAAATTGTATTTATGTTGTTTTATCCTATGCTTCATTAAATTGTATTTATGTTGTTTTATCCTATGCTTCATTAAATTGTATTTATGTTGTTTTATCCTATGCTTTATTAAATTGTATTTATGTTGTTTTATCCTATGCTTTATTAAATTGTATTTATGTTGTTTTAACCTATGCTTTATTAAATTGTATTTATGTTGTTTTAACCTATTCTTTATTAAATGGTATTTATGTTGTTTAAATCCTATGCTTTATTAAATTGTATTTATGTTGTTTTAACCTATCCTTTATTAAATTGTATGTATGTTGTTTTAACCTATCCTTTATTAAATTGTATTTATGTTGTTTTATCCTATGCTTTATTAAATTGTATTTATGTTGTTTTATCCTATGCTTTATTAAATTGTATTTATGTTGTTTTAACCTATGCTTTATTAAATTGTATTTATGTTGTTTTAACCTATTCTTTATTAAATGGTATTTATGTTGTTTAAATCCTATGCTTTATTAAATTGTATTTATGTTGTTTTAACCTATCCTTTATTAAATTGTATGTATGTTGTTTTAACCTATCCTTTATTAAATTGTATTTATGTTGTTTTATCCTATGCTTTATTAAATTGTATTCATGTTGTTTTAACCTATCCTTTATTAAATTGTATTCATGTTGTTTTAACCTATGCTTTATTAAATTGTATTTATGTTGTTTTATCCTATGCTTTATTAAATTGTATTCATGTTGTTTTAACCTATGCTTTATTAAACTGTATTTTTGTTGTTTTATCCTTTGCTTTATTAAATTTTATTTATGTTTTTTTATCCTATGCTTTATTAAATTGTATTTATGTTGTTTTAACCTATGCTTTATTAAATTGTATTTATGTTGTTTTAACCTATGCTTTATTAAATTGTATTTATGTTGTTTTATCCTATGCTATATTAAATTGTATTTATTTTGTTTTAACCTATGCTTTATTAAATTGTTTTATGTTGTTTTATCCTATGCTTTATTAAATTGTATTTATGTTGTTTTATCGTATGCTTTATTAAATTGTATTTATGATGTTTTAACCTATGCTTTATTAAATTGTATTTATGTTGTTTTATCCTATGCTTCATTAAATTGTATTTATGTTGTTTTATCCTATGCTTCATTAAATTGTATTTATGTTGTTTTATCCTATGCTTTATTAAATTGTATTTATGTTGTTTTATCCTATGCTTTATTAAATTGTATTTATGTTGTTTTAACCTATGCTTTATTAAATTGTATTTATGTTGTTTTAACCTATTCTTTATTAAATGGTATTTATGTTGTTTAAATCCTATGCTTTATTAAATTGTATTTATGTTGTTTTAACCTATCCTTTATTAAATTGTATGTATGTTGTTTTAACCTATCCTTTATTAAATTGTATTTATGTTGTTTTATCCTATGCTTTATTAAATTGTATTCATGTTGTTTTAACCTATCCTTTATTAAATTGTATTCATGTTGTTTTAACCTATGCTTTATTAAATTGTATTTATGTTGTTTTATCCTATGCTTTATTAAATTGTATTCATGTTGTTTTAACCTATGCTTTATTAAACTGTATTTTTGTTGTTTTATCCTTTGCTTTATTAAATTTTATTTATGTTTTTTTATCCTATGCTTTATTAAATTGTATTTATGTTGTTTTAACCTATGCTTTTTTAAATTGTATTTATGTTGTTTTAACCTATGCTTTATTAAATTGTATTTATGTTGTTTTATCCTATGCTATATTAAATTGTATTTATTTTGTTTTAACCTATGCTTTATTAAATTGTTTTATGTTGTTTTATCCTATGCTTTATTAAATTGTATTTATGTTGTTTTATCCTATGCTTTATTAAATTGTATTTATGATGTTTTATCCTATGCTTTATTAAATTGTATTTATGTTGTTTTATCCTATGCTTCATTAAATTGTATTTATGTTGTTTTATCCTATGCTTCATTAAATTGTATTTATGTTGTTTTATCCTATGCTTTATTAAATTGTATTTATGTTGTTTTATCCTATGCTTTATTAAATTGTATTTATGTTGTTTTAACCTATGCTTTATTAAATTGTATTTATGTTGTTTGAACCTATTCTTTATTAAATGGTATTTATGTTGTTTAAATCCTATGCTTTATTAAATTGTATTTATGTTGTTTTAACCTATCCTTTATTAAATTGTATTTATGTTGTTTTAACCTATCCTTTATTAAATTGTATTTATGTTCTTTTATCCTATGCTTTATTAAATTGTATTTATGTTGTTTTAACCTATGCTTTATTAAATTGTATTTATGTTGTTTTATCCTATGCTTTATTAAATTGTATTTATGTTGTTTTATCCTATGCTTTATTAAATTGTATTCATGTTGTTTTAACCTATGCTTTATTAAACTGTATTTTTGTTGTTTTATCCTTTGCTTTATTAAATTTTATTTATGTTTTTTTATCCTATGCTTTATTAAATTGTATTTATGTTGTTTTAACCTATGCTTTATTAAATTGTATTTATGTTGTTTTAACCTATGCTTTATTAAATTGTATTTATGTTGTTTTATCCTATGCTATATTAAATTGTATTTATTTTGTTTTAACCTATGCTTTATTAAATTGTTTTATGTTGTTTTATCCTATGCTTTATTAAATTGTATTTATGTTGTTTTATCCTATGCTTTATTAAATTGTATTTATGTTGTTTTAACCCATGCTTCATTAAATTGTATTTATGTTGTTTTATCCTATGCTTCATTAAATTGTATTTATGTTCTTTTATCCTATGCTTTATTAAATTGTATTTATGTTGTTTTATCCTATGCTTTATTAAATTGTATTTATGTTGTTTTAACCTATGCTTTATTAAATTGTATTTATGTTGTTTTAACCTATGCTTTATTAAATGGTATTCATGTTGTTTTATGATATGCTTTATTAAATTGTATTTATGTTGTTTAAATCCTATGCTTTATTAAATTGTATTTATGTTGTTTTAACCTATCCTTTATTAAATTGTATTTATGTTGTTTTAACCTATGCTTTATTAAATTGTATTTATGTTGTTTTATCCTATGCTTTATTAAATTGTATTTATGTTGTTTTAACCTATGCTTTATTAAATTGTATTTATGTTGTTTTATCCTATACTTTATTAAATTGTATTTATGTTGTTTTAACCTATGCTTTATTAAATTGTATTTATGTTGTTTTATCCTATGCTATATTAAATTGTATTTATGTTGTTTTATCCTATGCTTTATTAAATTGTGTTTATGTTGTTTTAACCTATGCTTTATTAAATTGTATTTATGTTGTTTTAACCTATGCTTTATTAAATTGTATTTATGTTGTTTTAACCTATGCTTTATTAAATGGTATTTATGTTGTTTTATGATATGCTTTATTAAATTGTATTTATGTTGTTTAAATCCTATGCTTTATTAAATTGTATTTATGTTGTTTTAACCTATCCTTTATTAAATTGTATTTATGTTGTTTTAACCTATGCTTTATTAAATTGTATTTATGTTGTTTTATCCTATGCTTTATTAAATTGTATTTATGTTGTTTTAACCTATGCTTTATTAAATTGTATTTATGTTGTTTTATCCTATACTTTATTAAATTGTATTTATGTTGTTTTAACCTATGCTTTATTAAATTGTATTTATGTTGTTTTATCCTATGCTATATTAAATTGTATTTATGTTGTTTTATCCTATGCTTTATTAAATTGTGTTTATGTTGTTTTAACCTATGCTTTATTAAATTGTATTTATGTTGTTTTAACCTATGCTTTATTAAATTGTATTTATGTTGTTTTATCCTATGCTTTATTAAATTGTATTTATGTTGTTTTATCCTATGCTTTATTAAATTGTGTTTATGTTATTTTATCCTATGCTTTATTAAATAGTTTTTATGTTGTTTTATCCTATGCTTTATTAAATTGTGTTTATGTTGTTTTATCCTATGATTTATTAAATTATATTTATGTTGTTTTATCCTATGCTTTATTAAATTGTGTTTATGTTGTTTTATCCTATGCTTTATTAAATGGTATTTATGTTGTTTTATCCTATGCTTTATTAAATTGTATTTATGTCATTTTAACCTATGCTTTATTAAACTTCATTTATGTTGTTTTATCCTATGTTTTATTAAATTCTATTTATGTTGTTTTATCCTATGTTTTATTGAATTCTATTTATGTTGTTTTATCCTATGCTTTATTAAATTGTATTTATGTTGTTTTAACCCATGCTTCATTAAATTGTATTTATGTTGTTTTATCCTATGCTTCCTTAAATTGTATTTATGTTCTTTTATCCTATGCTTTATTAAATTGTATTTATGTTGTTTTAACCTATGCTTTATTAAATTGTATTTATGTTGTTTTATCCTATGCTTTATTAAATTGTATTTATGTTGTTTTATCCTATGCTTTATTAAATTGTATTCATGTTGTTTTAACCTATGCTTTATTAAACTGTATTTATGTTGTTTTATCCTATGCTTTATTAAATTTTATTTATGTTGTTTTTTCCTATGCTTTATTAAATTGTATTTATGTTGTTTTAACCTATGCTTTATTAAATTGTATTTATGTTGTTTTAACCTATGCTTTATTAAATTGTATTTATGTTGTTTTATCCTATGCTTTATTAAATTGTATTTATGTTGTTTTAACCTATGCTTTATTGAATTGTATTTTTGTTGTTTTATCCTATACTTTATTAAATTGTATTTATGTTGTTTTAACCTATGCTTTATTAAATTGCATTTATGTTGTTTTATCCTATGTTTTATTAAATTGTATTTATGTTGTTTTATCCTATGCTTTATTAAATTGTATTTATGTGGTTTTATCCTATGCTTTATTAAATTGTATTTATGTTGTTTTATCCTATGCTTTATTAAATTGCATCTATCTTGTTTTATCCTATGCTTTATTAAATTGTATTTATGTTGTTTTATCCTATGCTTTATTAAATTGTATTTATGTGGTTTTATCCTATGCTTTATTAAATTGTATTTATGTTGTTTTATCCTATGCTTTATTAAATTGTATTTATGTTGTTTTATCCTATGCTTTATTAAATTGTGTTTATGTTGTATTATCCTATGCTTTATTAAATTGTATTTATGTTGTTTTATCCTATGTTTTATTAAATTGTATTTATATTGTTTTATCGTATGCTTTATTAAACTGCATTTATGTTGTTTTATCCTATGCTTTATTAAATTGTATTTATGTTGTTTTATCCTATGTTTTATTGAATTCTATTTATGTTGTTTTATCCAATGCTTTATTAAATTGTATTTATGTTGTTTTAACCCATGCTTCATTAAATTGTATTTATGTTCTTTTATCCTATGCTTTATTAAATTGTATTTATGTTGTTTTAACCTATGCTTTATTAAATTGTATTTATGTTGTTTTATCCTATGCTTTATTAAATTGTATTTATGTTGTTTTATCCTATGCTTTATTAAATTGTATTCATGTTGTTTTAACCTATGCTTTATTAAATTGTATTTATGTTGTTTTATCCTATGCTTTATTAAATTGTGTTTATGTTGTATTATCCTATGCTTTATTAAATTGTATTTATGTTGTTTTATCCTATGTTTTATTAAATTGTATTTATATTGTTTTATCGTATGCTTTATTAAACTGCATTTATGTTGTTTTATCCTATGCTTTATTAAATTGTATTTATGTTGTTTTATCCTATGTTTTATTGAATTCTATTTATGTTGTTTTATCCAATGCTTTATTAAATTGTATTTATGTTGTTTTAACCCATGCTTCATTAAATTGTATTTATGTTCTTTTATCCTATGCTTTATTAAATTGTATTTATGTTGTTTTAACCTATGCTTTATTAAATTGTATTTATGTTGTTTTATCCTATGCTTTATTAAATTGTATTTATGTTGTTTTATCCTATGCTTTATTAAATTGTATTCATGTTGTTTTAACCTATGCTTTATTAAATTGTATTTATGTTGTTTTATCCTATGCTTTATTAAATTGTGTTTATGTTGTATTATCCTATGCTTTATTAAATTGTATTTATGTTGTTTTATCCTATGTTTTATTAAATTGTATTTATGTTGTTTTATCCTATGCTTTATTAAATTGTATTTATGTTGTTTAACCTATGCTTTATTAAATTGTATTTATGTTGTTTTAACCTATGCTTTATTAAATTGTATTTATGTTGTTTTAACCTATGCTTTATTAAATTATATTTATGTTGTTTTATCCTATGCTTTATTAAATTGTATTTATGTTGTTTTAACCTATGCTTTATTAAATTGTTTTTATGTTGTTTTATCCTATACTTTATTAAATTGTAGTTATGTTGTTTTAACCTATGCTTTATTAAATTGTATTTATGTTGTTTTATCCTATGCTTTATTAAATTGTATTTATGTTGTTTTAACCCATGCTTCATTAAACTGTATTTATGTTGTTTTATCCTATGCTTCATTAAATTGTATTTATGTTCTTTTATCCTATGCTTTATTAAATTGTATTTATGTTGTTTTATCCTATGCTTTATTAAATTGTATTTATGTTGTTTTAACCTATGCTTTATTAAATTGTATTTATGTTGTTTTAACCTATGCTTTATTAAATGGTATTTATGTTGTTTTATCATATGCTTTATTAAATTGTATTTATGTTGTTTTATCCTATGCTTTATTAAATTGTATTTATGTTGTTTTAACCTATCCTTTATTAAATTGTATTTATGTTGTTTTAACCTATGCTTTATTAAATTGTATTTATGTTGTTTTATCCTATGCTATATTAAATTGTATTTATGTTGTTTTATCCTATGCTTTATTAAATTGTGTTTATGTTGTTTTATCTTATGCTTTATTAAATTGTATTTATGTTGTTTTATCCTATGATTTTTTAAATTGTATTTATGTTGTTTTAACCTATGCTTTATTAAATTGTATTTATGTTGTTTTAACCTATGCTTTATTAAATTGTATTTATGTTGTTTTATCCTATGCTTTATTAAATTGTATTTATGTTGTTTTATCCTATGCTTTATTAAATTGTGTTTCTGTTATTTTATCCTATGCTTTATTAAATTGTATTTATGTTGTTTTATAATATGCTTTATTAAATTGTGTTTATGTTGTTTTATCCTATGCTTTATTAAATGGTATTTATGTTGTTTTATCCTATGCTTTATTAAATTGTATTTATGTTGTTTTAACCTATGCTTTATTAAACTTCATTTATGTTGTTTTATCCTATGTTTTATTAAATTCTATTTATGTTGTTTTATCCTATGCTTTATTAAATTGTATTTATGTTGTTTTAACCCATGCTTCATTAAATTGTATTTATGTTGTTTTATCCTATGCTTCATTAAATTGTATTTATGTTCTTTTATCCTATGCTTTATTAAATTGTATTTATGTTGTTTTATCCTATGCTTTATTAAATTGTATTTATTTTGTTTTAACCTATGCTTTATTAAATTGTTTTTATGTTGTTTTATCCTATGCTTTATTAAATTGTATTTATGTTGTTTTATCCTATGCTTTATTTAATTGTATTTATGTTGTTTTAACCCATGCTTCATTAAACTGTATTTATGTTGTTTTATCCCATGCTTCATTAAATTGTATTTATGTTCTTTTATCCTATGCTTTATTAAATTGTATTTATGTTGTTTTATCCTATGCTTTATTAAATTGTATTTATGTTGTTTTAACCTATGCTTTATTAAATTGTATTTATGTTGTTTTAACCTATGCTTTATTAAATGGTATTTATGTTGTTTTATCATATGCTTTATTAAATTGTATTTATGTTGTTTTATCCTATGCTTTATTAAATTGTATTTATGTTGTTTTAACCTGTCCTTTATTAAATTGTATTTATGTTGTTTTAACCTATGCTTTATTAAATTGTATTTATGTTGTTTTAACCTATGCTTTATTAAATTGTATTTATGTTGTTTTATCCTATGCTTTATTTAATTGTATTTATGTTGTTTTAACCCATGCTTCATTAAACTGTATTTATGTTGTTTTATCCCATGCTTCATTAGATTGTATTTATGTTCTTTTATCCTATGCTTTATTAAATTGTGTTTATGTTATTTTATCCTATGCTTTATTAAATTGTATTTATGTTGTTTTATCCTATGCTTTATTAAATTGTGTTTATGTTGTTTTATCCTATGATTTATTAAATTATATTTATGTTTTTTTATCCTATGCTTTATTAAATTGTGTTTATGTTGTTTTATCCTATGCTTTATTAAATTGTATTTATGTTGTTTTAACCTATGCTTTATTAAACTTCATTTATGTTGTTTTATCCTATGTTTTATTAAATTCTATTTATGTTGTTTTATCCTATGTTTTATTGAATTCTATTTATGTTGTTTTATCCTATGCTTTATTAAATTGTATTTATGTTGTTTTAACCCATGCTTCATTAAATTGTATTTATGTTGTTTTATCCTATGCTTCATTAAATTGTATTTATGTTCTTTTATCCTATGCTTTATTAAATTGTATTTATGTTGTTTTAACCTATGCTTTATTAAATTGTATTTATGTTGTTTTATCCTATGCTTTATTAAATTGTATTTATGTTGTTTTATCCTATGCTTTATTAAATTGTATTCATGTTGTTTTAACCTATGCTTTATTAAATTGTATTTATGTTGTTTTATCCTATGCTTTATTAAATTGTATTCATGTTGTTTTAACCTATGCTTTATTAAACTGTATTTTTGTTGTTTTATCCTTTGCTTTATTAAATTTTATTTATGTTTTTTTATCCTATGCTTTATTAAATTGTATTTATGTTGTTTTAACCTATGCTTTATTAAATTGTATTTATGTTGTTTTAACCTATGCTTTATTAAATTGTATTTATGTTGTTTTATCCTATGCTATATTAAATTGTATTTATTTTGTTTTAACCTATGCTTTATTAAATTGTTTTATGTTGTTTTATCCTATGCTTTATTAAATTGTATTTATGTTGTTTTATCCTATGCTTTATTAAATTGTATTTATGATGTTTTATCCTATGCTTTATTAAATTGTATTTATGTTGTTTTATCTTATGCTTCATTAAATTGTATTTATGTTGTTTTATCCTATGCTTCATTAAATTGTATTTATGTTGTTTTATCCTATGCTTTATTAAATTGTATTTATGTTGTTTTATCCTATGCTTTATTAAATTGTATTCATGTTGTTTTAACCTATGCTTTATTAAACTGTATTTATGTTGTTTTATCCTATGCTTTATTAAATTTTATTTATGTTGTTTTATCCTATGCTTTATTAAATTGTATTTATGTTGTTTTAACCTATGCTTTATTAAATTGTATTTATGTTGTTTTAACCTATGCTTTATTAAATTGTATTTATGTTGTTTTATCCTATGCTTTATTAAATTGTATTTATGTTGTTTTAACCTATGCTTTATTGAATTGTATTTTTGTTGTTTTATCCTATACTTTATTAAATTGTATTTATGTTGTTTTAACCTATGCTTTATTAAATTGCATTTATGTTGTTTTATCCTATGTTTTATTAAATTGTATTTATGTTGTTTTATCCTATGCTTTATTAAATTGTATTTATGTGGTTTTATCCTATGCTTTATTAAATTGTATTTATGTTGTTTTATCCTATGCTTTATTAAATTGCATCTATCTTGTTTTATCCTATGCTTTATTAAATTGTATTTATGTTGTTTTATCCTATGCTTTATTAAATTGTATTTATGTTGTTTTATCCTATGCTTCATTAAATTGTATTTATGTTGTTTTATCCTATGCTTTATTAAATTGTATTTATGTTGTTTTATCCTATGCTTTATTAAATTGTATTCATGTTGTTTTAACCTATGCTTTAATAAACTGTATTTATGTTGTTTTATCCTATGCTTTATTAAATTTTATTTATGTTGTTTTATCCTATGCTTTATTAAATTGTATTTATGTTGTTTTAACCTATGCTTTATTAAATTGTATTTATGTTGTTTTAACCTATGCTTTATTAAATTGTATTTATGTTGTTTTATCCTATGCTTTATTAAATTGTATTTATGTTGTTTTAACCTATGCTTTATTGAATTGTATTTTTGTTGTTTTATCCTATACTTTATTAAATTGTATTTATGTTGTTTTAACCTATGCTTTATTAAATTGCATTTATGTTGTTTTATCCTATGTTTTATTAAATTGTATTTATGTTGTTTTATCCTATGCTTTATTAAATTGTATTTATGTGGTTTTATCCTATGCTTTATTAAATTGTATTTATGTTGTTTTATCCTATGCTTTATTAAATTGCATCTATCTTGTTTTATCCTATGCTTTATTAAATTGTATTTATGTTGTTTTATCCTATGCTTTATTAAATTGTATTTATGTGGTTTTATCCTATGCTTTATTAAATTGTATTTATGTTGTTTTATCCTATGCTTTATTAAATTGTATTTATGTTGTTTTATCCTATGCTTTATTAAATTGTGTTTATGTTGTATTATCCTATGCTTTATTAAATTGTATTTATGTTGTTTTATCCTATGTTTTATTAAATTGTATTTATGTTGTTTTATCGTATGCTTTATTAAACTGCATTTATGTTGTTTTATCCTATGCTTTATTAAATTGTATTTATGTTGTTTTATCCTATGTTTTATTGAATTCTATTTATGTTGTTTTATCCAATGCTTTATTAAATTGTATTTATGTTGTTTTAACCCATGCTTCATTAAATTGTATTTATGTTCTTTTATCCTATGCTTTATTAAATTGTATTTATGTTGTTTTAACCTATGCTTTATTAAATTGTATTTATGTTGTTTTATCCTATGCTTTATTAAATTGTATTTATGTTGTTTTATCCTATGCTTTATTAAATTGTATTCATGTTGTTTTAACCTATGCTTTATTATATTGTATTTATGTTGTTTTATCCTATGCTTTATTAAATTGTGTTTATGTTGTATTATCCTATGCTTTATTAAATTGTATTTATGTTGTTTTATCCTATGTTTTATTAAATTGTATTTATGTTGTTTTATCCTATGCTTTATTAAATTGTATGTATGTTGTTTAACCTATGCTTTATTAAATTGTATTTATGTTGTTTTAACCTATGCTTTATTAAATTGTATTTATGTTGTTTTAACCTATGCTTTATTAAATTATATTTATGTTGTTTTATCCTATGCTTTATTAAATTGTATTTATGTTGTTTTAACCTATGCTTTATTAAATTGTTTTTATGTTGTTTTATCCTATACTTTATTAAATTGTAGTTATGTTGTTTTAACCTATGCTTTATTAAATTGTATTTATGTTGTTTTATCCTATGCTTTATTAAATTGTATTTATGTTGTTTTAACCCATGCTTCATTAAACTGTATTTATGTTGTTTTATCCTATGCTTCATTAAATTGTATTTATGTTCTTTTATCCTATGCTTTATTAAATTGTATTTATGTTGTTTTATCCTATGCTTTATTAAATTGTATTTATGTTGTTTTAACCTATGCTTTATTAAATTGTATTTATGTTGTTTTAACCTATGCTTTATTAAATGGTATTTATGTTGTTTTATCATATGCTTTATTAAATTGTATTTATGTTGTTTTATCCTATGCTTTATTAAATTGTATTTATGTTGTTTTAACCTATCCTTTATTAAATTGTATTTATGTTGTTTTAACCTATGCTTTATTAAATGGTATTTATGTTGTTTTATCCTATGCTATATTAAATTGTATTTATGTTGTTTTATCCTATGCTTTATTAAATTGTGTTTATGTTGTTTTATCTTATGCTTTATTAAATTGTATTTATGTTGTTTTATCCTATGATTTATTAAATTGTATTTATGTTGTTTTAACCTATGCTTTATTAAATTGTATTTATGTTGTTTTAACCTATGCTTTATTAAATTGTATTTATGTTGTTTTATCCTATGCTTTATTAAATTGTATTTATGTTGTTTTATCCTATGCTTTATTAAATTGTGTTTCTGTTATTTTATCCTATGCTTTATTAAATTGTATTTATGTTGTTTTATCCTATGCTTTATTAAATTGTGTTTATGTTGTTTTATCCTATGATTTATTAAATTATATTTATGTTGTTTTATCCTATGCTTTATTAAATTGTGTTTATGTTGTTTTATCCTATGCTTTATTAAATGGTATTTATGTTGTTTTATCCTATGCTTTATTAAATTGTATTTATGTTGTTTTAACCTATGCTTTATTAAACTTCATTTATGTTGTTTTATCCTATGTTTTATTAAATTCTATTTATGTTGTTTTATCCTATGCTTTATTAAATTGTATTTATGTTGTTTTAACCCATGCTTCATTAAATTGTATTTATGTTGTTTTATCCTATGCTTCATTAAATTGTATTTATGTTCTTTTATCCTATGCTTTATTAAATTGTATTTATGTTGTTTTATCCTATGCTTTATTAAATTGTATTTATTTTGTTTTAACCTATGCTTTATTAAATTGTTTTTATGTTGTTTTATCCTATGCTTTATTAAATTGTATTTATGTTGTTTTATCCTATGCTTTATTTAATTGTATTTATGTTGTTTTAACCCATGCTTCATTAAACTGTATTTATGTTGTTTTATCCCATGCTTCATTAAATTGTATTTATGTTCTTTTATCCTATGCTTTATTAAATTGTATTTATGTTGTTTTATCCTATGCTTTATTAAATTGTATTTATGTTGTTTTAACCTATGCTTTATTAAATTGTATTTATGTTGTTTTAACCTATGCTTTATTAAATGGTATTTATGTTGTTTTATCATATGCTTTATTAAATTGTATTTATGTTGTTTTATCCTATGCTTTATTAAATTGTATTTATGTTGTTTTAACCTATCCTTTATTAAATTGTATTTATGTTGTTTTAACCTATGCTTTATTAAATTGTATTTATGTTGTTTTAACCTATGCTTTATTAAATTGTATTTATGTTGTTTTATCCTATGCTTTATTTAATTGTATTTATGTTGTTTTAACCCATGCTTCATTAAACTGTATTTATGTTGTTTTATCCCATGCTTCATTAAATTGTATTTATGTTCTTTTATCCTATGCTTTATTAAATTGTGTTTATGTTATTTTATCCTATGCTTTATTAAATTGTATTTATGTTGTTTTATCCTATGCTTTATTAAATTGTGTTTATGTTGTTTTATCCTATGATTTATTAAATTATATTTATGTTGTTTTATCCTATGCTTTATTAAATTGTGTTTATGTTGTTTTATCCTATGCTTTATTAAATTGTATTTATGTTGTTTTAACCTATGCTTTATTAAACTTCATTTATGTTGTTTTATCCTATGTTTTATTAAATTCTATTTATGTTGTTTTATCCTATGTTTTATTGAATTCTATTTATGTTGTTTTATCCTATGCTTTATTAAATTGTATTTATGTTGTTTTAACCCATGCTTCATTAAATTGTATTTATGTTGTTTTATCCTATGCTTCATTAAATTGTATTTATGTTCTTTTATCCTATGCTTTATTAAATTGTATTTATGTTGTTTTAACCTATGCTTTATTAAATTGTATTTATGTTGTTTTATCCTATGCTTTATTAAATTGTATTTATGTTGTTTTATCCTATGCTTTATTAAATTGTATTCATGTTGTTTTAACCTATGCTTTATTAAATTGTATTTATGTTGTTTTATCCTATGCTTTATTAAATTGTATTCATGTTGTTTTAACCTATGCTTTATTAAACTGTATTTTTGTTGTTTTATCCTTTGCTTTATTAAATTTTATTTATGTTTTTTTATCCTATGCTTTATTAAATTGTATTTATGTTGTTTTAACCTATGCTTTATTAAATTGTATTTATGTTGTTTTAACCTATGCTTTATTAAATTGTATTTATGTTGTTTTATCCTATGCTATATTAAATTGTATTTATTTTGTTTTAACCTATGCTTTATTAAATTGTTTTATGTTGTTTTATCCTATGCTTTATTAAATTGTATTTATGTTGTTTTATCCTATGCTTTATTAAATTGTATTTATGATGTTTTATCCTATGCTTTATTAAATTGTATTTATGTTGTTTTATCCTATGCTTCATTAAATTGTATTTATGTTGTTTTATCCTATGCTTCATTAAATTGTATTTATGTTGTTTTATCCTATGCTTTATTAAATTGTATTTATGTTGTTTTATCCTATGCTTTATTAAATTGTATTTATGTTGTTTTAACCTATGCTTTATTAAATTGTATTTATGTTGTTTTAACCTATCCTTTATTAAATGGTATTTATGTTGTTTAAATCCTATGCTTTATTAAATTGTATTTATGTTGTTTTAACCTATCCTTTATTAAATTGTATGTATGTTGTTTTAACCTATCCTTTATTAAATTGTATTTATGTTGTTTTATCCTATGCTTTATTAAATTGTATTCATGTTGTTTTAACCTATCCTTTATTAAATTGTATTCATGTTGTTTTAACCTATGCTTTATTAAATTGTATTTATGTTGTTTTATCCTATGCTTTATTAAATTGTATTCATGTTGTTTTATCCTATACTTTATTAAATTGTATTTATGTTGTTTTAACCTATGCTTTATTAAATTGTATTTATGTTGTTTTATCCTATGCTATATTAAATTGTATTTATGTTGTTTTATCCTATGCTTTATTAAATTGTGTTTATGTTGTTTTATCTTATGCTTTATTAAATTGTATTTATGTTGTTTTATCCTATGATTTATTAAATTGTATTTATGTTGTTTTATCCTATGCTTTATTAAATTGTGTTTATGTTGTTTTATCTTATGCTTTATTAAATTGTATTTATGTTGTTTTATCCTATGATTTATTAAATTGTATTTATGTTGTTTTATCCTATGCTTTATTAAATTGTGTTTATGTTGTTTTATCCTATGATTTATTAAATTATATTTATGTTGTTTTATCCTATGCTTTATTAAATTGTGTTTATGTTGTTTTATCCTATGCTTTATTAAATGGTATTTATGTTGTTTTATCCTATGCTTTATTAAATTGTATTTATGTTGTTTTAACCTATGCTTTATTAAACTTCATTTATGTTGTTTTATCCTATGTTTTATTAAATTCTATTTATGTTGTTTTATCCTATGTTTTATTGAATTCTATTTATGTTGTTTTATCCTATGCTTTATTAAATTGTATTTATGTTGTTTTAACCCATGCTTCATTAAATTGTATTTATGTTGTTTTATCCTATGCTTCATTAAATTGTATTTATGTTCTTTTATCCTATGCTTTATTAAATTGCATTTATGTTGTTTTAACCTATGCTTTATTAAATTGTATTTATGTTGTTTTATCCTATGCTTTATTAAATTGTATTTATGTTGTTTTATCCTATGCTTTATTAAATTGTATTCATGTTGTTTTAACCTATGCTTTATTAAATTGTATTTATGTTGTTTTATCCTATGCTTTATTAAATTGTATTCATGTTGTTTTAACCTATGCTTTATTAAACTGTATTTTTGTTGTTTTATCCTTTGCTTTATTAAATTTTATTTATGTTGTTTTATCCTATGCTTTATTAAATTGTATTTATGTTGTTTTATCCTATGCTTTATTAAATTGTATTCATGTTGTTTTAACCTATGCTTTATTAAATTGTATTTATGTTGTTTTATCCTATGCTTTATTAAATTGTGTTTATGTTGTTTTATCCTATGATTTATTAAATTATATTTATGTTGTTTTATCCTATGCTTTATTAAATTGTGTTTATGTTGTTTTATCCTATGCTTTATTAAATGGTATTTATGTTGTTTTATCCTATGCTTTATTAAATTGTATTTATGTCGTTTTAACCTATGCTTTATTAAACTTCATTTATGTTGTTTTATCCTATGTTTTATTAAATTCTATTTATGTTGTTTTATCCTATGTTTTATTGAATTCTATTTATGTTGTTTTATCGTATGCTTTATTAAATTGTATTTATGTTGTTTTAACCCATGCTTCATTAAATTGTATTTATGTTGTTTTATCCTATGCTTCATTAAATTGTATTTATGTTGTTTTATCCTATGCTTTATTAAATTGTATTTATGTTGTTTTAACCTATGCTTTATTAAACTTCATTTATGTTGTTTTATCCTATGTTTTATTAAATTCTATTTATGTTGTTTTATCCTATGTTTTATTGAATTCTATTTATGTTGTTTTATCCTATGCTTTATTAAATTGTATTTATGTTGTTTTAACCCATGCTTCATTAAATTGTATTTATGTTGTTTTATCCTATGCTTCATTAAATTGTATTTATGTTCTTTTATCCTATGCTTTATTAAATTGTATTTATGTTGTTTTAACCTATGCTTTATTAAATTGTATTTATGTTGTTTTATCCTATGCTTTATTAAATTGTATTTATGTTGTTTTATCCTATGCTTTATTAAATTGTATTCATGTTGTTTTAAACTATGCTTTATTAAATTGTATTTATGTTGTTTTATCCTATGCTTTATTAAATTGTGTTTATGTTGTTTTATCCTATGATTTATTAAATTATATTTATGTTGTTTTATCCTATGCTTCATTAAATTGTGTTTATGTTGTTTTATCCTATGGTTTATTAAATGGTATTTATGTTGTTTTATCCTATGCTTTATTAAATTGTATTTATGTCGTTTTAACCTATGCTTTATTAAACTTCATTTATGTTGTTTTATCCTATGTTTTATTAAATTCTATTTATGTTGTTTTATCCTATGTTTTATTGAATTCTATTTATGTTGTTTTATCGTATGCTTTATTAAATTGTATTTATGTTGTTTTAACCCATGCTTCATTAAATTGTATTTATGTTGTTTTATCCTATGCTTCATTAAATTGTATTTATGTTGTTTTATCCTATGCTTTATTAAATTGTATTTATGTTGTTTTAACCTATGCTTTATTAAATTGTATTTATGTTGTTTTAACCTATGCTTTATTAAATTGTATTTATGTTGTTTTATCCTATGCTTTATTAAATTGTATTTATGTTGTTTTAACCTATGCTTTATTGAATTGTATTTTTGTTGTTTTATCCTATACTTTATTAAATTGTATTTATGTTGTTTTAACCTATGCTTTATTAAATTTCATTTATGTTGTTTTATCCTATGTTTTATTAAATTGTATTTATGTTGTTTTATCCTATGCTTTATTAAATTGTATTTATGTGGTTTTATCCTATGCTTTATTAAATTGTATTTATGTTGTTTTATCCTATGCTTTATTAAATTGCATCTATCTTGTTTTATCCTATGCTTTATTAAATTGTATTTATGTTGTTTTATCCTATGCTTTATTAAATTGTATTTATGTGGTTTTATCCTATGCTTTATTAAATTGTATTTATGTTGTTTTATCCTATGCTTTATTAAATCGTAATTATGTGGTTTTATCCTATGATTTATTAAATTGTATTTATGTTGTTTTATCCTATGCTTTATAAAATTGTATTTATGTTGTTTTAACCCATGCTTTATTAAATTGTATTTATGTTGTTTTATCCTATGCTTTATTAAATTGTATTTATGTTGTTTTGTCCTATGCTTTATTAAATTGTATTTATGTTGTTTTATCCTATGCTTTATTAAATTGTATTTATGTGGTTTTATCCTATGCTTTATTAAATTGTATTTATGTTGTTTTATCCTATGCTTTATTAAATTGCATCTATCTTGTTTTATCCTATGCTTTATTAAATTGTATTTATGTTGTTTTATCCTATGCTTTATTAAATTGTATTTATGTGGTTTTATCCTATGCTTTATTAAATTGTATTTATGTTGTTTTATCCTATGCTTTATTAAATTGTAATTATGTGGTTTTATCATATGCTTTATTAAATTGTATTTATGTTGTTTTATCCTATGCTTTATTAAATTGTATTTATGTTGTTTTATCCTATGCTTTATTAAATTGTGTTTATGTTATTTTATCCTATGCTTTATTAAATTGTATTTATGTTGTTTTATCCTATGCTTTATTAAATTGTGTTTATGTTGTTTTATCCTATGATTTATTAAATTATATTTATGTTGTTTTATCCTATGCTTTATTAAATTGTGTTTATGTTGTTTTATCCTATGCTTTATTAAATGGTATTTATGTTGTTTTATCCTATGCTTTATTAAATTGTATTTATGTTGTTTTAACCTATGCTTTATTAAACTTCATTTATGTTGTTTTATCCTATGTTTTATTAAATTCTATTTATGTTGTTTTATCCTATGTTTTATTGAATTCTATTTATGTTGTTTTATCCTATGCTTTATTAAATTGTATTTATGTTGTTTTAACCCATGCTTCATTAAATTGTATTTATGTTGTTTTATCCTATGCTTCATTAAATTGTATTTATGTTCTTTTATCCTATGCTTTATTAAATTGTATTTATGTTGTTTTAACCTATGCTTTATTAAATTGTATTTATGTTGTTTTATCCTATGCTTTATTAAATTGTATTTATGTTGTTTTATCCTATGCTTCATTAAATTGTATTTATGTTGTTTTATCCTATGCTTTATTAAATTGCATCTATCTTGTTTTATCCTATGCTTTATTAAATTGTATTTATGTTGTTTTATCCTATGCTTTATTAAATTGTGTTTATGTTATTTTATCCTATGCTTTATTAAATTGTATTTATGTTGTTTTGTCCTATGCTTTATTAAATTGTATTTATGTTGTTTTATCCTATGCTTTATTAAATTGTATTCATGTGGTTTTATCCTATGCTTTATTAAATTGTATTTATGTTGTTTTATCCTATGCTTTATTAAATTGTAATTATGTGGTTTTATCCTATGATTTATTAAATTGTATTTATGTTGTTTTATCCTATGCTTTATTAAATTGTATTTATGTTGTTTTAACCCATGCTTTATTAAATTGTATTTATGTTGTTTTATCCTATGCTTTATTAAATTGTATTTATGTTGTTTTATCCTATGCTTTATTAAATTGTGTTTATGTTATTTTATCCAATGCTTTATTAAATTGTATTTATGTTGTTTTATCCTATGCTTTATTAAATTGTGTTTATGTTGTTTTATCCTATGATTTATTAAATTATATTTATGTTGTTTTATCCTATGCTTTATTAAATTGCATCTATCTTGTTTTATCCTATGCTTTATTAAATTGTATTTATGTTGTTTTATCCTATGCTTTATTAAATTGTATTTATGTGGTTTTATCCTATGCTTTATTAAATTGTATTTATGTTGTTTTATCCTATGCTTTATTAAATTGTAATTATGTGGTTTTATCCTATGATTTATTAAATTGTATTTATGTTGTTTTATCCTATGCTTTATTAAATTGTATTTATGTTGTTTTAACCCATGCTTTATTAAATTGTATTTATGTTGTTTTATCCTATGCTTTATTAAATTGTATTTATGTTGTTTTGTCCTATGCTTTATTAAATTGTATTTATGTTGTTTTATCCTATGCTTTATTAAATTGTATTTATGTGGTTTTATCCTATGCTTTATTAAATTGTATTTATGTTGTTTTATCCTATGCTTTATTAAATTGCATCTATCTTGTTTTATCCTATGCTTTATTAAATTGTATTTATGTTGTTTTATCCTATGCTTTATTAAATTGTATTTATGTGGTTTTATCCTATGCTTTATTAAATTGTATTTATGTTGTTTTATCCTATGCTTTATTAAATTGTAATTATGTGGTTTTATCATATGCTTTATTAAATTGTATTTATGTTGTTTTATCCTATGCTTTATTAAATTGTATTTATGTTGTTTTATCCTATGCTTTATTAAATTGTGTTTATGTTATTTTATCCTATGCTTTATTAAATTGTATTTATGTTGTTTTATCCTATGCTTTATTAAATTGTATTTATGTGGTTTTATCCTATGCTTTATTAAATTGTATTTATGTTGTTTTATCCTATGCTTTATTAAATTGTAATTATGTGGTTTTATCCTATGATTTATTAAATTGTATTTATGTTGTTTTATCCTATGCTTTATTAAATTGTATTTATGTTGTTTTAACCCATGCTTTATTAAATTGTATTTATGTTGTTTTATCCTATGCTTTATTAAATTGTATTTATGTTGTTTTGTCCTATGCTTTATTAAATTGTATTTATGTTGTTTTATCCTATGCTTTATTAAATTGTATTTATGTGGTTTTATCCTATGCTTTATTAAATTGTATTTATGTTGTTTTATCCTATGCTTTATTAAATTGCATCTATCTTGTTTTATCCTATGCTTTATTAAATTGTATTTATGTTGTTTTATCCTATGCTTTATTAAATTGTATTTATGTGGTTTTATCCTATGCTTTATTAAATTGTATTTATGTTGTTTTATCCTATGCTTTATTAAATTGTAATTATGTGGTTTTATCCTATGATTTATTAAATTGTATTTATGTTGTTTTATCCTATGCTTTATTAAATTGTATTTATGTTGTTTTAACCCATGCTTTATTAAATTGTATTTATGTTGTTTTATCCTATGCTTTATTAAATTGTATTTATGTTGTTTTGTCCTATGCTTTATTAAATTGTATTTATGTTGTTTTATCCTATGCTTTATTAAATTGTATTTATGTGGTTTTATCCTATGCTTTATTAAATTGTATTTATGTTGTTTTATCCTATGCTTTATTAAATTGCATCTATCTTGTTTTATCCTATGCTTTATTAAATTGTATTTATGTTGTTTTATCCTATGCTTTATTAAATTGTATTTATGTGGTTTTATCCTATGCTTTATTAAATTGTATTTATGTTGTTTTATCCTATGCTTTATTAAATTGTAATTATGTGGTTTTATCATATGCTTTATTAAATTGTATTTATGTTGTTTTATCCTATGCTTTATTAAATTGTATTTATGTTGTTTTATCCTATGCTTTATTAAATTGTGTTTATGTTATTTTATCCTATGCTTTATTAAATTGTATTTATGTTGTTTTATCCTATGCTTTATTAAATTGTGTTTATGTTGTTTTATCCTATGATTTATTAAATTATATTTATGTTGTTTTATCCTATGCTTTATTAAATTGTGTTTATGTTGTTTTATCCTATGCTTTATTAAATGGTATTTATGTTGTTTTATCCTATGCTTTATTAAATTGTATTTATGTTGTTTTAACCTATGCTTTATTAAACTTCATTTATGTTGTTTTATCCTATGTTTTATTAAATTCTATTTATGTTGTTTTATCCTATGCTTTATTAAATTGTATTTATGTTGTTTTATCCTATGCTTTATTAAATTGTATTTATGTTGTTTTATCCTATGCTTTATTAAATTGTGTTTATGTTATTTTATCCTATGCTTTATTAAATTGTATTTATGTTGTTTTATCCTATGCTTTATTAAATTGTGTTTATGTTGTTTTATCCTATGATTTATTAAATTATATTTATGTTGTTTTATCCTATGCTTTATTAAATTGTGTTTATGTTGTTTTATCCTATGCTTTATTAAATGGTATTTATGTTGTTTTATCCTATGCTTTATTAAATTGTATTTATGTTGTTTTAACCTATGCTTTATTAAACTTCATTTATGTTGTTTTATCCTATGTTTTATTAAATTCTATTTATGTTGTTTTATCCTATGTTTTATTGAATTCTATTTATGTTGTTTTATCCTATGCTTTATTAAATTGTATTTATGTTGTTTTAACCCATGCTTCATTAAATTGTATTTATGTTGTTTTATCCTATGCTTCATTAAATTGTATTTATGTTCTTTTATCCTATGCTTTATTAAATTGTATTTATGTTGTTTTAACCTATGCTTTATTAAATTGTATTTATGTTGTTTTATCCTATGCTTTATTAAATTGTATTTATGTTGTTTTATCCTATGCTTCATTAAATTGTATTTATGTTGTTTTATCCTATGCTTTATTAAATTGCATCTATCTTGTTTTATCCTATGCTTTATTAAATTGTATTTATGTGGTTTTATCCTATGCTTTATTAAATTGTATTTATGTTGTTTTGTCCTATGCTTTATTAAATTGTATTTATGTTGTTTTATCCTATGCTTTATTAAATTGTAATTATGTGGTTTTATCCTATGATTTATTAAATTGTATTTATGTTGTTTTATCCTATGCTTTATTAAATTGTATTTATGTTGTTTTAACCCATGCTTTATTAAATTGTATTTATGTTGTTTTATCCTATGCTTTATTAAATTGTATTTATGTTGTTTTGTCCTATGCTTTATTAAATTGTATTTATGTTGTTTTATCCTATGCTTTATTAAATTGTATTTATGTGGTTTTATCCTATGCTTTATTAAATTGTATTTATGTTGTTTTATCCTATGCTTTATTAAATTGCATCTATCTTGTTTTATCCTATGCTTTATTAAATTGTATTTATGTTGTTTTATCCTATGCTTTATTAAATTGTATTTATGTGGTTTTATCCTATGCTTTATTAAATTGTATTTATGTTGTTTTATCCTATGCTTTATTAAATTGTAATTATGTGGTTTTATCATATGATTTATTAAATTGTATTTATGTTGTTTTATCCTATGCTTTATTAAATTGTATTTATGTTGTTTTAACCCATGCTTTATTAAATTGTATTTATGTTGTTTTATCCTATGCTTTATTAAAGTGTATTTATGTTGTTTTGTCCTATGCTTTATTAAATTGTATTTATGTTGTTTTATCCTATGCTTTATTAAATTGTATTTATGTTGTTTTATCCTATGCTTTATTAAATTGTGTTTATGTTGTATTATCCTATGCTTTATTAAATTGTATTTATGTTGTTTTATCCTATGTTTTATTAAATTGTATTTATGTTGTTTTATCGTATGCTTTATTAAACTGCATTTATGTTGTTTTATCCTATGCTTTATTAAATTGTATTTATGTTGTTTTATCCTATGTTTTATTGAATTCTATTTATGTTGTTTTATCCAATGCTTTATTAAATTGTATTTATGTTGTTTTAACCCATGCTTCATTAAATTGTATTTATGTTCTTTTATCCTATGCTTTATTAAATTGTATTTATGTTGTTTTAACCTATGCTTTATTAAATTGTATTTATGTTGTTTTATCCTATGCTTTATTAAATTGTATTTATGTTGTTTTATCCTATGCTTTATTAAATTGTATTCATGTTGTTTTAACCTATGCTTTATTAAATTGTATTTATGTTGTTTTATCCTATGCTTTATTAAATTGTGTTTATGTTGTATTATCCTATGCTTTATTAAATTGTATTTATGTTGTTTTATCCTATGTTTTATTAAATTCTATTTATGTTGTTTTATCGTATGCTTTATTAAACTGCATTCATGTTGTTTTATCCTATGCTTTATTAAATTGTATTTATGTTGTTTTATCCTATGCTTTATTAAATTGTATTTATGTTGTTTTATCCTATGTTTTATTAAATTGTATTTATGTTGTTTTATCTTATGCTTTATTAAACTGCATTTATTTTGTTTTATCCTATGCTTTATTAAATTGTATTTATGTTGTTTTATCGTATGCTTTATTAAATTGTATTTATGTTGTTTTATCCTATGTTTTATTAAATTGTATTTATGTTGTTTTATCCTATACTTTATTAAATTGTATTTATGTTGTTTTAACCTATGCTTTATTAAATTGTATTTATGTTGTTTTATCCTATGCTATATTAAATTGTATTTATGTTGTTTTATCCTATGCTTTATTAAATTGTATTTATGTGGTTTTATCCTATGCTTTATTAAATTGTATTTATGTGGTTTTATCCTATGCTTTATTAAATTGCATCTATCTTGTTTTATCCTATGCTTTATTAAATTGTATTTATGTTGTTTTATCCTATGCTTTATTAAATTGTATTTATGTGGTTTTGTCCTATGATTTATTAAATTGTATTTATGTTGTTTTATCCTATGCTTTATTAAATTGTATTTATGTTGTTTTATCCTATGTTTTATTAAATTGTATTTATGTTGTTTTATCCTATGTTTTATTAAATTGTATTTATGTTGTTTTATCGTATGCTTTATTAAACTGCATTTATGTTGTTTTATCCTATGCTTTATTAAATTGTATTTATGTTGTTTTATCGTATGCTTTATTAAATTGTATTTATGTTGTTTTATCCTATGTTTTATTAAATTGTATTTATGTTGTTTTATCCTATACTTTATTAAATTGTATTTATGTTGTTTTAACCTATGCTTTATTAAATTGTATTTATGTTGTTTTATCCTATGCTATATTAAATTGTATTTATGTTGTTTTATCCTATGCCTTATTAAATTGTGTTTATGTTGTTTTATCCTATGCTTTATTAAATTGTATTTATGTTGTTTTATCCTATGCTTTATTAAATTGTATTTATGTTGTTTAACCTATGCTTTATTAAATTGTATTTATGTTGTTTTAACCTATTCTTTATTAAATTGTATTTATGTTGTTTTAACCTATGCTTTATTAAATTGTATTTATGTTGTTTTATCCTATGCTTTATTAAATTGTATTTATGTTGTTTTAACCTATGCTTTATTAAATTGTATTTATGTTGTTTTATCCTATACTTTATTAAATTGTATTTATGTTGTTTTAACCTATGCTTTATTAAATTGTATTTATGTTGTTTTATCCTATGCTATATTAAATTGTATTTATGTTGTTTTATCCTATGCTTTATTAAATTGTGTTTATGTTGTTTTATCCTATGCTTTATTAAATGGTATTTATGTTGTTTTATCCTATGCTTTATTAAATTGTATTTATGTTGTTTTATCCTATGCTTTATTAAATTGTGTTTATGTTATTTTATCCTATGCTTTATTAAATTGTATTCATGTTGTTTTATCCTATGCTTTATTAAATTGTGTTTATGTTGTTTTATCCTATGCTTTATTAAATTGTATTTATGTTGTTTTGTCCTATGCTTTATTAAATTGTATTTATGTTGTTTTATCCTATGCTTTATTAAATTGTATTTATGTTGTTTTATCCTATGCTTTATTAAATTGTATTTATGTTGTTTTAACCTATGCTTTATTAAATTGTATTTATGTTATTTTATCCTATGCTTTATTAAATTGTATTTATGTGGTTTTGTCCTATGATTTATTAAATTGTATTTATGTTGTTTTATCCTATGCTTTATTAAATTGTATTTATGTTGTTTTATCCTATGTTTTATTAAATTGTATTTATGTTGTTTTATCCTATGTTTTATTAAATTGTATTTATGTTGTTTTATCGTATGCTTTATTAAACTGCATTTATGTTGTTTTATCCTATGCTTTATTAAATTGTATTTATGTTGTTTTATCGTATGCTTTATTAAATTGTATTTATGTTGTTTTATCCTATGTTTTATTAAATTGTATTTATGTTGTTTTATCCTATACTTTATTAAATTGTATTTATGTTGTTTTAACCTATGCTTTATTAAATTGTATTTATGTTGTTTTATCCTATGCTATATTAAATTGTATTTATGTTGTTTTATCATATGCCTTATTAAATTGTGTTTATGTTGTTTTATCGTATGCTTTATTAAACTGCATTTATGTTGTTTTATCCTATGCTTTATTAAATTGTATTTATGTTGTTTTATCGTATGCTTTATTAAATTGTATTTATGTTGTTTTATCCTATGTTTTATTAAATTGTATTTATGTTGTTTTATCCTATACTTTATTAAATTGTATTTATGTTGTTTTAACCTATGCTTTATTAAATTGTATTTATGTTGTTTTATCCTATGCTATATTAAATTGTATTTATGTTGTTTTATCATATGCCTTATTAAATTGTGTTTATGTTGTTTTATCCTATGCTTTATTAAATTGTATTTATGTTGTTTTATCCTATGCTTTATTAAATTGTGTTTATGTTGTTTTATCCTATGATTTATTAAATTATATTTATGTTGTTTTATCCTATGCTTTATTAAATTGTGTTTATGTTGTTTTATCCTATGCTTTATTAAATTGTATTTATGTTGTTTTAACCTATGCTTTATTAAACTTCATTTATGTTGTTTTATCCTATGTTTTATTAAATTCTATTTATGTTGTTTTATCCTATGTTTTATTGAATTCTATTTATGTTGTTTTATCCTATGCTTTATTAAATTGTATTTATGTTGTTTTAACCCATGCTTCATTAAATTGTATTTATGTTGTTTTATCCTATGCTTCATTAAATTGTATTTATGTTCTTTTATCCTATGCTTTATTAAATTGTATTTATGTTGTTTTAACCTATGCTTTATTAAATTGTATTTATGTTGTTTTATCCTATGCTTTATTAAATTGTATTTATGTTGTTTTATCCTATGCTTTATTAAATTGTATTCATGTTGTTTTAACCTATGCTTTATTAAATTGTATTTATGTTGTTTTATCCTATGCTTTATTAAATTGTATTCATGTTGTTTTAACCTATGCTTTATTAAACTGTATTTTTGTTGTTTTATCCTTTGCTTTATTAAATTTTATTTATGTTTTTTTATCCTATGCTTTATTAAATTGTATTTATGTTGTTTTAACCTATGCTTTATTAAATTGTATTTATGTTGTTTTAACCTATGCTTTATTAAATTGTATTTATGTTGTTTTATCCTATGCTATATTAAATTGTATTTATTTTGTTTTAACCTATGCTTTATTAAATTGTTTTATGTTGTTTTATCCTATGCTTTATTAAATTGTATTTATGTTGTTTTATCCTATGCTTTATTAAATTGTATTTATGATGTTTTATCCTATGCTTTATTAAATTGTATTTATGTTGTTTTATCCTATGCTTCATTAAATTGTATTTATGTTGTTTTATCCTATGCTTCATTAAATTGTATTTATGTTGTTTTATCCTATGCTTTATTAAATTGTATTTATGTTGTTTTATCCTATGCTTTATTAAATTGTATTTATGTTGTTTTAACCTATGCTTTATTAAATTGTATTTATGTTGTTTTAACCTATCCTTTATTAAATGGTATTTATGTTGTTTAAATCCTATGCTTTATTAAATTGTATTTATGTTGTTTTAACCTATCCTTTATTAAATTGTATGTATGTTGTTTTAACCTATCCTTTATTAAATTGTATTTATGTTGTTTTATCCTATGCTTTATTAAATTGTATTCATGTTGTTTTAACCTATCCTTTATTAAATTGTATTCATGTTGTTTTAACCTATGCTTTATTAAATTGTATTTATGTTGTTTTATCCTATGCTTTATTAAATTGTATTCATGTTGTTTTATCCTATACTTTATTAAATTGTATTTATGTTGTTTTAACCTATGCTTTATTAAATTGTATTTATGTTGTTTTATCCTATGCTATATTAAATTGTATTTATGTTGTTTTATCCTATGCTTTATTAAATTGTGTTTATGTTGTTTTATCTTATGCTTTATTAAATTGTATTTATGTTGTTTTATCCTATGATTTATTAAATTGTATTTATGTTGTTTTATCCTATGCTTTATTAAATTGTGTTTATGTTGTTTTATCTTATGCTTTATTAAATTGTATTTATGTTGTTTTATCCTATGATTTATTAAATTGTATTTATGTTGTTTTATCCTATGCTTTATTAAATTGTGTTTATGTTGTTTTATCCTATGATTTATTAAATTATATTTATGTTGTTTTATCCTATGCTTTATTAAATTGTGTTTATGTTGTTTTATCCTATGCTTTATTAAATGGTATTTATGTTGTTTTATCCTATGCTTTATTAAATTGTATTTATGTTGTTTTAACCTATGCTTTATTAAACTTCATTTATGTTGTTTTATCCTATGTTTTATTAAATTCTATTTATGTTGTTTTATCCTATGTTTTATTGAATTCTATTTATGTTGTTTTATCCTATGCTTTATTAAATTGTATTTATGTTGTTTTAACCCATGCTTCATTAAATTGTATTTATGTTGTTTTATCCTATGCTTCATTAAATTGTATTTATGTTCTTTTATCCTATGCTTTATTAAATTGCATTTATGTTGTTTTAACCTATGCTTTATTAAATTGTATTTATGTTGTTTTATCCTATGCTTTATTAAATTGTATTTATGTTGTTTTATCCTATGCTTTATTAAATTGTATTCATGTTGTTTTAACCTATGCTTTATTAAATTGTATTTATGTTGTTTTATCCTATGCTTTATTAAATTGTATTCATGTTGTTTTAACCTATGCTTTATTAAACTGTATTTTTGTTGTTTTATCCTTTGCTTTATTAAATTTTATTTATGTTGTTTTATCCTATGCTTTATTAAATTGTATTTATGTTGTTTTATCCTATGCTTTATTAAATTGTATTCATGTTGTTTTAACCTATGCTTTATTAAATTGTATTTATGTTGTTTTATCCTATGCTTTATTAAATTGTGTTTATGTTGTTTTATCCTATGATTTATTAAATTATATTTATGTTGTTTTATCCTATGCTTTATTAAATTGTGTTTATGTTGTTTTATCCTATGCTTTATTAAATGGTATTTATGTTGTTTTATCCTATGCTTTATTAAATTGTATTTATGTCGTTTTAACCTATGCTTTATTAAACTTCATTTATGTTGTTTTATCCTATGTTTTATTAAATTCTATTTATGTTGTTTTATCCTATGTTTTATTGAATTCTATTTATGTTGTTTTATCGTATGCTTTATTAAATTGTATTTATGTTGTTTTAACCCATGCTTCATTAAATTGTATTTATGTTGTTTTATCCTATGCTTCATTAAATTGTATTTATGTTGTTTTATCCTATGCTTTATTAAATTGTATTTATGTTGTTTTAACCTATGCTTTATTAAACTTCATTTATGTTGTTTTATCCTATGTTTTATTAAATTCTATTTATGTTGTTTTATCCTATGTTTTATTGAATTCTATTTATGTTGTTTTATCCTATGCTTTATTAAATTGTATTTATGTTGTTTTAACCCATGCTTCATTAAATTGTATTTATGTTGTTTTATCCTATGCTTCATTAAATTGTATTTATGTTCTTTTATCCTATGCTTTATTAAATTGTATTTATGTTGTTTTAACCTATGCTTTATTAAATTGTATTTATGTTGTTTTATCCTATGCTTTATTAAATTGTATTTATGTTGTTTTATCCTATGCTTTATTAAATTGTATTCATGTTGTTTTAAACTATGCTTTATTAAATTGTATTTATGTTGTTTTATCCTATGCTTTATTAAATTGTGTTTATGTTGTTTTATCCTATGATTTATTAAATTATATTTATGTTGTTTTATCCTATGCTTCATTAAATTGTGTTTATGTTGTTTTATCCTATGGTTTATTAAATGGTATTTATGTTGTTTTATCCTATGCTTTATTAAATTGTATTTATGTCGTTTTAACCTATGCTTTATTAAACTTCATTTATGTTGTTTTATCCTATGTTTTATTAAATTCTATTTATGTTGTTTTATCCTATGTTTTATTGAATTCTATTTATGTTGTTTTATCGTATGCTTTATTAAATTGTATTTATGTTGTTTTAACCCATGCTTCATTAAATTGTATTTATGTTGTTTTATCCTATGCTTCATTAAATTGTATTTATGTTGTTTTATCCTATGCTTTATTAAATTGTATTTATGTTGTTTTAACCTATGCTTTATTAAATTGTATTTATGTTGTTTTAACCTATGCTTTATTAAATTGTATTTATGTTGTTTTATCCTATGCTTTATTAAATTGTATTTATGTTGTTTTAACCTATGCTTTATTGAATTGTATTTTTGTTGTTTTATCCTATACTTTATTAAATTGTATTTATGTTGTTTTAACCTATGCTTTATTAAATTTCATTTATGTTGTTTTATCCTATGTTTTATTAAATTGTATTTATGTTGTTTTATCCTATGCTTTATTAAATTGTATTTATGTGGTTTTATCCTATGCTTTATTAAATTGTATTTATGTTGTTTTATCCTATGCTTTATTAAATTGCATCTATCTTGTTTTATCCTATGCTTTATTAAATTGTATTTATGTTGTTTTATCCTATGCTTTATTAAATTGTATTTATGTGGTTTTATCCTATGCTTTATTAAATTGTATTTATGTTGTTTTATCCTATGCTTTATTAAATCGTAATTATGTGGTTTTATCCTATGATTTATTAAATTGTATTTATGTTGTTTTATCCTATGCTTTATAAAATTGTATTTATGTTGTTTTAACCCATGCTTTATTAAATTGTATTTATGTTGTTTTATCCTATGCTTTATTAAATTGTATTTATGTTGTTTTGTCCTATGCTTTATTAAATTGTATTTATGTTGTTTTATCCTATGCTTTATTAAATTGTATTTATGTGGTTTTATCCTATGCTTTATTAAATTGTATTTATGTTGTTTTATCCTATGCTTTATTAAATTGCATCTATCTTGTTTTATCCTATGCTTTATTAAATTGTATTTATGTTGTTTTATCCTATGCTTTATTAAATTGTATTTATGTGGTTTTATCCTATGCTTTATTAAATTGTATTTATGTTGTTTTATCCTATGCTTTATTAAATTGTAATTATGTGGTTTTATCATATGCTTTATTAAATTGTATTTATGTTGTTTTATCCTATGCTTTATTAAATTGTATTTATGTTGTTTTATCCTATGCTTTATTAAATTGTGTTTATGTTATTTTATCCTATGCTTTATTAAATTGTATTTATGTTGTTTTATCCTATGCTTTATTAAATTGTGTTTATGTTGTTTTATCCTATGATTTATTAAATTATATTTATGTTGTTTTATCCTATGCTTTATTAAATTGTGTTTATGTTGTTTTATCCTATGCTTTATTAAATGGTATTTATGTTGTTTTATCCTATGCTTTATTAAATTGTATTTATGTTGTTTTAACCTATGCTTTATTAAACTTCATTTATGTTGTTTTATCCTATGTTTTATTAAATTCTATTTATGTTGTTTTATCCTATGTTTTATTGAATTCTATTTATGTTGTTTTATCCTATGCTTTATTAAATTGTATTTATGTTGTTTTAACCCATGCTTCATTAAATTGTATTTATGTTGTTTTATCCTATGCTTCATTAAATTGTATTTATGTTCTTTTATCCTATGCTTTATTAAATTGTATTTATGTTGTTTTAACCTATGCTTTATTAAATTGTATTTATGTTGTTTTATCCTATGCTTTATTAAATTGTATTTATGTTGTTTTATCCTATGCTTCATTAAATTGTATTTATGTTGTTTTATCCTATGCTTTATTAAATTGCATCTATCTTGTTTTATCCTATGCTTTATTAAATTGTATTTATGTTGTTTTATCCTATGCTTTATTAAATTGTGTTTATGTTATTTTATCCTATGCTTTATTAAATTGTATTTATGTTGTTTTGTCCTATGCTTTATTAAATTGTATTTATGTTGTTTTATCCTATGCTTTATTAAATTGTATTCATGTGGTTTTATCCTATGCTTTATTAAATTGTATTTATGTTGTTTTATCCTATGCTTTATTAAATTGTAATTATGTGGTTTTATCCTATGATTTATTAAATTGTATTTATGTTGTTTTATCCTATGCTTTATTAAATTGTATTTATGTTGTTTTAACCCATGCTTTATTAAATTGTATTTATGTTGTTTTATCCTATGCTTTATTAAATTGTATTTATGTTGTTTTATCCTATGCTTTATTAAATTGTGTTTATGTTATTTTATCCAATGCTTTATTAAATTGTATTTATGTTGTTTTATCCTATGCTTTATTAAATTGTGTTTATGTTGTTTTATCCTATGATTTATTAAATTATATTTATGTTGTTTTATCCTATGCTTTATTAAATTGCATCTATCTTGTTTTATCCTATGCTTTATTAAATTGTATTTATGTTGTTTTATCCTATGCTTTATTAAATTGTATTTATGTGGTTTTATCCTATGCTTTATTAAATTGTATTTATGTTGTTTTATCCTATGCTTTATTAAATTGTAATTATGTGGTTTTATCCTATGATTTATTAAATTGTATTTATGTTGTTTTATCCTATGCTTTATTAAATTGTATTTATGTTGTTTTAACCCATGCTTTATTAAATTGTATTTATGTTGTTTTATCCTATGCTTTATTAAATTGTATTTATGTTGTTTTGTCCTATGCTTTATTAAATTGTATTTATGTTGTTTTATCCTATGCTTTATTAAATTGTATTTATGTGGTTTTATCCTATGCTTTATTAAATTGTATTTATGTTGTTTTATCCTATGCTTTATTAAATTGCATCTATCTTGTTTTATCCTATGCTTTATTAAATTGTATTTATGTTGTTTTATCCTATGCTTTATTAAATTGTATTTATGTGGTTTTATCCTATGCTTTATTAAATTGTATTTATGTTGTTTTATCCTATGCTTTATTAAATTGTAATTATGTGGTTTTATCATATGCTTTATTAAATTGTATTTATGTTGTTTTATCCTATGCTTTATTAAATTGTATTTATGTTGTTTTATCCTATGCTTTATTAAATTGTGTTTATGTTATTTTATCCTATGCTTTATTAAATTGTATTTATGTTGTTTTATCCTATGCTTTATTAAATTGTATTTATGTGGTTTTATCCTATGCTTTATTAAATTGTATTTATGTTGTTTTATCCTATGCTTTATTAAATTGTAATTATGTGGTTTTATCCTATGATTTATTAAATTGTATTTATGTTGTTTTATCCTATGCTTTATTAAATTGTATTTATGTTGTTTTAACCCATGCTTTATTAAATTGTATTTATGTTGTTTTATCCTATGCTTTATTAAATTGTATTTATGTTGTTTTGTCCTATGCTTTATTAAATTGTATTTATGTTGTTTTATCCTATGCTTTATTAAATTGTATTTATGTGGTTTTATCCTATGCTTTATTAAATTGTATTTATGTTGTTTTATCCTATGCTTTATTAAATTGCATCTATCTTGTTTTATCCTATGCTTTATTAAATTGTATTTATGTTGTTTTATCCTATGCTTTATTAAATTGTATTTATGTGGTTTTATCCTATGCTTTATTAAATTGTATTTATGTTGTTTTATCCTATGCTTTATTAAATTGTAATTATGTGGTTTTATCCTATGATTTATTAAATTGTATTTATGTTGTTTTATCCTATGCTTTATTAAATTGTATTTATGTTGTTTTAACCCATGCTTTATTAAATTGTATTTATGTTGTTTTATCCTATGCTTTATTAAATTGTATTTATGTTGTTTTGTCCTATGCTTTATTAAATTGTATTTATGTTGTTTTATCCTATGCTTTATTAAATTGTATTTATGTGGTTTTATCCTATGCTTTATTAAATTGTATTTATGTTGTTTTATCCTATGCTTTATTAAATTGCATCTATCTTGTTTTATCCTATGCTTTATTAAATTGTATTTATGTTGTTTTATCCTATGCTTTATTAAATTGTATTTATGTGGTTTTATCCTATGCTTTATTAAATTGTATTTATGTTGTTTTATCCTATGCTTTATTAAATTGTAATTATGTGGTTTTATCATATGCTTTATTAAATTGTATTTATGTTGTTTTATCCTATGCTTTATTAAATTGTATTTATGTTGTTTTATCCTATGCTTTATTAAATTGTGTTTATGTTATTTTATCCTATGCTTTATTAAATTGTATTTATGTTGTTTTATCCTATGCTTTATTAAATTGTGTTTATGTTGTTTTATCCTATGATTTATTAAATTATATTTATGTTGTTTTATCCTATGCTTTATTAAATTGTGTTTATGTTGTTTTATCCTATGCTTTATTAAATGGTATTTATGTTGTTTTATCCTATGCTTTATTAAATTGTATTTATGTTGTTTTAACCTATGCTTTATTAAACTTCATTTATGTTGTTTTATCCTATGTTTTATTAAATTCTATTTATGTTGTTTTATCCTATGCTTTATTAAATTGTATTTATGTTGTTTTATCCTATGCTTTATTAAATTGTATTTATGTTGTTTTATCCTATGCTTTATTAAATTGTGTTTATGTTATTTTATCCTATGCTTTATTAAATTGTATTTATGTTGTTTTATCCTATGCTTTATTAAATTGTGTTTATGTTGTTTTATCCTATGATTTATTAAATTATATTTATGTTGTTTTATCCTATGCTTTATTAAATTGTGTTTATGTTGTTTTATCCTATGCTTTATTAAATGGTATTTATGTTGTTTTATCCTATGCTTTATTAAATTGTATTTATGTTGTTTTAACCTATGCTTTATTAAACTTCATTTATGTTGTTTTATCCTATGTTTTATTAAATTCTATTTATGTTGTTTTATCCTATGTTTTATTGAATTCTATTTATGTTGTTTTATCCTATGCTTTATTAAATTGTATTTATGTTGTTTTAACCCATGCTTCATTAAATTGTATTTATGTTGTTTTATCCTATGCTTCATTAAATTGTATTTATGTTCTTTTATCCTATGCTTTATTAAATTGTATTTATGTTGTTTTAACCTATGCTTTATTAAATTGTATTTATGTTGTTTTATCCTATGCTTTATTAAATTGTATTTATGTTGTTTTATCCTATGCTTCATTAAATTGTATTTATGTTGTTTTATCCTATGCTTTATTAAATTGCATCTATCTTGTTTTATCCTATGCTTTATTAAATTGTATTTATGTGGTTTTATCCTATGCTTTATTAAATTGTATTTATGTTGTTTTGTCCTATGCTTTATTAAATTGTATTTATGTTGTTTTATCCTATGCTTTATTAAATTGTAATTATGTGGTTTTATCCTATGATTTATTAAATTGTATTTATGTTGTTTTATCCTATGCTTTATTAAATTGTATTTATGTTGTTTTAACCCATGCTTTATTAAATTGTATTTATGTTGTTTTATCCTATGCTTTATTAAATTGTATTTATGTTGTTTTGTCCTATGCTTTATTAAATTGTATTTATGTTGTTTTATCCTATGCTTTATTAAATTGTATTTATGTGGTTTTATCCTATGCTTTATTAAATTGTATTTATGTTGTTTTATCCTATGCTTTATTAAATTGCATCTATCTTGTTTTATCCTATGCTTTATTAAATTGTATTTATGTTGTTTTATCCTATGCTTTATTAAATTGTATTTATGTGGTTTTATCCTATGCTTTATTAAATTGTATTTATGTTGTTTTATCCTATGCTTTATTAAATTGTAATTATGTGGTTTTATCATATGATTTATTAAATTGTATTTATGTTGTTTTATCCTATGCTTTATTAAATTGTATTTATGTTGTTTTAACCCATGCTTTATTAAATTGTATTTATGTTGTTTTATCCTATGCTTTATTAAAGTGTATTTATGTTGTTTTGTCCTATGCTTTATTAAATTGTATTTATGTTGTTTTATCCTATGCTTTATTAAATTGTATTTATGTTGTTTTATCCTATGCTTTATTAAATTGTGTTTATGTTGTATTATCCTATGCTTTATTAAATTGTATTTATGTTGTTTTATCCTATGTTTTATTAAATTGTATTTATGTTGTTTTATCGTATGCTTTATTAAACTGCATTTATGTTGTTTTATCCTATGCTTTATTAAATTGTATTTATGTTGTTTTATCCTATGTTTTATTGAATTCTATTTATGTTGTTTTATCCAATGCTTTATTAAATTGTATTTATGTTGTTTTAACCCATGCTTCATTAAATTGTATTTATGTTCTTTTATCCTATGCTTTATTAAATTGTATTTATGTTGTTTTAACCTATGCTTTATTAAATTGTATTTATGTTGTTTTATCCTATGCTTTATTAAATTGTATTTATGTTGTTTTATCCTATGCTTTATTAAATTGTATTCATGTTGTTTTAACCTATGCTTTATTAAATTGTATTTATGTTGTTTTATCCTATGCTTTATTAAATTGTGTTTATGTTGTATTATCCTATGCTTTATTAAATTGTATTTATGTTGTTTTATCCTATGTTTTATTAAATTCTATTTATGTTGTTTTATCGTATGCTTTATTAAACTGCATTTATGTTGTTTTATCCTATGCTTTATTAAATTGTATTTATGTTGTTTTATCCTATGCTTTATTAAATTGTATTTATGTTGTTTTATCCTATGTTTTATTAAATTGTATTTATGTTGTTTTATCTTATGCTTTATTAAACTGCATTTATTTTGTTTTATCCTATGCTTTATTAAATTGTATTTATGTTGTTTTATCGTATGCTTTATTAAATTGTATTTATGTTGTTTTATCCTATGTTTTATTAAATTGTATTTATGTTGTTTTATCCTATACTTTATTAAATTGTATTTATGTTGTTTTAACCTATGCTTTATTAAATTGTATTTATGTTGTTTTATCCTATGCTATATTAAATTGTATTTATGTTGTTTTATCCTATGCTTTATTAAATTGTATTTATGTGGTTTTATCCTATGCTTTATTAAATTGTATTTATGTGGTTTTATCCTATGCTTTATTAAATTGCATCTATCTTGTTTTATCCTATGCTTTATTAAATTGTATTTATGTTGTTTTATCCTATGCTTTATTAAATTGTATTTATGTGGTTTTGTCCTATGATTTATTAAATTGTATTTATGTTGTTTTATCCTATGCTTTATTAAATTGTATTTATGTTGTTTTATCCTATGTTTTATTAAATTGTATTTATGTTGTTTTATCCTATGTTTTATTAAATTGTATTTATGTTGTTTTATCGTATGCTTTATTAAACTGCATTTATGTTGTTTTATCCTATGCTTTATTAAATTGTATTTATGTTGTTTTATCGTATGCTTTATTAAATTGTATTTATGTTGTTTTATCCTATGTTTTATTAAATTGTATTTATGTTGTTTTATCCTATACTTTATTAAATTGTATTTATGTTGTTTTAACCTATGCTTTATTAAATTGTATTTATGTTGTTTTATCCTATGCTATATTAAATTGTATTTATGTTGTTTTATCCTATGCCTTATTAAATTGTGTTTATGTTGTTTTATCCTATGCTTTATTAAATTGTATTTATGTTGTTTTATCCTATGCTTTATTAAATTGTATTTATGTTGTTTAACCTATGCTTTATTAAATTGTATTTATGTTGTTTTAACCTATTCTTTATTAAATTGTATTTATGTTGTTTTAACCTATGCTTTATTAAATTGTATTTATGTTGTTTTATCCTATGCTTTATTAAATTGTATTTATGTTGTTTTAACCTATGCTTTATTAAATTGTATTTATGTTGTTTTATCCTATACTTTATTAAATTGTATTTATGTTGTTTTAACCTATGCTTTATTAAATTGTATTTATGTTGTTTTATCCTATGCTATATTAAATTGTATTTATGTTGTTTTATCCTATGCTTTATTAAATTGTGTTTATGTTGTTTTATCCTATGCTTTATTAAATGGTATTTATGTTGTTTTATCCTATGCTTTATTAAATTGTATTTATGTTGTTTTATCCTATGCTTTATTAAATTGTGTTTATGTTATTTTATCCTATGCTTTATTAAATTGTATTCATGTTGTTTTATCCTATGCTTTATTAAATTGTGTTTATGTTGTTTTATCCTATGCTTTATTAAATTGTATTTATGTTGTTTTGTCCTATGCTTTATTAAATTGTATTTATGTTGTTTTATCCTATGCTTTATTAAATTGTATTTATGTTGTTTTATCCTATGCTTTATTAAATTGTATTTATGTTGTTTTAACCTATGCTTTATTAAATTGTATTTATGTTATTTTATCCTATGCTTTATTAAATTGTATTTATGTGGTTTTGTCCTATGATTTATTAAATTGTATTTATGTTGTTTTATCCTATGCTTTATTAAATTGTATTTATGTTGTTTTATCCTATGTTTTATTAAATTGTATTTATGTTGTTTTATCCTATGTTTTATTAAATTGTATTTATGTTGTTTTATCGTATGCTTTATTAAACTGCATTTATGTTGTTTTATCCTATGCTTTATTAAATTGTATTTATGTTGTTTTATCGTATGCTTTATTAAATTGTATTTATGTTGTTTTATCCTATGTTTTATTAAATTGTATTTATGTTGTTTTATCCTATACTTTATTAAATTGTATTTATGTTGTTTTAACCTATGCTTTATTAAATTGTATTTATGTTGTTTTATCCTATGCTATATTAAATTGTATTTATGTTGTTTTATCATATGCCTTATTAAATTGTGTTTATGTTGTTTTATCCTATGCTTTATTAAATTGTATTTATGTTGTTTTATCCTATGCTTTATTAAATTGTATTTATGTTGTTTAACCTATGCTTTATTAAATTGTATTTATGTTGTTTTAACCTATGCTTTATTAAATTGTATTTATGTTGTTTTAACCTATGCTTTATTAAATTGTATTTATGTTGTTTTATCCTATGCTTTATTAAATTGTATTTATGTTGTTTTAACCTATGCTTTATTAAATTGTATTTATGTTGTTTTATCCTATACTTTATTAAATTGTATTTATGTTGTTTTAACCTATGCTTTATTAAATTGTATTTATGTTGTTTTATCCTATGCTTTATTAAATTGTATTTATGTTGTTTTAACCCATGCTTCATTAAATTGTATTTATGTTGTTTTATCCTATGCTTCATTAAATTGTATTTATGTTCTTTTATCCTATGCTTTATTAAATTGTATTTATGTTGTTTTAACCTATGCTTTATTAAATTGTATTTATGTTGTTTTATCCTATGCTTTATTAAATTGTATTTATGTTGTTTTATCCTATGCTTTATTAAATTGTATTCATGTTGTTTTAACCTATGCTTTATTAAATTGTATTTATGTTGTTTTATCCTATGCTTTATTAAATTGTATTCATGTTGTTTTAACCTATGCTTTATTAAACTGTATTTTTGTTGTTTTATCCTTTGCTTTATTAAATTTTATTTATGTTTTTTTATCCTATGCTTTATTAAATTGTATTTATGTTGTTTTAACCTATGCTTTATTAAATTGTATTTATGTTGTTTTAACCTATGCTTTATTAAATTGTATTTATGTTGTTTTATCCTATGCTATATTAAATTGTATTTATTTTGTTTTAACCTATGCTTTATTAAATTGTTTTATGTTGTTTTATCCTATGCTTTATTAAATTGTATTTATGTTGTTTTATCCTATGCTTTATTAAATTGTATTTATGATGTTTTATCCTATGCTTTATTAAATTGTATTTATGTTGTTTTATCCTATGCTTCATTAAATTGTATTTATGTTGTTTTATCCTATGCTTCATTAAATTGTATTTATGTTGTTTTATCCTATGCTTTATTAAATTGTATTTATGTTGTTTTATCCTATGCTTTATTAAATTATATTTATGTTGTTTTAACCTATGCTTTATTAAATTGTATTTATGTTGTTTTAACCTATTCTTTATTAAATGGTATTTATGTTGTTTAAATCCTATGCTTTATTAAATTGTATTTATGTTGTTTTAACCTATCCTTTATTAAATTGTATTTATGTTGTTTTAACCTATCCTTTATTAAATTGTATTTATGTTGTTTTATCCTATGCTTTATTAAACTGTATTCATGTTGTTTTATCCTATCCTTTATTAAATTGTATTCATGTTGTTTTAACCTATGCTTTATTAAATTGTATTTATGTTGTTTTATCCTATGCTTTATTAAATTGTATTCATGTTGTTTTAACCTATGCTTTATTAAACTGTATTTTTGTTGTTTTATCCTTTGCTTTATTAAATTTTATTTATGTTTTTTTATCCTATGCTTTATTAAATTGTATTTATGTTGTTTTAACCTATGCTTTATTAAATTGTATTTATGTTGTTTTAACCTATGCTTTATTAAATTGTATTTATGTTGTTTTATCCTATGCTATATTAAATTGTATTTATTTTGTTTTAAACTATGCTTTATTAAATTGTTTTATGTTGTTTTATCCTATGCTTTATTAAATTGTATTTATGTTGTTTTATCCTATGCTTTATTAAATTGTATTTATGATGTTTTATCCTATGCTTTATTAAATTGTATTTATGTTGTTTTATCCTATGCTTCATTAAATTGTATTTTTGTTGTTTTATCCTTTGCTTTATTAAATTTTATTTATGTTTTTTTATCCTATGCTTTATTAAATTGTATTTATGTTGTTTTAACCTATGCTTTATTAAATTGTATTTATGTTGTTTTAACCTATGCTTTATTAAATTGTATTTATGTTGTTTTATCCTATGCTATATTAAATTGTATTTATTTTGTTTTAACCTATGCTTTATTAAATTGTTTTATGTTGTTTTATCCTATGCTTTATTAAATTGTATTTATGTTGTTTTATCCTATGCTTTATTAAATTGTATTTATGATGTTTTATCCTATGCTTTATTAAATTGTATTTATGTTGTTTTATCTTATGCTTCATTAAATTGTATTTATGTTGTTTTATCCTATGCTTCATTAAATTGTATTTATGTTGTTTTATCCTATGCTTTATTAAATTGTATTTATGTTGTTTTATCCTATGCTTTATTAAATTGTATTCATGTTGTTTTAACCTATGCTTTATTAAACTGTATTTATGTTGTTTTATCCTATGCTTTATTAAATTTTATTTATGTTGTTTTATCCTATGCTTTATTAAATTGTATTTATGTTGTTTTAACCTATGCTTTATTAAATTGTATTTATGTTGTTTTAACCTATGCTTTATTAAATTGTATTTATGTTGTTTTATCCTATGCTTTATTAAATTGTATTTATGTTGTTTTAACCTATGCTTTATTGAATTGTATTTTTGTTGTTTTATCCTATACTTTATTAAATTGTATTTATGTTGTTTTAACCTATGCTTTATTAAATTGCATTTATGTTGTTTTATCCTATGTTTTATTAAATTGTATTTATGTTGTTTTATCCTATGCTTTATTAAATTGTATTTATGTGGTTTTATCCTATGCTTTATTAAATTGTATTTATGTTGTTTTATCCTATGCTTTATTAAATTGCATCTATCTTGTTTTATCCTATGCTTTATTAAATTGTATTTATGTTGTTTTATCCTATGCTTTATTAAATTGTATTTATGTTGTTTTATCCTATGCTTCATTAAATTGTATTTATGTTGTTTTATCCTATGCTTTATTAAATTGTATTTATGTTGTTTTATCCTATGCTTTATTAAATTGTATTCATGTTGTTTTAACCTATGCTTTAATAAACTGTATTTATGTTGTTTTATCCTATGCTTTATTAAATTTTATTTATGTTGTTTTATCCTATGCTTTATTAAATTGTATTTATGTTGTTTTAACCTATGCTTTATTAAATTGTATTTATGTTGTTTTAACCTATGCTTTATTAAATTGTATTTATGTTGTTTTATCCTATGCTTTATTAAATTGTATTTATGTTGTTTTAACCTATGCTTTATTGAATTGTATTTTTGTTGTTTTATCCTATACTTTATTAAATTGTATTTATGTTGTTTTAACCTATGCTTTATTAAATTGCATTTATGTTGTTTTATCCTATGTTTTATTAAATTGTATTTATGTTGTTTTATCCTATGCTTTATTAAATTGTATTTATGTGGTTTTATCCTATGCTTTATTAAATTGTATTTATGTTGTTTTATCCTATGCTTTATTAAATTGCATCTATCTTGTTTTATCCTATGCTTTATTAAATTGTATTTATGTTGTTTTATCCTATGCTTTATTAAATTGTATTTATGTGGTTTTATCCTATGCTTTATTAAATTGTATTTATGTTGTTTTATCCTATGCTTTATTAAATTGTATTTATGTTGTTTTATCCTATGCTTTATTAAATTGTGTTTATGTTGTATTATCCTATGCTTTATTAAATTGTATTTATGTTGTTTTATCCTATGTTTTATTAAATTGTATTTATGTTGTTTTATCCTATGCTTTATTAAACTGCATTTATGTTGTTTTATCCTATGCTTTATTAAATTGTATTTATGTTGTTTTATCCTATGTTTTATTGAATTCTATTTATGTTGTTTTATCCAATGCTTTATTAAATTGTATTTATGTTGTTTTAACCCATGCTTCATTAAATTGTATTTATGTTCTTTTATCCTATGCTTTATTAAATTGTATTTATGTTGTTTTAACCTATGCTTTATTAAATTGTATTTATGTTGTTTTATCCTATGCTTTATTAAATTGTATTTATGTTGTTTTATCCTATGCTTTATTAAATTGTATTCATGTTGTTTTAACCTATGCTTTATTAAATTGTATTTATGTTGTTTTATCCTATGCTTTATTAAATTGTGTTTATGTTGTATTATCCTATGCTTTATTAAATTGTATTTATGTTGTTTTATCCTATGTTTTATTAAATTGTATTTATGTTGTTTTATCCTATGCTTTATTAAATTGTATGTATGTTGTTTAACCTATGCTTTATTAAATTGTATTTATGTTGTTTTAACCTATGCTTTATTAAATTGTATTTATGTTGTTTTAACCTATGCTTTATTAAATTATATTTATGTTGTTTTATCCTATGCTTTATTAAATTGTATTTATGTTGTTTTAACCTATGCTTTATTAAATTGTTTTTATGTTGTTTTATCCTATACTTTATTAAATTGTAGTTATGTTGTTTTAACCTATGCTTTATTAAATTGTATTTATGTTGTTTTATCCTATGCTTTATTAAATTGTATTTATGTTGTTTTAACCCATGCTTCATTAAACTGTATTTATGTTGTTTTATCCTATGCTTCATTAAATTGTATTTATGTTCTTTTATCCTATGCTTTATTAAATTGTATTTATGTTGTTTTATCCTATGCTTTATTAAATTGTATTTATGTTGTTTTAACCTATGCTTTATTAAATTGTATTTATGTTGTTTTAACCTATGCTTTATTAAATGGTATTTATGTTGTTTTATCATATGCTTTATTAAATTGTATTTATGTTGTTTTATCCTATGCTTTATTAAATTGTATTTATGTTGTTTTAACCTATCCTTTATTAAATTGTATTTATGTTGTTTTAACCTATGCTTTATTAAATTGTATTTATGTTGTTTTATCCTATGCTATATTAAATTGTATTTATGTTGTTTTATCCTATGCTTTATTAAATTGTGTTTATGTTGTTTTATCTTATGCTTTATTAAATTGTATTTATGTTGTTTTATCCTATGATTTATTAAATTGTATTTATGTTGTTTTAACCTATGCTTTATTAAATTGTATTTATGTTGTTTTAACCTATGCTTTATTAAATTGTATTTATGTTGTTTTATCCTATGCTTTATTAAATTGTATTTATGTTGTTTTATCCTATGCTTTATTAAATTGTGTTTCTGTTATTTTATCCTATGCTTTATTAAATTGTATTTATGTTGTTTTATCCTATGCTTTATTAAATTGTGTTTATGTTGTTTTATCCTATGATTTATTAAATTATATTTATGTTGTTTTATCCTATGCTTTATTAAATTGTGTTTATGTTGTTTTATCCTATGCTTTATTAAATGGTATTTATGTTGTTTTATCCTATGCTTTATTAAATTGTATTTATGTTGTTTTAACCTATGCTTTATTAAACTTCATTTATGTTGTTTTATCCTATGTTTTATTAAATTCTATTTATGTTGTTTTATCCTATGCTTTATTAAATTGTATTTATGTTGTTTTAACCCATGCTTCATTAAATTGTATTTATGTTGTTTTATCCTATGCTTCATTAAATTGTATTTATGTTCTTTTATCCTATGCTTTATTAAATTGTATTTATGTTGTTTTATCCTATGCTTTATTAAATTGTATTTATTTTGTTTTAACCTATGCTTTATTAAATTGTTTTTATGTTGTTTTATCCTATGCTTTATTAAATTGTATTTATGTTGTTTTATCCTATGCTTTATTTAATTGTATTTATGTTGTTTTAACCCATGCTTCATTAAACTGTATTTATGTTGTTTTATCCCATGCTTCATTAAATTGTATTTATGTTCTTTTATCCTATGCTTTATTAAATTGTATTTATGTTGTTTTATCCTATGCTTTATTAAATTGTATTTATGTTGTTTTAACCTATGCTTTATTAAATTGTATTTATGTTGTTTTAACCTATGCTTTATTAAATGGTATTTATGTTGTTTTATCATATGCTTTATTAAATTGTATTTATGTTGTTTTATCCTATGCTTTATTAAATTGTATTTATGTTGTTTTAACCTATCCTTTATTAAATTGTATTTATGTTGTTTTAACCTATGCTTTATTAAATTGTATTTATGTTGTTTTAACCTATGCTTTATTAAATTGTATTTATGTTGTTTTATCCTATGCTTTATTTAATTGTATTTATGTTGTTTTAACCCATGCTTCATTAAACTGTATTTATGTTGTTTTATCCCATGCTTCATTAAATTGTATTTATGTTCTTTTATCCTATGCTTTATTAAATTGTGTTTATGTTATTTTATCCTATGCTTTATTAAATTGTATTTATGTTGTTTTATCCTATGCTTTATTAAATTGTGTTTATGTTGTTTTATCCTATGATTTATTAAATTATATTTATGTTGTTTTATCCTATGCTTTATTAAATTGTGTTTATGTTGTTTTATCCTATGCTTTATTAAATTGTATTTATGTTGTTTTAACCTATGCTTTATTAAACTTCATTTATGTTGTTTTATCCTATGTTTTATTAAATTCTATTTATGTTGTTTTATCCTATGTTTTATTGAATTCTATTTATGTTGTTTTATCCTATGCTTTATTAAATTGTATTTATGTTGTTTTAACCCATGCTTCATTAAATTGTATTTATGTTGTTTTATCCTATGCTTCATTAAATTGTATTTATGTTCTTTTATCCTATGCTTTATTAAATTGTATTTATGTTGTTTTAACCTATGCTTTATTAAATTGTATTTATGTTGTTTTATCCTATGCTTTATTAAATTGTATTTATGTTGTTTTATCCTATGCTTTATTAAATTGTATTCATGTTGTTTTAACCTATGCTTTATTAAATTGTATTTATGTTGTTTTATCCTATGCTTTATTAAATTGTATTCATGTTGTTTTAACCTATGCTTTATTAAACTGTATTTTTGTTGTTTTATCCTTTGCTTTATTAAATTTTATTTATGTTTTTTTATCCTATGCTTTATTAAATTGTATTTATGTTGTTTTAACCTATGCTTTATTAAATTGTATTTATGTTGTTTTAACCTATGCTTTATTAAATTGTATTTATGTTGTTTTATCCTATGCTATATTAAATTGTATTTATTTTGTTTTAACCTATGCTTTATTAAATTGTTTTATGTTGTTTTATCCTATGCTTTATTAAATTGTATTTATGTTGTTTTATCCTATGCTTTATTAAATTGTATTTATGATGTTTTATCCTATGCTTTATTAAATTGTATTTATGTTGTTTTATCCTATGCTTCATTAAATTGTATTTATGTTGTTTTATCCTATGCTTCATTAAATTGTATTTATGTTGTTTTATCCTATGCTTTATTAAATTGTATTTATGTTGTTTTATCCTATGCTTTATTAAATTGTATTTATGTTGTTTTAACCTATGCTTTATTAAATTGTATTTATGTTGTTTTAACCTATCCTTTATTAAATGGTATTTATGTTGTTTAAATCCTATGCTTTATTAAATTGTATTTATGTTGTTTTAACCTATCCTTTATTAAATTGTATGTATGTTGTTTTAACCTATCCTTTATTAAATTGTATTTATGTTGTTTTATCCTATGCTTTATTAAATTGTATTCATGTTGTTTTAACCTATCCTTTATTAAATTGTATTCATGTTGTTTTAACCTATGCTTTATTAAATTGTATTTATGTTGTTTTATCCTATGCTTTATTAAATTGTATTCATGTTGTTTTAACCTATGCTTTATTAAACTGTATTTTTGTTGTTTTATCCTTTGCTTTATTAAATTTTATTTATGTTTTTTTATCCTATGCTTTATTAAATTGTATTTATGTTGTTTTAACCTATGCTTTATTAAATTGTATTTATGTTGTTTTAACCTATGCTTTATTAAATTGTATTTATGTTGTTTTATCCTATGCTATATTAAATTGTATTTATTTTGTTTTAACCTATGCTTTATTAAATTGTTCTATGTTGTTTTATCCTATGCTTTATTAAATTGTATTTATGTTGTTTTATCCTATGCTTTATTAAATTGTATTTATGATGTTTTATCCTATGCTTTATTAAATTGTATTTATGTTGTTTTATCCTATGCTTCATTAAATTGTATTTATGTTGTTTTATCCTATGCTTCATTAAATTGTATTTATGTTGTTTTATCCTATGCTTTATTAAATTGTATTTATGTTGTTTTATCCTATGCTTTATTAAATTGTATTTATGTTGTTTTAACCTATGCTTTATTAAATTGTATTTATGTTGTTTTAACCTATTCTTTATTAAATGGTATTTATGTTGTTTAAATCCTATGCTTTATTAAATTGTATTTATGTTGTTTTAACCTATCCTTTATTAAATTGTATTTATGTTGTTTTAACCTATCCTTTATTAAATTGTATTTATGTTGTTTTAACCTATGCTTTATTAAATTGTATTTATGTTGTTTTAACCTATGCTTTATTAAATTGTATATATGTTGTTTTATCCTATGCTTTATTAAATTGTATTTATGTTGTTTTAACCTATGCTTTATTAAATTGTATTTATGTTGTTTTATCCTATACTTTATTAAATTGTATTTATGTTGTTTTAACCTATGCTTTATTAAATTGTATTTATGTTGTTTTATCCTATGCTATATTAAATTGTATTTATGTTGTTTTATCCTATGCTTTATTAAATTGTGTTTATGTTGTTTTATCTTATGCTTTATTAAATTGTATTTATGTTGTTTTATCCTATGATTTATTAAATTGTATTTATGTTGTTTTATCCTATGCTTTATTAAATTGTGTTTATGTTGTTTTATCTTATGCTTTATTAAATTGTATTTATGTTGTTTTATCCTATGATTTATTAAATTGTATTTATGTTGTTTTATCCTATGCTTTATTAAATTGTGTTTATGTTGTTTTATCCTATGATTTATTAAATTATATTTATGTTGTTTTATCCTATGCTTTATTAAATTGTGTTTATGTTGTTTTATCCTATGCTTTATTAAATGGTATTTATGTTGTTTTATCCTATGCTTTATTAAATTGTATTTATGTTGTTTTAACCTATGCTTTATTAAACTTCATTTATGTTGTTTTATCCTATGTTTTATTAAATTCTATTTATGTTGTTTTATCCTATGTTTTATTGAATTCTATTTATGTTGTTTTATCCTATGCTTTATTAAATTGTATTTATGTTGTTTTAACCCATGCTTCATTAAATTGTATTTATGTTGTTTTATCCTATGCTTCATTAAATTGTATTTATGTTCTTTTATCCTATGCTTTATTAAATTGCATTTATGTTGTTTTAACCTATGCTTTATTAAATTGTATTTATGTTGTTTTATCCTATGCTTTATTAAATTGTATTTATGTTGTTTTATCCTATGCTTTATTAAATTGTATTCATGTTGTTTTAACCTATGCTTTATTAAATTGTATTTATGTTGTTTTATCCTATGCTTTATTAAATTGTATTCATGTTGTTTTAACCTATGCTTTATTAAACTGTATTTTTGTTGTTTTATCCTTTGCTTTATTAAATTTTATTTATGTTGTTTTATCCTATGCTTTATTAAATTGTATTTATGTTGTTTTATCCTATGCTTTATTAAATTGTATTCATGTTGTTTTAACCTATGCTTTATTAAATTGTATTTATGTTGTTTTATCCTATGCTTTATTAAATTGTGTTTATGTTGTTTTATCCTATGATTTATTAAATTATATTTATGTTGTTTTATCCTATGCTTTATTAAATTGTGTTTATGTTGTTTTATCCTATGCTTTATTAAATGGTATTTATGTTGTTTTATCCTATGCTTTATTAAATTGTATTTATGTCGTTTTAACCTATGCTTTATTAAACTTCATTTATGTTGTTTTATCCTATGTTTTATTAAATTCTATTTATGTTGTTTTATCCTATGTTTTATTGAATTCTATTTATGTTGTTTTATCGTATGCTTTATTAAATTGTATTTATGTTGTTTTAACCCATGCTTCATTAAATTGTATTTATGTTGTTTTATCCTATGCTTCATTAAATTGTATTTATGTTGTTTTATCCTATGCTTTATTAAATTGTATTTATGTTGTTTTAACCTATGCTTTATTAAACTTCATTTATGTTGTTTTATCCTATGTTTTATTAAATTCTATTTATGTTGTTTTATCCTATGTTTTATTGAATTCTATTTATGTTGTTTTATCCTATGCTTTATTAAATTGTATTTATGTTGTTTTAACCCATGCTTCATTAAATTGTATTTATGTTGTTTTATCCTATGCTTCATTAAATTGTATTTATGTTCTTTTATCCTATGCTTTATTAAATTGTATTTATGTTGTTTTAACCTATGCTTTATTAAATTGTATTTATGTTGTTTTATCCTATGCTTTATTAAATTGTATTTATGTTGTTTTATCCTATGCTTTATTAAATTGTATTCATGTTGTTTTAAACTATGCTTTATTAAATTGTATTTATGTTGTTTTATCCTATGCTTTATTAAATTGTGTTTATGTTGTTTTATCCTATGATTTATTAAATTATATTTATGTTGTTTTATCCTATGCTTCATTAAATTGTGTTTATGTTGTTTTATCCTATGCTTTATTAAATGATATTTATGTTGTTTTATCCTATGCTTTATTAAATTGTATTTATGTCGTTTTAACCTATGCTTTATTAAACTTCATTTATGTTGTTTTATCCTATGTTTTATTAAATTCTATTTATGTTGTTTTATCCTATGTTTTATTGAATTCTATTTATGTTGTTTTATCGTATGCTTTATTAAATTGTATTTATGTTGTTTTAACCCATGCTTCATTAAATTGTATTTATGTTGTTTTATCCTATGCTTCATTAAATTGTATTTATGTTGTTTTATCCTATGCTTTATTAAATTGTATTTATGTTGTTTTAACCTATGCTTTATTAAATTGTATTTATGTTGTTTTAACCTATGCTTTATTAAATTGTATTTATGTTGTTTTATCCTATGCTTTATTAAATTGTATTTATGTTGTTTTAACCTATGCTTTATTGAATTGTATTTTTGTTGTTTTATCCTATACTTTATTAAATTGTATTTATGTTGTTTTAACCTATGCTTTATTAAATTGCATTTATGTTGTTTTATCCTATGTTTTATTAAATTGTATTTATGTTGTTTTATCCTATGCTTTATTAAATTGTATTTATGTGGTTTTATCCTATGCTTTATTAAATTGTATTTATGTTGTTTTATCCTATGCTTTATTAAATTGCATCTATCTTGTTTTATCCTATGCTTTATTAAATTGTATTTATGTTGTTTTATCCTATGCTTTATTAAATTGTATTTATGTGGTTTTATCCTATGCTTTATTAAATTGTATTTATGTTGTTTTATCCTATGCTTTATTAAATCGTAATTATGTGGTTTTATCCTATGATTTATTAAATTGTATTTATGTTGTTTTATCCTATGCTTTATAAAATTGTATTTATGTTGTTTTAACCCATGCTTTATTAAATTGTATTTATGTTGTTTTATCCTATGCTTTATTAAATTGTATTTATGTTGTTTTGTCCTATGCTTTATTAAATTGTATTTATGTTGTTTTATCCTATGCTTTATTAAATTGTATTTATGTGGTTTTATCCTATGCTTTATTAAATTGTATTTATGTTGTTTTATCCTATGCTTTATTAAATTGCATCTATCTTGTTTTATCCTATGCTTTATTAAATTGTATTTATGTTGTTTTATCCTATGCTTTATTAAATTGTATTTATGTGGTTTTATCCTATGCTTTATTAAATTGTATTTATGTTGTTTTATCCTATGCTTTATTAAATTGTAATTATGTGGTTTTATCATATGCTTTATTAAATTGTATTTATGTTGTTTTATCCTATGCTTTATTAAATTGTATTTATGTTGTTTTATCCTATGCTTTATTAAATTGTGTTTATGTTATTTTATCCTATGCTTTATTAAATTGTATTTATGTTGTTTTATCCTATGCTTTATTAAATTGTGTTTATGTTGTTTTATCCTATGATTTATTAAATTATATTTATGTTGTTTTATCCTATGCTTTATTAAATTGTGTTTATGTTGTTTTATCCTATGCTTTATTAAATGGTATTTATGTTGTTTTATCCTATGCTTTATTAAATTGTATTTATGTTGTTTTAACCTATGCTTTATTAAACTTCATTTATGTTGTTTTATCCTATGTTTTATTAAATTCTATTTATGTTGTTTTATCCTATGTTTTATTGAATTCTATTTATGTTGTTTTATCCTATGCTTTATTAAATTGTATTTATGTTGTTTTAACCCATGCTTCATTAAATTGTATTTATGTTGTTTTATCCTATGCTTCATTAAATTGTATTTATGTTCTTTTATCCTATGCTTTATTAAATTGTATTTATGTTGTTTTAACCTATGCTTTATTAAATTGTATTTATGTTGTTTTATCCTATGCTTTATTAAATTGTATTTATGTTGTTTTATCCTATGCTTCATTAAATTGTATTTATGTTGTTTTATCCTATGCTTTATTAAATTGCATCTATCTTGTTTTATCCTATGCTTTATTAAATTGTATTTATGTTGTTTTATCCTATGCTTTATTAAATTGTGTTTATGTTATTTTATCCTATGCTTTATTAAATTGTATTTATGTTGTTTTGTCCTATGCTTTATTAAATTGTATTTATGTTGTTTTATCCTATGCTTTATTAAATTGTATTCATGTGGTTTTATCCTATGCTTTATTAAATTGTATTTATGTTGTTTTATCCTATGCTTTATTAAATTGTAATTATGTGGTTTTATCCTATGATTTATTAAATTGTATTTATGTTGTTTTATCCTATGCTTTATTAAATTGTATTTATGTTGTTTTAACCCATGCTTTATTAAATTGTATTTATGTTGTTTTATCCTATGCTTTATTAAATTGTATTTATGTTGTTTTATCCTATGCTTTATTAAATTGTGTTTATGTTATTTTATCCAATGCTTTATTAAATTGTATTTATGTTGTTTTATCCTATGCTTTATTAAATTGTGTTTATGTTGTTTTATCCTATGATTTATTAAATTATATTTATGTTGTTTTATCCTATGCTTTATTAAATTGCATCTATCTTGTTTTATCCTATGCTTTATTAAATTGTATTTATGTTGTTTTATCCTATGCTTTATTAAATTGTATTTATGTGGTTTTATCCTATGCTTTATTAAATTGTATTTATGTTGTTTTATCCTATGCTTTATTAAATTGTAATTATGTGGTTTTATCCTATGATTTATTAAATTGTATTTATGTTGTTTTATCCTATGCTTTATTAAATTGTATTTATGTTGTTTTAACCCATGCTTTATTAAATTGTATTTATGTTGTTTTATCCTATGCTTTATTAAATTGTATTTATGTTGTTTTGTCCTATGCTTTATTAAATTGTATTTATGTTGTTTTATCCTATGCTTTATTAAATTGTATTTATGTGGTTTTATCCTATGCTTTATTAAATTGTATTTATGTTGTTTTATCCTATGCTTTATTAAATTGCATCTATCTTGTTTTATCCTATGCTTTATTAAATTGTATTTATGTTGTTTTATCCTATGCTTTATTAAATTGTATTTATGTGGTTTTATCCTATGCTTTATTAAATTGTATTTATGTTGTTTTATCCTATGCTTTATTAAATTGTAATTATGTGGTTTTATCATATGCTTTATTAAATTGTATTTATGTTGTTTTATCCTATGCTTTATTAAATTGTATTTATGTTGTTTTATCCTATGCTTTATTAAATTGTGTTTATGTTATTTTATCCTATGCTTTATTAAATTGTATTTATGTTGTTTTATCCTATGCTTTATTAAATTGTATTTATGTGGTTTTATCCTATGCTTTATTAAATTGTATTTATGTTGTTTTATCCTATGCTTTATTAAATTGTAATTATGTGGTTTTATCCTATGATTTATTAAATTGTATTTATGTTGTTTTATCCTATGCTTTATTAAATTGTATTTATGTTGTTTTAACCCATGCTTTATTAAATTGTATTTATGTTGTTTTATCCTATGCTTTATTAAATTGTATTTATGTTGTTTTGTCCTATGCTTTATTAAATTGTATTTATGTTGTTTTATCCTATGCTTTATTAAATTGTATTTATGTGGTTTTATCCTATGCTTTATTAAATTGTATTTATGTTGTTTTATCCTATGCTTTATTAAATTGCATCTATCTTGTTTTATCCTATGCTTTATTAAATTGTATTTATGTTGTTTTATCCTATGCTTTATTAAATTGTATTTATGTGGTTTTATCCTATGCTTTATTAAATTGTATTTATGTTGTTTTATCCTATGCTTTATTAAATTGTAATTATGTGGTTTTATCCTATGATTTATTAAATTGTATTTATGTTGTTTTATCCTATGCTTTATTAAATTGTATTTATGTTGTTTTAACCCATGCTTTATTAAATTGTATTTATGTTGTTTTATCCTATGCTTTATTAAATTGTATTTATGTTGTTTTGTCCTATGCTTTATTAAATTGTATTTATGTTGTTTTATCCTATGCTTTATTAAATTGTATTTATGTGGTTTTATCCTATGCTTTATTAAATTGTATTTATGTTGTTTTATCCTATGCTTTATTAAATTGCATCTATCTTGTTTTATCCTATGCTTTATTAAATTGTATTTATGTTGTTTTATCCTATGCTTTATTAAATTGTATTTATGTGGTTTTATCCTATGCTTTATTAAATTGTATTTATGTTGTTTTATCCTATGCTTTATTAAATTGTAATTATGTGGTTTTATCATATGCTTTATTAAATTGTATTTATGTTGTTTTATCCTATGCTTTATTAAATTGTATTTATGTTGTTTTATCCTATGCTTTATTAAATTGTGTTTATGTTATTTTATCCTATGCTTTATTAAATTGTATTTATGTTGTTTTATCCTATGCTTTATTAAATTGTGTTTATGTTGTTTTATCCTATGATTTATTAAATTATATTTATGTTGTTTTATCCTATGCTTTATTAAATTGTGTTTATGTTGTTTTATCCTATGCTTTATTAAATGGTATTTATGTTGTTTTATCCTATGCTTTATTAAATTGTATTTATGTTGTTTTAACCTATGCTTTATTAAACTTCATTTATGTTGTTTTATCCTATGTTTTATTAAATTCTATTTATGTTGTTTTATCCTATGCTTTATTAAATTGTATTTATGTTGTTTTATCCTATGCTTTATTAAATTGTATTTATGTTGTTTTATCCTATGCTTTATTAAATTGTGTTTATGTTATTTTATCCTATGCTTTATTAAATTGTATTTATGTTGTTTTATCCTATGCTTTATTAAATTGTGTTTATGTTGTTTTATCCTATGATTTATTAAATTATATTTATGTTGTTTTATCCTATGCTTTATTAAATTGTGTTTATGTTGTTTTATCCTATGCTTTATTAAATGGTATTTATGTTGTTTTATCCTATGCTTTATTAAATTGTATTTATGTTGTTTTAACCTATGCTTTATTAAACTTCATTTATGTTGTTTTATCCTATGTTTTATTAAATTCTATTTATGTTGTTTTATCCTATGTTTTATTGAATTCTATTTATGTTGTTTTATCCTATGCTTTATTAAATTGTATTTATGTTGTTTTAACCCATGCTTCATTAAATTGTATTTATGTTGTTTTATCCTATGCTTCATTAAATTGTATTTATGTTCTTTTATCCTATGCTTTATTAAATTGTATTTATGTTGTTTTAACCTATGCTTTATTAAATTGTATTTATGTTGTTTTATCCTATGCTTTATTAAATTGTATTTATGTTGTTTTATCCTATGCTTCATTAAATTGTATTTATGTTGTTTTATCCTATGCTTTATTAAAATGCATCTATCTTGTTTTATCCTATGCTTTATTAAATTGTATTTATGTGGTTTTATCCTATGCTTTATTAAATTGTATTTATGTTGTTTTGTCCTATGCTTTATTAAATTGTATTTATGTTGTTTTATCCTATGCTTTATTAAATTGTAATTATGTGGTTTTATCCTATGATTTATTAAATTGTATTTATGTTGTTTTATCCTATGCTTTATTAAATTGTATTTATGTTGTTTTAACCCATGCTTTATTAAATTGTATTTATGTTGTTTTATCCTATGCTTTATTAAATTGTATTTATGTTGTTTTGTCCTATGCTTTATTAAATTGTATTTATGTTGTTTTATCCTATGCTTTATTAAATTGTATTTATGTGGTTTTATCCTATGCTTTATTAAATTGTATTTATGTTGTTTTATCCTATGCTTTATTAAATTGCATCTATCTTGTTTTATCCTATGCTTTATTAAATTGTATTTATGTTGTTTTATCCTATGCTTTATTAAATTGTATTTATGTGGTTTTATCCTATGCTTTATTAAATTGTATTTATGTTGTTTTATCCTATGCTTTATTAAATTGTAATTATGTGGTTTTATCATATGATTTATTAAATTGTATTTATGTTGTTTTATCCTATGCTTTATTAAATTGTATTTATGTTGTTTTAACCCATGCTTTATTAAATTGTATTTATGTTGTTTTATCCTATGCTTTATTAAAGTGTATTTATGTTGTTTTGTCCTATGCTTTATTAAATTGTATTTATGTTGTTTTATCCTATGCTTTATTAAATTGTATTTATGTTGTTTTATCCTATGCTTTATTAAATTGTGTTTATGTTGTATTATCCTATGCTTTATTAAATTGTATTTATGTTGTTTTATCCTATGTTTTATTAAATTGTATTTATGTTGTTTTATCGTATGCTTTATTAAACTGCATTTATGTTGTTTTATCCTATGCTTTATTAAATTGTATTTATGTTGTTTTATCCTATGTTTTATTGAATTCTATTTATGTTGTTTTATCCAATGCTTTATTAAATTGTATTTATGTTGTTTTAACCCATGCTTCATTAAATTGTATTTATGTTCTTTTATCCTATGCTTTATTAAATTGTATTTATGTTGTTTTAACCTATGCTTTATTAAATTGTATTTATGTTGTTTTATCCTATGCTTTATTAAATTGTATTTATGTTGTTTTATCCTATGCTTTATTAAATTGTATTCATGTTGTTTTAACCTATGCTTTATTAAATTGTATTTATGTTGTTTTATCCTATGCTTTATTAAATTGTGTTTATGTTGTATTATCCTATGCTTTATTAAATTGTATTTATGTTGTTTTATCCTATGTTTTATTAAATTCTATTTATGTTGTTTTATCGTATGCTTTATTAAACTGCATTTATGTTGTTTTATCCTATGCTTTATTAAATTGTATTTATGTTGTTTTATCCTATGCTTTATTAAATTGTATTTATGTTGTTTTATCCTATGTTTTATTAAATTGTATTTATGTTGTTTTATCTTATGCTTTATTAAACTGCATTTATTTTGTTTTATCCTATGCTTTATTAAATTGTATTTATGTTGTTTTATCGTATGCTTTATTAAATTGTATTTATGTTGTTTTATCCTATGTTTTATTAAATTGTATTTATGTTGTTTTATCCTATACTTTATTAAATTGTATTTATGTTGTTTTAACCTATGCTTTATTAAATTGTATTTATGTTGTTTTATCCTATGCTATATTAAATTGTATTTATGTTGTTTTATCCTATGCTTTATTAAATTGTATTTATGTGGTTTTATCCTATGCTTTATTAAATTGTATTTATGTGGTTTTATCCTATGCTTTATTAAATTGCATCTATCTTGTTTTATCCTATGCTTTATTAAATTGTATTTATGTTGTTTTATCCTATGCTTTATTAAATTGTATTTATGTGGTTTTGTCCTATGATTTATTAAATTGTATTTATGTTGTTTTATCCTATGCTTTATTAAATTGTATTTATGTTGTTTTATCCTATGTTTTATTAAATTGTATTTATGTTGTTTTATCCTATGTTTTATTAAATTGTATTTATGTTGTTTTATCGTATGCTTTATTAAACTGCATTTATGTTGTTTTATCCTATGCTTTATTAAATTGTATTTATGTTGTTTTATCGTATGCTTTATTAAATTGTATTTATGTTGTTTTATCCTATGTTTTATTAAATTGTATTTATGTTGTTTTATCCTATACTTTATTAAATTGTATTTATGTTGTTTTAACCTATGCTTTATTAAATTGTATTTATGTTGTTTTATCCTATGCTATATTAAATTGTATTTATGTTGTTTTATCCTATGCCTTATTAAATTGTGTTTATGTTGTTTTATCCTATGCTTTATTAAATTGTATTTATGTTGTTTTATCCTATGCTTTATTAAATTGTATTTATGTTGTTTAACCTATGCTTTATTAAATTGTATTTATGTTGTTTTAACCTATGCTTTATTAAATTGTATTTATGTTGTTTTAACCTATGCTTTATTAAATTGTATTTATGTTGTTTTATCCTATGCTTTATTAAATTGTATTTATGTTGTTTTAACCTATGCTTTATTAAATTGTATTTATGTTGTTTTATCCTATACTTTATTAAATTGTATTTATGTTGTTTTAACCTATGCTTTATTAAATTGTATTTATGTTGTTTTATCCTATGCTATATTAAATTGTATTTATGTTGTTTTATCCTATGCTTTATTAAATTGTGTTTATGTTGTTTTATCCTATGCTTTATTAAATGGTATTTATGTTGTTTTATCCTATGCTTTATTAAATTGTATTTATGTTGTTTTATCCTATGCTTTATTAAATTGTGTTTATGTTATTTTATCCTATGCTTTATTAAATTGTATTCATGTTGTTTTATCCTATGCTTTATTAAATTGTGTTTATGTTGTTTTATCCTATGCTTTATTAAATTGTATTTATGTTGTTTTGTCCTATGCTTTATTAAATTGTATTTATGTTGTTTTATCCTATGCTTTATTAAATTGTATTTATGTTGTTTTATCCTATGCTTTATTAAATTGTATTTATGTTGTTTTAACCTATGCTTTATTAAATTGTATTTATGTTATTTTATCCTATGCTTTATTAAATTGTATTTATGTGGTTTTGTCCTATGATTTATTAAATTGTATTTATGTTGTTTTATCCTATGCTTTATTAAATTGTATTTATGTTGTTTTATCCTATGTTTTATTAAATTGTATTTATGTTGTTTTATCCTATGTTTTATTAAATTGTATTTATGTTGTTTTATCGTATGCTTTATTAAACTGCATTTATGTTGTTTTATCCTATGCTTTATTAAATTGTATTTATGTTGTTTTATCGTATGCTTTATTAAATTGTATTTATGTTGTTTTATCCTATGTTTTATTAAATTGTATTTATGTTGTTTTATCCTATACTTTATTAAATTGTATTTATGTTGTTTTAACCTATGCTTTATTAAATTGTATTTATGTTGTTTTATCCTATGCTATATTAAATTGTATTTATGTTGTTTTATCATATGCCTTATTAAATTGTGTTTATGTTGTTTTATCCTATGCTTTATTAAATTGTATTTATGTTGTTTTATCCTATGCTTTATTAAATTGTATTTATGTTGTTTAACCTATGCTTTATTAAATTGTATTTATGTTGTTTTAACCTATGCTTTATTAAATTGTATTTATGTTGTTTTAACCTATGCTTTATTAAATTGTATTTATGTTGTTTTATCCTATGCTTTATTAAATTGTATTTATGTTGTTTTAACCTATGCTTTATTAAATTGTATTTATGTTGTTTTATCCTATACTTTATTAAATTGTATTTATGTTGTTTTAACCTATGCTTTATTAAATTGTATTTATGTTGTTTTATCCTATGCTATATTAAATTGTATTTATGTTGTTTTATCCTATGCTTTATTAAATTGTGTTTATGTTGTTTTATCCTATGCTTTATTAAATTGTATTTATGTTGTTTTATCCTATGCTTTATTAAATTGTGTTTATGTTGTTTTATCCTATGCTTTATTAAATGGTATTTATGTTGTTTTATCCTATGCTTTATTAAATTGTATTTATGTTGTTTTATCCTATGCTTTATTAAATTGTGTTTATGTTATTTTATCCTATGCTTTATTAAATTGTATTTATGTTGTTTTAACCTATGCTTTATTAAATTGTATTTATGTTGTTTTATCCTATGCTTTATTAAATTGTATTTATGTTGTTTTATCCTATGCTTTATTAAATTGTATTCATGTTGTTTTAACCTATGCTTTATTAAATTGTATTTATGTTGTTTTATCCTATGCTTTATTAAATTGTGTTTATGTTGTATTATCCTATGCTTTATTAAATTGTATTTATGTTGTTTTATCCTATGTTTTATTAAATTCTATTTATGTTGTTTTATCGTATGCTTTATTAAACTGCATTTATGTTGTTTTATCCTATGCTTTATTAAATTGTATTTATGTTGTTTTATCCTATGCTTTATTAAATTGTATTTATGTTGTTTTATCCTATGTTTTATTAAATTGTATTTATGTTGTTTTATCTTATGCTTTATTAAACTGCATTTATTTTGTTTTATCCTATGCTTTATTAAATTGTATTTATGTTGTTTTATCGTATGCTTTATTAAATTGTATTTATGTTGTTTTATCCTATGTTTTATTAAATTGTATTTATGTTGTTTTATCCTATACTTTATTAAATTGTATTTATGTTGTTTTAACCTATGCTTTATTAAATTGTATTTATGTTGTTTTATCCTATGCTATATTAAATTGTATTTATGTTGTTTTATCCTATGCTTTATTAAATTGTATTTATGTGGTTTTATCCTATGCTTTATTAAATTGTATTTATGTGGTTTTATCCTATGCTTTATTAAATTGCATCTATCTTGTTTTATCCTATGCTTTATTAAATTGTATTTATGTTGTTTTATCCTATGCTTTATTAAATTGTATTTATGTGGTTTTGTCCTATGATTTATTAAATTGTATTTATGTTGTTTTATCCTATGCTTTATTAAATTGTATTTATGTTGTTTTATCCTATGTTTTATTAAATTGTATTTATGTTGTTTTATCCTATGTTTTATTAAATTGTATTTATGTTGTTTTATCGTATGCTTTATTAAACTGCATTTATGTTGTTTTATCCTATGCTTTATTAAATTGTATTTATGTTGTTTTATCGTATGCTTTATTAAATTGTATTTATGTTGTTTTATCCTATGTTTTATTAAATTGTATTTATGTTGTTTTATCCTATACTTTATTAAATTGTATTTATGTTGTTTTAACCTATGCTTTATTAAATTGTATTTATGTTGTTTTATCCTATGCTATATTAAATTGTATTTATGTTGTTTTATCCTATGCCTTATTAAATTGTGTTTATGTTGTTTTATCCTATGCTTTATTAAATTGTATTTATGTTGTTTTATCCTATGCTTTATTAAATTGTATTTATGTTGTTTAACCTATGCTTTATTAAATTGTATTTATGTTGTTTTAACCTATGCTTTATTAAATTGTATTTATGTTGTTTTAACCTATGCTTTATTAAATTGTATTTATGTTGTTTTATCCTATGCTTTATTAAATTGTATTTATGTTGTTTTAACCTATGCTTTATTAAATTGTATTTATGTTGTTTTATCCTATACTTTATTAAATTGTATTTATGTTGTTTTAACCTATGCTTTATTAAATTGTATTTATGTTGTTTTATCCTATGCTATATTAAATTGTATTTATGTTGTTTTATCCTATGCTTTATTAAATTGTGTTTATGTTGTTTTATCCTATGCTTTATTAAATGGTATTTATGTTGTTTTATCCTATGCTTTATTAAATTGTATTTATGTTGTTTTATCCTATGCTTTATTAAATTGTGTTTATGTTATTTTATCCTATGCTTTATTAAATTGTATTCATGTTGTTTTATCCTATGCTTTATTAAATTGTGTTTATGTTGTTTTATCCTATGCTTTATTAAATTGTATTTATGTTGTTTTGTCCTATGCTTTATTAAATTGTATTTATGTTGTTTTATCCTATGCTTTATTAAATTGTATTTATGTTGTTTTATCCTATGCTTTATTAAATTGTATTTATGTTGTTTTAACCTATGCTTTATTAAATTGTATTTATGTTATTTTATCCTATGCTTTATTAAATTGTATTTATGTGGTTTTGTCCTATGATTTATTAAATTGTATTTATGTTGTTTTATCCTATGCTTTATTAAATTGTATTTATGTTGTTTTATCCTATGTTTTATTAAATTGTATTTATGTTGTTTTATCCTATGTTTTATTAAATTGTATTTATGTTGTTTTATCGTATGCTTTATTAAACTGCATTTATGTTGTTTTATCCTATGCTTTATTAAATTGTATTTATGTTGTTTTATCGTATGCTTTATTAAATTGTATTTATGTTGTTTTATCCTATGTTTTATTAAATTGTATTTATGTTGTTTTATCCTATACTTTATTAAATTGTATTTATGTTGTTTTAACCTATGCTTTATTAAATTGTATTTATGTTGTTTTATCCTATGCTATATTAAATTGTATTTATGTTGTTTTATCATATGCCTTATTAAATTGTGTTTATGTTGTTTTATCCTATGCTTTATTAAATTGTATTTATGTTGTTTTATCCTATGCTTTATTAAATTGTATTTATGTTGTTTAACCTATGCTTTATTAAATTGTATTTATGTTGTTTTAACCTATGCTTTATTAAATTGTATTTATGTTGTTTTAACCTATGCTTTATTAAATTGTATTTATGTTGTTTTATCCTATGCTTTATTAAATTGTATTTATGTTGTTTTAACCTATGCTTTATTAAATTGTATTTATGTTGTTTTATCCTATACTTTATTAAATTGTATTTATGTTGTTTTAACCTATGCTTTATTAAATTGTATTTATGTTGTTTTATCCTATGCTATATTAAATTGTATTTATGTTGTTTTATCCTATGCTTTATTAAATTGTGTTTATGTTGTTTTATCCTATGCTTTATTAAATTGTATTTATGTTGTTTTATCCTATGCTTTATTAAATTGTGTTTATGTTGTTTTATCCTATGCTTTATTAAATGGTATTTATGTTGTTTTATCCTATGCTTTATTAAATTGTATTTATGTTGTTTTATCCTATGCTTTATTAAATTGTGTTTATGTTATTTTATCCTATGCTTTATTAAATTGTATTCATGTTGTTTTATCCTATGCTTTATTAAATTGTGTTTATGTTGTTTTATCCTATGCTTTATTAAATTGTATTTATGTTGTTTTGTCCTATGCTTTATTAAATTGTATTTATGTTGTTTTATCCTATGCTTTATTAAATTGTATTTATGTTGTTTTATCCTATGCTTTATTAAATTGTATTTATGTTGTTTTAACCTATGCTTTATTAAATTGTATTTATGTTATTTTATCCTATGCTTTATTAAATTGTATTCATGTTATTTTATCCTATGCTTTATTAAATTGTATTTATGTTGTTTTAACCTATGCTTTATTAAATTGTATTCATGTTATTTTATCCTATGCTTTATTAAATTGTATTTATGTTGTTTTATCCTATGCTTTATTAAATTGCATCTATCTTGTTTTATCCTATGCTTTATTAAATTGTATTTATGTTGTTTTATCCTATGCTTTATTAAATTGTATTTATGTGGTTTTATCCTATGCTTTATTAAATTGTATTTATGTTGTTTTATCCTATGCTTTATTAAATTGTAATTATGTGGTTTTATCCTATGATTTATTAAATTGTATTTATGTTGTTTTATCCTATGCTTTATTAAATTGTATTTATGTTGTTTTAACCCATGCTTTATTAAATTGTATTTATGTTGTTTTATCCTATGCTTTATTAAATTGTATTTATGTTGTTTTGTCCTATGCTTTATTAAATTGTATTTATGTTGTTTTATCCTATGCTTTATTAAATTGTATTTATGTGGTTTTATCCTATGCTTTATTAAATTGTATTTATGTTGTTTTATCCTATGCTTTATTAAATTGCATCTATCTTGTTTTATCCTATGCTTTATTAAATTGTATTTATGTTGTTTTATCCTATGCTTTATTAAATTGTATTTATGTGGTTTTATCCTATGCTTTATTAAATTGTATTTATGTTGTTTTATCCTATGCTTTATTAAATTGTAATTATGTGGTTTTATCATATGATTTATTAAATTGTATTTATGTTGTTTTATCCTATGCTTTATTAAATTGTATTTATGTTGTTTTATCCTATGCTTTATTAAATTGCATCTATCTTGTTTTATCCTATGCTTTATTAAATTGTATTTATGTTGTTTTATCCTATGCTTTATTAAATTGTATTTATGCGGTTTTATCCTATGCTTTATTAAATTGTATTTATGTTGTTTTATCCTATGCTTTATTAAATTGTAATTATGTGGTTTTATTCTATGATTTATTAAATTGTATTTATGTTGTTTTATCCTATGCTTTATTAAATTGTATTTATGTTGTTTTAACCCATGCTTTATTAAATTGTATTTATGTTGTTTTATCCTATGCTTTATTAAATTGTATTTATGTTGTTTTGTCCTATGCTTTATTAAATTGTATTTATGTTGTTTTATCCTATGCTTTATTAAATTGTATTCATGTGGTTTTATCCTATGCTTTATTAAATTGTATTTATGTTGTTTTATCCTATGCTTTATTAAATTGTAATTATGTATTTTTATCCTATGATTTATTAAATTGTATTTATGTTGTTTTATCCTATGCTTTATTAAATTGTATTTATGTTGTTTTAACCCATGCTTTATTAAATTGTATTTATGTTGTTTTATCCTATGCTTTGTTAAATTGTATTTATGTTGTTTTGTCCTATGCTTTATTAAATTGTATTTATGTGGTTTTATCCTATGCTTTATTAAATTGTATTTATGTTGTTTTATCCTATGCTTTATTAAATTGCATCTATCTTGTTTTATCCTATGCTTTATTAAATTGTATTTATGTTGTTTTATCCTATGCTTTATTAAATTGTATTTATGTTGTTTTATCCTATGCTTTATTAAATTGTGTTTATGTTATTTTATCCTATGCTTTATTAAATTGTATTTATGTTGTTTTATCCTATGCTTTATTAAATTGTGTTTATGTTGTTTTATCCTATGATTTATTAAATTATATTTATGTTGTTTTATCCTATGCTTTATTAAATTGTGTTTATGTTGTTTTATCCTATGCTTTATTAAATTGTATTTATGTTGTTTTAACCTATGCTTTATTAAACTTCATTTATGTTGTTTTATCCTATGTTTTATTAAATTCTATTTATGTTGTTTTATCCTATGTTTTATTGAATTCTATTTATGTTGTTTTATCCTATGCTTTATTAAATTGTATTTATGTTGTTTTAACCCATGCTTCATTAAATTGTATTTATGTTGTTTTATCCTATGCTTCATTAAATTGTATTTATGTTCTTTTATCCTATGCTTTATTAAATTGTATTTATGTTGTTTTAACCTATGCTTTATTAAATTGTATTTATGTTGTTTTATCCTATGCTTTATTAAATTGTATTTATGTTGTTTTATCCTATGCTTTATTAAATTGTATTCATGTTGTTTTAACCTATGCTTTATTAAATTGTATTTATGTTGTTTTATCCTATGCTTTATTAAATTGTATTCATGTTGTTTTAACCTATGCTTTATTAAACTGTATTTTTGTTGTTTTATCCTTTGCTTTATTAAATTTTATTTATGTTTTTTTATCCTATGCTTTATTAAATTGTATTTATGTTGTTTTAACCTATGCTTTATTAAATTGTATTTATGTTGTTTTAACCTATGCTTTATTAAATTGTATTTATGTTGTTTTATCCTATGCTATATTAAATTGTATTTATTTTGTTTTAACCTATGCTTTATTAAATTGTTTTATGTTGTTTTATCCTATGCTTTATTAAATTGTATTTATGTTGTTTTATCCTATGCTTTATTAAATTGTATTTATGATGTTTTATCCTATGCTTTATTAAATTGTATTTATGTTGTTTTATCCTATGCTTCATTAAATTGTATTTATGTTGTTTTATCCTATGCTTCATTAAATTGTATTTATGTTGTTTTATCCTATGCTTTATTAAATTGTATTTATGTTGTTTTATCCTATGCTTTATTAAATTATATTTATGTTGTTTTAACCTATGCTTTATTAAATTGTATTTATGTTGTTTTAACCTATTCTTTATTAAATGGTATTTATGTTGTTTAAATCCTATGCTTTATTAAATTGTATTTATGTTGTTTTAACCTATCCTTTATTAAATTGTATTTATGTTGTTTTAACCTATCCTTTATTAAATTGTATTTATGTTGTTTTATCCTATGCTTTATTAAATTGTATTCATGTTGTTTTATCCTATCCTTTATTAAATTGTATTCATGTTGTTTTAACCTATGCTTTATTAAATTGTATTTATGTTGTTTTATCCTATGCTTTATTAAATTGTATTCATGTTGTTTTAACCTATGCTTTATTAAACTGTATTTTTGTTGTTTTATCCTTTGCTTTATTAAATTTTATTTATGTTTTTTTATCCTATGCTTTATTAAATTGTATTTATGTTGTTTTAACCTATGCTTTATTAAATTGTATTTATGTTGTTTTAACCTATGCTTTATTAAATTGTATTTATGTTGTTTTATCCTATGCTATATTAAATTGTATTTATTTTGTTTTAAACTATGCTTTATTAAATTGTTTTATGTTGTTTTATCCTATGCTTTATTAAATTGTATTTATGTTGTTTTATCCTATGCTTTATTAAATTGTATTTATGATGTTTTATCCTATGCTTTATTAAATTGTATTTATGTTGTTTTATCCTATGCTTCATTAAATTGTATTTATGTTGTTTTATTGTATGCTTCATTAAATTGTATTTATGTTGTTTTATCCTATGCTTTATTAAATTGTATTTATGTTGTTTTATCCTATGCTTTATTAAATTGTATTTATGTTGTTTTAACCTATGCTTTATTAAATTGTATTTATGTTGTTTTAACCTATTCTTTATTAAATGGTATTTATGTTGTTTAAATCCTATGCTTTATTAAATTGTATTTATGTTGTTTTAACCTGTCCTTTATTAAATTGTATTTATGTTGTTTTAACCTATCCTTTATTAAATTCTATTTATGTTGTTTTAACCTATGCTTTATTAAATTGTATTTATGTTGTTTTAACCTATGCTTTATTAAATTGTATATATGTTGTTTTATCCTATGCTTTATTAAATTGTATTTATGTTGTTTTAACCTATGCTTTATTAAATTGTATTTATGTTGTTTTATCCTATACTTTATTAAATTGTATTTATGTTGTTTTAACCTATGCTTTATTAAATTGTATTTATGTTGTTTTATCCTATGCTATATTAAATTGTATTTATGTTGTTTTATCCTATGCTTTATTAAATTGTGTTTATGTTGTTTTATCTTATGCTTTATTAAATTGTATTTATGTTGTTTTATCCTATGATTTATTAAATTGTATTTATGTTGTTTTAACCTATGCTTTATTAAATTGTATTTATGTTGTTTTAACCTATGCTTTATTAAATTGTATTTATGTTGTTTTATCCTATGCTTTATTAAATTGTATTTATGTTGTTTTATCCTATGCTTTATTAAATTGTGTTTATGTTATTTTATCCTATGCTTTATTAAATTGTATTTATGTTGTTTTATCCTATGCTTTATTAAATTGTGTTTATGTTGTTTTATCCTATGATTTATTAAATTATATTTATGTTGTTTTATCCTATGCTTTATTAAATTGTGTTTATGTTGTTTTATCCTATGCTTTATTAAATGGTATTTATGTTGTTTTATCCTATGCTTTATTAAATTGTATTTATGTTGTTTTAACCTATGCTTTATTAAACTTCATTTATGTTCTTTTATCCTATGTTTTATTAAATTCTATTTATGTTGTTTTATGCTATGTTTTATTGAATTCTATTTATGTTGTTTTATCCTATGCTTTATTAAATTGTATTTATGTTGTTTTAACCCATGCTTCATTAAATTGTATTTATGTTGTTTTATCCTATGCTTCATTAAATTGTATTTATGTTCTTTTATCCTATGCTTTATTAAATTGTATTTATGTTGTTTTAACCTATGCTTTATTAAATTGTATTTATGTTGTTTTATCCTATGCTTTATTAAATTGTATTTATGTTGTTTTATCCTATGCTTTATTAAATTGTATTCATGTTGTTTTAACCTATGCTTTATTAAATTGTATTTATGTTGTTTTAACCTATGCTTTATTAAATTGTATTTATGTTGTTTTAACCTATGCTTTATTAAATTGTATTTATGTTGTTTTATCCTATGCTATATTAAATTGTATTTATTTTGTTTTAACCTATGCTTTATTAAATTGTTTTATGTTGTTTTATCCTATGCTTTATTAAATTGTATTTATGTTGTTTTATCCTATGCTTTATTAAATTGTATTTATGATGTTTTATCCTATGCTTTATTAAATTGTATTTATGTTGTTTTATCCTATGCTTCATTAAATTGTATTTATGTTGTTTTATCCTATGCTTCATTAAATTGTATTTATGTTGTTTTATCCTATGCTTTATTAAATTGTATTTATGTTGTTTTATCCTATGCTTTATTAAATTATATTTATGTTGTTTTAACCTATGCTTTATTAAATTGTATTTATGTTGTTTTAACCTATTCTTTATTAAATGGTATTTATGTTGTTTAAATCCTATGCTTTATTAAATTGTATTTATGTTGTTTTAACCTATCCTTTATTAAATTGTATTTATGTTGTTTTAACCTATCCTTTATTAAATTGTATTTATGTTGTTTTATCCTATGCTTTATTAAATTGTATTCATGTTGTTTTAACCTATCCTTTATTAAATTGTATTCATGTTGTTTTAACCTATGCTTTATTAAATTGTATTTATGTTGTTTTATCCTATGCTTTATTAAATTGTATTCATGTTGTTTTAACCTATGCTTTATTAAACTGTATTTTTGTTGTTTTATCCTTTGCTTTATTAAATTTTATTTATGTTTTTTTATCCTATGCTTTATTAAATTGTATTTATGTTGTTTTAACCTATGCTTTATTAAATTGTATTTATGTTGTTTTAACCTATGCTTTATTAAATTGTATTTATGTTGTTTTATCCTATGCTATATTAAATTGTATTTATTTTGTTTTAACCTATGCTTTATTAAATTGTTTTATGTTGTTTTATCCTATGCTTTATTAAATTGTATTTATGTTGTTTTATCCTATGCTTTATTAAATTGTATTTATGATGTTTTATCCTATGCTTTATTAAATTGTATTTATGTTGTTTTATCCTATGCTTCATTAAATTGTATTTATGTTGTTTTATCCTATGCTTCATTAAATTGTATTTATGTTGTTTTATCCTATGCTTTATTAAATTGTATTTATGTTGTTTTATCCTATGCTTTATTAAATTATATTTATGTTGTTTTAACCTATGCTTTATTAAATTGTATTTATGTTGTTTTAACCTATTCTTTATTAAATGGTATTTATGTTATTTAAATCCTATGCTTTATTAAATTGTATTTATGTTGTTTTAACCTATCCTTTATTAAATTGTATTTATGTTGTTTTAACCTATCCTTTATTAAATTGTATTTATGTTGTTTTATCCTATGCTTTATTAAATTGTATTCATGTTGTTTTATCCTATCCTTTATTAAATTGTATTCATGTTGTTTTAACCTATGCTTTATTAAATTGTATTTATGTTGTTTTATCCTATGCTTTATTAAATTGTATTCATGTTGTTTTAACCTATGCTTTATTAAACTGTATTTTTGTTGTTTTATCCTTTGCTTTATTAAATTTTATTTATGTTTTTTTATCCTATGCTTTATTAAATTGTATTTATGTTGTTTTAACCTATGCTTTATTAAATTGTATTTATGTTGTTTTAACCTATGCTTTATTAAATTGTATTTATGTTGTTTTATCCTATGCTATATTAAATTGTATTTATTTTGTTTTAAACTATGCTTTATTAAATTGTTTTATGTTGTTTTATCCTATGCTTTATTAAATTGTATTTATGTTGTTTTATCCTATGCTTTATTAAATTGTATTTATGATGTTTTATCCTATGCTTTATTAAATTGCATCTATCTTGTTTTATCCTATGCTTTATTAAATTGTATTTATGTTGTTTTATCCTATGCTTTATTAAATTGTATTTATGTTGTTTTATCCTATGCTTTATTAAATTGTGTTTATGTTATTTTATCCTATGCTTTATTAAATTGTATTTATGTTGTTTTATCCTATGCTTTATTAAATTGTGTTTATGTTGTTTTATCCTATGATTTATTAAATTATATTTATGTTGTTTTATCCTATGCTTTATTAAATTGTGTTTATGTTGTTTTATCCTATGCTTTATTAAATTGTATTTATGTTGTTTTAACCTATGCTTTATTAAACTTCATTTATGTTGTTTTATCCTATGTTTTATTAAATTCTATTTATGTTGTTTTATCCTATGTTTTATTGAATTCTATTTATGTTGTTTTATCCTATGCTTTATTAAATTGTATTTATGTTGTTTTAACCCATGCTTCATTAAATTGTATTTATGTTGTTTTATCCTATGCTTCATTAAATTGTATTTATGTTCTTTTATCCTATGCTTTATTAAATTGTATTTATGTTGTTTTAACCTATGCTTTATTAAATTGTATTTATGTTGTTTTATCCTATGCTTTATTAAATTGTATTTATGTTGTTTTATCCTATGCTTTATTAAATTGTATTCATGTTGTTTTAACCTATGCTTTATTAAATTGTATTTATGTTGTTTTATCCTATGCTTTATTAAATTGTATTCATGTTGTTTTAACCTATGCTTTATTAAACTGTATTTTTGTTGTTTTATCCTTTGCTTTATTAAATTTTATTTATGTTTTTTTATCCTATGCTTTATTAAATTGTATTTATGTTGTTTTAACCTATGCTTTATTAAATTGTATTTATGTTGTTTTAACCTATGCTTTATTAAATTGTATTTATGTTGTTTTATCCTATGCTATATTAAATTGTATTTATTTTGTTTTAACCTATGCTTTATTAAATTGTTTTATGTTGTTTTATCCTATGCTTTATTAAATTGTATTTATGTTGTTTTATCCTATGCTTTATTAAATTGTATTTATGATGTTTTATCCTATGCTTTATTAAATTGTATTTATGTTGTTTTATCCTATGCTTCATTAAATTGTATTTATGTTGTTTTATCCTATGCTTCATTAAATTGTATTTATGTTGTTTTATCCTATGCTTTATTAAATTGTATTTATGTTGTTTTATCCTATGCTTTATTAAATTATATTTATGTTGTTTTAACCTATGCTTTATTAAATTGTATTTATGTTGTTTTAACCTATTCTTTATTAAATGGTATTTATGTTGTTTAAATCCTATGCTTTATTAAATTGTATTTATGTTGTTTTAACCTATCCTTTATTAAATTGTATTTATGTTGTTTTAACCTATCCTTTATTAAATTGTATTTATGTTGTTTTATCCTATGCTTTATTAAATTGTATTCATGTTGTTTTATCCTATCCTTTATTAAATTGTATTCATGTTGTTTTAACCTATGCTTTATTAAATTGTATTTATGTTGTTTTATCCTATGCTTTATTAAATTGTATTCATGTTGTTTTAACCTATGCTTTATTAAACTGTATTTTTGTTGTTTTATCCTTTGCTTTATTAAATTTTATTTATGTTTTTTTATCCTATGCTTTATTAAATTGTATTTATGTTGTTTTAACCTATGCTTTATTAAATTGTATTTATGTTGTTTTAACCTATGCTTTATTAAATTGTATTTATGTTGTTTTATCCTATGCTATATTAAATTGTATTTATTTTGTTTTAAACTATGCTTTATTAAATTGTTTTATGTTGTTTTATCCTATGCTTTATTAAATTGTATTTATGTTGTTTTATCCTATGCTTTATTAAATTGTATTTATGATGTTTTATCCTATGCTTTATTAAATTGTATTTATGTTGTTTTATCCTATGCTTCATTAAATTGTATTTATGTTGTTTTATTGTATGCTTCATTAAATTGTATTTATGTTGTTTTATCCTATGCTTTATTAAATTGTATTTATGTTGTTTTATCCTATGCTTTATTAAATTGTATTTATGTTGTTTTAACCTATGCTTTATTAAATTGTATTTATGTTGTTTTAACCTATTCTTTATTAAATGGTATTTATGTTGTTTAAATCCTATGCTTTATTAAATTGTATTTATGTTGTTTTAACCTATCCTTTATTAAATTGTATTTATGTTGTTTTAACCTATCCTTTATTAAATTCTATTTATGTTGTTTTAACCTATGCTTTATTAAATTGTATTTATGTTGTTTTAACCTATGCTTTATTAAATTGTATATATGTTGTTTTATCCTATGCTTTATTAAATTGTATTTATGTTGTTTTAACCTATGCTTTATTAAATTGTATTTATGTTGTTTTATCCTATACTTTATTAAATTGTATTTATGTTGTTTTAACCTATGCTTTATTAAATTGTATTTATGTTGTTTTATCCTATGCTATATTAAATTGTATTTATGTTGTTTTATCCTATGCTTTATTAAATTGTGTTTATGTTGTTTTATCTTATGCTTTATTAAATTGTATTTATGTTGTTTTATCCTATGATTTATTAAATTGTATTTATGTTGTTTTAACCTATGCTTTATTAAATTGTATTTATGTTGTTTTAACCTATGCTTTATTAAATTGTATTTATGTTGTTTTATCCTATGCTTTATTAAATTGTATTTATGTTGTTTTATCCTATGCTTTATTAAATTGTGTTTATGTTATTTTATCCTATGCTTTATTAAATTGTATTTATGTTGTTTTATCCTATGCTTTATTAAATTGTGTTTATGTTGTTTTATCCTATGATTTATTAAATTATATTTATGTTGTTTTATCCTATGCTTTATTAAATTGTGTTTATGTTGTTTTATCCTATGCTTTATTAAATGGTATTTATGTTGTTTTATCCTATGCTTTATTAAATTGTATTTATGTTGTTTTAACCTATGCTTTATTAAACTTCATTTATGTTCTTTTATCCTATGTTTTATTAAATTCTATTTATGTTGTTTTATGCTATGTTTTATTGAATTCTATTTATGTTGTTTTATCCTATGCTTTATTAAATTGTATTTATGTTGTTTTAACCCATGCTTCATTAAATTGTATTTATGTTGTTTTATCCTATGCTTCATTAAATTGTATTTATGTTCTTTTATCCTATGCTTTATTAAATTGTATTTATGTTGTTTTAACCTATGCTTTATTAAATTGTATTTATGTTGTTTTATCCTATGCTTTATTAAATTGTATTTATGTTGTTTTATCCTATGCTTTATTAAATTGTATTCATGTTGTTTTAACCTATGCTTTATTAAATTGTATTTATGTTGTTTTAACCTATGCTTTATTAAATTGTATTTATGTTGTTTTAACCTATGCTTTATTAAATTGTATTTATGTTGTTTTATCCTATGCTATATTAAATTGTATTTATTTTGTTTTAACCTATGCTTTATTAAATTGTTTTATGTTGTTTTATCCTATGCTTTATTAAATTGTATTTATGTTGTTTTATCCTATGCTTTATTAAATTGTATTTATGATGTTTTATCCTATGCTTTATTAAATTGTATTTATGTTGTTTTATCCTATGCTTCATTAAATTGTATTTATGTTGTTTTATCCTATGCTTCATTAAATTGTATTTATGTTGTTTTATCCTATGCTTTATTAAATTGTATTTATGTTGTTTTATCCTATGCTTTATTAAATTATATTTATGTTGTTTTAACCTATGCTTTATTAAATTGTATTTATGTTGTTTTAACCTATTCTTTATTAAATGGTATTTATGTTGTTTAAATCCTATGCTTTATTAAATTGTATTTATGTTGTTTTAACCTATCCTTTATTAAATTGTATTTATGTTGTTTTAACCTATCCTTTATTAAATTGTATTTATGTTGTTTTATCCTATGCTTTATTAAATTGTATTCATGTTGTTTTAACCTATCCTTTATTAAATTGTATTCATGTTGTTTTAACCTATGCTTTATTAAATTGTATTTATGTTGTTTTATCCTATGCTTTATTAAATTGTATTCATGTTGTTTTAACCTATGCTTTATTAAACTGTATTTTTGTTGTTTTATCCTTTGCTTTATTAAATTTTATTTATGTTTTTTTATCCTATGCTTTATTAAATTGTATTTATGTTGTTTTAACCTATGCTTTATTAAATTGTATTTATGTTGTTTTAACCTATGCTTTATTAAATTGTATTTATGTTGTTTTATCCTATGCTATATTAAATTGTATTTATTTTGTTTTAACCTATGCTTTATTAAATTGTTTTATGTTGTTTTATCCTATGCTTTATTAAATTGTATTTATGTTGTTTTATCCTATGCTTTATTAAATTGTATTTATGATGTTTTATCCTATGCTTTATTAAATTGTATTTATGTTGTTTTATCCTATGCTTCATTAAATTGTATTTATGTTGTTTTATCCTATGCTTCATTAAATTGTATTTATGTTGTTTTATCCTATGCTTTATTAAATTGTATTTATGTTGTTTTATCCTATGCTTTATTAAATTATATTTATGTTGTTTTAACCTATGCTTTATTAAATTGTATTTATGTTGTTTTAACCTATTCTTTATTAAATGGTATTTATGTTGTTTAAATCCTATGCTTTATTAAATTGTATTTATGTTGTTTTAACCTATCCTTTATTAAATTGTATTTATGTTGTTTTAACCTATCCTTTATTAAATTGTATTTATGTTGTTTTATCCTATGCTTTATTAAATTGTATTCATGTTGTTTTATCCTATCCTTTATTAAATTGTATTCATGTTGTTTTAACCTATGCTTTATTAAATTGTATTTATGTTGTTTTATCCTATGCTTTATTAAATTGTATTCATGTTGTTTTAACCTATGCTTTATTAAACTGTATTTTTGTTGTTTTATCCTTTGCTTTATTAAATTTTATTTATGTTTTTTTATCCTATGCTTTATTAAATTGTATTTATGTTGTTTTAACCTATGCTTTATTAAATTGTATTTATGTTGTTTTAACCTATGCTTTATTAAATTGTATTTATGTTGTTTTATCCTATGCTATATTAAATTGTATTTATTTTGTTTTAAACTATGCTTTATTAAATTGTTTTATGTTGTTTTATCCTATGCTTTATTAAATTGTATTTATGTTGTTTTATCCTATGCTTTATTAAATTGTATTTATGATGTTTTATCCTATGCTTTATTAAATTGTATTTATGTTGTTTTATCCTATGCTTCATTAAATTGTATTTATGTTGTTTTATCCTATGCTTCATTAAATTGTATTTATGTTGTTTTATCCTATGCTTTATTAAATTGTATTTATGTTGTTTTATCCTATGCTTTATTAAATTGTATTTATGTTGTTTTAACCTATGCTTTATTAAATTGTATTTATGTTGTTTTAACCTATTCTTTATTAAATGGTATTTATGTTGTTTAAATCCTATGCTTTATTAAATTGTATTTATGTTGTTTTAACCTATCCTTTATTAAATTGTATTTATGTTGTTTTAACCTATCCTTTATTAAATTCTATTTATGTTGTTTTAACCTATGCTTTATTAAATTGTATTTATGTTGTTTTAACCTATGCTTTATTAAATTGTATATATGTTGTTTTATCCTATGCTTTATTAAATTGTATTTATGTTGTTTTAACCTATGCTTTATTAAATTGTATTTATGTTGTTTTATCCTATACTTTATTAAATTGTATTTATGTTGTTTTAACCTATGCTTTATTAAATTGTATTTATGTTGTTTTATCCTATGCTATATTAAATTGTATTTATGTTGTTTTATCCTATGCTTTATTAAATTGTGTTTATGTTGTTTTATCTTATGCTTTATTAAATTGTATTTATGTTGTTTTATCCTATGATTTATTAAATTGTATTTATGTTGTTTTAACCTATGCTTTATTAAATTGTATTTATGTTGTTTTAACCTATGCTTTATTAAATTGTATTTATGTTGTTTTATCCTATGCTTTATTAAATTGTATTTATGTTGTTTTATCCTATGCTTTATTAAATTGTGTTTATGTTATTTTATCCTATGCTTTATTAAATTGTATTTATGTTGTTTTATCCTATGCTTTATTAAATTGTGTTTATGTTGTTTTATCCTATGATTTATTAAATTATATTTATGTTGTTTTATCCTATGCTTTATTAAATTGTGTTTATGTTGTTTTATCCTATGCTTTATTAAATGGTATTTATGTTGTTTTATCCTATGCTTTATTAAATTGTATTTATGTTGTTTTAACCTATGCTTTATTAAACTTCATTTATGTTCTTTTATCCTATGTTTTATTAAATTCTATTTATGTTGTTTTATGCTATGTTTTATTGAATTCTATTTATGTTGTTTTATCCTATGCTTTATTAAATTGTATTTATGTTGTTTTAACCCATGCTTCATTAAATTGTATTTATGTTGTTTTATCCTATGCTTCATTAAATTGTATTTATGTTCTTTTATCCTATGCTTTATTAAATTGTATTTATGTTGTTTTAACCTATGCTTTATTAAATTGTATTTATGTTGTTTTATCCTATGCTTTATTAAATTGTATTTATGTTGTTTTATCCTATGCTTTATTAAATTGTATTCATGTTGTTTTAACCTATGCTTTATTAAATTGTATTTATGTTGTTTTAACCTATGCTTTATTAAATTGTATTTATGTTGTTTTAACCTATGCTTTATTAAATTGTATTTATGTTGTTTTATCCTATGCTATATTAAATTGTATTTATTTTGTTTTAACCTATGCTTTATTAAATTGTTTTATGTTGTTTTATCCTATGCTTTATTAAATTGTATTTATGTTGTTTTATCCTATGCTTTATTAAATTGTATTTATGATGTTTTATCCTATGCTTTATTAAATTGTATTTATGTTGTTTTATCCTATGCTTCATTAAATTGTATTTATGTTGTTTTATCCTATGCTTCATTAAATTGTATTTATGTTGTTTTATCCTATGCTTTATTAAATTGTATTTATGTTGTTTTATCCTATGCTTTATTAAATTGTATTTATGTTGTTTTAACCTATGCTTTATTAAATTGTATTTATGTTGTTTTAACCTATTCTTTATTAAATGGTATTTATGTTGTTTAAATCCTATGCTTTATTAAATTGTATTTATGTTGTTTTAACCTATCCTTTATTAAATTGTATTTATGTTGTTTTAACCTATCCTTTATTAAATTGTATTTATGTTGTTTTATCCTATGCTTTATTAAATTGTATTCATGTTGTTTTAACCTATCCTTTATTAAATTGTATTCATGTTGTTTTAACCTATGCTTTATTAAATTGTATTTATGTTGTTTTATCCTATGCTTTATTAAATTGTATTCATGTTGTTTTAACCTATGCTTTATTAAACTGTATTTTTGTTGTTTTATCCTTTGCTTTATTAAATTTTATTTATGTTTTTTTATCCTATGCTTTATTAAATTGTAGTTATGTTGTTTTAACCTATGCTTTATTAAATTGTATTTATGTTGTTTTAACCTATGCTTTATTAAATTGTATTTATGTTGTTTTATCCTATGCTATATTAAATTGTATTTATTTTGTTTTAACCTATGCTTTATTAAATTGTTTTATGTTGTTTTATCCTATGCTTTATTAAATTGTATTTATGTTGTTTTATCCTATGCTTTATTAAATTGTATTTATGTTGTTTTATCCTATGCTTTATTAAATTGTATTTATGATGTTTTATCCTATGCTTTATTAAATTGTATTTATGTTGTTTTATCCTATGCTTCATTAAATTGTATTTATGTTGTTTTATCCTATGCTTCATTAAATTGTATTTATGTTGTTTTATCCTATGCTTTATTAAATTGTATTTATGTTGTTTTATCCTATGCTTTATTAAATTGTATTTATGTTGTTTTAACCTATGCTTTATTAAATTGTATTTATGTTGTTTTAACCTATTCTTTATTAAATGGTATTTATGTTGTTTAAATCCTATGCTTTATTAAATTGTATTTATGTTGTTTTAACCTATCCTTTATTAAATTGTATTTATGTTGTTTTAACCTATCCTTTATTAAATTCTATTTATGTTGTTTTAACCTATGCTTTATTAAATTGTATTTATGTTGTTTTAACCTATGCTTTATTAAATTGTATATATGTTGTTTTATCCTATGCTTTATTAAATTATATTTATGTTGTTTTAACCTATGCTTTATTAAATTGTATTTATGTTGTTTTATCCTATACTTTATTAAATTGTATTTATGTTGTTTTAACCTATGCTTTATTAAATTGTATTTATGTTGTTTTATCCTATGCTATATTAAATTGTATTTATGTTGTTTTATCCTATGCTTTATTAAATTGTGTTTATGTTGTTTTATCTTATGCTTTATTAAATTGTATTTATGTTGTTTTATCCTATGATTTATTAAATTGTATTTATGTTGTTTTAACCTATGCTTTATTAAATTGTATTTATGTTGTTTTAACCTATGCTTTATTAAATTGTATTTATGTTGTTTTATCCTATGCTTTATTAAATTGTATTTATGTTGTTTTATCCTATGCTTTATTAAATTGTGTTTATGTTATTTTATCCTATGCTTTATTAAATTGTATTTATGTTGTTTTATCCTATGCTTTATTAAATTGTGTTTATGTTGTTTTATCCTATGATTTATTAAATTATATTTATGTTGTTTTATCCTATGCTTTATTAAATTGTGTTTATGTTGTTTTATCCTATGCTTTATTAAATGGTATTTATGTTGTTTTATCCTATGCTTTATTAAATTGTATTTATGTTGTTTTAACCTATGCTTTATTAAACTTCATTTATGTTCTTTTATCCTATGTTTTATTAAATTCTATTTATGTTGTTTTATCCTATGTTTTATTGAATTCTATTTATGTCGTTTTATCCTATGCTTTATTAAATTGTATTTATGTTGTTTTAACCCATGCTTCATTAAATTGTATTTATGTTGTTTTATCCTATGCTTCATTAAATTGTATTTATGTTCTTTTATCCTATGCTTTATTAAATTGTATTTATGTTGTTTTAACCTATGCTTTATTAAATTGTATTTATGTTGTTTTATCCTATGCTTTATTAAATTGTATTTATGTTGTTTTATCCTATGCTTTATTAAATTGTATTCATGTTGTTTTAACCTATGCTTTATTAAATTGTATTTATGTTGTTTTATCCTATGCTTTATTAAATTGTATTCATGTTGTTTTAACCTATGCTTTATTAAACTGTATTTTTGTTGTTTTATCCTTTGCTTTATTAAATTTTATTTATGTTTTTTTATCCTATGCTTTATTAAATTGTATTTATGTTGTTTTAACCTATGCTTTATTAAATTGTATTTATGTTGTTTTAATCTATGCTTTATTAAATTGTATTTATGTTGTTTTATCCTATGCTATATTAAATTGTATTTATTTTGTTTTAACCTATGCTTTATTAAATTGTTTTATGTTGTTTTATCCTATGCTTTATTAAATTGTATTTATGTTGTTTTATCCTATGCTTTATTAAATTGTATTTATGATGTTTTATCCTATGCTTTATTAAATTGTATTTATGTTGTTTTATCCTATGCTTCATTAAATTGTATTTATGTTGTTTTATCCTATGCTTCATTAAATTGTATTTATGTTGTTTTATCCTATGCTTTATTAAATTGTATTTATGTTGTTTTATCCTATGCTTTATTAAATTGTATTTATGTTGTTTTAACCTATGCTTTATTAAATTGTATTTATGTTGTTTTAACCTATCCTTTATTAAATTGTATTTATGTTGTTTTAACCTATGCTTTATTAAATTGTATTTATGTTGTTTTAACCTATGCTTTATTAAATTGTATTTATGTTGTTTTAACCTATTCTTTATTAAATGGTATTTATGTTGTTTAAATCCTATGCTTTATTAAATTGTATTTATGTTGTTTTAACCTATCCTTTATTAAATTGTATTTATGTTGTTTTAACCTATCCTTTATTAAATTGTATTTATGTTGTTTTAACCTATGCTTTATTAAATTGTATTTATGTTGTTTTATCCTATGCTATATTAAATTGTATTTATTTTGTTTTAACCTATGCTTTATTAAATTGTTTTATGTTGTTTTATCCTATGCTTTATTAAATTGTATTTATGTTGTTTTATCCTATGCTTTATTAAATTGTGTTTATGTTATTTTATCCTATGCTTTATTAAATTGTATTTATGTTGTTTTATCCTATGCTTTATTAAATTGTGTTTATGTTGTTTTATCCTATGATTTATTAAATTATATTTATGTTGTTTTATCCTATGCTTTATTAAATTGTGTTTATGTTGTTTTATCCTATGCTTTATTAAATGGTATTTATGTTGTTTTATCCTATGCTTTATTAAATTGTATTTATGTTGTTTTAACCTATGCTTTATTAAACTTCATTTATGTTCTTTTATCCTATGTTTTATTAAATTCTATTTATGTTGTTTTATCCTATGTTTTATTGAATTCTATTTATGTCGTTTTATCCTATGCTTTATTAAATTGTATTTATGTTGTTTTAACCCATGCTTCATTAAATTGTATTTATGTTGTTTTATCCTATGCTTCATTAAATTGTATTTATGTTCTTTTATCCTATGCTTTATTAAATTGTATTTATGTTGTTTTAACCTATGCTTTATTAAATTGTATTTATGTTGTTTTATCCTATGCTTTATTAAATTGTATTTATGTTGTTTTATCATATGCTTTATTAAATTGTATTCATGTTGTTTTAACCTATGCTTTATTAAATTGTATTTATGTTGTTTTATCCTATGCTTTATTAAATTGTATTCATGTTGTTTTAACCTATGCTTTATTAAACTGTATTTTTGTTGTTTTATCCTTTGCTTTATTAAATTTTATTTATGTTTTTTTATCCTATGCTTTATTAAATTGTATTTATGTTGTTTTAACCTATGCTTTATTAAATTGTATTTATGTTGTTTTAACCTATGCTTTATTAAATTGTATTTATGTTGTTTTATCCTATGCTATATTAAATTGTATTTATTTTGTTTTAACCTATGCTTTATTAAATTGTTTTATGTTGTTTTATCCTATGCTTTATTAAATTGCATTTATGTTGTTTTATCCTATGCTTTATTAAATTGTATTTATGATGTTTTATCCTATGCTTTATTAAATTGTATTTATGTTGTTTTATCCTATGCTTCATTAAATTGTATTTATGTTGTTTTATCCTATGCTTCATTAAATTGTATTTATGTTGTTTTATCCTATGCTTTATTAAATTGTATTTATGTTGTTTTATCCTATGCTTTATTAAATTGTATTTATGTTGTTTTAACCTATGCTTTATTAAATTGTATTTATGTTGTTTTAACCTATCCTTTATTAAATTGTATTTATGTTGTTTTAACCTATGCTTTATTAAATTGTATTTATGTTGTTTTAACCTATGCTTTATTAAATTGTATTTATGTTGTTTTAACCTATTCTTTAATAAATGGTATTTATGTTGTTTAAATCCTATGCTTTATTAAATTGTATTTATGTTGTTTTAACCTATCCTTTATTAAATTGTATTTATGTTGTTTTAACCTATCCTTTATTAAATTGTATTTATGTTGTTTTAACCTATGCTTTATTAAATTGTATTTATGTTGTTTTAACCTATGCTTTATTAAATTGTATTTATGTTGTTTTATCCTATGCTTTATTAAATTGTATTTATGTTGTTTTAACCTATGCTTTATTAAATTGTATTTATGTTGTTTTATCCTATACTTTATTAAATTGTATTTATGCTGTTTTAACCTATGCTTTATTAAATTGTATTTATGTTGTTTTATCCTATGCTTTATTAAATTGTATTTATGTTGTTTTATCCTATGATTTATTAAATTGTATTCATGTTGTTTAACCTATGCTTTATTAAATTGTATTTATGTTGTTTTAACCTATGCTTTATTAAATTGTGTTTATGTTATTTTATTCTATGCTTTATTAAATTGTATTTATGTTGTTTTATCCTATGCTTTATTAAATTGTGTTTATGTTGTTTTATCCTATGATTTATTAAATTATATTTATGTTGTTTTATCCTATGCTTTATTAAATTGTGTTTATGTTGTTTTATCCTATGCTTTATTAAATGGTATTTATGTTGTTTTATCCTATGCTTTATTAAATTGTATTTATGTCGTTTTAACCTATGCTTTATTAAACTTCATTTATGTTGTTTTATCCTATGTTTTATTCAATTCTATTTATGTTGTTTTATCCTATGTTTTATTGAATTCTATTTATGTTGTTTTATCGTATGCTTTATTAAATTGTATTTATGTTGTTTTAACCCATGCTTCATTAAATTGTATTTATGTTGTTTTATCCTATGCTTCATTAAATTGTGTTTATGTTGTTTTATCCTATGCTTTATTAAATTGTATTTATGTTGTTTTAACCTATGCTTTATTAAATTGTATTTACGTTGTTTTAACCTATGCTTTATTAAATTGTATTTATGTTGTTTTATCCTATGCTTTATTAAATTGTATTTATGTTGTTTTAACCTATGCTTTATTAAATTGTATTTATGTTGTTTTAACCTATGCTTTATTAAATTGTATTTATGTTGTTTTATCCTATGCTTTATTAAATTGTATTTATGTTGTTTTAACCCATGCTTTATTAAATTGTATTTATGTTGTTTTATCCTATGCTTTATTAAATTGTATTTATGTTGTTTTGTCCTATGCTTTATTAAATTGTATTTATGTTGTTTTATCCTATGCTTTATTAAATTGTATTTATGTGGTTTTATCCTATGCTTTATTAAATTGTATTTATGTTGTTTTATCCTATGCTTTATTAAATTGTAATTATGTGGTTTTATCCTATGATTTATTAAATTGTATTTATGTTGTTTTATCCTATGCTTTATTAAATTGTATTTATGTTGTTTTAACCCATGCTTTATTAAATTGTATTTATGTTGTTTTATCCTATGCTTTATTAAATTGTATTTATGTTGTTTTGTCCTATGCTTTATTAAATTGTATTTATGTTGTTTTATCCTATGCTTTATTAAATTGTATTCATGTGGTTTTATCCTATGCTTTATTAAATTGTATTTATGTTGTTTTATCCTATGCTTTATTAAATTGTAATTATGTGGTTTTATCCTATGATTTATTAAATTGTATTTATGTTGTTTTATCCTATGCTTTATTAAATTGTATTTATGTGGTTTTATCCTATGCTTTATTAAATTGTATTTATGTTGTTTTATCCTATGCTTTATTAAATTGTAATTATGTGGTTTTATCCTATGATTTATTAAATTGTATTTATGTTGTTTTATCCTATGCTTTATTAAATTGTATTTATGTTGTTTTAACCCATGCTTTATTAAATTGTATTTATGTTGTTTTATCCTATGCTTTATTAAATTGTATTTATGTTGTTTTGTCCTATGCTTTATTAAATTGTATTTATGTTGTTTTATCCTATGCTTTATTAAATTGTATTTATGTGGTTTTATCCTATGCTTTATTAAATTGTATTTATGTTGTTTTATCCTATGCTTTATTAAATTGCATCTATCTTGTTTTATCCTATGCTTTATTAAATTGTATTTATGTTGTTTTATCCTATGCTTTATTAAATTGTATTTATGTGGTTTTATCCTATGCTTTATTAAATTGTATTTATGTTGTTTTATCCTATGCTTTATTAAATTGTATTTATGTTGTTTTATCCTATGTTTTATTGAATTCTATTTATGTTGTTTTATCCAATGCTTTATTAAATTGTATTTATGTTGTTTTAACCCATGCTTCATTAAATTGTATTTATGTTCTTTTATCCTATGATTTATTAAATTGTATTTATGTTGTTTTATCCTATGCTTTATTAAATTGTATTTATGTGGTTTTATCCTATGCTTTATTAAATTGTATTTATGTTGTTTTATCCTATGCTTTATTAAATTGTAATTATGTGGTTTTATCCTATGATTTATTAAATTGTATTTATGTTGTTTTATCCTATGCTTTATTAAATTGTATTTATGTTGTTTTAACCCATGCTTTATTAAATTGTATTTATGTTGTTTTATCCTATGCTTTATTAAATTGTATTTATGTTGTTTTGTCCTATGCTTTATTAAATTGTATTTATGTTGTTTTATCCTATGCTTTATTAAATTGTATTTATGTGGTTTTATCCTATGCTTTATTAAATTGTATTTATGTTGTTTTATCCTATGCTTTATTAAATTGCATCTATCTTGTTTTATCCTATGCTTTATTAAATTGTATTTATGTTGTTTTATCCTATGCTTTATTAAATTGTATTTATGTGGTTTTATCCTATGCTTTATTAAATTGTATTTATGTTGTTTTATCCTATGCTTTATTAAATTGTATTTATGTTGTTTTATCCTATGTTTTATTGAATTCTATTTATGTTGTTTTATCCAATGCTTTATTAAATTGTATTTATGTTGTTTTAACCCATGCTTCATTAAATTGTATTTATGTTCTTTTATCCTATGCTTTATTAAACTGCATTTATGTTGTTTTATCCTATGCTTTATTAAATTGTATTTATGTTGTTTTATCCTATGTTTTATTGAATTCTATTTATGTTGTTTTATCCAATGCTTTATTAAATTGTATTTATGTTGTTTTAACCCATGCTTCATTAAATTGTATTTATGTTCTTTTATCCTATGCTTTATTAAATTGTATTTATGTTGTTTTAACCTATGCTTTATTAAATTGTATTTATGTTGTTTTATCCTATGCTTTATTAAATTGTATTTATGTTGTTTTATCCTATGCTTTATTAAATTGTATTCATGTTGTTTTAACCTATACTTTATTAAATTGTATTTATGTTGTTTTATCCTATGCTTTATTAAATTGTGTTTATGTTGTATTATCCTATGCTTTATTAAATTGTATTTATGTTGTTTTATCCTATGTTTTATTAAATTGTATTTATGTTGTTTTATCGTATGCTTTATTAAACTGCATTTATGTTGTTTTATCCTATGCTTTATTAAATTGTATTTATGTTGTTTTATCCTATACTTTATTAAATTGTATTTAAGTTGTTTTAACCTATGCTTTATTAAATTGTATTTATGTTGTTTTATCCTATGCTATATTAAATTGTATTTATGTTGTTTTATCCTATGCCTTATTAAATTGTGTTTATGTTGTTTTATCCTATGCTTTATTAAATTGTATTTATGTTGTTTTATCCTATGCTTTATTAAATTGTATTTATGTTGTTTAACCTATGCTTTATTAAATTGTATTTATGTTGTTTTAACCTATGCTTTATTAAATTGTATTTATGTTGTTTTAACCTATGCTTTATTAAATTGTATTTATGTTGTTTTATCCTATGCTTTATTAAATTGTATTTATGTTGTTTTAACCTATGCTTTATTAAATTGTATTTATGTTGTTTTATCCTATACTTTATTAAATTGTATTTATGTTGTTTTAACCTATGCTTTATTAAATTGTATTTATGTTGTTTTATCCTATGCTATATTAAATTGTATTTATGTTGTTTTATCCTATGCTTTATTAAATTGTGTTTATGTTGTTTTATCCTATGCTTTATTAAATTGTATTTATGTTGTTTTATCCTATGCTTTATTAAATTGTGTTTATGTTGTTTTATCCTATGCTTTATTAAATGGTATTTATGTTGTTTTATCCTATGCTTTATTAAATTGTATTTATGTTGTTTTATCCTATGCTTTATTAAATTGTGTTTATGTTATTTTATCCTATGCTTTATTAAATTGTATTCATGTTGTTTTATCCTATGCTTTATTAAATTGTGTTTATGTTGTTTTATCCTATGCTTTATTAAATTGTATTTATGTTGTTTTGTCCTATGCTTTATTAAATTGTATTTATGTTGTTTTATCCTATGCTTTATTAAATTGTATTTATGTTGTTTTATCCTATGCTTTATTAAATTGTATTTATGTTGTTTTAACCTATGCTTTATTAAATTGTATTTATGTTATTTTATCCTATGCTTTATTAAATTGTATTCATGTTATTTTATCCTATGCTTTATTAAATTGTATTCATGTTGTTTTATCCTATGCTTTATTAAATTGTATTTATGTTGTTTTATCCTATGCTTTATTAAATTGCATCTATATTGTTTTATCCTATGCTTTATTAAATTGTATTTATGTTGTTTTATCCTATGCTTTATTAAATTGTATTTATGTGGTTTTATCCTATGCTTTATTAAATTGTATTTATGTTGTTTTATCCTATGCTTTATTAAATTGTAATTATGTGGTTTTATCCTATGATTTATTAAATTGTATTTATGTTGTTTTATCCTATGCTTTATTAAATTGTATTTATGTTGTTTTAACCCATGCTTTATTAAATTGTATTTATGTTGTTTTATCCTATGCTTTATTAAATTGTATTTATGTTGTTTTGTCCTATGCTTTATTAAATTGTATTTATGTTGTTTTATCCTATGCTTTATTAAATTGTATTTATGTGGTTTTATCCTATGCTTTATTAAATTGTATTTATGTTGTTTTATCCTATGCTTTATTAAATTGCATCTATCTTGTTTTATCCTATGCTTTATTAAATTGTATTTATGTCGTTTTATCCTATGCTTTATTAAATTGTATTTATGTGGTTTTATCCTATGCTTTATTAAATTGTATTTATGTTGTTTTATCCTATGCTTTATTAAATTGTAATTATGTGGTTTTATCATATGATTTATTAAATTGTATTTATGTTGTTTTATCCTATGCTTTATTAAATTGTATTTATGTGGTTTTGTCCTATGATTTATTAAATTGTATTTATGTTGTTTTATCCTATGCTTTATTAAATTGTATTTATGTTGTTTTATCCTATGTTTTATTAAATTGTATTTATGTTGTTTTATCCTATGTTTTATTAAATTGTATTTATGTTGTTTTATCGTATGCTTTATTAAACTGCATTTATGTTGTTCTATCCTATGCTTTATTAAATTGTATTTATGTTGTTTTATCGTATGCTTTATTAAATTGTATTTATGTTGTTTTATCCTATGTTTTATTAAATTGTATTTATGTTGTTTTATCCTATACTTTATTAAATTGTATTTATGTTGTTTTAACCTATGCTTTATTAAATTGTATTTATGTTGTTTTATCCTATGCTATATTAAATTGTATTTATGTTGTTTTATCCTATGCCTTATTAAATTGTGTTTATGTTGTTTTATCCTATGCTTTATTAAATTGTATTTATTTTGTTTTATCCTATGCTTTATTAAATTGTATTTATGTTGTTTAACCTATGCTTTATTAAATTGTATTTATGTTGTTTTAACCTATGCTTTATTAAATTGTATTTATGTTGTTTTAACCTATGCTTTATTAAATTGTATTTATGTTGTTTTATCCTATGCTTTATTAAATTGTATTTATGTTGTTTTAACCTATGCTTTATTAAATTGTATTTATGTTGTTTTATCCTATACTTTATTAAATTGTATTTATGTTGTTTTAACCTATGCTTTATTAAATTGTATTTATGTTGTTTTATCCTATGCTATATTAAATTGTATTTATGTTGTTTTATCCTATGCTTTATTAAATTGTGTTTATGTTGTTTTATCCTATGCTTTATTAAATTGTATTTATGTTGTTTTATCCTATGCTTTATTAAATTGTGTTTATGTTGTTTTATCCTATGCTTTATTAAATGGTATTTATGTTGTTTTATCCTATGCTTTATTAAATTGTATTTATGTTGTTTTATCCTATGCTTTATTAAATTGTGTTTATGTTATTTTATCCTATGCTTTATTAAATTGTATTCATGCTGTTTTATCCTATGCTTTATTAAATTGTGTTTATGTTGTTTTATCCTATGCTTTATTAAATTGTATTTATGTTGTTTTGTCCTATGCTTTATTAAATTGTATTTATGTTGTTTTATCCTATGCTTTATTAAATTGTATTTATGTTGTTTTATCCTATGCTTTATTAAATTGTATTTATGTTGTTTTAACCTATGCTTTATTAAATTGTATTTATGTTATTTTATCCTATGCTTTATTAAATTGTATTCATGTTATTTTATCCTATGCTTTATTAAATTGTATTTATGTTGTTTTATCCTATGCTTTATTAAATTGCATCTATCTTGTTTTATCCTATGCTTTATTAAATTGTATTTATGTTGTTTTATCCTATGCTTTATTAAATTGTATTTATGTGGTTTTATCCTATGCTTTATTAAATTGTATTTATGTTGTTTTATCCTATGCTTTATTAAATTGTAATTATGTGGTTTTATCCTATGATTTATTAAATTGTATTTATGTTGTTTTATCCTATGCTTTATTAAATTGTATTTATGTTGTTTTAACCCATGCTTTATTAAATTGTATTTATGTTGTTTTATCCTATGCTTTATTAAATTGTATTTATGTTGTTTTGTCCTATGCTTTATTAAATTGTATTTATGTTGTTTTATCCTATGCTTTATTAAATTGTATTTATGTGGTTTTATCCTATGCTTTATTAAATTGTATTTATGTTGTTTTATCCTATGCTTTATTAAATTGCATCTATCTTGTTTTATCCTATGCTTTATTAAATTGTATTTATGTCGTTTTATCCTATGCTTTATTAAATTGTATTTATGTGGTTTTATCCTATGCTTTATTAAATTGTATTTATGTTGTTTTATCCTATGCTTTATTAAATTGTAATTATGTGGTTTTATCATATGATTTATTAAATTGTATTTATGTTGTTTTATCCTATGCTTTATTAAATTGTATTTATGTTGTTTTATCCTATGCTTTATTAAATTGCATCTATCTTGTTTTATCCTATGCTTTATTAAATTGTATTTATGTTGTTTTATCCTATGCTTTATTAAATTGTATTTATGCGGTTTTATCCTATGCTTTATTAAATTGTATTTATGTTGTTTTATCCTATGCTTTATTAAATTGTAATTATGTGGTTTTATCCTATGATTTATTAAATTGTATTTATGTTGTTTTATCCTATGCTTTATTAAATTGTATTTATGTTGTTTTAACCCATGCTTTATTAAATTGTATTTATGTTGTTTTATCCTATGCTTTATTAAATTGTATTTATGTTGTTTTGTCCTATGCTTTATTAAATTGTATTTATGTTGTTTTATCCTATGCTTTATTAAATTGTATTCATGTGGTTTTATCCTATGCTTTATTAAATTGTATTTATGTTGTTTTATCCTATGCTTTATTAAATTGTAATTATGTGGTTTTATCCTATGATTTATTAAATTGTATTTATGTTGTTTTATCCTATGCTTTATTAAATTGTATTTATGTTGTTTTAACCCATGCTTTATTAAATTGTATTTATGTTGTTTTATCCTATGCTTTATTAAATTGTATTTATGTTGTTTTGTCCTATGCTTTATTAAACTGTATTTATGTGGTTTTATCCTATGCTTTATTAAATTGTATTTATGTTGTTTTATCCTATGCTTTATTAAATTGCATCTATCTTGTTTTATCCTATGCTTTATTAAATTGTATTTATGTTGTTTTATCCTATGCTTTATTAAATTGTATTTATGTTGTTTTATCCTATGCTTTATTAAATTGTGTTTATGTTATTTTATCCTATGCTTTATTAAATTGTATTTATGTTGTTTTATCCTATGCTTTATTAAATTGTGTTTATGCTGTTTTATCCTATGCTTTATTAAATTGTATTTATGTTGTTTTAACCTATGCTTTATTAAACTTCATTTATGTTGTTTTATCCTATGTTTTATTAAATTCTATTTATGTTGTTTTATCCTATGTTTTATTGAATTCTATTTATGTTGTTTTATCCTATGCTTTATTAAATTGTATTTATGTTGTTTTAACCCATGCTTCATTAAATTGTATTTATGTTGTTTTATCCTATGCTTCATTAAATTGTATTTATGTTCTTTTATCCTATGCTTTATTAAATTGTATTTATGTTGTTTTAACCTATGCTTTATTAAATTGTATTTATGTTGTTTTATCCTATGCTTTATTAAATTGTATTTATGTTGTTTTATCCTATGCTTTATTAAATTGTATTCATGTTGTTTTAACCTATGCTTTATTAAATTGTATTTATGTTGTTTTATCCTATGCTTTATTAAATTGTATTCATGTTGTTTTAACCTATGCTTTATTAAACTGTATTTTTGTTGTTTTATCCTTTGCTTTATTAAATTTTATTTATGTTTTTTTATCCTATGCTTTATTAAATTGTATTTATGTTGTTTTAACCTATGCTTTATTAAATTGTATTTATGTTGTTTTAACCTATGATTTATTAAATTGTATTTATGTTGTTTTATCCTATGCTATATTAAATTGTATTTATTTTGTTTTAACCTATGCTTTATTAAATTGTTTTATGTTGTTTTATCCTATGCTTTATTAAATTGTATTTATGTTGTTTTATCCTATGCTTTATTAAATTGTATTTATGATGTTTTATCCTATGCTTTATTAAATTGTATTTATGTTGTTTTATCCTATGCTTCATTAAATTGTATTTATGTTGTTTTATCCTATGCTTCATTAAATTGTATTTATGTTGTTTTATCCTATGCTTTATTAAATTGTATTTATGTTGTTTTATCCTATGCTTTATTAAATTATATTTATGTTGTTTTAACCTATGCTTTATTAAATTGTATTTATGTTGTTTTAACCTATTCTTTATTAAATGGTATTTATGTTGTTTAAATCCTATGCTTTATTAAATTGTATTTATGTTGTTTTAACCTATCCTTTATTAAATTGTATTTATGTTGTTTTAACCTATCCTTTATTAAATTGTATTTATGTTGTTTTATCCTATGCTTTATTAAATTGTATTCATGTTGTTTTAACCTATCCTTTATTAAATTGTATTCATGTTGTTTTAACCTATGCTTTATTAAATTGTATTTATGTTGTTTTATCCTATGCTTTATTAAATTGTATTTATGTTGTTTTATCCTATGCTTTATTAAATTGTATTTATGTTGTTTTAACCTATGCTTTATTAAATTGTATTTATGTTGTTTTAACCTATGCTTTATTAAATTGTATTTATGTTGTTTTATCCTATGCTATATTAAATTGTGTTTATTTTGTTTTAACCTATGCTTTATTAAATTGTTTTATGTTGTTTTATCCTATGCTTTATTAAATTGTATTTATGTTGTTTTATCCTATGCTTTATTAAATTGTATTTATGATGTTTTATCCTATGCTTTATTAAATTGTATTTATGTTGTTTTATCCTATGCTTCATTAAATTGTATTTATGTTGTTTTATCCTATGCTTCATTAAATTGTATTTATGTTGTTTTATCCTATGCTTTATTAAATTGTATTTATGTTGTGTTATCCTATGCTTTATTAAATTGTATTTATGTTGTTTTAACCTATGCTTTATTAAATTGTATTTATGTTGTTTTATCCTATGCTTTATTAAATTGTATTTATGTTGTTTTAACCTATGCTTTATTAAATTGTATTTATGTTGTTTTAACCTATTCTTTATTAAATTGTATTTATGTTGTTTTAACCTATCCTTTATTAAATTGTATTTATGTTGTTTTAACCTATGCTTTATTAAATTGTATTTATGTTGTTTTATCCTATGCTTTATTAAATTGTGTTTATGTTGTTTTATCCTATGATTTATTAAATTGTATTTATGTTGTTTTATCCTATGCTTTATTAAATTGTGTTTATGTTGTTTTATCCTATGCTTTATTAAATGGTATTTATGTTGTTTTATCCTATGCTTTATTAAATTGTGTTTATGTTGTTTTATCCTATGCTTTATTAAATGGTATTTATGTTGTTTTATCCTATGCTTTATTAAATTGTATTCATGTTGTTTTAACCTATGCTTTATTAAATTGTATTTATGTTGTTTTATCCTATGCTTTATTAAATTGTATTCATGTTGTTTTAACCTATGCTTTATTAAACAGTATTTTTGTTGTTTTATCCTTTGCTTTATTAAATTTTATTTATGTTTTTTTATCCTATGCTTTATTAAATTGTATTTATGTTGTTTTAACCTATGCTTTATTAAATTGTATTTATGTTGTTTTAACCTATGCTTTATTAAATTGTATTTATGTTGTTTTATCCTATGCTATATTAAATTGTATTTATTTTGTTTTAACCTATGCTTTATTAAATTGTTTTATGTTGTTTTATCCTATGCTTTATTAAATTGTATTTATGTTGTTTTATCCTATGCTTTATTAAATTGTATTTATGATGTTTTATCCTATGCTTTATTAAATTGTATTTATGTTGTTTTATCCTATGCTTCATTAAATTGTATTTATGTTGTTTTATCCTATGCTTCATTAAATTGTATTTATGTTGTTTTATCCTATGCTTTATTAAATTGTATTTATGTTGTTTTATCCTATGCTTTATTAAATTGTATTTATGTTGTTTTAACCTATGCTTTATTAAATTGTATTTATGTTGTTTTAACCTATCCTTTATTAAATTGTATTTATGTTGTTTTATCCTATGCTTCATTAAATTGTATTTATGTTGTTTTATCCTATGCTTTATTAAATTGTATTTATGTTGTTTTATCCTATGCTTTATTAAATTGTATTTATGTTGTTTTAACCTATGCTTTATTAAATTGTATTTATGTTGTTTTAACCTATCCTTTATTAAATTGTATTTATGTTGTTTTAACCTATGCTTTATTAAATTGTATTTATGTTGTTTTAACCTATGCTTTATTAAATTGTATTTATGTTGTTTTAAAATATTCTTTATTAAATGGTATTTATGTTGTTTAAATCCTATGCTTTATTAAATTGTATTTATGTTGTTTTAACCTATCCTTTATTAAATTGTATTTATGTTGTTTTAACCTATCCTTTATTAAATTGTATTTATGTTGTTTTAACCTATGCTTTATTAAATTGTATTTATGTTGTTTTAACCTATGCTTTATTAAATTGTATTTATGTTGTTTTATCCTATGCTTTATTAAATTGTATTTATGTTGTTTTATCCTATGCTTTATTAAATTGTATTTATGTTGTTTTAACCTATGCTTTATTAAATTGTATTTATGTTGTTTTAACCTATTCTTTATTAAATTGTATTTATGTTGTTTTAACCTATCCTTTATTAAATTGTATTTATGTTGTTTTAACCTATGCTTTATTAAATTGTATTTATGTTGTTTTATCCTATGCTTTATTAAATTGTGTTTATGTTGTTTTATCCTATGATTTATTAAATTGTATTTATGTTGTTTTATCCTATGCTTTATTAAATTGTGTTTATGTTGTTTTATCCTATGCTTTATTAAATGGTATTTATGTTGTTTTATCCTATGCTTTATTAAATTGTGTTTATGTTGTTTTATCCTATGCTTTATTAAATGGTATTTATGTTGTTTTATCCTATGCTTTATTAAATTGTATTCATGTTGTTTTAACCTATGCTTTATTAAATTGTATTTATGTTGTTTTATCCTATGCTTTATTAAATTGTATTCATGTTGTTTTAACCTATGCTTTATTAAACAGTATTTTTGTTGTTTTATCCTTTGCTTTATTAAATTTTATTTATGTTTTTTTATCCTATGCTTTATTAAATTGTATTTATGTTGTTTTAACCTATGCTTTATTAAATTGTATTTATGTTGTTTTAACCTATGCTTTATTAAATTGTATTTATGTTGTTTTATCCTATGCTATATTAAATTGTATTTATTTTGTTTTAACCTATGCTTTATTAAATTGTTTTATGTTGTTTTATCCTATGCTTTATTAAATTGTATTTATGTTGTTTTATCCTATGCTTTATTAAATTGTATTTATGATGTTTTATCCTATGCTTTATTAAATTGTATTTATGTTGTTTTATCCTATGCTTCATTAAATTGTATTTATGTTGTTTTATCCTATGCTTCATTAAATTGTATTTATGTTGTTTTATCCTATGCTTTATTAAATTGTATTTATGTTGTTTTATCCTATGCTTTATTAAATTGTATTTATGTTGTTTTAACCTATGCTTTATTAAATTGTATTTATGTTGTTTTAACCTATCCTTTATTAAATTGTATTTATGTTGTTTTATCCTATGCTTCATTAAATTGTATTTATGTTGTTTTATCCTATGCTTTATTAAATTGTATTTATGTTGTTTTATCCTATGCTTTATTAAATTGTATTTATGTTGTTTTAACCTATGCTTTATTAAATTGTATTTATGTTGTTTTAACCTATCCTTTATTAAATTGTATTTATGTTGTTTTAACCTATGCTTTATTAAATTGTATTTATGTTGTTTTAACCTATGCTTTATTAAATTGTATTTATGTTGTTTTAAAATATTCTTTATTAAATGGTATTTATGTTGTTTAAATCCTATGCTTTATTAAATTGTATTTATGTTGTTTTAACCTATCCTTTATTAAATTGTATTTATGTTGTTTTAACCTATCCTTTATTAAATTGTATTTATGTTGTTTTAACCTATGCTTTATTAAATTGTATTTATGTTGTTTTAACCTATGCTTTATTAAATTGTATTTATGTTGTTTTATCCTATGCTTTATTAAATTGTATTTATGTTGTTTTAACCTATCCTTTATTAAATTGTATTTATGTTGTTTTAACCTATCCTTTATTAAATTGTATTTATGTTGTTTTAACCTATGCTTTATTAAATTGTATTTATGTTGTTTTAACCTATGCTTTATTAAATTGTATTTATGTTGTTTTATCCTATGCTTTATTAAATTGTATTTATGTTGTTTTAACCTATGCTTTATTAAATTGTATTTATGTTGTTTTAACCTATGCTTTATTAAATTGTATTTATGTTGTTTTAACCTATTCTTTATTAAATGGTATTTATGTTGTTTAAATCCTATGCTTTATTAAATTGTATTTATGTTGTTTTAACCTATCCTTTATTAAATTGTATTTATGTTGTTTTAACCTATCCTTTATTAAATTGTATTTATGTTGTATTAACCTATGCTTTATTAAATTGTATTTATGTTGTTTTAACCTATGCTTTATTAAATTGTATTTATGTTGTTTTATCCTATGCTTTATTAAATTGTATTTATGTTGTTTTAACCTATGCTTTATTAAATTGTATTTATGTTGTTTTATCCTATACTTTATTAAATTGTATTTATGTTGTTTTAACCTATGCTTTATTAAATTGTATTTATGTTGTTTTATCCTATGCTATATTAAATTGTATTTATGTTGTTTTATCCTATGCTTTATTAAATTGTGTTTATGTTGTTTTATCCTATGCTTTATTAAATTGTATTTATGTTGTTTTATCCTATGATTTATTAAATTGTATTTATGTTGTTTAACCTATGCTTTATTAAATTGTATTTATGTTGTTTTAACCTATGCTTTATTAAATTGTGTTTATGTTATTTTATCCTATGCTTTATTAAATTGTATTTATGTTGTTTTATCCTATGCTTTATTAAATTGTGTTTATGTTGTTTTATCCTATGATTTATTAAATTATATTTATGTTGTTTTATCCTATGCTTTATTAAATTGTGTTTATGTTGTTTTATCCTATGCTTTATTAAATGGTATTTATGTTGTTTTATCCTATGCTTTATTAAATTGTATTTATGTCGTTTTAACCTATGCTTTATTAAACTTCATTTATGTTGTTTTATCCTATGTTTTATTAAATTCTATTTATGTTGTTTTATCCTATGTTTTATTGAATTCTATTTATGTTGTTTTATCGTATGCTTTATTAAATTGTATTTATGTTGTTTTATCCTATGCTTTATTAAATTGTATTTATGTTGTTTTAACCTATGCTTTATTGAATTGTATTTTTGTTGTTTTATCCTATACTTTATTAAATTGTATTTATGTTGTTTTAACCTATGCTTTATTAAATTGCATTTATGTTGTTTTATCCTATGTTTTATTAAATTGTATTTATGTTGTTTTATCCTATGCTTTATTAAATTGTATTTATGTGGTTTTATCCTATGCTTTATTAAATTGTATTTATGTTGTTTTATCCTATGCTTTATTAAATTGCATCTATTTTGTTTTATCCTATGCTTTATTAAATTGTATTTATGTTGTTTTATCCTATGCTTTATTAAATTGTATTTATGTGGTTTTATCCTATGCTTTATTAAATTGTATTTATGTTGTTTTATCCTATGCTTTATTAAATTGTAATTATGTGGTTTTATCCTATGATTTATTAAATTGTATTTATGTTGTTTTATCCTATGCTTTATTAAATTGTATTTATGTTGTTTTAACCCATGCTTTATTAAATTGTATTTATGTTGTTTTATCCTATGCTTTATTAAATTGTATTTATGTTGTTTTGTCCTATGCTTTATTAAATTGTATTTATGTTGTTTTATCCTATGCTTTATTAAATTGTATTTATGTGGTTTTATCCTATGCTTTATTAAATTGCATTTATGTTGTTTTATCCTATGCTTTATTAAATTTCATCTATCTTGTTTTATCCTATGCTTTATTAAATTGTATTTATGTTGTTTTATCCTATGCTTTATTAAATTGTATTTATGTGGTTTTATCCTATGCTTTATTAAATTGTATTTATGTTGTTTTATCCTATGCTTTATTAAATTGTAATTATGTGGTTTTATCATATGATTTATTAAATTGTATTTATGTTGTTTTATCCTATGCTTTATTAAATTGTATTTATGTTGTTTTATCCTATGCTTTATTAAATTGCATCTATCTTGTTTTATCCTATGCTTTATTAAATTGTATTTATGTTGTTTTATCCTATGCTTTATTAAATTGTATTTATGTGGTTTTATCCTATGCTTTATTAAATTGTATTTATGTTGTTTTATCCTATGCTTTATTAAATTGTAATTATGTGGTTTTATCCTATGATTTTTTAAATTGTATTTATGTTGTTTTATCCTATGCTTTATTAAATTGTATTTATGTTGTTTTAACCCATGCTTTATTAAATTGTATTTATGTTGTTTTATCCTATGCTTTATTAAATTGTATTTATGTTGTTTTGTCCTATGCTTTATTAAATTGTATTTATGTTGTTTTATCCTATGCTTTATTAAATTGTATTCATGTGGTTTTATCCTATGCTTTATTAAATTGTATTTATGTTGTTTTATCCTATGCTTTATTAAATTGTAATTATGTGGTTTTATCCTATGATTTATTAAATTGTATTTATGTTGTTTTATCCTATGCTTTATTAAATTGTATTTATGTTGTTTTAACCCATGCTTTATTAAATTGTATTTATGTTGTTTTATCCTATGCTTTATTAAATTGTATTTATGTTGTTTTGTCCTATGCTTTATTAAACTGTATTTATGTGGTTTTATCCTATGCTTTATTAAATTGTATTTATGTTGTTTTATCCTATGCTTTATTAAATTGCATCTATCTTGTTTTATCCTATGCTTTATTAAATTGTATTTATGTTGTTTTATCCTATGCTTTATTAAATTGTATTTATGTTGTTTTATCCTATGCTTTATTAAATTGTGTTTATGTTATTTTATCCTATGCTTTATTAAATTGTATTTATGTTGTTTTATCCTATGCTTTATTAAATTGTGTTTATGCTGTTTTATCCTATGCTTTATTAAATTGTATTTATGTTGTTTTAACCTATGCTTTATTAAACTTCATTTATGTTGTTTTATCCTATGTTTTATTAAATTCTATTTATGTTGTTTTATCCTATGTTTTATTGAATTCTATTTATGTTGTTTTATCCTATGCTTTATTAAATTGTATTTATGTTGTTTTAACCCATGCTTCATTAAATTGTATTTATGTTGTTTTATCCTATGCTTCATTAAATTGTATTTATGTTCTTTTATCCTATGCTTTATTAAATTGTATTTATGTTGTTTTAACCTATGCTTTATTAAATTGTATTTATGTTGTTTTATCCTATGCTTTATTAAATTGTATTTATGTTGTTTTATCCTATGCTTTATTAAATTGTATTCATGTTGTTTTAACCTATGCTTTATTAAATTGTATTTATGTTGTTTTATCCTATGCTTTATTAAATTGTATTCATGTTGTTTTAACCTATGCTTTATTAAACTGTATTTTTGTTGTTTTATCCTTTGCTTTATTAAATTTTATTTATGTTTTTTTATCCTATGCTTTATTAAATTGTATTTATGTTGTTTTAACCTATGCTTTATTAAATTGTATTTATGTTGTTTTAACCTATGATTTATTAAATTGTATTTATGTTGTTTTATCCTATGCTATATTAAATTGTATTTATTTTGTTTTAACCTATGCTTTATTAAATTGTTTTATGTTGTTTTATCCTATGCTTTATTAAATTGTATTTATGTTGTTTTATCCTATGCTTTATTAAATTGTATTTATGATGTTTTATCCTATGCTTTATTAAATTGTATTTATGTTGTTTTATCCTATGCTTCATTAAATTGTATTTATGTTGTTTTATCCTATGCTTCATTAAATTGTATTTATGTTGTTTTATCCTATGCTTTATTAAATTGTATTTATGTTGTTTTATCCTATGCTTTATTAAATTATATTTATGTTGTTTTAACCTATGCTTTATTAAATTGTATTTATGTTGTTTTAACCTATTCTTTATTAAATGGTATTTATGTTGTTTAAATCCTATGCTTTATTAAATTGTATTTATGTTGTTTTAACCTATCCTTTATTAAATTGTATTTATGTTGTTTTAACCTATCCTTTATTAAATTGTATTTATGTTGTTTTATCCTATGCTTTATTAAATTGTATTCATGTTGTTTTAACCTATCCTTTATTAAATTGTATTCATGTTGTTTTAACCTATGCTTTATTAAATTGTATTTATGTTGTTTTATCCTATGCTTTATTAAATTGTATTTATGTTGTTTTATCCTATGCTTTATTAAATTGTATTTATGTTGTTTTAACCTATGCTTTATTAAATTGTATTTATGTTGTTTTAACCTATGCTTTATTAAATTGTATTTATGTTGTTTTATCCTATGCTATATTAAATTGTGTTTATTTTGTTTTAACCTATGCTTTATTAAATTGTTTTATGTTGTTTTATCCTATGCTTTATTAAATTGTATTTATGTTGTTTTATCCTATGCTTTATTAAATTGTATTTATGATGTTTTATCCTATGCTTTATTAAATTGTATTTATGTTGTTTTATCCTATGCTTCATTAAATTGTATTTATGTTGTTTTATCCTATGCTTCATTAAATTGTATTTATGTTGTTTTATCCTATGCTTTATTAAATTGTATTTATGTTGTGTTATCCTATGCTTTATTAAATTGTATTTATGTTGTTTTAACCTATGCTTTATTAAATTGTATTTATGTTGTTTTATCCTATGCTTTATTAAATTGTATTTATGTTGTTTTAACCTATGCTTTATTAAATTGTATTTATGTTGTTTTAACCTATTCTTTATTAAATTGTATTTATGTTGTTTTAACCTATCCTTTATTAAATTGTATTTATGTTGTTTTAACCTATGCTTTATTAAATTGTATTTATGTTGTTTTATCCTATGCTTTATTAAATTGTGTTTATGTTGTTTTATCCTATGATTTATTAAATTGTATTTATGTTGTTTTATCCTATGCTTTATTAAATTGTGTTTATGTTGTTTTATCCTATGCTTTATTAAATGGTATTTATGTTGTTTTATCCTATGCTTTATTAAATTGTGTTTATGTTGTTTTATCCTATGCTTTATTAAATGGTATTTATGTTGTTTTATCCTATGCTTTATTAAATTGTATTCATGTTGTTTTAACCTATGCTTTATTAAATTGTATTTATGTTGTTTTATCCTATGCTTTATTAAATTGTATTCATGTTGTTTTAACCTATGCTTTATTAAACAGTATTTTTGTTGTTTTATCCTTTGCTTTATTAAATTTTATTTATGTTTTTTTATCCTATGCTTTATTAAATTGTATTTATGTTGTTTTAACCTATGCTTTATTAAATTGTATTTATGTTGTTTTAACCTATGCTTTATTAAATTGTATTTATGTTGTTTTATCCTATGCTATATTAAATTGTATTTATTTTGTTTTAACCTATGCTTTATTAAATTGTTTTATGTTGTTTTATCCTATGCTTTATTAAATTGTATTTATGTTGTTTTATCCTATGCTTTATTAAATTGTATTTATGATGTTTTATCCTATGCTTTATTAAATTGTATTTATGTTGTTTTATCCTATGCTTCATTAAATTGTATTTATGTTGTTTTATCCTATGCTTCATTAAATTGTATTTATGTTGTTTTATCCTATGCTTTATTAAATTGTATTTATGTTGTTTTATCCTATGCTTTATTAAATTGTATTTATGTTGTTTTAACCTATGCTTTATTAAATTGTATTTATGTTGTTTTAACCTATCCTTTATTAAATTGTATTTATGTTGTTTTATCCTATGCTTCATTAAATTGTATTTATGTTGTTTTATCCTATGCTTTATTAAATTGTATTTATGTTGTTTTATCCTATGCTTTATTAAATTGTATTTATGTTGTTTTAACCTATGCTTTATTAAATTGTATTTATGTTGTTTTAACCTATCCTTTATTAAATTGTATTTATGTTGTTTTAACCTATGCTTTATTAAATTGTATTTATGTTGTTTTAACCTATGCTTTATTAAATTGTATTTATGTTGTTTTAAAATATTCTTTATTAAATGGTATTTATGTTGTTTAAATCCTATGCTTTATTAAATTGTATTTATGTTGTTTTAACCTATCCTTTATTAAATTGTATTTATGTTGTTTTAACCTATCCTTTATTAAATTGTATTTATGTTGTTTTAACCTATGCTTTATTAAATTGTATTTATGTTGTTTTAACCTATGCTTTATTAAATTGTATTTATGTTGTTTTATCCTATGCTTTATTAAATTGTATTTATGTTGTTTTAACCTATCCTTTATTAAATTGTATTTATGTTGTTTTAACCTATCCTTTATTAAATTGTATTTATGTTGTTTTAACCTATGCTTTATTAAATTGTATTTATGTTGTTTTAACCTATGCTTTATTAAATTGTATTTATGTTGTTTTATCCTATGCTTTATTAAATTGTATTTATGTTGTTTTAACCTATGCTTTATTAAATTGTATTTATGTTGTTTTAACCTATGCTTTATTAAATTGTATTTATGTTGTTTTAACCTATTCTTTATTAAATGGTATTTATGTTGTTTAAATCCTATGCTTTATTAAATTGTATTTATGTTGTTTTAACCTATCCTTTATTAAATTGTATTTATGTTGTTTTAACCTATCCTTTATTAAATTGTATTTATGTTGTATTAACCTATGCTTTATTAAATTGTATTTATGTTGTTTTAACCTATGCTTTATTAAATTGTATTTATGTTGTTTTATCCTATGCTTTATTAAATTGTATTTATGTTGTTTTAACCTATGCTTTATTAAATTGTATTTATGTTGTTTTATCCTATACTTTATTAAATTTTATTTATGTTGTTTTAACCTATGCTTTATTAAATTGTATTTATGTTGTTTTATCCTATGCTATATTAAATTGTATTTATGTTGTTTTATCCTATGCTTTATTAAATTGCGTTTATGTTGTTTTATCCTATGCTTTATTAAATTGTATTTATGTTGTTTTATCCTATGATTTATTAAATTGTATTTATGTTGTTTAACCTATGCTTTATTAAATTGTATTTATGTTGTTTTAACCTATGCTTTATTAAATTGTGTTTATGTTATTTTATCCTATGCTTTATTAAATTGTATTTATGTTGTTTTATCCTATGCTTTATTAAATTGTGTTTATGTTGTTTTATCCTATGATTTATTAAATTATATTTATGTTGTTTTATCCTATGCTTTATTAAATTGTGTTTATGTTGTTTTATCCTATGCTTTATTAAATGGTATTTATGTTGTTTTATCCTATGCTTTATTAAATTGTATTTATGTCGTTTTAACCTATGCTTTATTAAACTTCATTTATGTTGTTTTATCCTATGTTTTATTAAATTCTATTTATGTTGTTTTATCCTATGTTTTATTGAATTCTATTTATGTTGTTTTATCGTATGCTTTATTAAATTGTATTTATGTTGTTTTATCCTATGCTTTATTAAATTGTATTTATGTTGTTTTAACCTATGCTTTATTGAATTGTATTTTTGTTGTTTTATCCTATACTTTATTAAATTGTATTTATGTTGTTTTAACCTATGCTTTATTAAATTGCATTTATGTTGTTTTATCCTATGTTTTATTAAATTGTATTTATGTTGTTTTATCCTATGCTTTATTAAATTGTATTTATGTGGTTTTATCCTATGCTTTATTAAATTGTATTTATGTTGTTTTATCCTATGCTTTATTAAATTGCATCTATTTTGTTTTATCCTATGCTTTATTAAATTGTATTTATGTTGTTTTATCCTATGCTTTATTAAATTGTATTTATGTGGTTTTATCCTATGCTTTATTAAATTGTATTTATGTTGTTTTATCCTATGCTTTATTAAATTGTAATTATGTGGTTTTATCCTATGATTTATTAAATTGTATTTATGTTGTTTTATCCTATGCTTTATTAAATTGTATTTATGTTGTTTTAACCCATGCTTTATTAAATTGTATTTATGTTGTTTTATCCTATGCTTTATTAAATTGTATTTATGTTGTTTTGTCCTATGCTTTATTAAATTGTATTTATGTTGTTTTATCCTATGCTTTATTAAATTGTATTTATGTGGTTTTATCCTATGCTTTATTAAATTGCATTTATGTTGTTTTATCCTATGCTTTATTAAATTTCATCTATCTTGTTTTATCCTATGCTTTATTAAATTGTATTTATGTTGTTTTATCCTATGCTTTATTAAATTGTATTTATGTGGTTTTATCCTATGCTTTATTAAATTGTATTTATGTTGTTTTATCCTATGCTTTATTAAATTGTAATTATGTGGTTTTATCATATGATTTATTAAATTGTATTTATGTTGTTTTATCCTATGCTTTATTAAATTGTATTTATGTTGTTTTATCCTATGCTTTATTAAATTGCATCTATCTTGTTTTATCCTATGCTTTATTAAATTGTATTTATGTTGTTTTATCCTATGCTTTATTAAATTGTATTTATGTGGTTTTATCCTATGCTTTATTAAATTGTATTTATGTTGTTTTATCCTATGCTTTATTAAATTGTAATTATGTGGTTTTATCCTATGATTTTTTAAATTGTATTTATGTTGTTTTATCCTATGCTTTATTAAATTGTATTTATGTTGTTTTAACCCATGCTTTATTAAATTGTATTTATGTTGTTTTATCCTATGCTTTATTAAATTGTATTTATGTTGTTTTGTCCTATGCTTTATTAAATTGTATTTATGTTGTTTTATCCTATGCTTTATTAAATTGTATTCATGTGGTTTTATCCTATGCTTTATTAAATTGTATTTATGTTGTTTTATCCTATGCTTTATTAAATTGTAATTATGTGGTTTTATCCTATGATTTATTAAATTGTATTTATGTTGTTTTATCCTATGCTTTATTAAATTGTATTTATGTTGTTTTAACCCATGCTTTATTAAATTGTATTTATGTTGTTTTATCCTATGCTTTATTAAATTGTATTTATGTTGTTTTGTCCTATGCTTTATTAAACTGTATTTATGTGGTTTTATCCTATGCTTTATTAAATTGTATTTATGTTGTTTTATCCTATGCTTTATTAAATTGCATCTATCTTGTTTTATCCTATGCTTTATTAAATTGTATTTATGTTGTTTTATCCTATGCTTTATTAAATTGTATTTATGTTGTTTTATCCTATGCTTTATTAAATTGTGTTTATGTTATTTTATCCTATGCTTTATTAAATTGTATTTATGTTGTTTTATCCTATGCTTTATTAAATTGTGTTTATGCTGTTTTATCCTATGCTTTATTAAATTGTATTTATGTTGTTTTAACCTATGCTTTATTAAACTTCATTTATGTTGTTTTATCCTATGTTTTATTAAATTCTATTTATGTTGTTTTATCCTATGTTTTATTGAATTCTATTTATGTTGTTTTATCCTATGCTTTATTAAATTGTATTTATGTTGTTTTAACCCATGCTTCATTAAATTGTATTTATGTTGTTTTATCCTATGCTTCATTAAATTGTATTTATGTTCTTTTATCCTATGCTTTATTAAATTGTATTTATGTTGTTTTAACCTATGCTTTATTAAATTGTATTTATGTTGTTTTATCCTATGCTTTATTAAATTGTATTTATGTTGTTTTATCCTATGCTTTATTAAATTGTATTCATGTTGTTTTAACCTATGCTTTATTAAATTGTATTTATGTTGTTTTATCCTATGCTTTATTAAATTGTATTCATGTTGTTTTAACCTATGCTTTATTAAACTGTATTTTTGTTGTTTTATCCTTTGCTTTATTAAATTTTATTTATGTTTTTTTATCCTATGCTTTATTAAATTGTATTTATGTTGTTTTAACCTATGCTTTATTAAATTGTATTTATGTTGTTTTAACCTATGATTTATTAAATTGTATTTATGTTGTTTTATCCTATGCTATATTAAATTGTATTTATTTTGTTTTAACCTATGCTTTATTAAATTGTTTTATGTTGTTTTATCCTATGCTTTATTAAATTGTATTTATGTTGTTTTATCCTATGCTTTATTAAATTGTATTTATGATGTTTTATCCTATGCTTTATTAAATTGTATTTATGTTGTTTTATCCTATGCTTCATTAAATTGTATTTATGTTGTTTTATCCTATGCTTCATTAAATTGTATTTATGTTGTTTTATCCTATGCTTTATTAAATTGTATTTATGTTGTTTTATCCTATGCTTTATTAAATTATATTTATGTTGTTTTAACCTATGCTTTATTAAATTGTATTTATGTTGTTTTAACCTATTCTTTATTAAATGGTATTTATGTTGTTTAAATCCTATGCTTTATTAAATTGTATTTATGTTGTTTTAACCTATCCTTTATTAAATTGTATTTATGTTGTTTTAACCTATCCTTTATTAAATTGTATTTATGTTGTTTTATCCTATGCTTTATTAAATTGTATTCATGTTGTTTTAACCTATCCTTTATTAAATTGTATTCATGTTGTTTTAACCTATGCTTTATTAAATTGTATTTATGTTGTTTTATCCTATGCTTTATTAAATTGTATTTATGTTGTTTTATCCTATGCTTTATTAAATTGTATTTATGTTGTTTTAACCTATGCTTTATTAAATTGTATTTATGTTGTTTTAACCTATGCTTTATTAAATTGTATTTATGTTGTTTTATCCTATGCTATATTAAATTGTGTTTATTTTGTTTTAACCTATGCTTTATTAAATTGTTTTATGTTGTTTTATCCTATGCTTTATTAAATTGTATTTATGTTGTTTTATCCTATGCTTTATTAAATTGTATTTATGATGTTTTATCCTATGCTTTATTAAATTGTATTTATGTTGTTTTATCCTATGCTTCATTAAATTGTATTTATGTTGTTTTATCCTATGCTTCATTAAATTGTATTTATGTTGTTTTATCCTATGCTTTATTAAATTGTATTTATGTTGTGTTATCCTATGCTTTATTAAATTGTATTTATGTTGTTTTAACCTATGCTTTATTAAATTGTATTTATGTTGTTTTATCCTATGCTTTATTAAATTGTATTTATGTTGTTTTAACCTATGCTTTATTAAATTGTATTTATGTTGTTTTAACCTATTCTTTATTAAATTGTATTTATGTTGTTTTAACCTATCCTTTATTAAATTGTATTTATGTTGTTTTAACCTATGCTTTATTAAATTGTATTTATGTTGTTTTAACCTATCCTTTATTAAATTGTATTTATGTTGTTTTAACCTATGCTTTATTAAATTGTATTTATGTTGTTTTAACCTATGCTTTATTAAATTGTATTTATGTTGTTTTATCCTATACTTTATTAAATTGTATTTATGTTGTTTTAACCTATGCTTTATTAAATTGTATTTATGTTGTTTTATCCTATGCTATATTAAATTGTATTTATGTTGTTTTATCCTATGCTTTATTAAATTGTGTTTATGTTGTTTTATCTTATGCTATATTAAATTGTATTTATGTTGTTTTATCCTATGATTTATTAAATTGTATTTATGTTGTTTTAACCTATGCTTTATTAAATTGTATTTATGTTGTTTTAACCTATGCTTTATTAAATTGTATTTATGTTGTTTTAACCTATGCTTTATTAAATTGTATTTATGTTGTTTTATCCTATGCTTTATTAAATTGTGTTTATGTTGTTTTATCCTATGATTTATTAAATTGTATTTATGTTGTTTTATCCTATGCTTTATTAAATTGTGTTTATGTTGTTTTATCCTATGCTTTATTAAATGGTATTTATGTTGTTTTATCCTATGCTTTATTAAATTGTGTTTATGTTGTTTTATCCTATGCTTTATTAAATGGTATTTATGTTGTTTTATCCTATGCTTTATTAAATTGTATTCATGTTGTTTTAACCTATGCTTTATTAAATTGTATTTATGTTGTTTTATCCTATGCTTTATTAAATTGTATTCATGTTGTTTTAACCTATGCTTTATTAAACAGTATTTTTGTTGTTTTATCCTTTGCTTTATTAAATTTTATTTATGTTTTTTTATCCTATGCTTTATTAAATTGTATTTATGTTGTTTTAACCTATGCTTTATTAAATTGTATTTATGTTGTTTTAACCTATGCTTTATTAAATTGTATTTATGTTGTTTTATCCTATGCTATATTAAATTGTATTTATTTTGTTTTAACCTATGCTTTATTAAATTGTTTTATGTTGTTTTATCCTATGCTTTATTAAATTGTATTTATGTTGTTTTATCCTATGCTTTATTAAATTGTATTTATGATGTTTTATCCTATGCTTTATTAAATTGTATTTATGTTGTTTTATCCTATCCTTTATTAAATTGTATTTATGTTGTTTTATCCTATGCTTCATTAAATTGTATTTATGTTGTTTTATCCTATGCTTTATTAAATTGTATTTATGTTGTTTTATCCTATGCTTTATTAAATTGTATTTATGTTGTTTTAACCTATGCTTTATTAAATTGTATTTATGTTGTTTTAACCTATCCTTTATTAAATTGTATTTATGTTGTTTTATCCTATGCTTCATTAAATTGTATTTATGTTGTTTTAACCTATGCTTTATTAAATTGTATTTATGTTGTTTTATCTATGCTTTATTAAATTGTATTTATGTTGTTTTAACCTATGCTTTATTAAATTGTATTTATGTTGTTTTAACCTATCCTTTATTAAATTGTATTTATGTTGTTTTAACCTATGCTTTATTAAATTGTATTTATGTTGTTTTAACCTATGCTTTATTAAATTGTATTTATGTTGTTTTAAACTATTCTTTATTAAATGGTATTTATGTTGTTTATATCCTATGCTTTATTAAATTGTATTTATGTTGTTTTTAACCTATCCTTTATTAAATTGTATTTATGTTGTTTTAACCTATCCTTTATTAAATTGTATTTATGTTGTTTTAACCTATGCTTTATTAAATTGTATTTATGTTGTTTTAACCTATGCTTTATTAAATTGTATTTATGTTGTTTTATCCTATGCTTTATTAAATTGTATTTATGTTGTTTTAACCTATCCTTTATTAAATTGTATTTATGTTGTTTTAACCTATCCTTTATTAAATTGCATTTATGTTGTTTTAACCTATGCTTTATTTAATTGTATTTATGTTGTTTTAACCTATGCTTTATTAAATTGTATTTATGTTGTTTTATCCTATGCTTTATTAAATTGTATTTATGTTGTTTTAACCTATGCTTTATTAAATTGTATTTATGTTGTTTTAACCTATGCTTTATTAAATTGTATTTATGTTGTTTTAACCTATTCTTTATTAAATGGTATTTATGTTGTTTAAATCCTATGCTTTATTAAATTGTATTTATGTTGTTTTAACCTATCCTTTATTAAATTGTATTTATGTTGTTTTAACCTATCCTTTATTAAATTGTATTTATGTTGTTTTAACCTATGCTTTATTAAATTGTATTTATGTTGTTTTAACCTATGCTTTATTAAATTGTATTTATGTTGTTTTATCCTATGCTTTATTAAATTGTATTTATGTTGTTTTAACCTATGCTTTATTAAATTGTATTTATGTTGTTTTAACCTATGCTTTATTAAATTGTATTTATGTTGTTTTATCCTATGCTATATTAAATTGTATTTATGTTGTTTTATCCTATGCTTTATTAAATTGTGTTTATGTTGTTTTATCCTATGCTTTATTAAATTGTATTTATGTTGTTTTATCCTATGATTTATTAAATTGTATTTATGTTGTTTAACCTATGCTTTATTAAATTGTATTTATGTTGTTTTAACCTATGCTTTATTAAATTGTGTTTATGTTATTTTATCCTATGCTTTATTAAATTGTATTTATGTTGTTTTATCCTATGCTTTATTAAATTGTGTTTATGTTGTTTTATCCTATGATTTATTAAATTATATTTATGTTGTTTTATCCTATGCTTTATTAAATTGTGTTTATGTTGTTTTATCCTATGCTTTATTAAATGGTATTTATGTTGTTTTATCCTATGCTTTATTAAATTGTATTTATGTCGTTTTAACCTATGCTTTATTAAACTTCATTTATGTTGTTTTATCCTATGTTTTATTAAATTCTATTTATGTTGTTTTATCCTATGTTTTATTGAATTCTATTTATGTTGTTTTATCGTATGCTTTATTAAATTGTATTTATGTTGTTTTAACCCATGCTTCATTAAATTGTATTTATGTTGTTTTATCCTATGCTTCATTAAATTGTGTTTATGTTGTTTTATCCTATGCTTTATTAAATTGTATTTATGTTGTTTTAACCTATGCTTTATTAAATTGTATTTATGTTGTTTTAACCTATGCTTTATTAAATTGTATTTATGTTGTTTTATCCTATGCTTTATTAAATTGTATTTATGTTGTTTTAACCTATGCTTTATTGAATTGTATTTTTGTTGTTTTATCCTATACTTTATTAAATTGTATTTATGTTGTTTTAACCTATGCTTTATTAAATTGCATTTATGTTGTTTTATCCTATGTTTTATTAAATTGTATTTATGTTGTTTTATCCTATGCTTTATTAAATTGTATTTATGTGGTTTTATCCTATGCTTTATTAAATTGTATTTATGTTGTTTTATCCTATGCTTTATTAAATTGCATCTATTTTGTTTTATCCTATGCTTTATTAAATTGTATTTATGTTGTTTTATCCTATGCTTTATTAAATTGTATTTATGTGGTTTTATCCTATGCTTTATTAAATTGTATTTATGTTGTTTTATCCTATGCTTTATTAAATTGTAATTATGTGGTTTTATCCTATGATTTATTAAATTGTATTTATGTTGTTTTATCCTATGCTTTATTAAATTGTATTTATGTTGTTTTAACCCATGCTTTATTAAATTGTATTTATGTTGTTTTATCCTATGCTTTATTAAATTGTATTTATGTTGTTTTGTCCTATGCTTTATTAAATTGTATTTATGTTGTTTTATCCTATGCTTTATTAAATTGTATTTATGTGGTTTTATCCTATGCTTTATTAAATTGTATTTATGTTGTTTTATCCTATGCTTTATTAAATTGTATTTATGTTGTTTTATCCTATGCTTTATTAAATTTCATCTATCTTGTTTTATCCTATGCTTTATTAAATTGTATTTATGTTGTTTTATCCTATGCTTTATTAAATTGTATTTATGTTGTTTTATCCTATGCTTTATTAAATTGTAATTATGTGGTTTTATCATATGATTTATTAAATTGTATTTATGTTGTTTTATCCTATGCTTTATTAAATTGTATTTATGTTGTTTTATCCTATGCTTTATTAAATTGCATCTATCTTGTTTTATCCTATGCTTTATTAAATTGTATTTATGTTGTTTTATCCTATGCTTTATTAAATTGTATTTATGTGGTTTTATCCTATGCTTTATTAAATTGTATTTATGTTGTTTTATCCTATGCTTTATTAAATTGTAATTATGTGGTTTTATCCTATGATTTTTTAAATTGTATTTATGTTGTTTTATCCTATGCTTTATTAAATTGTATTTATGTTGTTTTAACCCATGTTTTATTAAATTGTATTTATGTTGTTTTATCCTATGCTTTATTAAATTGTATTTATGTTGTTTTGTCCTATGCTTTATTAAATTGTATTTATGTTGTTTTAACCTATGCTTTATTAAATTGTATTCATGTGGTTTTATCCTATGCTTTATTAAATTGTATTTATGTTGTTTTATCCTATGCTTTATTAAATTGTAATTATGTGGTTTTATCCTATGATTTATTAAATTGTATTTATGTTGTTTTATCCTATGATTTATTAAATTGTATTTATGTTGTTTTAACCCATGCTTTATTAAATTGTATTTATGTTGTTTTATCCTATGCTTTATTAAATTGTATTTATGTTGTTTTGTCCTATGCTTTATTAAATTGTATTTATGTGGTTTTATCCTATGCTTTATTAAATTGTATTTATGTTGTTTTATCCTATGCTTTATTAAATTGCATCTATCTTGTTTTATCCTATGCTTTATTAAATTGTATTTATGTTGTTTTATCCTATGCTTTATTAAATTGTATTTATGTGGTTTTATCCTATGCTTTATTAAATTGTATTTATGTTGTTTTATCCTATGCTTTATTAAATTGTAATTATGTGGTTTTATCCTATGATTTATTAAATTGTATTTATGTTGTTTTATCCTATGCTTTATTAAATTGTATTTATGTTGTTTTAACCTATGCTTTATTAAATTGTATTTATGTTGTTTTATCCTATGCTTTATTAAATTGTATTTATGTTGTTTTGTCCTATGCTTTATTAAATTGTATTTATGTTGTTTTATCCTATGCTTTATTAAATTGTATTTATGTGGTTTTATCCTATGCTTTATTAAATTGTATTTATGTTGTTTTATCCTATGCTTTATTAAATTGCATCTATCTTGTTTTATCCTATGCTTTATTAAATTGTATTTATGTTGTTTTATCCTATGCTTTATTAAATTGTATTTATGTGGTTTTATCCTATGCTTTATTAAATTGTATTTATGTTGTTTTATCCTATGCTTTATTAAATTGTAATTATGTGGTTTTATCATATGATTTATTAAATTGTATTTATGTTGTTTTATCCTATGCTTTATTAAATTGTATTTATGTTGTTTTAACCCATGCTTTATTAAATTGTATTTATGTTGTTTTATCCTATGCTTTATTAAATTGTATTTATGTTGTTTTGTCCTATGCTTTATTAAATTGTATTTATGTTGTTTTATCCTATGCTTTATTAAATTGTATTTATGTTGTTTTATCCTATGCTTTATTAAATTGTGTTTATGTTGTATTATCCTATGCTTTATTAAATTGTATTTATGTTGTTTTATCCTATGTTTTATTAAATTGTATTTATGTTGTTTTATCGTATGCTTTATTAAACTGCATTTATGTTGTTTTATCCTATGCTTTATTAAATTGTATTTATGCTGTTTTATCCTATGTTTTATTGAATTCTATTTATGTTGTTTTATCCAATGCTTTATTAAATTGTATTTATGTTGTTTTAACCCATGCTTCATTAAATTGTATTTATGTTCTTTTATCCTATGCTTTATTAAATTGTATTTATGTTGTTTTAACCTATGCTTTATTAAATTGTATTTATGTTGTTTTATCCTATGCTTTATTAAATTGTATTTATGTTGTTTTATCCTATGCTTTATTAAATTGTATTCATGTTGTTTTAACCTATGCTTTATTAAATTGTATTTATGTTGTTTTATCCTATGCTTTATTAAATTGTGTTTATGTTGTATTATCCTATGCTTTATTAAATTGTATTTATGTTGTTTTATCCTATGTTTTATTAAATTGTATTTATGTTGTTTTATCGTATGCTTTATTAAACTGCATTTATGTTGTTTTATCCTATGCTTTATTAAATTGTATTTATGTTGTTTTATCCTATGCTTTATTAAATTGTATTTATGTTGTTTTATCCTATGTTTTATTAAATTGTATTTATGTTGTTTTATCTTATGCTTTATTAAACTGCATTTATGTTGTTTTATCCTATGCTTTATTAAATTGTATTTATGTTGTTTTATCGTATGCTTTATTAAATTGTATTTATGTTGTTTTATCCTCTGTTTTATTAAATTGTATTTATGTTGTTTTATCCTATACTTTATTAAATTGTATTTATGTTGTTTTAACCTATGCTTTATTAAATTGTATTTATGTTGTTTTATCCTATGCTATATTAAATTGTATTTATGTTGTTTTATCCTATGCTTTATTAAATTGTATTTATGTGGTTTTATCCTATGCTTTATTAAATTGTATTTATGTGGTTTTATCCTATGCTTTATTAAATTGCATCTATCTTGTTTTATCCTATGCTTTATTAAATTGTATTAATGTTGTTTTATCCTATGCTTTATTAAATTGTATTTATGTGGTTTTGTCCTATGATTTATTAAATTGTATTTATGTTGTTTTATCCTATGCTTTATTAAATTGTATTTATGTTGTTTTATCCTATGTTTTATTAAATTGTATTTATGTTGTTTTATCCTATGTTTTATTAAATTGTATTTATGTTGTTTTATCGTATGCTTTATTAAACTGCATTTATGTTGTTTTATCCTATGCTTTATTAAATTGTATTTATGTTGTTTTATCCTATGCTTTACTAAATTGTGTTTATGTTGTTTTATCCTATGCTTTATTAAATTGTATTTATGTTGTTTTATCCTATGCTTTATTAAATTGTATTTATGTTGTTTTAACTCATGCTTTATTAAATTGTATTTATGTTGTTTTATCTTATGCTTCATTAAATTGTGTTTATGTTGTTTTAACCTATGCTTTATTAAACTGTATTTATGTTGTTTTATCCTATGCTTTATTAAATTGTATTTATGTTGTTTTATCCTATGCTTTATTAAATTGTATTTATGTTGTTTTAACCTATCCTTTATTAAATTGTATTTATGTTGTTTTAACCTATGCTTTATTAAATTGTATTTATGTTGTTTTAACCTATGCTTTATTAACTTGTTTTTATGTTGTTTTATCCTATGCTTTATTAAATTGTATTTATGTTGCTTTAACCTATGCTTTATTAAATTGTATTTATGTTGTTTTATCCTATGTTTTATGAAATTGTGTTTATGTTGTTTTATCCTATGCTTTATTAAATTGTATTTATGTTGTTTTATCCTATGCTTTATTAAATTGTATTTATGTTGTTTTAACCTATGCTTTATTAAATTGTATTTATGTTGTTTTATCCTATGCTTTATTAAATTGTATTTATGTTGTTTTATCCTATGCTATATTAAATTGTGTTTATGTTGTTTTATCCTATGCTTTATTAAATTGTATTTATGTTGTTTTAACCTATGCTTTATTAAATTGTATTTATGTTGTTTTAACCTATGCTTTATTAAATTGTATTTATGTTGTTTTATCCTATGCTTTATTAAATTGTATTTATGTTGTTTTATCCTATGCTTTATTAAATTGTATTCATGTTGTTTTAACCTATGCTTTATTAAATTGTATTTATGTTGTTTTATCCTATGCTTTATTAAATTGTGTTTATGTTGTATTATCCTATGCTTTATTAAATTGTATTTATGTTGTTTTATCCTATGTTTTATTAAATTGTATTTATGTTGTTTTATCGTATGCTTTATTAAACTGCATTTATGTTGTTTTATCCTATGCTTTATTAAATTGTATTTATGTTGTTTTATCCTATGCTTTATTAAATTGTATTTATGTTGTTTTATCCTATGTTTTATTAAATTGTATTTATGTTGTTTTATCTTATGCTTTATTAAACTGCATTTATGTTGTTTTATCCTATGCTTTATTAAATTGTATTTATGTTGTTTTATCGTATGCTTTATTAAATTGTATTTATGTTGTTTTATCCTCTGTTTTATTAAATTGTATTTATGTTGTTTTATCCTATACTTTATTAAATTGTATTTATGTTGTTTTAACCTATGCTTTATTAAATTGTATTTATGTTGTTTTATCCTATGCTATATTAAATTGTATTTATGTTGTTTTATCCTATGCTTTATTAAATTGTATTTATGTGGTTTTATCCTATGCTTTATTAAATTGTATTTATGTGGTTTTATCCTATGCTTTATTAAATTGCATCTATCTTGTTTTATCCTATGCTTTATTAAATTGTATTTATGTTGTTTTATCCTATGCTTTATTAAATTGTATTTATGTGGTTTTGTCCTATGATTTATTAAATTGTATTTATGTTGTTTTATCCTATGCTTTATTAAATTGTATTTATGTTGTTTTATCCTATGTTTTATTAAATTGTATTTATGTTGTTTTATCCTATGTTTTATTAAATTGTATTTATGTTGTTTTATCGTATGCTTTATTAAACTGCATTTATGTTGTTTTATCCTATGCTTTATTAAATTGTATTTATGTTGTTTTATCCTATGCTTTACTAAATTGTGTTTATGTTGTTTTATCCTATGCTTTATTAAATTGTATTTATGTTGTTTTATCCTATGCTTTATTAAATTGTATTTATGTTGTTTTAACTCATGCTTTATTAAATTGTATTTATGTTGTTTTATCTTATGCTTCATTAAATTGTGTTTATGTTGTTTTAACCTATGCTTTATTAAACTGTATTTATGTTGTTTTATCCTATGCTTTATTAAATTGTATTTATGTTGTTTTATCCTATGCTTTATTAAATTGTATTTATGTTGTTTTAACCTATCCTTTATTAAATTGTATTTATGTTGTTTTAACCTATGCTTTATTAAATTGTATTTATGTTGTTTTAACCTATGCTTTATTAACTTGTTTTTATGTTGTTTTATCCTATGCTTTATTAAATTGTATTTATGTTGCTTTAACCTATGCTTTATTAAATTGTATTTATGTTGTTTTATCCTATGTTTTATGAAATTGTGTTTATGTTGTTTTATCCTATGCTTTATTAAATTGTATTTATGTTGTTTTATCCTATGCTTTATTAAATTGTATTTATGTTGTTTTAACCTATGCTTTATTAAATTGTATTTATGTTGTTTTATCCTATGCTTTATTAAATTGTATTTATGTTGTTTTATCCTATGCTATATTAAATTGTGTTTATGTTGTTTTATCCTATACTTTATTAAATTGCATTTGTGTTGTTTTAACCTATGCTTTATTAAATTGTATTTATGTTGTTTTATCCAATGCTTTATTAAATTGCGTTTATGTTGTTTTATCCTATGCTTTATTAAATTGTATTTATGTTGTTTTATCCTATGCTTTATTAAATTGTATTTATGTTGTTTTAACCCATGCTTTATTAAATTGTATTTATGTTGTTTTAACCCATGCTTTATTAAATTGTATTTATGTTGTTTTATCCTATGCTTTATTAAATTGTGTTTATGTTGTTTTATCCTATGCTTTATTAAATTGTATTTATGTTGTTTTATCCTATGCTTTATTAAATTGTATTTATGTTGTTTTAACCCATGCTTTATTAAATTGTATTTATGTTGTTTTATCTTATGCTTTATTAAATTGTGTTTATGTTGTTTTATCCTATGCTTTTTTAAATTGTATTTATGTTGTTTTATCCTATGCTTTATTAAATTGTATTTATGTTGTTTTATCGTATGTTGTTTAAATCCTATGCTTTATTAAATTGTATTTATGTTGTTTTAACCTATCCTTTATTAAATTGTATTTATGTTGTTTTAACCTATCCTTTATTAAATTGTATTTATGTTGTTTTAACCTATGCTTTATTAAATTGTATTTATGTTGTTTTATCTTATGCTTTATTAAATTGTGTTTATGTTGTTTTATCCTATGCTTTTTTAAATTGTATTTATGTTGTTTTATCCTATGCTTTATTAAATTGTATTTATGTTGTTTTATCGTATGCTTTATTAAACTGCATTTATGTTGTTTTATCCTATGCTTTATTAAATTGTATTGATGTTGTTTTATTCCATGCTTTATTAAATTGTATTTATGTTGTTTTATCCTATGCTTTATTAAATTTTATTTATTTTGTTTTATCCTTTGCTTTATTAAATTGTATTAATGTTGCTTTAACCTATGCTTTATTAAATTGTATTTATGTAGTTTTATCCTATGCTTTATTAAATTGTATTTATGTTGTTTTATCCTATGCTTTATTAAATTGTATTTATGTTGTTTTATCCTATGCTTTATTAAATTGTATTTATGTTGTTTTAACCTATGCTTTATTAAATTGTATTTATGTTGTTTTATCCTATGCTTTATTAAATTGTATTTATGTTGTTTTAACCTATGATTTATTAAATTGTATTTATGTTGTTTTATCCTATGCTTTATTAAATTGTATTTATGTTGTTTTATCCTATGCTTTATTAAATTGTGTTTATGTTGTTTTATCCTATGCTTTATTAAATTGTATGTATGTTGTTTTATCCTATGCTTTATTAAATTGTATTTATGTTGTTTTAACCTATGCTTTATTAAATTGTATTTATGTTGTTTTATCCTATGCTTTATTAAATTATATTTATGTTGTTTTATCCTATGCTTTATTAAATTGTATTTATGTTGTTTTAACCCATGCTTTATTAAATTGTATTTATGTTGTTTAAACCCATGCTTTATTAAATTGTATTTATGTTGTTTTATCCTATGCTTTATTAAATTGTGTTTATGTTGTTTTATCCTATGCTTTATTAAATTGTATTTATGTTGTTTTATCCTATGCTTTATTAAATTGTATTTATGTTGTTTTAACCCATGCTTTATTAAATTGTATTTATGTTGTTTTATCTTATGCTTCATTAAATTGTGTTTATGTTGTTTTAACCTGTGCTTTATTAAACTGTATTTATGTTGTTTTATCCTATGCTTTATTAAATTGTATTTATGTTGTTTTATCCTATGCTTTATTAAATTGTATTTATGTTGTTTTAACCTATCCTTTATTAAATTGTATTTATGTTGTTTTAACCTATGCTTTATTAAATTGTATTTATGTTGTTTTAACCTATGCTTTATTAACTTGTTTTTATGTTGTTTTATCCTATGCTTTATTAAATTGTATTTATGTTGCTTTAACCTATGCTTTATTAAATTGTATTTATGTTGTTTTATCCTATGTTTTATTAAATTGTGTTTATGTTGTTTTATCCTATGCTTTATTAAATTGTATTTATGTTGTTTTATCCTATGCTTTATTAAATTGTATTTATGCTGTTTTAACCCATGCTTTATTAAATTGTATTTATGTTGTTTTATCTTATGCTTTATTAAATTGTGTTTATGTTGTTTTATCCTATGCTTTTTTAAATTGTATTTATGTTGTTTTATCCTATGCTTTATTAAATTGTATTTATGTTGTTTTATCGTATGCTTTATTAAACTGCATTTATGTTGTTTTATCCTATGCTTTATTAAATTGTATTGATGTTGTTTTATTCTATGCTTTATTAAATTGTATTTATGTTGTTTTATCCTATGCTTTATTAAATGGTATTTGTTGTTTTTTCCTATGCTTTATTAAATGGTATTTATGTTGTTTTAACCTATGCTTTATTAAACTGTATTTATGTTGTTTTATCCTATGCTTTATTAAATTGAATTTATGTTGTTTTATCCTATGCTTTATTAAATTGTATTTATGTTGTTTTAACCTATCCTTTATTAAATTGTATTTATGTTGTTTTAACCTATGCTTTATTAAATTGTATTTATGTTGTTTTAACCTATGCTTTATTAGATTGTTTTTATGTTGTTTTATCCTATGCTTTATTAAATTGTATTTATGTTGCTTTAACCTATGCTTTATTAAATTGTATTTATGTAGTTTTATCCTATGCTTTATTAAATTGTATTTATGTTGTTTTATCCTATGCTTTATTAAATTGTATTTATGTTGTTTTATCCTATGCTTTATTAAATTGTATTTATGTTGTTTTAACCTATGCTTTATTAAATTGTATTTATGTTGTTTTATCCTATGCTTTATTAAATTGTATTTATGTTGTTTTATCCTATGCTTTATTAAATTGTATTTATGTTGTTTTAACCTATGATTTTTTAAATTGTATTTATGTTGTTTTATCCTATGCTTTATTAAATTGTATTTATGTTGTTTTATCCTATGCTTTATTAAATTGTATGTATGTTGTTTTATCCTATGCTTTATTAAATTGTATTTATGTTGTTTTAACCTATGCTTTATTAAATTGTATTTATGTTGTTTTATCCTATGCTTTATTAAATTGTATTTATGTTGTTTTATCCTATGCTTTATTAAATTGTGTTTATGTTGTTTTATCCTATACTTTATTAAATTGCATTTATGTTGTTTTAACCTATGCTTTATTAAATTGTATTTATGTTGTTTTATCCAATGCTTTATTAAATTGCGTTTATGTTGTTTTATCCTATGCTTTATTAAATTATATTTATGTTGTTTTATCCTATGCTTTATTAAATTGTATTTATGTTGTTTTAACCCATGCTTTATTAAATTGTATTTATGTTGCTTTAACCTATGCTTTATTAAATTGTATTTATGTTGTTTTATCCTATGTTTTATTAAATTGTGTTTATGTTGTTTTATCCTATGCTTTATTAAATTGTATTTATGTTGTTTTATCCTATGCTTTATTAAATTGTATTTATGCTGTTTTAACCCATGCTTTATTAAATTGTATTTATGTTGTTTTATCTTATGCTTTATTAAATTGTGTTTATGTTGTTTTATCCTATGCTTTTTTAAATTGTATTTATGTTGTTTTATCCTATGCTTTATTAAATTGTATTTATGTTGTTTTATCGTATGCTTTATTAAACTGCATTTATGTTGTTTTATCCTATGCTTTATTAAATTGTATTGATGTTGTTTTATTCTATGCTTTATTAAATTGTATTTATGTTGTTTTATCGTATGTTGTTTAAATCCTATGCTTTATTAAATTGTATTTATGTTGTTTTAACCTATCCTTTATTAAATTGTATTTATGTTGTTTTAACCTATCCTTTATTAAATTGTATTTATGTTGTTTTAACCTATGCTTTATTAAATTGTATTTATGTTGTTTTATCTTATGCTTTATTAAATTGTGTTTATGTTGTTTTATCCTATGCTTTTTTAAATTGTATTTATGTTGTTTTATCCTATGCTTTATTAAATTGTATTTATGTTGTTTTATCGTATGCTTTATTAAACTGCATTTATGTTGTTTTATCCTATGCTTTATTAAATTGTATTGATGTTGTTTTATTCCATGCTTTATTAAATTGTATTTATGTTGTTTTATTCTATGCTTTATTAAATTTTATTTATTTTGTTTTATCCTTTGCTTTATTAAATTGTATTAATGTTGCTTTAACCTATGCTTTATTAAATTGTATTTATGTAGTTTTATCCTATGCTTTATTAAATTGTATTTATGTTGTTTTATCCTATGCTTTATTAAATTGTATTTATGTTGTTTTATCCTATGCTTTATTAAATTGTATTTATGTTGTTTTAACCTATGCTTTATTAAATTGTATTTATGTTGTTTTATCCTATGCTTTATTAAATTGTATTTATGTTGTTTTAACCTATGATTTATTAAATTGTATTTATGTTGTTTTATCCTATGCTTTATTAAATTGTATTTATGTTGTTTTATCCTATGCTTTATTAAATTGTGTTTATGTTGTTTTATCCTATGCTTTATTAAATTGTATGTATGTTGTTTTATCCTATGCTTTATTAAATTGTATTTATGTTGTTTTAACCTATGCTTTATTAAATTGTATTTATGTTGTTTTATCCTATGCTTTATTAAATTATATTTATGTTGTTTTATCCTATGCTTTATTAAATTGTATTTATGTTGTTTTAACCCATGCTTTATTAAATTGTATTTATGTTGTTTAAACCCATGCTTTATTAAATTGTATTTATGTTGTTTTATCCTATGCTTTATTAAATTGTGTTTATGTTGTTTTATCCTATGCTTTATTAAATTGTATTTATGTTGTTTTATCCTATGCTTTATTAAATTGTATTTATGTTGTTTTAACCCATGCTTTATTAAATTGTATTTATGTTGTTTTATCTTATGCTTCATTAAATTGTGTTTATGTTGTTTTAACCTGTGCTTTATTAAACTGTATTTATGTTGTTTTATCCTATGCTTTATTAAATTGTATTTATGTTGTTTTATCCTATGCTTTATTAAATTGTATTTATGTTGTTTTAACCTATCCGTTATTAAATTGTATTTATGTTGTTTTAACCTATGCTTTATTAAATTGTATTTATGTTGTTTTAACCTATGCTTTATTAACTTGTTTTTATGTTGTTTTATCCTATGCTTTATTAAATTGTATTTATGTTGCTTTAACCTATGCTTTATTAAATTGTATTTATGTTGTTTTATCCTATGTTTTATTAAATTGTGTTTATGTTGTTTTATCCTATGCTTTATTAAATTGTATTTATGTTGTTTTATCCTATGCTTTATTAAATTGTATTTATGCTGTTTTAACCCATGCTTTATTAAATTGTATTTATGTTGTTTTATCTTATGCTTTATTAAATTGTGTTTATGTTGTTTTATCCTATGCTTTTTTAAATTGTATTTATGTTGTTTTATCCTATGCTTTATTAAATTGTATTTATGTTGTTTTATCGTATGCTTTATTAAACTGCATTTATGTTGTTTTATCCTATGCTTTATTAAATTGTATTGATGTTGTTTTATTCTATGCTTTATTAAATTGTATTTATGTTGTTTTATCCTATGCTTTATTAAATGGTATTTGTTGTTTTTTCCTATGCTTTATTAAATGGTATTTATGTTGTTTTAACCTATGCTTTATTAAACTGTATTTATGTTGTTTTATCCTATGCTTTATTAAATTGAATTTATGTTGTTTTATCCTATGCTTTATTAAATTGTATTTATGTTGTTTTAACCTATCCTTTATTAAATTGTATTTATGTTGTTTTAACCTATGCTTTATTAAATTGTATTTATGTTGTTTTAACCTATGCTTTATTAGATTGTTTTTATGTTGTTTTATCCTATGCTTTATTAAATTGTATTTATGTTGCTTTAACCTATGCTTTATTAAATTGTATTTATGTAGTTTTATCCTATGCTTTATTAAATTGTATTTATGTTGTTTTATCCTATGCTTTATTAAACTGTATTTATGTTTTTTTATCCTATGCTTTATTAAATGGTATTTATGTTGTTTTTTCCTATGCTTTATTAAATGGTATTTATGTTGTTTTAACCTATGCTTTATTAAACTGTATTTATGTTGTTTTATCCTATGCTTTATTAAATTGTATTTATGTTGTTTTATCCTATGCTTTATTAAATTGTATTTATGTTGTTTTAACCTATCCTTTATTAAATTGTATTTATGTTGTTTTAACCTATGCTTTATTAAATTGTATTTATGTTGTTTTAACCTATGCTTTATTAGATTGTTTTTATGTTCTTTTATCCTATGCTTTATTAAATTGTATTTATGTTGCTTTAACCTATGCTTTATTAAATTGTATTTATGTAGTTTTATCCTATGCTTTATTAAATTGTATTTATGTTGTTTTATCCTATGCTTTATTAAATTGTATTTATGTTGTTTTATCCTATGCTTTATTAAATTGTATTTATGTTGTTTTAACCTATGCTTTATTAAATTGTATTTATGTTGTTTTATCCTATGCTTTATTAAATTGTATTTATGTTGTTTTATCCTATGCTATATTAAATTGTGTTTATGTTGTTTTATCCTATACTTTATTAAATTGCATTTGTGTTGTTTTAACCTATGCTTTATTAAATTGTATTTATGTTGTTTTATCCAATGCTTTATTAAATTGCGTTTATGTTGTTTTATCCTATGCTTTATTAAATTGTATTTATGTTGTTTTATCCTATGCTTTATTAAATTGTATTTATGTTGTTTTAACCCATGCTTTATTAAATTGTATTTATGTTGTTTTAACCCATGCTTTATTAAATTGTATTTATGTTGTTTTATCCTATGCTTTATTAAATTGTGTTTATGTTGTTTTATCCTATGCTTTATTAAATTGTATTTATGTTGTTTTATCCTATGCTTTATTAAATTGTATTTATGTTGTTTTAACCCATGCTTTATTAAATTGTATTTATGTTGTTTTATCTTATGCTTTATTAAATTGTGTTTATGTTGTTTTATCCTATGCTTTTTTAAATTGTATTTATGTTGTTTTATCCTATGCTTTATTAAATTGTATTTATGTTGTTTTATCGTATGCTTTATTAAACTGCATTTATGTTGTTTTATCCTATGCTTTATTAAATTGTATTGATGTTGTTTTATTCCATGCTTTATTAAATTGTATTTATGTTGTTTTATCCTATGCTTTATTAAATTTTATTTATTTTGTTTTATCCTTTGCTTTATTAAATTGTATTAATGTTGCTTTAACCTATGCTTTATTAAATTGTATTTATGTAGTTTTATCCTATGCTTTATTAAATTGTATTTATGTTGTTTTATCCTATGCTTTATTAAATTGTATTTATGTTGTTTTATCCTATGCTTTATTAAATTGTATTTATGTTGTTTTAACCTATGCTTTATTAAATTGTATTTATGTTGTTTTATCCTATGCTTTATTAAATTGTATTTATGTTGTTTTAACCTATGATTTATTAAATTGTATTTATGTTGTTTTATCCTATGCTTTATTAAATTGTATTTATGTTGTTTTATCCTATGCTTTATTAAATTGTGTTTGTGTTGTTTTATCCTATGCTTTATTAAATTGTATGTATGTTGTTTTATCCTATGCTTTATTAAATTGTATTTATGTTGTTTTAACCTATGCTTTATTAAATTGTATTTATGTTGTTTTATCCTATGCTTTATTAAATTATATTTATGTTGTTTTATCCTATGCTTTATTAAATTGTATTTATGTTGTTTTAACCCATGCTTTATTAAATTGTATTTATGTTGTTTAAACCCATGCTTTATTAAATTGTATTTATGTTGTTTTATCCTATGCTTTATTAAATTGTGTTTATGTTGTTTTATCCTATGCTTTATTAAATTGTATTTATGTTGTTTTATCCTATGCTTTATTAAATTGTATTTATGTTGTTTTAACCCATGCTTTATTAAATTGTATTTATGTTGTTTTATCTTATGCTTCATTAAATTGTGTTTATGTTGTTTTAACCTGTGCTTTATTAAACTGTATTTATGTTGTTTTATCCTATGCTTTATTAAATTGTATTTATGTTGTTTTATCCTATGCTTTATTAAATTGTATTTATGTTGTTTTAACCTATCCTTTATTAAATTGTATTTATGTTGTTTTAACCTATGCTTTATTAAATTGTATTTATGTTGTTTTAACCTATGCTTTATTAACTTGTTTTTATGTTGTTTTATCCTATGCTTTATTAAATTGTATTTATGTTGCTTTAACCTATGCTTTATTAAATTGTATTTATGTTGTTTTATCCTATGTTTTATTAAATTGTGTTTATGTTGTTTTATCCTATGCTTTATTAAATTGTATTTATGTTGTTTTATCCTATGCTTTATTAAATTGTATTTATGCTGTTTTAACCCATGCTTTATTAAATTGTATTTATGTTGTTTTATCTTATGCTTTATTAAATTGTGTTTATGTTGTTTTATCCTATGCTTTTTTAAATTGTATTTATGTTGTTTTATCCTATGCTTTATTAAATTGTATTTATGTTGTTTTATCGTATGCTTTATTAAACTGCATTTATGTTGTTTTATCCTATGCTTTATTAAATTGTATTGATGTTGTTTTATTCTATGCTTTATTAAATTGTATTTATGTTGTTTTATCCTATGCTTTATTAAATGGTATTTGTTGTTTTTTCCTATGCTTTATTAAATGGTATTTATGTTGTTTTAACCTATGCTTTATTAAACTGTATTTATGTTGTTTTATCCTATGCTTTATTAAATTGAATTTATGTTGTTTTATCCTATGCTTTATTAAATTGTATTTATGTTGTTTTAACCTATCCTTTATTAAATTGTATTTATGTTGTTTTAACCTATGCTTTATTAAATTGTATTTATGTTGTTTTAACCTATGCTTTATTAGATTGTTTTTATGTTGTTTTATCCTATGCTTTATTAAATTGTATTTATGTTGTTTTAACCTATCCTTTATTAAATTGTATTTATGTTGTTTTAACCTATGCTTTATTAAATTGTATTTATGTTGTTTTAACCTATGCTTTATTAGATTGTTTTTATGTTGTTTTATCCTATGCTTTATTAAATTGTATTTATGTTGCTTTAACCTATGCTTTATTAAATTGTATTTATGTAGTTTTATCCTATGCTTTATTAAATTGTATTTATGTTGTTTTATCCTATGCTTTATTAAATTGTATTTATGTTGTTTTATCCTATGCTTTATTAAATTGTATTTATGTTGTTTTAACCTATGCTTTATTAAATTGTATTTATGTTGTTTTATCCTATGCTTTATTAAATTGTATTTATGTTGTTTTAACCTATGATTTTTTAAATTGTATTTATGTTGTTTTATCCTATGCTTTATTAAATTGTATTTATGTTGTTTTATCCTATGCTTTATTAAATTGTGTTTATGTTGTTTTATCCTATGCTTTATTAAATTGTATGTATGTTGTTTTATCCTATGCTTTATTAAATTGTATTTATGTTGTTTTAACCTATGCTTTATTAAATTGTATTTATGTTGTTTTATCCTATGCTTTATTAAATTGTATTTATGTTGTTTTATCCTATGCTTTATTAAATTGTGTTTATGTTGTTTTATCCTATACTTTATTAAATTGCATTTATGTTGTTTTAACCTATGCTTTATTAAATTGTATTTATGTTGTTTTATCCAATGCTTTATTAAATTGCGTTTATGTTGTTTTATCCTATGCTTTATTAAATTATATTTATGTTGTTTTATCCTATGCTTTATTAAATTGTATTTATGTTGTTTTAACCCATGCTTTATTAAATTGTATTTATGTTGCTTTAACCTATGCTTTATTAAATTGTATTTATGTTGTTTTATCCTATGTTTTATTAAATTGTGTTTATGTTGTTTTATCCTATGCTTTATTAAATTGTATTTATGTTGTTTTATCCTATGCTTTATTAAATTGTATTTATGCTGTTTTAACCCATGCTTTATTAAATTGTATTTATGTTGTTTTATCTTATGCTTTATTAAATTGTGTTTATGTTGTTTTATCCTATGCTTTTTTAAATTGTATTTATGTTGTTTTATCCTATGCTTTATTAAATTGTATTTATGTTGTTTTATCGTATGCTTTATTAAACTGCATTTATGTTGTTTTATCCTATGCTTTATTAAATTGTATTGATGTTGTTTTATTCTATGCTTTATTAAATTGTATTTATGTTGTTTTATCGTATGTTGTTTAAATCCTATGCTTTATTAAATTGTATTTATGTTGTTTTAACCTATCCTTTATTAAATTGTATTTATGTTGTTTTAACCTATCCTTTATTAAATTGTATTTATGTTGTTTTAACCTATGCTTTATTAAATTGTATTTATGTTGTTTTATCTTATGCTTTATTAAATTGTGTTTATGTTGTTTTATCCTATGCTTTTTTAAATTGTATTTATGTTGTTTTATCCTATGCTTTATTAAATTGTATTTATGTTGTTTTATCGTATGCTTTATTAAACTGCATTTATGTTGTTTTATCCTATGCTTTATTAAATTGTATTGATGTTGTTTTATTCCATGCTTTATTAAATTGTATTTATGTTGTTTTATCCTATGCTTTATTAAATTGTATTTATGTTGTTTTATCGTATGCTTTATTAAACTGCATTTATGTTGTTTTATCCTATGCTTTATTAAATTGTATTGATGTTGTTTTATCCTATGCTTTATTAAATTGTATTTATGTTGTTTTATCCTATGCTTTATTAAATTGTATTTATGTTGTTTTAACCTATGCTTTATTAAATTGTATTTATGTTGTTTTATCCTATGCTTTATTAAATTGTATTTATGTTGTTTTAACCTATGATTTATTAAATTGTATTTATGTTGTTTTATCCTATGCTTTATTAAATTGTATTTATGTTGTTTTATCCTATGCTTTATTAAATTGTGTTTATGTTGTTTTATCCTATGCTTTATTAAATTGTATGTATGTTGTTTTATCCTATGCTTTATTAAATTGTATTTATGTTGTTTTAACCTATGCTTTATTAAATTGTATTTATGTTGTTTTATCCTATGCTTTATTAAATTATATTTATGTTGTTTTATCCTATGCTTTATTAAATTGTATTTATGTTGTTTTAACCCATGCTTTATTAAATTGTATTTATGTTGTTTAAACCCATGCTTTATTAAATTGTATTTATGTTGTTTTATCCTATGCTTTATTAAATTGTGTTTATGTTGTTTTATCCTATGCTTTATTAAATTGTATTTATGTTGTTTTATCCTATGCTTTATTAAATTGTATTTATGTTGTTTTAACCCATGCTTTATTAAATTGTATTTATGTTGTTTTATCTTATGCTTCATTAAATTGTGTTTATGTTGTTTTAACCTGTGCTTTATTAAACTGTATTTATGTTGTTTTATCCTATGCTTCTTTAAATTGTATTTATGTTGTTTTATCCTATGCTTTATTAAATTGTATTTATGTTGTTTTAACCTATCCTTTATTAAATTGTATTTATGTTGTTTTAACCTATGCTTTATTAAATTGTATTTATGTTGTTTTAACCTATGCTTTATTAACTTGTTTTTATGTTGTTTTATCCTATGCTTTATTAAATTGTATTTATGTTGCTTTAACCTATGCTTTATTAAATTGTATTTATGTTGTTTTATCCTATGTTTTATTAAATTGTGTTTATGTTGTTTTATCCTATGCTTTATTAAATTGTATTTATGTTGTTTTATCCTATGCTTTATTAAATTGTATTTATGCTGTTTTAACCCATGCTTTATTAAATTGTATTTATGTTGTTTTATCTTATGCTTTATTAAATTGTGTTTATGTTGTTTTATCCTATGCTTTTTTAAATTGTATTTATGTTGTTTTATCCTATGCTTTATTAAATTGTATTTATGTTGTTTTATCGTATGCTTTATTAAACTGCATTTATGTTGTTTTATCCTATGCTTTATTAAATTGTATTGATGTTGTTTTATTCCATGCTTTATTAAATTGTATTTATGTTGTTTTATCCTATGCTTTATTAAATTGTATTTATGTTGTTTTATCGTATGCTTTATTAAACTGCATTTATGTTGTTTTATCCTATGCTTTATTAAATTGTATTGATGTTGTTTTATCCTATGCTTTATTAAATTGTATTTATGTTGTTTTATCCTATGCTTTATTAAATTGTATTTATGTTGTTTTAACCTATGCTTTATTAAATTGTGTTTATGTTGTTTTATCCTATGCTTTTTTAAATTGTATTTATGTTGTTTTATCCTATGCTTTATTAAATTGTATTTATGTTGTTTTATCGTATGCTTTATTAAACTGCATTTATGTTGTTTTATCCTATGCTTTATTAAATTGTATTGATGTTGTTTTATTCTATGCTTTATTAAATTGTATTTATGTTGTTTTATCCTATGCTTTATTAAATGGTATTTGTTGTTTTTTCCTATGCTTTATTAAATGGTATTTATGTTGTTTTAACCTATGCTTTATTAAACTGTATTTATGTTGTTTTATCCTATGCTTTATTAAATTGAATTTATGTTGTTTTATCCTATGCTTTATTAAATTGTATTTATGTTGTTTTAACCTATCCTTTATTAAATTGTATTTATGTTGTTTTAACCTATGCTTTATTAAATTGTATTTATGTTGTTTTAACCTATGCTTTATTAACTTGTTTTTATGTTGTTTTATCCTATGCTTTATTAAATTGTATTTATGTTGCTTTAACCTATGCTTTATTAAATTGTATTTATGTTGTTTTATCCTATGTTTTATTAAATTGTGTTTATGTTGTTTTATCCTATGCTTTATTAAATTGTATTTATGTTGTTTTATCCTATGCTTTATTAAATTGTATTTATGCTGTTTTAACCCATGCTTTATTAAATTGTATTTATGTTGTTTTATCTTATGCTTTATTAAATTGTGTTTATGTTGTTTTATCCTATGCTTTTTTAAATTGTATTTATGTTGTTTTATCCTATGCTTTATTAAATTGTATTTATGTTGTTTTATCGTATGCTTTATTAAACTGCATTTATGTTGTTTTATCCTATGCTTTATTAAATTGTATTGATGTTGTTTTATTCTATGCTTTATTAAATTGTATTTATGTTGTTTTATCCTATGCTTTATTAAATGGTATTTGTTGTTTTTTCCTATGCTTTATTAAATGGTATTTATGTTGTTTTAACCTATGCTTTATTAAACTGTATTTATGTTGTTTTATCCTATGCTTTATTAAATTGAATTTATGTTGTTTTATCCTATGCTTTATTAAATTGTATTTATGTTGTTTTAACCTATCCTTTATTAAATTGTATTTATGTTGTTTTAACCTATGCTTTATTAAATTGTATTTATGTTGTTTTAACCTATGCTTTATTAGATTGTTTTTATGTTGTTTTATCCTATGCTTTATTAAATTGTATTTATGTTGCTTTAACCTATGCTTTATTAAATTGTATTTATGTAGTTTTATCCTATGCTTTATTAAATTGTATTTATGTTGTTTTATCCTATGCTTTATTAAACTGTATTTATGTTTTTTTATCCTATGCTTTATTAAATGGTATTTATGTTGTTTTTTCCTATGCTTTATTAAATGGTATTTATGTTGTTTTAACCTATGCTTTATTAAACTGTATTTATGTTGTTTTATCCTATGCTTTATTAAATTGTATTTATGTTGTTTTATCCTATGCTTTATTAAATTGTATTTATGTTGTTTTAACCTATCCTTTATTAAATTGTATTTATGTTGTTTTAACCTATGCTTTATTAAATTGTATTTATGTTGTTTTAACCTATGCTTTATTAGATTGTTTTTATGTTGTTTTATCCTATGCTTTATTAAATTGTATTTATGTTGCTTTAACCTATGCTTTATTAAATTGTATTTATGTAGTTTTATCCTATGCTTTATTAAATTGTATTTATGTTGTTTTATCCTATGCTTTATTAAATTGTATTTATGTTGTTTTATCCTATGCTTTATTAAATTGTATTTATGTTGTTTTAACCTATGCTTTATTAAATTGTATTTATGTTGTTTTATCCTATGCTTTATTAAATTGTATTTATGTTGTTTTAACCTATGATTTTTTAAATTGTATTTATGTTGTTTTATCCTATGCTTTATTAAATTGTATTTATGTTGTTTTATCCTATGCTTTATTAAATTGTGTTTATGTTGTTTTATCCTATGCTTTATTAAATTGTATGTATGTTGTTTTATCCTATGCTTTATTAAATTGTATTTATGTTGTTTTAACCTATGCTTTATTAAATTGTATTTATGTTGTTTTATCCTATGCTTTATTAAATTGTATTTATGTTGTTTTATCCTATGCTTTATTAAATTGTGTTTATGTTGTTTTATCCTATACTTTATTAAATTGCATTTATGTTGTTTTAACCTATGCTTTATTAAATTGTATTTATGTTGTTTTATCCAATGCTTTATTAAATTGCGTTTATGTTGTTTTATCCTATGCTTTATTAAATTATATTTATGTTGTTTTATCCTATGCTTTATTAAATTGTATTTATGTTGTTTTAACCCATGCTTTATTAAATTGTATTTATGTTGCTTTAACCTATGCTTTATTAAATTGTATTTATGTTGTTTTATCCTATGTTTTATTAAATTGTGTTTATGTTGTTTTATCCTATGCTTTATTAAATTGTATTTATGTTGTTTTATCCTATGCTTTATTAAATTGTATTTATGCTGTTTTAACCCATGCTTTATTAAATTGTATTTATGTTGTTTTATCTTATGCTTTATTAAATTGTGTTTATGTTGTTTTATCCTATGCTTTTTTAAATTGTATTTATGTTGTTTTATCCTATGCTTTATTAAATTGTATTTATGTTGTTTTATCGTATGCTTTATTAAACTGCATTTATGTTGTTTTATCCTATGCTTTATTAAATTGTATTGATGTTGTTTTATTCTATGCTTTATTAAATTGTATTTATGTTGTTTTATCCTATGCTTTATTAAATGGTATTTGTTGTTTTTTCCTATGCTTTATTAAATTGTATTTATGTTGTTTTAACCTATGCTTTATTAAACTGTATTTATGTTGTTTTATCCTATGCTTTATTAAATTGAATTTATGTTGTTTTATCCTATGCTTTATTGAATTGTATTTATGTTGTTTTAACCTATCCTTTATTAAATTGTATTTATGTTGTTTTAACCTATGCTTTATTAAATTGTATTTATGTTGTTTTAACCTATGCTTTATTAGATTGTTTTTATGTTGTTTTATCCTATGCTTTATTAAATTGTATTTATGTTGCTTTAACCTATGCTTTATTAAATTGTATTTATGTAGTTTTATCCTATGCTTTATTAAATTATATTTATGTTGTTTTATCCTATGCTTTATTAAATTGTATTTATGTTTTTTTATCCTATGCTTTATTAAATGGTATTTATGTTGTTTTTTCCTATGCTTTATTAAATGGTATTTATGTTGTTTTAACCTATGCTTTATTAAACTGTATTTATGTTGTTTTATCCTATGCTTTATTAAATTGTATTTATGTTGTTTTATCCTATGCTTTATTAAATTGTATTTATGTTGTTTTAACCTATCCTTTATTAAATTGTATTTATGTTGTTTTAACCTATGCTTTATTAAATTGTATTTATGTTGTTTTAACCTATGCTTTATTAGATTGTTTTTATGTTGTTTTATCCTATGCTTTATTAAATTGTATTTATGTTGCTTTAACCTATGCTTTATTAAATTGTATTTATGTAGTTTTATCCTATGCTTTATTAAATTGTATTTATGTTGTTTTATCCTATGCTTTATTAAATTGTATTTATGTTGTTTTATCCTATGCTTTATTAAATTGTATTTATGTTGTTTTAACCTATGCTTTATTAAATTGTATTTATGTTGTTTTATCCTATGCTTTATTAAATTGTATTTATGTTGTTTTAACCTATGATTTTTTAAATTGTATTTATGTTGTTTTATCCTATGCTTTATTAAATTGTATTTATGTTGTTTTATCCTATGCTTTATTAAATTGTGTTTATGTTGTTTTATCCTATGCTTTATTAAATTGTATGTATGTTGTTTTATCCTATGCTTTATTAAATTGTATTTATGTTGTTTTAACCTATGCTTTATTAAATTGTATTTATGTTGTTTTATCCTATGCTTTATTAAATTGTATTTATGTTGTTTTATCCTATGCTTTATTAAATTGTGTTTATGTTGTTTTATCCTATACTTTATTAAATTGCATTTATGTTGTTTTAACCTATGCTTTATTAAATTGTATTTATGTTGTTTTATCCAATGCTTTATTAAATTGCGTTTATGTTGTTTTATCCTATGCTTTATTAAATTATATTTATGTTGTTTTATCCTATGCTTTATTAAATTGTATTTATGTTGTTTTAACCCATGCTTTATTAAATTGTATTTATGTTGTTTAAACCCATGCATTATTAAATTGTATTTATGTTGTTTTATCCTATGCTTTATTAAATTGTGTTTATGTTGTTTTATCCTATGCTTTATTAAATTGTATTTATGTTGTTTTATCCTATGCTTTATTAAATTGTATTTATGTTGTTTTAACCCAAGCTTTATTAAATTGTATTTATGTTGTTTTATCTTATGCTTCATTAAATTGTGTTTATGTTGTTTTAACCTATGCTTTATTAAACTGTATTTATGTTGTTTTATCCTATGCTTTATTAAATTGTATTTATGTTGTTTTATCCTATGCTTTATTAAATTGTATTTATGTTGTTTTAACCTATCCTTTATTAAATTGTATTTATGTTGTTTTAACCTATGCTTTATTAAATTGTATTTATGTTGTTTTAACCTATGCTTTATTAACTTGTTTTTATGTTGTTTTATCCTATGCTTTATTAAATTGTATTTATGTTGTTTTAACCTATCCTTTATTAAATTGTATTTATGTTGTTTTAACCTATGCTTTATTAAATTGTATTTATGTTGTTTTAACCTATGCTTTATTAACTTGTTTTTATGTTGTTTTATCCTATGCTTTATTAAATTGTATTTATGTTGCTTTAACCTATGCTTTATTAAATTGTATTTATGTTGTTTTATCCTATGTTTTATTAAATTGTGTTTATGTTGTTTTATCCTATGCTTTATTAAATTGTATTTATGTTGTTTTATCCTATGCTTTATTAAATTGTATTTATGCTGTTTTAACCCATGCTTTATTAAATTGTATTTATGTTGTTTTATCTTATGCTTTATTAAATTGTGTTTATGTTGTTTTATCCTATGCTTTTTTAAATTGTATTTATGTTGTTTTATCCTATGCTTTATTAAATTGTATTTATGTTGTTTTATCGTATGCTTTATTAAACTGCATTTATGTTGTTTTATCCTATGCTTTATTAAATTGTATTGATGTTGTTTTATTCTATGCTTTATTAAATTGTATTTATGTTGTTTTATCCTATGCTTTATTAAATGGTATTTGTTGTTTTTTCCTATGCTTTATTAAATGGTATTTATGTTGTTTTAACCTATGCTTTATTAAACTGTATTTATGTTGTTTTATCCTATGCTTTATTAAATTGTATTTATGTTGTTTTATCCTATGCTTTATTAAATTGTATTTATGTTGTTTTAACCTATCCTTTATTAAATTGTATTTATGTTGTTTTAACCTATGCTTTATTAAATTGTATTTATGTTGTTTTAACCTATGCTTTATTAGATTGTTTTTATGTTGTTTTATCCTATGCTTTATTAAATTGTATTTATGTTGTTTTAACCTATGATTTTTTAAATTGTATTTATGTTGTTTTATCCTATGCTTTATTAAATTGTATTTATGTTGTTTGATCCTATGCTTTATTAAATTGTGTTTATGTTGTTTTATCCTATGCTTTATTAAATTGTATGTATGTTGTTTTATCCTATGCTTTATTAAATTGTATTTATGTTGTTTTAACCTATGCTTTATTAAATGGTATTTATGTTGTTTTATCCTATGCTTTATTAAATTGTATTTATGTTGTTTTATCCTATGCTTTATTAAATTGTGTTTATGTTGTTTTATCCTATACTTTATTAAATTGCATTTATGTTGTTTTAACCTATGCTTTATTAAATTGTATTTATGTTGTTTTATCCAATGCTTTATTAAATTGCGTTTATGTTGTTTTATCCTATGCTTTATTAAATTATATTTATGTTGTTTTATCCTATGCTTTATTAAATTGTATTTATGTTGTTTTAACCCATGCTTTATTAAATTGTATTTATGTTGTTTAAACCCATGCATTATTAAATTGTATTTATGTTGTTTTATCCTATGCTTTATTAAATTGTGTTTATGTTGTTTTATCCTATGCTTTATTAAATTGTATTTATGTTGTTTTATCCTATGCTTTATTAAATTGTATTTATGTTGTTTTAACCCATGCTTTATTAAATTGTATTTATGTTGTTTTATCTTATGCTTCATTAAATTGTGTTTATGTTGTTTTAACCTATGCTTTATTAAACTGTATTTATGTTGTTTTATCCTATGCTTTATTAAATTGTATTTATGTTGTTTTATCCTATGCTTTATTAAATTGTATTTATGTTGTTTTAACCTATCCTTTATTAAATTGTATTTATGTTGTTTTAACCTATGCTTTATTAAATTGTATTTATGTTGTTTTAACCTATGCTTTATTAACTTGTTTTTATGTTGTTTTATCCTATGCTTTATTAAATTGTATTTATGTTGTTTTAACCTATCCTTTATTAAATTGTATTTATGTTGTTTTAACCTATGCTTTATTAAATTGTATTTATGTTGTTTTAACCTATGCTTTATTAACTTGTTTTTATGTTGTTTTATCCTATGCTTTATTAAATTGTATTTATGTTGCTTTAACCTATGCTTTATTAAATTGTATTTATGTTGTTTTATCCTATGTTTTATTAAATTGTGTTTATGTTGTTTTATCCTATGCTTTATTAAATTGTATTTATGTTGTTTTATCCTATGCTTTATTAAATTGTATTTATGCTGTTTTAACCCATGCTTTATTAAATTGTATTTATGTTGTTTTATCTTATGCTTTATTAAATTGTGTTTATGTTGTTTTATCCTATGCTTTTTTAAATTGTATTTATGTTGTTTTATCCTATGCTTTATTAAATTGTATTTATGTTGTTTTATCGTATGCTTTATTAAACTGCATTTATGTTGTTTTATCCTATGCTTTATTAAATTGTATTGATGTTGTTTTATTCTATGCTTTATTAAATTGTATTTATGTTGTTTTATCCTATGCTTTATTAAATGGTATTTGTTGTTTTTTCCTATGCTTTATTAAATGGTATTTATGTTGTTTTAACCTATGCTTTATTAAACTGTATTTATGTTGTTTTATCCTATGCTTTATTAAATTGTATTTATGTTGTTTTATCCTATGCTTTATTAAATTGTATTTATGTTGTTTTAACCTATCCTTTATTAAATTGTATTTATGTTGTTTTAACCTATGCTTTATTAAATTGTATTTATGTTGTTTTAACCTATGCTTTATTAGATTGTTTTTATGTTGTTTTATCCTATGCTTTATTAAATTGTATTTATGTTGCTTTAACCTATGCTTTATTAAATTGTATTTATGTAGTTTTATCCTATGCTTTATTAAATTGTATTTATGTTGTTTTATCCTATGCTTTATTAAATTGTATTTATGTTGTTTTATCCTATGCTTTATTAAATTGTATTTATGTTGTTTTAACCTATGCTTTATTAAATTGTATTTATGTTGTTTTATCCTATGCTTTATTAAATTGTATTTATGTTGTTTTAACCTATGATTTTTTAAATTGTATTTATGTTGTTTTATCCTATGCTTTATTAAATTGTATTTATGTTGTTTTATCCTATGCTTTATTAAATTGTGTTTATGTTGTTTTATCCTATGCTTTATTAAATTGTATGTATGTTGTTTTATCCTATGCTTTATTAAATTGTATTTATGTTGTTTTAACCTATGCTTTATTAAATTGTATTTATGTTGTTTTATCCTATGCTTTATTAAATTGTATTTATGTTGTTTTATCCTATGCTTTATTAAATTGTGTTTATGTTGTTTTATCCTATACTTTATTAAATTGCATTTATGTTGTTTTAACCTATGCTTTATTAAATTGTATTTATGTTGTTTTATCCAATGCTTTATTAAATTGCGTTTATGTTGTTTTATCCTATGCTTTATTAAATTATATTTATGTTGTTTTATCCTATGCTTTATTAAATTGTATTTATGTTGTTTTAACCCATGCTTTATTAAATTGTATTTATGTTGTTTAAACCCATGCATTATTAAATTGTATTTATGTTGTTTTATCCTATGCTTTATTAAATTGTGTTTATGTTGTTTTATCCTATGCTTTATTAAATTGTATTTATGTTGTTTTATCCTATGCTTTATTAAATTGTATTTATGTTGTTTTAACCCATGCTTTATTAAATTGTATTTATGTTGTTTTATCTTATGCTTCATTAAATTGTGTTTATGTTGTTTTAACCTATGCTTTATTAAACTGTATTTATGTTGTTTTATCCTATGCTTTATTAAATTGTATTTATGTTGTTTTATCCTATGCTTTATTAAATTGTATTTATGTTGTTTTAACCTATCCTTTATTAAATTGTATTTATGTTGTTTTAACCTATGCTTTATTAAATTGTATTTATGTTGTTTTAACCTATGCTTTATTAACTTGTTTTTATGTTGTTTTATCCTATGCTTTATTAAATTGTATTTATGTTGCTTTAACCTATGCTTTATTAAATTGTATTTATGTTGTTTTACCCTATGTTTTATTAAATTGTGTTTATGTTGTTTTATCCTATGCTTTACTAAATTGTATTTATGTTGTTTTATCCTATGCTTTATTAAATTGTATTTATGTTGTTTTAACCTATGCTTTATTAAATTGTATTTATGTTGTTTTATCCTATGCTTTATTAAATTGTATTTATGTTGTTTTATCCTATGCTATATTAAATTGTGTTTATGTTGTTTTATCCTATACTTTATTAAATTGCATTTGTGTTGTTTTAACCTATGCTTTATTAAATTGTATTTATGTTGTTTTATCCAATGCTTTATTAAATTGCGTTTATGTTGTTTTATCCTATGCTTTATTAAATTGTATTTATGTTGTTTTATCCTATGCTTTATTAAATTGTATTTATGTTGTTTTAACCCATGCTTTATTAAATTGTATTTATGTTGTTTTAACCCATGCTTTATTAAATTGTATTTATGTTGTTTTATCCTATGCTTTATTAAATTGTGTTTATGTTGTTTTATCCTATGCTTTATTAAATTGTATTTATGTTGTTTTATCCTATGCTTTATTAAATTGTATTTATGTTGTTTTAACCCATGCTTTATTAAATTGTATTTATGTTGTTTTATCTTATGCTTTATTAAATTGTGTTTATGTTGTTTTATCCTATGCTTTTTTAAATTGTATTTATGTTGTTTTATCCTATGCTTTATTAAATTGTATTTATGTTGTTTTATCGTATGCTTTATTAAACTGCATTTATGTTGTTTTATCCTATGCTTTATTAAATTGTATTGATGTTGTTTTATTCTATGCTTTATTAAATTGTATTTATGTTGTTTTATCCTATGCTTTATTAAATTTTATTTATTTTGTTTTATCCCTTGCTTTATTAAATTGTATTTATGTTGCTTTAACCTATGCTTTATTAAATTGTATTTATGTAGTTTTATCCTATGCTTTATTAAATTGTATTTATGTTGTTTTATCCTATGCTTTATTAAATTGTATTCATGTTGTTTTATCCTATGCTTTATTAAATTGTATTTATGTTGTTTTAACCTATGCTTTATTAAATTGTATTTATGTTGTTTTATCCTATGCTTTATTAAATTGTATTTATGTTGTTTTAACCTATGATTTATTAAATTGTATTTATGTTGTTTTATCCTATGCTTTATTAAATTGTATTTATGTTGTTTTATCCTATGCTTTATTAAATTGTGTTTATGTTGTTTTATCCTATGCTTTATTAAATTGTATGTATGTTGTTTTATCCTATGCTTTATTAAATTGTATTTATGTTGTTTTAACCTATGCTTTATTAAATTGTATTTATGTTGTTTTATCCTATGCTTTATTAAATTGTATTTATGATGTTTTATCCTATGCTTTATTAAATTGTGTGTATGTTGTTTTATCCTATACTTTATTAAATTGCATTTATGTTGTTTTAACCTATGCTTTATTAAATTGTATTTATGTTGTTTTATCCAATGCTTTATTAAATTGTGTTTATGTTGTTTTATCCTATGCTTTATTAAATTGTATTTATGTTGTTTTATCCTATGCTTTATTAAATTGTATTTATGCTGTTTTAACCCATGCTTTATTAAATTGTATTTATGTTGTTTTATCTTATGCTTTATTAAATTGTGTTTATGTTGTTTTATCCTATGCTTTTTTAAATTGTATTTATGTTGTTTTATCCTATGCTTTATTAAATTGTATTTATGTTGTTTTATCGTATGCTTTATTAAACTGCATTTATGTTGTTTTATCCTATGCTTTATTAAATTGTATTGATGTTGTTTTATTCTATGCTTTATTAAATTGTATTTATGTTGTTTTATCCTATGCTTTATTAAATGGTATTTGTTGTTTTTTCCTATGCTTTATTAAATGGTATTTATGTTGTTTTAACCTATGCTTTATTAAACTGTATTTATGTTGTTTTATCCTATGCTTTATTAAATTGTATTTATGTTGTTTTATCCTATGCTTTATTAAATTGTATTTATGTTGTTTTAACCTATCCTTTATTAAATTGTATTTATGTTGTTTTAACCTATGCTTTATTAAATTGTATTTATGTTGTTTTAACCTATGCTTTATTAGATTGTTTTTATGTTGTTTTATCCTATGCTTTATTAAATTGTATTTATGTTGTTTTAACCTATGATTTTTTAAATTGTATTTATGTTGTTTTATCCTATGCTTTTTAAATTGTATTTATGTTGTTTTATCCTATGCTTTATTAAATTGTGTTTATGTTGTTTTATCCTATGCTTTATTAAATTGTATGTATGTTGTTTTATCCTATGCTTTATTAAATTGTATTTATGTTGTTTTAACCTATGCTTTATTAAATTGTATTTATGTTGTTTTATCCTATGCTTTATTAAATTGTATTTATGATGTTTTATCCTATGCTTTATTAAATTGTGTGTATGTTGTTTTATCCTATACTTTATTAAATTGCATTCATGTTGTTTTAACCTATGCTTTATTAAATTGTATTTATGTTGTTTTATCCAATGCTTTATTAAATTGTGTTTATGTTGTTTTATCCTATGCTTTATTAAATTGTATTTATGTTGTTTTATCCTATGCTTTATTAAATTGTATTTATGCTGTTTTAACCCATGCTTTATTAAATTGTATTTATGTTGTTTTATCTTATGCTTTATTAAATTGTGTTTATGTTGTTTTATCCTATGCTTTTTTAAATTGTATTTATGTTGTTTTATCCTATGCTTTATTAAATTGTATTTATGTTGTTTTATCATATGCTTTATTAAACTGCATTTATGTTGTTTTATCCTATGCTTTATTAAATTGTATTGATGTTGTTTTATTCTATGCTTTATTAAATTGTATTTATGTTGTTTTATCCTATGCTTTATTAAATTGTATTTATGTTGTTTTAACCCATGCTTTATTAAATTGTATTTATGTTGTTTAAACCCATGCATTATTAAATTGTATTTATGTTGTTTTATCCTATGCTTTATTAAATTGTGTTTATGTTGTTTTATCCTATGCTTTATTAAATTGTATTTATGTTGTTTTATCCTATGCTTTATTAAATTGTATTTATGTTGTTTTAACCCATGCTTTATTAAATTGTATTTATGTTGTTTTTTCTTATGCTTCATTAAATTGTGTTTATGTTGTTTTAACCTATGCTTTATCAAACTGTATTTATGTTGTTTTATCCTATGCTTTATTAAATTGTATTTATGTTGTTTTATCCTATGCTTTATTAAATTGTATTTATGTTGTTTTAACCTATCCTTTATTAAATTGTATTTATGTTGTTTTAACCTATGCTTTATTAAATTGTATTTATGTTGTTTTAACCTATGCTTTATTAACTTGTTTTTATGTTGTTTTATCCTATGCTTTATTAAATTGTATTTATGTTGTTTTAACCTATCCTTTATTAAATTGTATTTATGTTGTTTTAACCTATGCTTTATTAAATTGTATTTATGTTGTTTTAACCTATGCTTTATTAACTTGTTTTTATGTTGTTTTATCCTATGCTTTATTAAATTGTATTTATGTTGCTTTAACCTATGCTTTATTAAATTGTATTTATGTTGTTTTATCCTATGTTTTATTAAATTGTGTTTATGTTGTTTTATCCTATGCTTTATTAAATTGTATTTATGTTGTTTTATCCTATGCTTTATTAAATTGTATTTATGCTGTTTTAACCCATGCTTTATTAAATTGTATTTATGTTGTTTTATCTTATGCTTTATTAAATTGTGTTTATGTTGTTTTATGCTATGCTTTTTTAAATTGTATTTATGTTGTTTTATCCTATGCTTTATTAAATTGTATTTATGTTGTTTTATCGTATGCTTTATTAAACTGCATTTATGTTGTTTTATCCTATGCTTTATTAAATTGTATTGATGTTGTTTTATTCTATGCTTTATTAAATTGTATTTATGTTGTTTTATCCTATGCTTTATTAAATGGTATTTGTTGTTTTTTCCTATGCTTTATTAAATGGTATTTATGTTGTTTTAACCTATGCTTTATTAAACTGTATTTATGTTGTTTTATCCTATGATTTATTAAATTGTATTTATGTTGTTTTATCCTATGCTTTATTAAATTGTATTTATGTTGTTTTAACCTATCCTTTATTAAATTGTATTTATGTTGTTTTAACCTATGCTTTATTAAATTGTATTTATGTTGTTTTAACCTATGCTTTATTAGATTGTTTTTATGTTGTTTTATCCTATGCTTTATTAAATTGTATTTATGTTGCTTTAACCTATGCTTTATTAAATTGTATTTATGTAGTTTTATCCTATGCTTTATTAAATTGTATTTATGTTGTTTTATCCTATGCTTTATTAAATTGTATTTATGTTTTTTTATCCTATGCTTTATTAAATGGTATTTATGTTGTTTTTTCCTATGCTTTATTAAATGGTATTTATGTTGTTTTAACCTATGCTTTATTAAACTGTATTTATGTTGTTTTATCCTATGCTTTATTAAATTGTATTTATGTTGTTTTATCCTATGCTTTATTAAATTGTATTTATGTTGTTTTAACCTATCCTTTATTAAATTGTATTTATGTTGTTTTAACCTATGCTTTATTAAATTGTATTTATGTTGTTTTAACCTATGCTTTATTAGATTGTTTTTATGTTGTTTTATCCTATGCTTTATTAAATTGTATTTATGTTGCTTTAACCTATGCTTTATTAAATTGTATTTATGTAGTTTTATCCTATGCTTTATTAAATTGTATTTATGTTGTTTTATCCTATGCTTTATTAAATTGTATTTATGTTGTTTTATCCTATGCTTTATTAAATTGTATTTATGTTGTTTTAACCTATGCTTTATTAAATTGTATTTATGTTGTTTTATCCTATGCTTTATTAAATTGTATTTATGTTGTTTTAACCTATGATTTTTTAAATTGTATTTATGTTGTTTTATCCTATGCTTTATTAAATTGTATTTATGTTGTTTTATCCTATGCTTTATTAAATTGTGTTTATGTTGTTTTATCCTATGCTTTATTAAATTGTATGTATGTTGTTTTATCCTATGCTTTATTAAATTGTATTTATGTTGTTTTAACCTATGCTTTATTAAATTGTATTTATGTTGTTTTATCCTATGCTTTATTAAATTGTATTTATGTTGTTTTATCCTATGCTTTATTAAATTGTGTTTATGTTGTTTTATCCTATACTTTATTAAATTGCATTTATGTTGTTTTAACCTATGCTTTATTAAATTGTATTTATGTTGTTTTATCCAATGCTTTATTAAATTGCGTTTATGTTGTTTTATCCTATGCTTTATTAAATTATATTTATGTTGTTTTATCCTATGCTTTATTAAATTGTATTTATGTTGTTTTAACCCATGCTTTATTAAATTGTATTTATGTTGTTTAAACCCATGCATTATTAAATTGTATTTATGTTGTTTTATCCTCTGCTTTATTAAATTGTGTTTATGTTGTTTTATCCTATGCTTTATTAAATTGTATTTATGTTGTTTTATCCTATGCTTTATTAAATTGTATTTATGTTGTTTTAACCCATGCTTTATTAAATTGTATTTATGTTGTTTTATCTTATGCTTCATTAAATTGTGTTTATGTTGTTTTAACCTATGCTTTATTAAACTGTATTTATGTTGTTTTATCCTATGCTTTATTAAATTGTATTTATGTTGTTTTATCCTATGCTTTATTAAATTGTATTTATGTTGTTTTAACCTATCCTTTATTAAATTATATTTATGTTGTTTTAACCTATGCTTTATTAACTTGTTTTTATGTTGTTTTATCCTATGCTTTATTAAATTGTATTTATGTTGCTTTAACCTATGCTTTATTAAATTGTATTTATGTTGTTTTACCCTATGTTTTATTAAATTGTGTTTATGTTGTTTTATCCTATGCTTTATTAAATTGTATTTATGTTGTTTTATCCTATGCTTTATTAAATTGTATTTATGTTGTTTTAACCTATGCTTTATTAAATTGTATTTATGTTGTTTTATCCTATGCTTTATTAAATTGTATTTATGTTGTTTTATCCTATGCTATATTAAATTGTGTTTATGTTGTTTTATCCTATACTTTATTAAATTGCATTTGTGTTGTTTTAACCTATGCTTTATTAAATTGTATTTATGTTGTTTTATCCAATGCTTTATTAAATTGCGTTTATGTTGTTTTATCCTATGCTTTATTAAATTGTATTTATGTTGTTTTATCCTATGCTTTATTAAATTGTATTTATGTTGTTTTAACCCATGCTTTATTAAATTGTATTTATGTTGTTTTAACCCATGCTTTATTAAATTGTATTTATGTTGTTTTATCCTATGCTTTATTAAATTGTGTTTATGTTGTTTTATCCTATGCTTTATTAAATTGTATTTATGTTGTTTTATCCTATGCTTTATTAAATTGTATTTATGTTGTTTTAACCCATGCTTTATTAAATTGTATTTATGTTGTTTTATCTTATGCTTTATTAAATTGTGTTTATGTTGTTTTATCCTATGCTTTTTTAAATTGTATTTATGTTGTTTTATCCTATGCTTTATTAAATTGTATTTATGTTGTTTTATCGTATGCTTTATTAAACTGCATTTATGTTGTTTTATCCTATGCTTTATTAAATTGTATTGATGTTGTTTTATTCTATGCTTTATTAAATTGTATTTATGTTGTTTTATCCTATGCTTTATTAAATTTTATTTATTTTGTTTTATCCTTTGCTTTATTAAATTGTATTTATGTTGCTTTAACCTATGCTTTATTAAATTGTATTTATGTAGTTTTATCCTATGCTTTATTAAATTGTATTTATGTTGTTTTATCCTATGCTTTATTAAATTGTATTTATGTTGTTTTATCCTATGCTTTATTAAATTGTATTTATGTTGGTTTAACCTATGCTTTATTAAATTGTATTTATGTTGTTTTATCCTATGCTTTATTAAATTGTATTTATGTTGTTTTAACCTATGATTTATTAAATTGTATTTATGTTGTTTTATCCTATGCTTTATTAAATTGTATTTATGTTGTTTTATCCTATGCTTTATTAAATTGTGTTTATGTTGTTTTATCCTATGCTTTATTAAATTGTATGTATGTTGTTTTATCCTATGCTTTATTAAATTGTATTTATGTTGTTTTAACCTATGCTTTATTAAATTGTATTTATGTTGTTTTATCCTATGCTTTATTAAATTGTATTTATGATGTTTTATCCTATGCTTTATTAAATTGTGTGTATGTTGTTTTATCCTATACTTTATTAAATTGCATTTATGTTGTTTTAACCTATGCTTTATTAAATTGTATTTATGTTGTTTTATCCAATGCTTTATTAAATTGCGTTTATGTTGTTTTATCCTATGCTTTATTAAATTATATTTATGTTGTTTTATCCTATGCTTTATTAAATTGTATTTATGTTGTTTTAACCCATGCTTTATTAAATTGTATTTATGTTGTTTAAACCCATGCTTTATTAAATTGTATTTATGTTGTTTTATCCTATGCTTTATTAAATTGTGTTTATGTTGTTTTATCCTATGCTTTATTAAATTGTATTTATGTTGTTTTATCCTATGCTTTATTAAATTGTATTTATGTTGTTTTAACCCATGCTTTATTAAATTGTATTTATGTTGTTTTATCTTATGCTTCATTAAATTGTGTTTATGTTGTTTTAACCTATGCTTTATTAAACTGTATTTATGTTGTTTTATCCTATGCTTTATTAAATTGTATTTATGTTGTTTTATCCTATGCTTTATTAAATTGTATTTATGTTGTTTTAACCTATCCTTTATTAAATTGTATTTATGTTGTTTTAACCTATGCTTTATTAAATTGTATTTATGTTGTTTTAACCTATGCTTTATTAACTTGTTTTTATGTTGTTTTATCCTATGCTTTATTAAATTGTATTTATGTTGCTTTAACCTATGCTTTATTAAATTGTATTTATGTTGTTTTATCCTATGTTTTATTAAATTGTGTTTATGTTGTTTTATCCTATGCTTTATTAAATTGTATTTATGTTGTTTTATCCTATGCTTTATTAAATTGTATTTATGTTGTTTTAACCTATGCTTTATTAAATTGTATTTATGTTGTTTTATCCTATGCTTTATTAAATTGTATTTATGTTGTTTTATCCTATGCTATATTAAATTGTGTTTATGTTGTTTTATCCTATACTTTATTAAATTGCATTTGTGTTGTTTTAACCTATGCTTTATTAAATTGTATTTATGTTGTTTTATCCAATGCTTTATTAAATTGCGTTTATGTTGTTTTATCCTATGCTTTATTAAATTGTATTTATGTTGTTTTATCCTATGCTTTATTAAATTGTATTTATGTTGTTTTAACCCATGCTTTATTAAATTGTATTTATGTTGTTTTAACCCATGCTTTATTAAATTGTATTTATGTTGTTTTATCCTATGCTTTATTAAATTGTGTTTATGTTGTTTTATCCTATGCTTTATTAAATTGTATTTATGTTGTTTTATCCTATGCTTTATTAAATTGTATTTATGTTGTTTTAACCCATGCTTTATTAAATTGTATTTATGTTGTTTTATCTTATGCTTTATTAAATTGTGTTTATGTTGTTTTATCCTATGCTTTTTTAAATTGTATTTATGTTGTTTTATCCTATGCTTTATTAAATTGTATTTATGTTGTTTTATCGTATGCTTTATTAAACTGCATTTATGTTGTTTTATCCTATGCTTTATTAAATTGTATTGATGTTGTTTTATTCTATGCTTTATTAAATTGTATTTATGTTGTTTTATCCTATGCTTTATTAAATTTTATTTATTTTGTTTTATCCTTTGTTTATTAAATTGTATTTATGTTGCTTTAACCTATGCTTTATTAAATTGTATTTATGTTGTTTTATCCTATGTTTTATTAAATTGTGTTTATGTTGTTTTATCCTATGCTTTATTAAATTGTATTTATGTTGTTTTATCCTATGCTTTATTAAATTGTATTTATGTTGTTTTAACCTATCCTTTATTAAATTGTATTTATGTTGTTTTAACCTATGCTTTATTAAATTGTATTTATGTTGTTTTAACCTATGCTTTATTAGATTGTTTTTATGTTGTTTTATCCTATGCTTTATTAAATTGTATTTATGTTGCTTTAACCTATGCTTTATTAAATTGTATTTATGTAGTTTTATCCTATGCTTTATTAAATTGTATTTATGTTGTTTTATCCTATGCTTTATTAAATTGTATTTATGTTGTTTTATCCTATGCTTTATTAAATTGTATTTATGTTGTTTTAACCTATGCTTTATTAAATTGTATTTATGTTGATTTATCCTATGCTTTATTAAATTGTATTTATGTTGTTTTAACCTATGATTTTTTAAATTGTATTTATGTTGTTTTATCCTATGCTTTATTAAATTGTATTTATGTTGTTTTATCCTATGCTTTATTAAATTGTGTTTATGTTGTTTTATCCTATGCTTTATTAAATTGTATGTATGTTGTTTTATCCTATGCTTTATTAAATTGTATTTATGTTGTTTTAACCTATGCTTTATTAAATTGTATTTATGTTGTTTTATCCTATGCTTTATTAAATTGTATTTATGTTGTTTTATCCTATGCTTTATTAAATTGTGTTTATGTTGTTTTATCCTATACTTTATTAAATTGCATTTATGTTGTTTTAACCTATGCTTTATTAAATTGTATTTATGTTGTTTTATCCAATGCTTTATTAAATTGCGTTTATGTTGTTTTATCCTATGCTTTATTAAATTATATTTATGTTGTTTTATCCTATGCTTTATTAAATTGTATTTATGTTGTTTTAACCCATGCTTTATTAAATTGTATTTATGTTGTTTAAACCCATGCATTATTAAATTGTATTTATGTTGTTTTATCCTATGCTTTATTAAATTGTGTTTATGTTGTTTTATCCTATGCTTTATTAAATTGTATTTATGTTGTTTTATCCTATGCTTTATTAAATTGTATTTATGTTGTTTTAACCCATGCTTTATTAAATTGTATTTATGTTGTTTAATCTTATGCTTCATTAAATTGTGTTTATGTTGTTTTAACCTATGCTTTATTAAACTGTATTTATGTTGTTTTATCCTATGCTTTATTAAATTGTATTTATGTTGTTTTATCCTATGCTTTATTAAATTGTATTTATGTTGTTTTAACCTATCCTTTATTAAATTGTATTTATGTTGTTTTAACCTATGCTTTATTAAATTGTATTTATGTTGTTTTAACCTATGCTTTATTAACTTGTTTTTATGTTGTTTTATCCTATGCTTTATTAAATTGTATTTATGTTGCTTTAACCTATGCTTTATTAAATTGTATTTATGTAGTTTTATCCTATGCTTTATTAAATTGTATTTATGTTGTTTTATCCTATGCTTTATTAAATTGTATTTATGTTGTTTTATCCTATGCTTTATTAAATTGTATTTATGTTGTTTTAACCTATGCTTTATTAAATTGTATTTATGTTGTTTTATCCTATGCTTTATTAAATTGCATTTATGTTGTTTTAACCTATGATTTTTTAAATTGTATTTATGTTGTTTTATCCTATGCTTTATTAAATTGTATTTATGTTGTTTTATCCTATGCTTTATTAAATTGTGTTTATGTTGTTTTATCCTATGCTTTATTAAATTGTATGTATGTTGTTTTATCCTATGCTTTATTAAATTGTATTTATGTTGTTTTAACCTATGCTTTATTAAATTGTATTTATGTTGTTTTATCCTTTGCTTTATTAAATTGTATTTATGTTGTTTTATCCTATGCTTTATTAAATTGTGTTTATGTTGTTTTATCCTATACTTTATTAAATTGCATTTATGTTGTTTTAACCTATGCTTTATTAAATTGTATTTATGTTGTTTTATCCAATGCTTTATTAAATTGCGTTTATGTTGTTTTATCCTATGCTTTATTAAATTATATTTATGTTGTTTTATCCTATGCTTTATTAAATTGTATTTATGTTGTTTTAACCCATGCTTTATTAAATTGTATTTATGTTGTTTAAACCCATGCATTATATAAATTGTATTTATGTTGTTTTATCCTATGCTTTATTAAATTGTGTTTATGTTGTTTTATCCTATGCTTTATTAAATTGTATTTATGTTGTTTTATCCTATGCTTTATTAAATTGTATTTATGTTGTTTTAACCCATGCTTTATTAAATTGTATTTATGTTGTTTTATCTTATGCTTCATTAAATTGTGTTTATGTTGTTTTAACCTATGCTTTATTAAACTGTATTTATGTTGTTTTATCCTATGCTTTATTAAATTGCATTTATGTTGTTTTATCCTATGCTTTATTAAATTGTATTTATGTTGTTTTAACCTATCCTTTATTAAATTGTATTTATGTTGTTTTAACCTATGCTTTATTAAATTGTATTTATGTTGTTTTAACCTATGCTTTATTAACTTGTTTTTATGTTGTTTTATCCTATGCTTTATTAAATTGTATTTATGTTGCTTTAACCTATGCTTTATTAAATTGTATTTATGTTGTTTTATCCTATGTTTTATTAAATTGTGTTTATGTTGTTTTATCCTATGCTTTATTAAATTGTATTTATGTTGTTTTATCCTATGCTTTATTAAATTGTATTTATGTTGTTTTAACCTATGCTTTATTAAATTGTATTTATGTTGTTTTATCCTATGCTTTATTAAATTGTATTTATGTTGTTTTATCCTATGCTATATTAAATTGTGTTTATGTTGTTTTATCCTATACTTTATTAAATTGCATTTGTGTTGTTTTAACCTATGCTTTATTAAATTGTATTTATGTTGTTTTATCCAATGCTTTATTAAATTGCGTTTATGTTGTTTTATCCTATGCTTTATTAAATTGTATTTATGTTGTTTTATCCTATGCTTTATTAAATTGTATTTATGTTGTTTTAACCCATGCTTTATTAAATTGTATTTATGTTGTTTTAACCCATGCTTTATTAAATTGTATTTATGTTGTTTTATCCTATGCTTTATTAAATTGTGTTTATGTTGTTTTATCCTATGCTTTATTAAATTGTATTTATGTTGTTTTATCCTATGCTTTATTAAATTGTATTTATGTTGTTTTAACCCATGCTTTATTAAATTGTATTTATGTTGTTTTATCTTATGCTTTATTAAATTGTGTTTTTGTTGTTTTATCCTATGCTTTTTTAAATTGTATTTATGTTGTTTTATCCTATGCTTTATTAAATTGTATTTATGTTGTTTTATCGTATGCTTTATTAAACTGCATTTATGTTGTTTTATCCTATGCTTTATTAAATTGTATTGATGTTGTTTTATTCTATGCTTTATTAAATTGTATTTATGTTGTTTTATCCTATGCTTTATTAAATTTTATTTATTTTGTTTTATCATTTGCTTTATTAAATTGTATTTATGTTGCTTTAACCTATGCTTTATTAAATTGTATTTATGTAGTTTTATCCTATGCTTTATTAAATTGTATTTATGTTGTTTTATCCTATACTTTATTAAATTGTATTTATGTTGTTTTATCCTATGCTTTATTAAATTGTATTTATGTTGTTTTAACCTATGCTTTATTAAATTGTATTTATGTTGTTTTATCCTATGCTTTATTAAATTGTATTTATGTTGTTTTAACCTATGATTTTTTAAATTGTATTTATGTTGTTTTATCCTATGCTTTATTAAATTGTATTTATGTTGTTTTATCCTATGCTTTATTAAATTGTGTTTATGTTGTTTTATCCTATGCTTTATTAAATTGTATGTATGTTGTTTTATCCTATGCTTTATTAAATTGTATTTATGTTGTTTTAACCTATGCTTTATTAAATTGTATTTATGTTGTTTTATCCTATGCTGTATTAAATTGTATTTATGTTGTTTTATCCTATGCTTTATTAAATTGTATTTATGTTGTTTTAACCCATGCTTTATTAAATTGTATTTATGTTGTTTAAACCCATGCATTATTAAATTGTATTTATGTTGTTTTATCCTATGCTTTATTAAATTGTGTTTATGTTGTTTTATCCTATGCTTTATTAAATTGTATTTATGTTGTTTTATCCTATGCTTTATTAAATTGTATTTATGTTGTTTTAACCCATGCTTTATTAAATTGTATTTATGTTGTTTTATCTTATGCTTCATTAAATTGTGTTTATGTTGTTTTAACCTATGCTTTATTAAACTGTATTTATGTTGTTTTATCCTATGCTTTATTAAATTGTATTTATGTTGTTTTATCCTATGCTTTATTAAATTGTATTTATGTTGTTTTAACCTATCCTTTATTAAATTGTATTTATGTTGTTTTAACCTATGCTTTATTAAATTGTATTTATGTTGTTTTAACCTATGCTTTATTAACTTGTTTTTATGTTGTTTTATCCTATGCTTTATTAAATTGTATTTATGTTGCTTTAACCTATGCTTTATTAAATTGTATTTATGTAGTTTTATCCTATGCTTTATTAAATTGTATTTATGTTGTTTTATCCTATGCTTTATTAAATTGTATTTATGTTGTTTTATCCTATGCGTTATTAAATTGTATTTATGTTGTTTTAACCTATGCTTTATTAAATTGTATTTATGTTGTTTTATCCTATGCTTTATTAAATTGTATTTATGTTGTTTTAACCTATGATTTTTTAAATTGTATTTATGTTGTTTTATCCTATGCTTTATTAAATTGTATTTATGTTGTTTTATCCTATGCTTTATTAAATTGTGTTTATGTTGTTTTATCCTATGCTTTATTAAATTGTATGTATGTTGTTTTATCCTATGCTTTATTAAATTGTATTTATGTTGTTTTAACCTATGCTTTATTAAATTGTATTTATGTTGTTTTATCCTATGCTTTATTAAATTGAATTTATGTTGTTTTATCCTATGCTTTATTAAATTGTGTTTATGTTGTTTTATCCTATACTATATTAAATTGCATTTATGTTGTTTTAACCTATGCTTTATTAAATTGTATTTATGTTGTTTTATCCAATGCTTTATTAAATTGCGTTTATGTTGTTTTATCCTATGCTTTATTAAATTATATTTATGTTGTTTTATCCTATGCTTTATTAAATTGTATTTATGTTGTTTTAACCCATGCTTTATTAAATTGTATTTATGTTGTTTAAACCCATGCATTATTAAATTGTATTTATGTTGTTTTATCCTATGCTTTATTAAATTGTGTTTATGTTGTTTTATCCTATGCTTTATTAAATTGTATTTATGTTGTTTTATCCTATGCTTTATTAAATTGTATTTATGTTGTTTTAACCCATGCTTTATTAAATTGTATTTATGTTGTTTTATCTTATGCTTCATTAAATTGTGTTTATGTTGTTTTAACCTATGCTTTATTAAACTGTATTTATGTTGTTTTATCCTATGCTTTATTAAATTGTATTTATGTTGTTTTATCCTATGCTTTATTAAATTGTATTTATGTTGTTTTAACCTATCCTTTATTAAATTGTATTTATGTTGTTTTAACCTATGCTTTATTAAATTGTATTTATGTTGTTTTAACCTATGCTTTATTAACTTGTTTTTATGTTGTTTTATCCTATGCTTTATTAAATTGTATTTATGTTGCTTTAACCTATGCTTTATTAAATTGTATTTATGTTGTTTTATCCTATGTTTTATTAAATTGTGTTTATGTTGTTTTATCCTATGCTTTATTAAATTGTATTTATGTTGTTTTATCCTATGCTTTATTAAATTGTATTTATGTTGTTTTAACCTATGCTTTATTAAATTGTATTTATGTTGTTTTATCCTATGCTTTATTAAATTGTATTTATGTTGTTTTATCCTATGCTATATTAAATTGTGTTTATGTTGTTTTATCCTATACTTTATTAAATTGCATTTGTGTTGTTTTAACCTATGCTTTATTAAATTGTATTTATGTTGTTTTATCCAATGCTTTATTAAATTGCGTTTATGTTGTTTTATCCTATGCTTTATTAAATTGTATTTATGTTGTTTTATCCTATGCTTTATTAAATTGTATTTATGTTGTTTTAACCCATGCTTTATTAAATTCTATTTATGTTGTTTTAACCCATGCTTTATTAAATTGTATTTATGTTGTTTTATCCTATGCTTTATTAAATTGTGTTTATGTTGTTTTATCCTATGCTTTATTAAATTGTATTTATGTTGTTTTATCCTATGCTTTATTAAATTGTATTTATGTTGTTTTAACCCATGCTTTATTAAATTGTATTTATGTTGTTTTATCTTATGCTTTATTAAATTGTGTTTTTGTTGTTTTATCCTATGCTTTTTTAAATTGTATTTATGTTGTTTTATCCTATGCTTTATTAAATTGTATTTATGTTGTTTTATCGTATGCTTTATTAAACTGCATTCATGTTGTTTTATCCTATGCTTTATTAAATTGTATTGATGTTGTTTTATTCTATTCTTTATTAAATTGTATTTATGTTGTTTTATCCTATGCTTTATTAAATTTTATTTATTTTGTTTTATCCTTTGCTTTATTAAATTGTATTTATGTTGCTTTAACCTATGCTTTATTAAATTGTATTTATGTAGTTTTATCCTATGCTTTATTAAATTGTATTTATGTTGTTTTATCCTGTGCTTTATTAAATTGTATTTATGTTGTTTTATCCTATGCTTTATTAAATTGTATTTATGTTGTTTTAACCTATGCTTTATTAAATTGCATTTATGTTGTTTTATCCTATGCTTTATTAAATTGTATTTATGTTGTTTTAACCTATGATTTATTAAATTGTATTTATGTTGTTTTATCCTATGCTTTATTAAATTGTATTTATGTTGTTTTATCCTATGCTTTATTAAATTGTGTTTATGTTGTTTTATCCTATGCTTTATTAAATTGTATGTATGTTGTTTTATCCTATGCTTTATTAAATTGTATTTATGTTGTTTTAACCTATGCTTTATTAAATTGTATTTATGTTGTTTTATCCTATGCTTTATTAAATTGTATTTATGATGTTTTATCCTATGCTTTATTAAATTGTGTGTATGTTGTTTTATCCTATACTTTATTAAATTGCATTTATGTTGTTTTAACCTATGCTTTATTAAATTGTATTTATGTTGTTTTATCCAATGCTTTATTAAATTGCGTTTATGTTGTTTTATCCTATGCTTTATTAAATTATATTTATGTTGTTTTATCCTATGCTTTATTAAATTGTATTTATGTTGTTTTAACCCATGCTTTATTAAATTGTATTTATGTTGTTTAAACCCATGCTTTATTAAATTGTATTTATGTTGTTTTATCCTATGCTTTATTAAATTGTGTTTATGTTGTTTTATCCTATGCTTTATTAAATTGTATTTATGTTGTTTTATCCTATGCTTTATTAAATTGTATTTATGTTGTTTTAACCCATGCTTTATTAAATTGTATTTATGTTGTTTTATCTTATGCTTCATTAAATTGTGTTTATGTTGTTTTAACCTATGCTTTATTAAACTGTATTTATGTTGTTTTATCCTATGCTTTATTAAATTGTATTTATGTTGTTTTATCCTATGCTTTATTAAATTGTATTTATGTTGTTTTAACCTATCTTTTATTAAATTGTATTTATGTTGTTTTAACCTATGCTTTATTAAATTGTATTTATGTTGTTTTAACCTATGCTTTATTAACTTGTTTTTATGTTGTTTTATCCTATGCTTTATTAAATTGTATTTATGTTGCTTTAACCTATGCTTTATTAAATTGTATTTATGTTGTTTTATCCTATGTTTTATTAAATTGTGTTTATGTTGTTTTATCCTATGCTTTATTAAATTGTATTTATGTTGTTTTATCCTATGCTTTATTAAATTGTATTTATGTTGTTTTAACCTATGCTTTATTAAATTGTATTTATGTTGTTTTATCCTATGCTTTATTAAATTGTATTTATGTTGTTTTATCCTATGCTATATTAAATTGTGTTTATGTTGTTTTATCCTATACTTTATTAAATTGCATTTGTGTTGTTTTAACCTATGCTTTATTAAATTGTATTTATGTTGTTTTATCCAATGCTTTATTAAATTGCGTTTATGTTGTTTTATCCTATGCTTTATTAAATTGTATTTATGTTGTTTTATCCTATGCTTTATTAAATTGTATTTATGTTGTTTTAACCCATGCTTTATTAAATTGTATTTATGTTGTTTTAACCCATGCTTTATTAAATTGTATTTATGTTGTTTTATCCTATGCTTTATTAAATTGTGTTTATGTTGTTTTATCCTATGCTTTATTAAATTGTATTTATGTTGTTTTATCCTATGCTTTATTAAATTGTATTTATGTTGTTTTAACCCATGCTTTATTAAATTGTATTTATGTTGTTTTATCTTATGCTTTATTAAATTGTGTTTATGTTGTTTTATCCTATGCTTTTTTAAATTGTATTTATGTTGTTTTATCCTATGCTTTATTAAATTGTATTTATGTTGTTTTATCGTATGCTTTATTAAACTGCATTTATGTTGTTTTATCCTATGCTTTATTAAATTGTATTGATGTTGTTTTATTCTATGCTTTATTAAATTGTATTTATGTTGTTTTATCCTATGCTTTATTAAATTTTATTTATTTTGTTTTATCATTTGCTTTATTAAATTGTATTTATGTTGCTTTAACCTATGCTTTATTAAATTGTATTTATGTTATTTTATCCTATGTTTTATTAAATTGTGTTTATGTTGTTTTATCCTATGCTTTATTAAATTGTATTTATGTTGTTTATCCTATGCTTTATTAAATTGTATTTATGTTGTTTTAACCTATCCTTTATTAAATTGTATTTATGTTGTTTTAACCTATGCTTTATTAAATTGTATTTATGTTGTTTTAACCTATGCTTTATTAGATTGTTTTTATGTTGTTTTATCCTATGCTTTATTAAATTGTATTTATGTTGCTTTAACCTATGCTTTATTAAATTGTATTTATGTAGTTTTATCCTATGCTTTATTAAATTGTATTTATGTTGTTTTATCCTATGCTTTATTAAATTGTATTTATGTTGTTTTATCCTATGCTTTATTAAATTGTATTTATGTTGTTTTAACCTATGCTTTATTAAATTGTATTTATGTTGATTTATCCTATGCTTTATTAAATTGTATTTATGTTGTTTTAACCTATGATTTTTTAAATTGTACTTATGTTGTTTTATCCTATGCTTTATTAAATTGTATTTATGTTGTTTTATCCTATGCTTTATTAAATTGTGTTTATGTTGTTTTATCCTATGCTTTATTAAATTGTATGTATGTTGTTTTATCCTATGCTTTATTAAATTGTATTTATGTTGTTTTAACCTATGCTTTATTAAATTGTATTTATGTTGTTTTATCCTATGCTTTATTAAATTGTATTTATGTTGTTTTATCCTATGCTTTATTAAATTGTGTTTATGTTGTTTTATCCTATACTTTATTAAATTGCATTTATGTTGTTTTAACCTATGCTTTATTAAATTGTATTTATGTTGTTTTATCCAATGCTTTATTAAATTGCGTTTATGTTGTTTTATCCTATGCTTTATTAAATTATATTTATGTTGTTTTATCCTATGCTTTATTAAATTGTATTTATGTTGTTTTAACCCATGCTTTATTAAATTGTATTTATGTTGTTTAAACCCATGCATTATTAAATTGTATTTATGTTGTTTTATCCTATGCTTTATTAAATTGTGTTTATGTTGTTTTATCCTATGCTTTATTAAATTGTATTTATGTTGTTTTATCCTATGCTTTATTAAATTGTATTTATGTTGTTTTAACCCATGCTTTATTAAATTGTATTTATGTTGTTTTATCTTATGCTTCATTAAATTGTGTTTATGTTGTTTTAACCTATGCTTTATTAAACTGTATTTATGTTGTTTTATCCTATGCTTTATTAAATTGTATTTATGTTGTTTTATCCTATGCTTTATTAAATTGTATTTATGTTGTTTTAACCTATCCTTTATTAAATTGTATTTATGTTGTTTTAACCTATGCTTTATTAAATTGTATTTATGTTGTTTTAACCTATGCTTTATTAACTTGTTTTTATGTTGTTTTATCCTATGCTTTATTAAATTGTATTTATGTTGCTTTAACCTATGCTTTATTAAATTGTATTTATGTTGTTTTATCCTATGTTTTATTAAATTGTGTTTATGTTGTTTTATCCTATGCTTTATTAAATTGTATTTATGTTGTTTTATCCTATGCTTTATTAAATTGTATTTATGTTGTTTTAACCTATGCTTTATTAAATTGTATTTATGTTGTTTTATCCTATGCTTTATTAAATTGTATTTATGTTGTTTTATCCTATGCTATATTAAATTGTGTTTATGTTGTTTTATCCTATACTTTATTAAATTGCATTTGTGTTGTTTTAACCTATGCTTTATTAAATTGTATTTATGTTGTTTTATCCAATGCTTTATTAAATTGCGTTTATGTTGTTTTATCCTATGCTTTATTAAATTGTATTTATGTTGTTTTATCCTATGCTTTATTAAATTGTATTTATGTTGTTTTAACCCATGCTTTATTAAATTGTATTTATGTTGTTTTAACCCATGCTTTATTAAATTGTATTTATGTTGTTTTATCCTATGCTTTATTAAATTGTGTTTATGTTGTTTTATCCTATGCTTTATTAAATTGTATTTATGTTGTTTTATCCTATGCTTTATTAAATTGTATTTATGTTGTTTTAACCCATGCTTTATTAAATTGTATTTATGTTGTTTTATCTTATGCTTTATTAAATTGTGTTTATGTTGTTTTATCCTATGCTTTTTTAAATTGTATTTATGTTGTTTTATCCTATGCTTTATTAAATTGTATTTATGTTGTTTTATCGTATGCTTTATTAAACTGCATTTATGTTGTTTTATCCTATGCTTTATTAAATTGTATTGATGTTGTTTTATTCTATGCTTTATTAAATTGTATTTATGTTGTTTTATCCTATGCTTTATTAAATTTTATTTATTTTGTTTTATCCTTTGCTTTATTAAATGGTATTTATGTTGCTTTAACCTATGCTTTATTAAATTGTATTTATGTAGTTTTATCCTATGCTTTATTAAATTGTATTTATGTTGTTTTATCCTATGCTTTATTAAATTGTATTTATGTTGTTTTATCCTATGCTTTATTAAATTGTATTTATGTTGTTTTAAACTATGCTTTATTAAATTGTATTTATGTTGTTTTATCCTATGCTTTATTAAATTGTATTTATGTTGCTTTAACCTATGATTTATTAAATTGTATTTATGTTGTTTTATCCTATGCTTTATTAAATTGTATTTATGTTGTTTTATCCTATGCTTTATTAAATTGTGTTTATGTTGTTTTATCCTATGCTTTATTAAATTGTATGTATGTTGTTTTATCCTATGCTTTATTAAATTGTATTTATGTTGTTTTAACCTATGCTTTATTAAATTGTATTTATGTTGTTTTATCCTATGCTTTATTAAATTGTATTTATGATGTTTTATCCTATGCTTTATTAAATTGTGTGTATGTTGTTTTATCCTATACTTTATTAAATTGCATTTATGTTGTTTTAACCTATGCTTTATTAAATTGTATTTATGTTGTTTTATCCAATGCTTTATTAAATTGCGTTTATGTTGTTTTATCCTATGCTTTATTAAATTATATTTATGTTGTTTTATCCTATGCTTTATTAAATTGTATTTATGTTGTTTTAACCCATGCTTTATTAAATTGTATTTATGTTGTTTAAACCCATGCATTATTAAATTGTATTTATGTTGTTTTATCCTATGCTTTATTAAATTGTGTTTATGTTGTTTTATCCTATGCTTTATTAAATTGTATTTATGTTGTTTTATCCTATGCTTTATTAAATTGTATTTATGTTGTTTTAACCCATGCTTTATTAAATTGTATTTATGTTGTTTTATCTTATGCTTCATTAAATTGTGTTTATGTTGTTTTAACCTATGCTTTATTAAACTGTATTTATGTTGTTTTATCCTATGCTTTATTAAATTGTATTTATGTTGTTTTATCCTATGCTTTATTAAATTGTATTTATGTTGTTTTAACCTATCCTTTATTAAATTGTATTTATGTTGTTTTAACCTATGCTTTATTAAATTGTATTTATGTTGTTTTAACCTATGCTTTATTAACTTGTTTTTATGTTGTTTTATCCTATGCTTTATTAAATTGTATTTATGTTGCTTTAACCTATGCTTTATTAAATTGTATTTATGTTGTTTTATCCTATGTTTTATTAAATTGTGTTTATGTTGTTTTATCCTATGCTTTATTAAATTGTATTTATGTTGTTTTATCCTATGCTTTATTAAATTGTATTTATGTTGTTTTAACCTATGCTTTATTAAATTGTATTTATGTTGTTTTATCCTATGCTTTATTAAATTGTATTTATGTTGTTTTATCCTATGCTATATTAAATTGTGTTTATGTTGTTTTATCCTATACTTTATTAAATTGCATTTGTGTTGTTTTAACCTATGCTTTATTAAATTGTATTTATGTTGTTTTATCCAATGCTTTATTAAATTGCGTTTATGTTGTTTTATCCTATGCTTTATTAAATTGTATTTATGTTGTTTTATCCTATGCTTTATTAAATTGTATTTATGTTGTTTTAACCCATGCTTTATTAAATTGTATTTATGTTGTTTTAACCCATGCTTTATTAAATTGTATTTATGTTGTTTTATCCTATGCTTTATTAAATTGTGTTTATGTTGTTTTATCCTATGCTTTATTAAATTGTATTTATGTTGTTTTATCCTATGCTTTATTAAATTGTATTTATGTTGTTTTAACCCATGCTTTATTAAATTGTATTTATGTTGTTTTATCTTATGCTTTATTAAATTGTGTTTATGTTGTTTTATCCTATGCTTTTTTAAATTGTATTTATGTTGTTTTATCCTATGCTTTATTAAATTGTATTTATGTTGTTTTATCGTATGCTTTATTAAACTGCATTTATGTTGTTTTATCCTATGCTTTATTAAATTGTATTGATGTTGTTTTATTCTATGCTTTATTAAATTGTATTTATGTTGTTTTATCCTATGCTTTATTAAATTTTATTTATTTTGTTTTATCCTTTGCTTTATTAAATTGTATTTATGTTGCTTTAACCTATGCTTTATTAAATTGTATTTATGTAGTTTTATCCTATGCTTTATTAAATTGTATTTATGTTGTTTTATCCTATGCTTTATTAAATTGTATTTATGTTGTTTTATCCTATGCTTTATTAAATTGTATTTATGTTGTTTTAAACTATGCTTTATTAAATTGTATTTATGTTGTTTTATCCTATGCTTTATTAAATTGTATTTATGTTGCTTTAACCTATGATTTATTAAATTGTATTTATGTTGTTTTATCCTATGCTTTATTAAATTGTATTTATGTTGTTTTATCCTATGCTTTATTAAATTGTGTTTATGTTGTTTTATCCTATGCTTTATTAAATTGTATGTATGTTGTTTTATCCTATGCTTTATTAAATTGTATTTATGTTGTTTTAACCTATGCTTTATTAAATTGTATTTATGTTGTTTTATCCTATGCTTTATTAAATTGTATTTATGATGTTTTATCCTATGCTTTATTAAATTGTGTGTATGTTGTTTTATCCTATACTTTATTAAATTGCATTTATGTTGTTTTAACCTATGCTTTATTAAATTGTATTTATGTTGTTTTATCCAATGCTTTATTAAATTGCGTTTATGTTGTTTTATCCTATGCTTTATTAAATTATATTTATGTTGTTTTATCCTATGCTTTATTAAATTGTATTTATGTTGTTTTAACCCATGCTTTATTAAATTGTATTTATGTTGTTTAAACCCATGCTTTATTAAATTGTATTTATGTTGTTTTATCCTATGTTTTATTAAATTGTGTTTATGTTGTTTTATCCTATGCTTTATTAAATTGTATTTATGTTGTTTTATCCTATGCTTTATTAAATTGTATTTATGTTGTTTTAACCCATGCTTTATTAAATTGTATTTATGTTGTTTTATCTTATGCTTCATTAAATTGTGTTTATGTTGTTTTAACCTATGCTTTATTAAACTGTATTTATGTTGTTTTATCCTATGCTTTATTAAATTGTATTTATGTTGTTTTATCCTATGCTTTATTAAATTGTATTTATGTTGTTTTAACCTATCCTTTATTAAATTGTATTTATGTTGTTTTAACCTATGCTTTATTAAATTGTATTTATGTTGTTTTAACCTATGCTTTATTAACTTGTTTTTATGTTGTTTTATCCTATGCTTTATTAAATTGTATTTATGTTGCTTTAACCTATGCTTTATTAAATTGTATTTATGTTGTTTTATCCTATGTTTTATTAAATTGTGTTTATGTTGTTTTATCCTATGCTTTATTAAATTGTATTTATGTTGTTTTATCCTATGCTTTATTAAATTGTATTTATGTTGTTTTAACCTATGCTTTATTAAATTGTATTTATGTTGTTTTATCCTATGCTTTATTAAATTGTATTTATGTTGTTTTATCCTATGCTATATTAAATTGTGTTTTTGTTGTTTTATCCTATACTTTATTAAATTGCATTTGTGTTGTTTTAACCTATGCTTTATTAAATTGTATTTATGTTGTTTTATCCAATGCTTTATTAAATTGCGTTTATGTTGTTTTATCCTATGCTTTATTAAATTGTATTTATGTTGTTTTATCCTATGCTTTATTAAATTGTATTTATGTTGTTTTAACCCATGCTTTATTAAATTGTATTTATGTTGTTTTAACCCTTGCTTTATTAAATTGTATTTATGTTGTTTTATCCTATGCTTTATTAAATTGTGTTTATGTTGTTTTATCCTATGCTTTATTAAATTGTATTTATGTTGTTTTATCCTATGCTTTATTAAATTGTATTTATGTTGTTTTAACCCATGCTTTATTAAATTGTATTTATGTTGTTTTATCTTATGCTTTATTAAATTGTGTTTATGTTGTTTTATCCTATGCTTTTTTAAATTGTATTTATGTTGTTTTATCCTATGCTTTATTAAATTGTATTTATGTTGTTTTATCGTATGCTTTATTAAACTGCATTTATGTTGTTTTATCCTATGCTTTATTAAATTGTATTGATGTTGTTTTATTCTATGCTTTATTAAATTGTATTTATGTTGTTTTATCCTATGCTTTATTAAATTTTATTTATTTTGTTTTATCCTTTGCTGTATTAAATTGTATTTATGTTGCTTTAACCTATGCTTTATTAAATTGTATTTATGTTGTTTTATCCTATGTTTTATTAAATTGTGTTTATGTTGTTTTATCCTATGCTTTATTAAATTATATTTATGTTGTTTTATCCTATGCTTTATTAAATTGTATTTATGTTGTTTTAACCTATGCTTTATTAAATTGTATTTATGTTGTTTTATCCTATGCTTTATTAAATTGTATTTATGTTGTTTTATCCTATGCTATATTAAATTGTGTTTATGTTGTTTTATCCTATACTTTATTAAATTGCATTTGTGTTGTTTTAACCTATGCTTTATTAAATTGTATTTATGTTGTTTTATCCAATGCTTTATTAAATTGCGTTTATGTTGTTTTATCCTATGCTTTATTAAATTGTATTTATGTTGTTTTATCCTATGCTTTATTAAATTGTATTTATGTTGTTTTAACCCATGCTTTATTAAATTGTATTTATGTTGTTTTAACCCATGCTTTATTAAATTGTATTTATGTTGTTTTATCCTATGCTTTATTAAATTGTGTTTATGTTGTTTTATCCTATGCTTTATTAAATTGTATTTATGTTGTTTTATCCTATGCTTTATTAAATTGTATTTATGTTGTTTTAACCCATGCTTTATTAAATTGTATTTATGTTGTTTTATCTTATGCTTTATTAAATTGTGTTTATGTTGTTTTATCCTATGCTTTCTTAAATTGTATTTATTTTGTTTTATCCTATGCTTTATTAAATTGTATTTATGTTGTTTTATCGTATGCTTTATTGAACTGCATTTATGTTGTTTTATCCTATGCTTTATTAAATTGTATTTATGTTGTTTTAACCCATGCTTTATTAAATTGTATTTATGTTGTTTTATCTTATGCTTTATTAAATTGTGTTTATGTTGTTTTATCCTATGCTTTTTTAAATTGTATTTATGTTGTTTTATCCTATGCTTTATTAAATTGTATTTATGTTGTTTTATCGTATGCTTTATTAAACTGCATTTATGTTGTTTTATCCTATGCTTTATTAAATTGTATTGATGTTGTTTTATTCTATGCTTTATTAAATTGTATTTATGTTGTTTTATCCTATGCTTTATTAAATTATATTTATGTTGTTTTATCCTTTGCTTTATTAAATTGTATTTATGTTGTTTTATTGTATGCTTTATTAAACTGCATTTATGTTGTTTTATCCTATGGTTTATTAAATTGTATTTATGTTGTTTTATCCTATGTTTTATTAAATTCTATTTATGTTGTTTTATCCTATGCTTTATTTAATTGCATTTATGTTGTTTTATCGTATGCTTTATTAAATTGTATTTATGTTGTTTTATCCTATGCTTTATTAAATTGTGTTTATGTTGTTTTAACCCATGCATTATTAAATTGCAATTATGTTGTTTTGTCTTATGCTTTATTAAATTGTATATATGTTGTTTTAACCTATGCTTTATTAAATTGTATTTATGTTGTTTTATCCAATGCTTTATTAAATTGCGTTTATGTTGTTTTATCCTATGCTTTATTAAATTGTATTTATGTTGTTTTATCCTATGCTTTATTAAATTGTATTTATGTTGTTTTAACCCATGCTTTATTAAATTGTATTTATGTTGTTTTAACCCATGCTTTATTAAATTGTATTTATGTTGTTTTATCCTATGCTTTTTTAAATTGTATTTATGTTGTTTTATCCTATGCTTTATTAAATTGTATTTATGTTGTTTTATCGTATGCTTTATTAAACTGCATTTATGTTGTTTTATCCTATGCTTTATTAAATTGTATTTATGTTGTTTTAACCCATGCTTTATTAAATTGTATTTATGTTGTTTTATCTTATGCTTTATTAAATTGTGTTTATGTTGTTTTATCCTATGCTTTTTTAAATTGTATTTATGTTGTTTTATCCTATGCTTTATTAAATTGTATTTATGTTGTTTTATCGTATGCTTTATTAAACTGCATTTATGTTGTTTTATCCTATGCTTTATTAAATTGTATTGATGTTGTTTTATTCTATGCTTTATTAAATTGTATTTATGTTGTTTTATCCTATGCTTTATTAAATTATATTTATGTTGTTTTATCCTTTGCTTTATTAAATTGTATTTATGTTGTTTTATTGTATGCTTTATTAAACTGCATTTATGTTGTTTTATCCTATGCTTTATTAAATTGTATTTATGTTGTTTTATCCTATGTTTTATTAAATTCTATTTATGTTGTTTTATCCTATGCTTTATTTAATTGCATTTATGTTGTTTTATCGTATGCTTTATTAAATTTTATTTATGTTGTTTTATCCTATGCTTTTATAAATTGTGTTTATGTTGTTTTAACCCATGCTTTATTAAATTGCAATTATGTTGTTTTGTCTTATGCTTTATTAAATTGTATATATGTTGTTTTATCCTATGCTTTATTAAATTGTATTTATGTTGTTTTGTCCTATGCTTTATTAAATGTTATTTATGTTGTTTTAACCTATGCTTTATTAAATTGTATTTATGTTGTTTTATCCTATGCTTTATTAAATGGTATTTATGTTGTTTTATCCTTTGCTTTATTAAATTGTGTTTATGTTGTTTTATCCTATGCTTTATTAAATTGTATTTATGTTGTTTTATCCTATGCTTTATTAAATTGTATTTATGTTGTTTTAACCCATGCTTTATTAAATTGTATTTATGTTGTTTTATCTTATGCTTTATTAAATTGTGTTTATGTTGTTTTTCCTATGCTTTTTTAAATTGTATTTATGTTGTTTTATCCTATGCTTTATTAAATTGTATTTATGTTGTTTTATCGTATGCTTTATTAAACTGCATTTGTGTTGTTTTATCCTATGCTTTATTAAATTGTATTTATGTTTTTTTATGCTATGCTTTTTTAAATTGTATTTATATTGTTTTATCCTATGCTTTATTAAATTGTATTTATGTTGTTTTATCGTATGCTTTATTAAACTGCATTTATCTTGTTTTATACTATGATTTATTAAACTCTATTTATGTTGTTTTATTCTATGCTTTATTAAATTGTATTTATGTTGTTTTATCCTATGCTTTATTAAATTGTATTTATGTTGTTTTATCCTATGCTTTATTAAATTGTATTTATGTTGTTTTATTGTATGCATTATTAAACTGCATTTATGTAGTTTTATCCTATGCTTTATTAAATTGTATTTATGTTGTTTTAACCTATGTTTTATTAAATTGTATTTATGTTGTTTTATCCTATGCTTTATTAAATTGTATTTATGTTGTTTTATCATATGCTTTATAAAATTGTATTTATGCTGTTTTATCCTATGCTTTATTAAATTGTATTTATGATGTTTTATCGTATGCTTTATTAAATTGTATTTATGTTGTTTTATCCTATGTTTTATTAAATTGTGTTTATGTTGTTTTATCCTATGCTTTATTAAATTGTATTTATGTTGTTTTATCCTATGCTTTATTAAATTGTATTTATGTTGTTTTGTCCTATGCTTTATTAAATTTTATTTATGTTGTTTTAACCTATGCTTTATTAAATTGTATTTATGTTGTTTTGTCCTATGCTTTATTAAATTTAATTTATGTTGTTTTAACCTATGCTTTATTAAATTGTGTTTATGTTGTTTTATCATATGCTTTATTAAATTGTATTTATGTTGTTTTATCCTATGCTTTATTAAATTGTATTTATGTTGTTTTAACCCATGCTTTATTAAATTGTATTTATGTTGTTTTATCTTATGCTTTATTAAATTGTGTTTATGTTGTTTTATCCTATTCTTTTTTAAATTGTATTTATGTTGTTTTATCCTATGCTTTATTAAATTGTATTTATGTTGTTTTATCCTATGCTTTATTAAACTGCATTTATGTTGTTTTATCCTATGCTTTATTAAATTGTATTTATGTTGTTTTATTCTATGCTTTATTAAATTGTATTTATGTTGTTTTATCGTATGCTTTATTAAATTGTATTTATGTTGTTTTATCCTATGCTTTATTAAATTGTATTTATGTTGTTTCATCGTATGCTTTATTAAATTGTATTTATGTTGTTTTATCCTATGTTTTATTAAATTGTGTTTATGTTGTTTTATCCTATGTTTTATTAAATTGTGTTTATGTTGTTTTATCCTATGCTTTATTAAATTGTATTTATGTTGTTTTATCCTATGCTTTATTAAATTGTATTTATGTTGTTTTGTCCTATGCTTTATTAAATTTTATTTATGTTGTTTTAACCTATGCTTTATTAAATTGTATTTATGTTGTTTTGTCCTATGCTTTATTAAATTTTATTTATGTTGTTTTAACCTATGCTTTATTAAATTGTGTTTATGTTGTTTTATCATATGCTTTATTAAATTGTATTTATGTTGTTTTATCCTATGCTTTATTAAATTGTATTTATGTTGTTTTAACCCATGCTTTATTAAATTGTATTTATGTTGTTTTATCTTATGCTTTATTAAATTGTGTTTATGTTGTTTTATCCTATTCTTTTTTAAATTGTATTTATGTTGTTTTATCCTATGCTTTATTAAATTGTATTTATGTTGTTTTATCGTATGCTTTATTAAACTGCATTTATGTTGTTTTATCCTATGCTTTATTAAATTGTATTTATGTTGTTTTATTCTATGCTTTATTAAATTGTATTTATGTTGTTTTATCGTATGCTTTATTAAATTGTATTTATGTTGCTTTATCCTATGTTTTATTAAATTGTGTTTATGTTGTTTTATCCTATGCTTTATTAAATTGTATTTATGTTGTTTTATCGTATGCTTTATTAAATTGTATTTATGTTGTTTTATCCTATGCTTTATTAAATTGTATTTATGTTGTTTTAACCTATGCTTTATTAAATTGTATTTATGTTGTTTTGTCCTATGCTTTATTAAATTTTATTTATGTTGTTTTAACCTATGCTTTATTAAATTGTATTTATGTTGTTTTATCCTATGCTTTATTAAATGGTATTTATGTTGTTTTATCCTATGCTTTATTAAATTGTATTTATGTTGTTTTAACCTATGCTTTATTAAATTGTATTTATGTTGTTTTATCCTATGCTTTATTAAATTGTATTTATGTTACTTTAACCTATGCTTTATTAAATTGTATTTATGTTGTTTTATCCTATGCTTTATTAAATTGTATTTATGTTGTTTTATCCTATGCTTTTTTAAATTGTATTTATGTTGTTATATCCTATGCTTTATTAAATTGTATTTATGTTGTTTTATCTTATGCTTTATTAAATTGTATTTATGTTGTTTTATCCTATGCTTTATTAAATTGTATTTTTGTTGTTTTATCCTATGCTTTATTAAATTGTATTTATGTTGTTTTGTCCTATGCTTTATTAAATTGAATTTATGTTGTTTTAACCCATGCTTCATTAAATTGTATTCATGTTGTTGTATCCTATGCTTCTTTAAATTGTATTTATGTTGTTTTATCCTATGCTTTATTAAATTGTATTTATGTTGTTTTATCCTATGCTTTATTAAATTGTATTTATGTTGTTTTAACCTATGTTTTATTAAATTGTATTTATGTTGTTTTATCCTATACTTTATTAAATTGTATTTATGTGTTTTTATCCTATGCTTTATTAAATTGTATTTATGTAGTTTTATACTATGCTTTATTAAATTGTGTTTATGTTGTTTTATCCTATACTTTATTAAATTGCATTTATGTTGTTTTAACCTATGCTTTATTAAATTGTATTTATGTTGTTTTATCCAATGCTGTATTAAATTGTGTTTATGTTGTTTTATCCTATGCTTTATTAAATTGTATTTATGTTGTTTTATCCTATGCTTTATTAAATTGTATTTATGTTGTTTTAACCCATGCTTTATTAAATTGTATTTATGTTGTTTTAACCCATGCTTTATTAAATTGTATTTATGTTGTTTTATCCTATGCTTTATTAAATTGTGTTTATGTTGTTTTATCCTATGCTTTATTAAATTGTATTTATGTTGTTTTATCCTATGCTTTATTAAATTGTATTTATGTTGTTTTAACCCATGCTTTATTAAATTGTATTTATGTTGTTTTATCTTATGCTTTATTAAATTGTGTTTTTGTTGTTTTATCCTATGCTTTTTTAAATTGTATTTATGTTGTTTTATCCTATGCTTTATTAAATTGTATTTATGTTGTTTTATCGTATGCTTTATTAAACTGCATTTATGTTGTTTTATCCTATGCTTTATTAAATTGTATTGATGTTGTTTTATTATATGCTTTATTAAATTGTATTTATGTTGTTTTATCCTATGCTTTATTAAATTGTATTTATGTTGTTTTATCCTTTGCGTTATTTAATTGTATTTATGTTGTTTTATTGTATGCTTTATTAAATTGTATTTATGTTGTTTTAACCCATGCTTTATTAAATTGTATTTATGTTGTTTTATCTTATGCTTTATTAAATTGTGTTTATGTTGTTTTTCCTATGCTTTTTTAAATTGTATTAAGGTTGTTTTATCCTATGCTTTATTAAATTGTATTTATGTTGTTTTATCGTATGCTTTATTAAACTGCATTTATGTTGTTTTATCCTATGCTTTATTAAATTGTATTTATGTTGTTTTATGCTATGCTTTTTTAAATTGTATTTATATTGTTTTATCCTATGCTTTATTAAATTGTATTTATGTTGTTTTATCATATGCTTTATTAAACTGCATTTATGTTGTTTTATACTATGCTTTATTAAATTGTATTTATGTTGTTTTATTCTATGCTTTATTAAATTGTATTTATGTTGTTTTATCCTATGCTTTATTAAATTGTATTTATGTTGTTTTATCCTATGCTTTATTAAATTGTTTTTATGTTGTTTTATTGTATGCTTTATTAAACTGCATTTATGTAGTTTTATCCTATGCTTTATTAAATTGTATTTATGTTGTTTTATCCTATGTTTTATTAAATTGTATTTATGTTGTTTTATCCTATGCTTTATTAAATTGTATTTATGTTGTTTTATTGTATGCGTTATTAAATTGTATTTATGTTGTTGTATCCTATGCTTTATTAAATTGTGTTTATGTTGTTTTATCCTATGCTTTATTAAATTGTATTTATGTTGTTTTAACCCATGCTTTATTAAATTGCATTTATGTTGTTTTATCTTATGCTTTATTAAATTGTATTTATGTTGTTTTATCCTATGCCTTATTAAATTGTATTTATGTTGTTTTGTCCTATGTTTTATTAAATTTTACTTATGTTATTTTAACCTATGCTTTATTAAATTGTATTTATGTTGTTTTATCCTATGCTTTATTAAATGGTATTTATGTTGTTTTATCCTATGCTTTATTAAATTGTATTTATGTTGTTTTATCGTATGCTTTATTAAACTGCATTTATGTTGTTTTATCCTATGCTTTATTAAATTGTATTTATGTTGTTTTATTCTATGCTTTATTAAATTGTATTTATGTTGTTTTATCGTATGCTTTATTACAATGTATTTATGTTGTTTTATCCTATGCTTTATTCAATTGTGTTTATGTTGTTTTATCCTATGCTTTATTAAATTGTATTTATGTTGTTTTAACCCATGCTTTATTAAATTGTATTTATGTTGTTTTAACCCATGCTTTATTAAATTGCATTTATGTTGTTTTATCTTATGCTTTATTAAATTGTATTTATGTTGTTTTATCCTATGCTTTATTAAATTGTATTTATGTTGTTTTGTCCTATGCTTTATTAAATTTTATTTATGTTGTTTTAACCTATGCTTTATTAAATTGTATTTATGTAGTTTTATCCTATGCTTTATTAAATGGTATTTATGTTGTTTTATCCTATGCTTTATTAAATTGTGTTTATGTTGTTTTATCCTATGCTTTATTAAATTGTTTTTATGTTGTTTTATCCTATGCTTTATTAAATTGTATTTATGCAAAAAAGAAGCAAGACAAAAATATATCTCATACCCTACCATAATTATATATAAATGTAAAGCAAAATTGCATAATAAATATAGGGTACTTAGTGAACTATTTTTGATCAAAAAAAGTATACAAGCCGTCCCACCAGCGGCAAGGTGACCCTAAATTGGGACGGTACCTATACTGCCTATATTAAAAACCTTACTGTATATCAAAGTTGAAGTAATGCATATAAAAGGGTAGACAAATAGGACCGGGTCCCAACTCCAGACCACCTAGGCCCGTGGTAAGCTACATATATACCAATCAGCTCAACAAAGGGCATGCCACACCCTTAAATTGCACAGAATGCAAACAAGTCAAAAAACCAGACAATGTGAACTGAGGTCTAAGATGGCAGACATACAAGAAACAGAGGCATGTTCACACTAGCAAAAAAGAAGCAAGACAAAAATATATCTCATACCCTACCATAATTATATATAAATGTAAAGCAAAATTGCATAATAAATATAGGGTACTTAGTGAACTATTTTTGATCAAAAAAAGTATACAAGCCGTCCCACCAGCGGCAAGGTGACCCTAAATTGGGACGGTACCTATACTGCCTATATTAAAAACCTTACTGTATTTCAAAGTTGAAGTAATGCATATAAAAGGGTAGACAAATAGGACCGGGTCCCAACTCCAGACCACCTAGGCCCGTGGTAAGCTATATATATACCAATCAGCTCAGCAAAGGGCATGCCACACCCTTAAATTGCACAGAATGCAAACAAGTCAAAAAACCAGACAATGTGAACTGAGGTCTAAGATGGCAGACATACAAGAAACAGAGGCATGTTCACACTAGCAAAAAAGAAGCAAGACAAAAATATATCTCATACCCTACCATAATTATATATAAATGTAAAGCAAAATTGCATAATAAATATAGGGTACTTAGTGAACTATTTTTGATCAAAAAAAGTATACAAGCCGTCCCACCAGCGGCAAGGTGACCCTAAATTGGGACGGTACCTATACTGCCTATATTAAAAACCTTACTGTATATCAAAGTTGAAGTAATGCATATAAAAGGGTAGACAAATAGGACCGGGTCCCAACTCCAGACCACCTAGGCCCGTGGTAAGCTACATATATACCAATCAGCTCAACAAAGGGCATGCCACACCCTTAAATTGCACAGAATGCAAACAAGTCAAAAAAACAGACAATGTGAACTGAGGTCTAAGATGGCAGACATACAAGAAACAGAGGCATGTTCACACTAGCAAAAAAGAAGCAAGACAAAAATATATCTCATACCCTACCATTATTATATATAAATGTAAAGCAAAATTGCATAATAAATATAGGGTACTTAGTGAACTATTTTTGATCAAAAAAAGTATACAAGCCGTCCCACCAGCGGCAAGGTGACCCTAAATTGGGACGGTACCTATACTGCCTATATTAAAAACCTTACTGTATATCAAAGTTGAAGTAATGCATATAAAAGGGTAAACAAATAGGACCGGGTCCCAACTCCAGACCACCTAGGCCCGTGGTAAGCTACATATATACCAATCAGCTCAACAAAGGGCATGCCACACCCTTAAATTGCACAGAATGCAAACAAGTCAAAAAACCAGACAATGTAAACTGAGGTCTAAGATGGCAGACATACAAGAAACAGAGGCATGTTCACACTAGCAAAAAAGAAGCAAGACAAAAATATATCTCATACCCTACCATAATTATATATAAATGTAAAGCAAAATTGCATAATAAATATAGGGTACTTAGTGAACTATTTTTGATCAAAAAAAGTATACAAGCCGTCCCACCAGCGGCAAGGTGACCCTAAATTGGGACGGTACCTATACTGCCTATATTAAAAACCTTACTGTATATCAAAGTTGAAGTAATGCATATAAAAGGGTAGACAAATAGAACCGGGTCCCAACTCCAGACCACCTAGGCCCGTGGTAAGCTACATATATACCAATCAGCTCAACAAAGGGCATGCCACACCCTTAAATTGCACAGAATGCAAACAAGTCAAAAAACCAGACAATGTGAACTGAGGTCTAAGATGGCAGACATACAAGAAACAGAGGCATGTTCACACTAGCAAAAAAGAAGCAAGACAAAAATATATCTCATACCCTACCATAATTATATATAAATGTAAAGCAAAATTGCATAATAAATATAGGGTACTTAGTGAACTATTTTTGATCAAAAAAAGTATACAAGCCGTCCCACCAGCGGCAAGGTGACCCTAAATTGGGACGGTACCTATACTGCCTATATTAAAAACCTTACTGTATATCAAAGTTGAAGTAATGCATATAAAAGGGTAGACAAAAAGGACCGGGTCCCAACTCCAGACCACCTAGGCCCGTGGTAAGCTACATATATACCAATCAGCTCAACAAAGGGCATGCCACACCCTTAAATTGCACAGAATGCAAACAAGTCAAAAAACCAGACAATGTGAACTGAGGTCTAAGATTGCAGACTTCAACTTTGATATACAGTAAGGTTTTTAATATAGGCAGTATAGGTACCGTCCCAATTTAGGGTCACCTTGCCACTGGTGGGACGGCTTGTATACTTTTTTTGATCAAAAATAGTTCACTAAGTACCCTATATTTATTATGCAATTTTGCTTTACATTTATATATAATTATGGTAGGGTATGAGATATATTTTTGTCTTGCTTCTTTTTTGCTAGTGTGAACATGCCTCTGTTTCTTGTATGTCTGCCATCTTAGACCTCAGTTCACATTGTCTGTTTTTTTGACTTGTTTGCATTCTGTGCAATTTAAGGGTGTGGCATGCCCTTTGTTGAGCTGATTGGTATATATGTAGCTTACCACGGGCCTAGGTGGTCTGGAGTTGGGACCCGGTCCTATTTGTCTACCCTTTTATATGCATTACTTCAACTTTGATATACAGTAAGGTTTTTAATATAGGCAGTATAGGTACCGTCCCAATTTAGGGTCACCTTGCCGCTGGTGGGACGGCTTGTATACTTTTTTTGATCAAAAATAGTTCACTAAGTACCCTATATTTATTATGCAATTTTGCTTTACATTTATATATAATTATGGTAGGGTATGAGATATATTTTTGTCTTGCTTCTTTTTTGCTAGTGTGAACATGCCTCTGTTTCTTGTATGTCTGCCATCTTAGACCTCAGTTCACATTGTCTGGTTTTTTGACTTGTTTGCATTCTGTGCAATTTAAGGGTGTGGCATGCCCTTTGTTTAGCTGATTGGTATATATGTAGCTTACCACGGGCCTAGGTGGTCTGGAGTTGGGACCCGGTCCTATTTGTCTACCCTTTTATATGCATTACTTCAACTTTGATATACAGTAAGGTTTTTAATATAGGCAGTATAGGTACCGTCCCAATTTAGGGTCACCTTGCCGCTGGTGGGACGGCTTGTATACTTTTTTTGATCAAAAATAGTTCACTAAGTACCCTATATTTATTATGCAATTTTGCTTTACATTTATATATAATTATGGTAGGGTATGAGATATATTTTTGTCTTGCTTCTTTTTTCCTAGTGTGAACATGCCTCTGTTTCTTGTATGTCTGCCATCTTAGACCTCAGTTCACATTGTCTGGTTTTTTGACTTGTTTGCATTCTGTGCAATTTAAGGGTGTGGCATGCCCTTTGTTGAGCTGATTGGTATATATGTAGCTTATCACGGGCCTAGGTGGTCTGGAGTTGGGACCCGGTCCTATTTGTCTACCCTTTTATATGCATTACTTCAACTTTGATATACAGTAAGGTTTTTAATATAGGCAGTATAGGTACCGTCCCAATTTAGGGTCACCTTGCCGCTGGTGGGACGGCTTGTATACTTTTTTTGATCAAAAATAGTTCACTAAGTACCCTATATTTATTATGCAATTTTGCTTTACATTTATATATAATTATGGTAGGGTATGAGATATATTTTTGTCTTGCTTCTTTTTTGCTAGTGTGAACATGCCTCTGTTTCTTGTATGTCTGCCATCTTAGACCTCAGTTCACATTGTCTGGTTTTTTGACTTGTTTGCATTCTGTGCAATTTAAGGGTGTGGCATGCCCTTTGTTGAGCTGATTGGTATATATGTAGCTTACCACGGGCCCAGGTGGTCTGGAGTTGGGACCCGGTCCTATTTGTCTACCCTTTTAAATGCATTACTTCAACTTTGATATACAGTAAGGTTTTTAATATAGGCAGTATAGGTACCGTCCCAATTTAGGGTCACCTTGCCGCTGGTGGGACGGCTTGTATACTTTTTTTGATCAAAAATAGTTCACTAAGTACCCTATATTTATTATGCAATTTTGCTTTACATTTATATATAATTATGGTAGGGTATGAGATATATTTTTGTCTTGCTTCTTTTTTGCTAGTGTGAACATGCCTCTGTTTCTTGTATGTCTGCCATCTTAGACCTCAGTTCACATTGTCTGGTTTTTTGACTTGTTTGCATTCTGTGCAATTTAAGGGTGTGGCATGCCCTTTGTTGAGCTGATTGGTATATATGTAGCTTACCACGGGCCTAGGTGGTCTGGAGTTGGGACCCGCTCCTATTTGTCTACCCTTTTATATGCATTACTTCAACTTTGATATACAGTAAGGTTTTTAATATAGGCAGTATAGGTACCGTCCCAATTTAGGGTCACCTTGCCGCTGGTGGGACGGCTTGTATACTTTTTTTGATCAAAAATAGTTCACTAAGTACCCTATATTTATTATGCAATTTTGCTTTACATTTATATATAATTATGGTAGGGTATGAGATATATTTTTGTCTTGCTTCTTTTTTGCTAGTGTGAACATGCCTCTGTTTCTTGCATGTCTGCCATCTTAGACCTCAGTTCACATTGTCTGTTTTTTTGACTTGTTTGCATTCTGTGCAATTTAAGGGTGTGGCATGCCCTTTGTTGAGCTGATTGGTATATATGTAGCTTACCACGGGCCTAGGTGGTCTGGAGTTGGGACCCGGTCCTATTTGTCTACCCTTTTATATGCATTACTTCAACTTTGATATACAGTAAGGTTTTTAATATAGGCAGTATAGGTACCGTCCCAATTTAGGGTCACCTTGCCGCTGGTGGGACGGCTTGTATACTTTTTTTGATCAAAAATAGTTCACTAAGTACCCTATATTTATTATGCAATTTTGCTTTACATTTATATATAATTATGGTAGGGTATGAGATATATTTTTGTCTTGCTTCTTTTTTGCTAGTGTGAACATGCCTCTGTTTCTTGTATGTCTGCCATCTTAGACCTCAGTTCACATTGTCTGGTTTTTTGACTTGTTTGCATTCTGTGCAATTTAAGGGTGTGGCATGCCCTTTGTTGAGCTGATTGGTATATATGTAGCTTACCACGGGCCTAGGTGGTCTGGAGTTGGGACCCGGTCCTATTTGTCTACCCTTTTATATGCATTACTTCAACTTTGATATACAGTAAGGTTTTTAATATAGGCAGTATAGGTACCGTCCCAATTTAGGGTCACCTTGCCGCTGGTGGGACGGCTTGTATACTTTTTTTGATCAAAAATAGTTCACTAAGTACCCTATATTTATTATGCAATTTTGCTTTACATTTATATATAATTATGGTAGGGTATGAGATATATTTTTGTCTTGCTTCTTTTTTCCTAGTGTGAACATGCCTCTGTTTCTTGTATGTCTGCCATCTTAGACCTCAGTTCACATTGTCTGGTTTTTTGACTTGTTTGCATTCTGTGCAATTTAAGGGTGTGGCATGCCCTTTGTTGAGCTGATTGGTATATATGTAGCTTATCACGGGCCTAGGTGGTCTGGAGTTGGGACCCGGTCCTATTTGTCTACCCTTTTATATGCATTACTTCAACTTTGATATACAGTAAGGTTTTTAATATAGGCAGTATAGGTACCGTCCCAATTTAGGGTCACCTTGCCGCTGGTGGGACGGCTTGTATACTTTTTTTGATCAAAAATAGTTCACTAAGTACCCTATATTTATTATGCAATTTTGCTTTACATTTATATATAATTATGGTAGGGTATGAGATATATTTTTGTCTTGCTTCTTTTTTCCTAGTGTGAACATGCCTCTGTTTCTTGTATGTCTGCCATCTTAGACCTCAGTTCACATTGTCTGGTTTTTTGACTTGTTTGCATTCTGTGCAATTTAAGGGTGTGGCATGCCCTTTGTTGAGCTGATTGGTATATATGTAGCTTATCACGGGCCTAGGTGGTCTGGAGTTGGGACCCGGTCCTATTTGTCTACCCTTTTATATGCATTACTTCAACTTTGATATACAGTAAGGTTTTTAATATAGGCAGTATAGGTACCGTCCCAATTTAGGGTCACCTTGCCGCTGGTGGGACGGCTTGTATACTTTTTTTGATCAAAAATAGTTCACTAAGTACCCTATATTTATTATGCAATTTTGCTTTACATTTATATATAATTATGGTAGGGTATGAGATATATTTTTGTCTTGCTTCTTTTTTGCTAGTGTGAACATGCCTCTGTTTCTTGTATGTCTGCCATCTTAGACCTCAGTTCACATTGTCTGGTTTTTTGACTTGTTTGCATTCTGTGCAATTTAAGGGTGTGGCATGCCCTTTGTTGAGCTGATTGGTATATATGTAGCTTACCACGGGCCCAGGTGGTCTGGAGTTGGGACCCGGTCCTATTTGTCTACCCTTTTAAATGCATTACTTCAACTTTGATATACAGTAAGGTTTTTAATATAGGCAGTATAGGTACAGTCCCAATTTAGGGTCACCTTGCCGCTGGTGGGACGGCTTGTATACTTTTTTTGATCAAAAATAGTTCACTAAGTACCCTATATTTATTATGCAATTTTGCTTTACATTTATATATAATTATGGTAGGGTATGAGATATATTTTTGTCTTGCTTCTTTTTTGCTAGTGTGAACATGCCTCTGTTTCTTGTATGTCTGCCATCTTAGACCTCAGTTCACATTGTCTGGTTTTTTGACTTGTTTGCATTCTGTGCAATTTAAGGGTGTGGCATGCCCTTTGTTGAGCTGATTGGTATATATGTAGCTTACCACGGGCCTAGGTGGTCTGGAGTTGGGACCCGGTCCTATTTGTCTACCCTTTTATATGCATTACTTCAACTTTGATATACAGTAAGGTTTTTAATATAGGCAGTATAGGTACCGTCCCAATTTTGGGTCACCTTGCCGCTGGTGGGACGGCTTGTATACTTTTTTTGATCAAAAATAGTTCACTAAGTACCCTATATTTATTATGCAATTTTGCTTTACATTTATATATAATTATGGTAGGGTATGAGATATATTTTTGTCTTGCTTCTTTTTTGCTAGTGTGAACATGCCTCTGTTTCTTGCATGTCTGCCATCTTAGACCTCAGTTCACATTGTCTGTTTTTTTGACTTGTTTGCATTCTGTGCAATTTAAGGGTGTGGCATGCCCTTTGTTGAGCTGATTGGTATATATGTAGCTTACCACGGGCCTAGGTGGTCTGGAGTTGGGACCCGGTCCTATTTGTCTACCCTTTTATATGCATTACTTCAACTTTGATATACAGTAAGGTTTTTAATATAGGCAGTATAGGTACCGTCCCAATTTAGGGTCACCTTGCCGCTGGTGGGACGGCTTGTATACTTTTTTTGATCAAAAATAGTTCACTAAGTACCCTATATTTATTATGCAATTTTGCTTTACATTTATATATAATTATGGTAGGGTATGAGATATATTTTTGTCTTGCTTCTTTTTTGCTAGTGTGAACATGCCTCTGTTTCTTGTATGTCTGCCATCTTAGACCTCAGTTCACATTGTCTGGTTTTTTGACTTGTTTGCATTCTGTGCAATTTAAGGGTGTGGCATGCCCTTTGTTGAGCTGATTGGTATATATGTAGCTTACCACGGGCCTAGGTGGTCTGGAGTTGGGACCCGGTCCTATTTGTCTACCCTTTTATATGCATTACTTCAACTTTGATATACAGTAAGGTTTTTAATATAGGCAGTATAGGTACCGTCCCAATTTAGGGTCACCTTGCCGCTGGTGGGACGGCTTGTATACTTTTTTTGATCAAAAATAGTTCACTAAGTACCCTATATTTATTATGCAATTTTGCTTTACATTTATATATAATTATGGTAGGGTATGAGATATATTTTTGTCTTGCTTCTTTTTTCCTAGTGTGAACATGCCTCTGTTTCTTGTATGTCTGCCATCTTAGACCTCAGTTCACATTGTCTGGTTTTTTGACTTGTTTGCATTCTGTGCAATTTAAGGGTGTGGCATGCCCTTTGTTGAGCTGATTGGTATATATGTAGCTTATCACGGGCCTAGGTGGTCTGGAGTTGGGACCCGGTCCTATTTGTCTACCCTTTTATATGCATTACTTCAACTTTGATATACAGTAAGGTTTTTAATATAGGCAGTATAGGTACCGTCCCAATTTAGGGTCACCTTGCCGCTGGTGGGACGGCTTGTATACTTTTTTTGATCAAAAATAGTTCACTAAGTACCCTATATTTATTATGCAATTTTGCTTTACATTTATATATAATTATGGTAGGGTATGAGATATATTTTTGTCTTGCTTCTTTTTTGCTAGTGTGAACATGCCTCTGTTTCTTGTATGTCTGCCATCTTAGACCTCAGTTCACATTGTCTGGTTTTTTGACTTGTTTGCATTCTGTGCAATTTAAGGGTGTGGCATGCCCTTTGTTGAGCTGATTGGTATATATGTAGCTTACCACGGGCCTAGGTGGTCTGGAGTTGGGACCCGGTCCTATTTGTCTACCCTTTTATATGCATTACTTCAACTTTGATATACAGTAAGGTTTTTAATATAGGCAGTATAGGTACCGTCCCAATTTAGGGTCACCTTGCCGCTGGTGGGACGGCTTGTATACTTTTTTTGATCAAAAATAGTTCACTAAGTACCCTATATTTATTATGCAATTTTGCTTTACATTTATATATAATTATGGTAGGGTATGAGATATATTTTTGTCTTGCTTCTTTTTTCCTAGTGTGAACATGCCTCTGTTTCTTGTATGTCTGCCATCTTAGACCTCAGTTCACATTGTCTGGTTTTTTGACTTGTTTGCATTCTGTGCAATTTAAGGGTGTGGCATGCCCTTTGTTGAGCTGATTGGTATATATGTAGCTTATCACGGGCCTAGGTGGTCTGGAGTTGGGACCCGGTCCTATTTGTCTACCCTTTTATATGCATTACTTCAACTTTGATATACAGTAAGGTTTTTAATATAGGCAGTATAGGTACCGTCCCAATTTAGGGTCACCTTGCCGCTGGTGGGACGGCTTGTATACTTTTTTTGATCAAAAATAGTTCACTAAGTACCCTATATTTATTATGCAATTTTGCTTTACATTTATATATAATTATGGTAGGGTATGAGATATATTTTTGTCTTGCTTCTTTTTTGCTAGTGTGAACATGCCTCTGTTTCTTGTATGTCTGCCATCTTAGACCTCAGTTCACATTGTCTGGTTTTTTGACTTGTTTGCATTCTGTGCAATTTAAGGGTGTGGCATGCCCTTTGTTGAGCTGATTGGTATATATGTAGCTTACCACGGGCCTAGGTGGTCTGGAGTTGGGACCCGGTCCTATTTGTCTACCCTTTTATATGCATTACTTCAACTTTGATATACAGTAAGGTTTTTAATATAGGCAGTATAGGTACCGTCCCAATTTAGGGTCACCTTGCCGCTGGTGGGACGGCTTGTATACTTTTTTTGATCAAAAATAGTTCACTAAGTACCCTATATTTATTATGCAATTTTGCTTTACATTTATATATAATTATGGTAGGGTATGAGATATATTTTTGTCTTGCTTCTTTTTTGCTAGTGTGAACATGCCTCTGTTTCTTGTATGTCTGCCATCTTAGACCTCAGTTCACATTGTCTGGTTTTTTGACTTGTTTGCATTCTGTGCAATTTAAGGGTGTGGCATGCCCTTTGTTGAGCTGATTGGTATATATGTAGCTTACCACGGGCCTAGGTGGTCTGGAGTTGGGACCCGGTCCTATTTGTCTACCCTTTTATATGCATTACTTCAACTTTGATATACAGTAAGGTTTTTAATATAGGCAGTATAGGTACCGTCCCAATTTAGGGTCACCTTGCCGCTGGTGGGACGGCTTGTATACTTTTTTTGATCAAAAATAGTTCACTAAGTACCCTATATTTATTATGCAATTTTGCTTTACATTTATATATAATTATGGTAGGGTATGAGATATATTTTTGTCTTGCTTCTTTTTTGCTAGTGTGAACATGCCTCTGTTTCTTGTATGTCTGCCATCTTAGACCTCAGTTCACATTGTCTGGTTTTTTGACTTGTTTGCATTCTGTGCAATTTAAGGGTGTGGCATGCCCTTTGTTGAGCTGATTGGTATATATGTAGCTTACCACGGGCCTAGGTGGTCTGGAGTTGGGACCCGGTCCTATTTGTCTACCCTTTTATATGCATTACTTCAACTTTGATATACAGTAAGGTTTTTAATATAGGCAGTATAGGTACCGTCCCAATTTAGGGTCACCTTGCCGCTGGTGGGACGGCTTGTATACTTTTTTTGATCAAAAATAGTTCACTAAGTACCCTATATTTATTATGCAATTTTGCTTTACATTTATATATAATTATGGTAGGGTATGAGATATATTTTTGTCTTGCTTCTTTTTTGCTAGTGTGAACATGCCTCTGTTTCTTGTATGTCTGCCATCTTAGACCTCAGTTCACATTGTCTGGTTTTTTGACTTGTTTGCATTCTGTGCAATTTAAGGGTGTGGCATGCCCTTTGTTGAGCTGATTGGTATATATGTAGCTTACCACGGGCCTAGGTGGTCTGGAGTTGGGACCCGGTCCTATTTGTCTACCCTTTTATATGCATTACTTCAACTTTGATATACAGTAAGGTTTTTAATATAGGCAGTATAGGTACCGTCCCAATTTAGGGTCACCTTGCCGCTGGTGGGACGGCTTGTATACTTTTTTTGATCAAAAATAGTTCACTAAGTACCCTATATTTATTATGCAATTTTGCTTTACATTTATATATAATTATGGTAGGGTATGAGATATATTTTTGTCTTGCTTCTTTCTCATTAACCCTTGCACGCAGTCTCCTATCCACCCGTATAGCTAATTGCATAGCCTGTTGCAAATCTTCAGGTGTAGGATAAGCAATTAGCAGGTCTTTAACCCTTTCACTGAGCCCAGCAAGAAATAGACTTTTCAGAGCAGAATCGTTCCACCCTGTTTGAGTAGACCATCGACGGAAATGAGTACAATATTTTTCCACATTACCTGATCCCTGTCTCAAACGTCTTAACTCAGTCTCAGCTGATGAGACACGATCAGGATCATCATATAATAGTCCCAAAGCAGAAAAAAAACTATCCACTGAACTGAAGCATGTATCACTAGGTTGCAAAGAAAAGGCCCACTCCTGAGGCTCTTTGCGCAAAAGTGACATTATAAACCCTATGCGCTGGGAATCATCCCCAGAGGACTTGGGTCTCAAACGAAAATACAATAAGCAAGCATTTTTAAATGAAAAAAATTCTCGGTGTTCACCAAAAAATAAATCCGGCAAACGTACCTTAGGCTCCAAGAAATGTGCTCCAGGACAGTTACTAACGTGTTGACGGAGCTCAGTCACCTCCAAAGAGAGTCCCTGCAGGTGTTTAGCCAAATCCAGAACCGACACCATGATGGAACAGAAAAAATCTTTCCTTAGAGCATTTGCTGGGCTGGACTTACTGTTATGTTCTGCTACCAGAGCTAAGGAAAGAGAGGAGATCTGTCCCTACGATAGAACTCAGCTTAATCCCTACGATGTAACAGGGGACCTGATCCTGCGATCAGACCTGCTAAAGTCCTAAGCTAGTCTGTACGGAGACCTATAGATGTGGGGAAGGAATCCCTACAAGTACTAAGGACTGGGAGGAAAATGGGACACCTCCTAACAGAAATAGTAGCAGACAGACGAACAAACAAAATATATAGAACATAGAGGTCCGTAGACCAAGCAAACTAACAGAGTTAGATACAGAGCACAGGCTAGCTAGAAAGTAGATAAACAATGAAGTCCAGCAAAGCCAGAAGGGCGGAGCAGGATTAAATAGGCCAACAAGGTCATGTGACCAATGTTGTACCATCTTGGGTATTTGCTGGGGCTGTTCTATGTGTTTAATGTCAACTTTGTGATTCAATAAAATATTGCCACACTGTTTTACCCTCACCCTGTGTTGGCTGAGTAGCGTTATGCCCACGGAAGACCAAGGATCTTCACATTTTGGTGGCAGCTGTCAAGCAGCTTAAAGAGCTCATTGTGAGCCAGTATTCTATAAACTGGACTGATGCATGTCACCATTAAAATAAAACCGGTCAAAATTGTTCTTATTACAATGGGCACATTGTAGATTCAGACTGAAGGACAATGACCAGTCCCCCCCCCAAAAAAAACAACAAAAAAAACTTCAAGCTATGTGACCAAGAAGAAGGACCTCAGTCCAATTGAGATGGTTTTGGATGAGTTGGACAGAAAAGTGAAGATAAGGCAACCAACAAGTGTTCAGCACCTCTGAGAACTCCTTCAAGACTATTGGAAGCCGTTCCATGTGAATGCCTAAAGAAGGTCTTGAGAGAATGCCAAGGATGTGTATAGTGGCCATTAAAGTAAGGCCAGGGACAGACGAATGTATCAAAAATCCAGAAAACTTGGGCGATTTTTTTGTGTGTTCAAACTTTTGACCCAGTACTGTAGATAGCTGCTACCGGTAGAAGTAGACTTCATAGCATTGTACGAGCCAGAATTATGTAAACTGGACACACGCCTACCATCATTAATATCTAGCATTGCTATTACTTTAGGTGGTGTTAGCCAGTGTTATGGAAACTGGACTGACAACTTCTATCAATACCCTTTTGCCACTCATTGGCTCACACCTACACCATAGCAGTAATTGCCTATTTCTCTGTTCCTTTGGTTTGGTGGAAACTTTGCACTTAATGTATTAAGAAAAAAGAGGTCAAAAGAAGTTGGAAGTGAAAACAAATTTATTTTAAAAACTATATACTAAATAGCAGAAAGTACATCATTTCCTGTGAACACGAGCAGCAGATAAAACAAAGCAGCATCTCATGGTTCTCCCTGATTGCAAATGTAAAGCCTAGAAAAAGTTAAAATCACATCTGCAACATCAAAAACTCACCAAAAACTCATTGTGGGAACGTAGACTTAAAAGGAAAAGCATATAAAAGCATGGGTTCTTGCATGGAACACAGCCATCGATTTTTAGCTAGCAAAACCTGGTAAGAATTCATATGTTTCATCGGTCCAGTCACCTGTCTGTCCTTCCAACACAGGTTTATCAGCTATACAAGAATGGACATGCTAAAAAGAAAACAGACTGCTTGAGGGAGAATAAGAAGGCAGCATTTAACAATGCAAGTAATGCACTTTAAAGAGTTTGTCCAAGAATGCACTAATATGTCCCTTGTCACATAATTCAAACGGCAGTTCGTCTTAGTCACGCGTCAAAATGGGCTGCAGTCTGAAGAAGAAACACTGTTCCAAAGACCTGTGTCTCAATGTCAGAGGAGCTGTATCGTAAGCACATGTACCTCTGTGAGCCGAGGAGAAGTATGTGAGAGAATTGCACGGCGAATAAGCCTCCTTACCTTGCCGTGCCAGAGCTGGTGTGTCACTCTCCATAAGGAGAAACGCTACCCCTTAGACCTCAGTCCAGAGCCTCTCACCTAGCCAAATCAGAACTCATACTTTGCACTGATGAGGGCCAACAGCCCGAAACACCGTGTCTGCAAATTGAGATTCTGATTTGGCTTTTATCCTAAGTCATATTGCACAACTCGTTAAAGGGTTGATTATGACTTGTAGGATTGCTGCTTCCAACAGGTGGCGCTATAGAGTACAAGTCCTCTTTTATTCTGAAGAGGCAATTTGCATATGAGAGAATAAATCAATTTTCTTGGCTGACTGGGCACAAGGGACTAAGGGTGGAGACTGTGCTCAGTCAGCCCAGAAGATTGATTTCTTCTTGTCACACCCTTTTCCTTGGATCACAGAGGTATTGTGTGCTTACAATATTGCTCCTGTCTGTTGGGACACAGGTCTCAGAAGTAGTGTTTCTTCAGAATGAAGCCCGTCCTGACACGTGTCTAGGACGGGCTGCGTTTGAATTATGTGATGGGGACAATTTTATTATATGCCTGGAGAACTCCTTTTAAGTGCAATTCTTCACGCACAGTATTTATTCATTACTAAAATCAGCAACTAACAGGACCTTCAAATGTCATCATCTCGGTCTACATATAACAGTACCCATGAAGCTTCACCTGCCATGGAAGGGTTTTCCTATGCAGGCTTTCCTTTGCTATTTTAAGAGTTTTCCACACATATTTATCAACTGCATGTGGCTTTTACTCTGGTTAGTTATGTACTCACACTACACCTTCCCCATCTCCATTTAGAGTCTTGCCAAACTAATTAAAGGGATAGTCTGCAATTTAGGGTATTTTTTGTTTTACTTAGATGCATGTATTTGAGGCTAAAAATCATTTTTGCAATTATGTTTACTAAAAAAATTGTACCATTTGCTTCTGAGTTGCACTGTCTGCTGCTGGCTGCAGAATGAGTTAACTGAGAATCATCAGTAAGCCCTTTCTAAAAGTCTTAATGGGAGAGTTTATAGAGCTTTATTAATCGGTCTTTTTCTGAACTCCTGTCAGCTCATTTATGACCACAGACCACATCAAAGTTGAATGTGCAGGGAAACAAACAGCCTGTAAAAGCCAAACGGTGAACAATGAAACCCAAAAATTATTTGTAATCTCAAATACACTGCATTTTAATAAAAAAAAATACTATGTATAGTATGTACCAAATTTTGTTATCTCCTTTGGTGTTATGTAGCTATATTGCATAAAGCAGCCGGGAAATAGCATTTGATAGACCAGAGTTAAATAATGAATGGCCCCAGTATGTTACAAAACTAGTAGCATTACTTTGTGTCATGGTAAAAGGGAACTGAGAAAAGTGACATATCCATAACATATGACATAAATATCTGGTTGTGCCTCTGTCAAGACATCCAGAAATTGGAAAAACATGGGATCCCATGTTACTGCTCTAACCTGGGGAATAAAGAAGCAGAGGTTATGATGTCACTTCAATGAAGTCTGGGTCTAATAGAGTCATTGGTCTGCTCCTCTATTTTTTTGCTGCAGGTTTATAGTGTACCTAGACTTGTGTGCTCCCTCATGTATGACCTTCTGATATGGAATAGGACCCATGCCCAAGTGTCTCCTGCCGTGGTACAGTAGCCACTAGAACTTGACCACCGAGCATACCGGAGTGTTGTATCACACCAAAAGATGAGACTGTGTGTGAGGACTAAAGAGTAAGTACGCATTATGGTTGTAGAAGAGCACAAAGGACCTTCTTCTGGCTGGTGGAAGCTGACCCAAACATTTATGATTTAGCCACTTAATAATAGTACTTATCAAAATGTTATTTTAAGCAATTAAAAAAATATATGTTGAAATTGCCCAACGAATCGTGTTACGGTGGAACCATGAGACTTGTACAGTAAGATAAACCTTCCAATGGCAATCCTAAGGAATAAATGAAAAAAGAGGAGCAGCTTGTTACATTAGGCTATTCGGAGTAATTGTCAAATTTTCACATGCTTTTCCCAAAAACCTCTGAAACATGTCCATCAACTCAGACATGGACTTGCTTTCTTGTAATTTCCTTCTGTGTTATTTTCCTAATAGGATTTAGCAGGTGGCGCCCAAACTACAAGTGAAGAACATAGGAAAAGTTAGAAACAGATATACATTCATATATACACTGGGAAAATCGTGAAGGATCAGTCAACGATTCAATTAGTTAAAACACTTCTACCCAATAAAGGTCTAGATTTTAGAGTATATGGGTTGCCTTAAAAGGGTTATATAGCATCTATAAGAACTATGTTTTTTTTACTATGTTGTTTCAACAGTGTAAAAACTTGGTTTCGATGACAAATGCTTCAGCAAAGGCACATGCTTGACAGCTGCTCCATTCATTCCCTAGGTGGCTGCTCGGCTTTTTTCGGTAGACTCCCAGCGGTCATGCATCTGACCTGCGGCACATATTTTGTAATAGGGATAAAAGTTCACCATTGGGGATAAAAAATTCCCCATTCTGCCAATTGGTGCATGTTACACCTATGTGGACTTAAAGATATATTTTGTGCATTTTGGTTTCATTAAATATATTGCACCATTTGGCTTTTAGAGACTATTTGTTTCTCTGCACATTCAACTTTGATGTGGTCAGTGGTCTTAAACCAGCTGAGATGAGGTCAGAAAAAGACATAAAAAAAGTTACTCTCCTTCTCTTGTTATAACAGTTCTCTCCTATTGAACTGTTATAATAAGCTCACTGATGGATTCTTAGACAGTGCAAGATAGAGACTACAAAAGGCAAACGGTGCAAAATTTTTAATCAAATCCAATTACAAAAAATTATTTTTAGCTAAAAATGCATGTATTTAAGTAATAAAAAAAAATTGTCTTTATTGATGGACAACCCCTATAGAGCAATTAGGGTCTATACCTGTAGCTAGTGCCCCCAACATTAGAAACCATATTTCAAATAAAAAAGTATAAAAGCACGGACAACCCCATTTATCACTGGTCAGTAATAGATCATGGTATACAGTCAAGGACCATGTTATACAGTCAAGGACCATGTTATACAGTAATAGACCATGTTATACAGTCAAGGACCATGTTATACAGTAATAGACCATATTATACAGTCAAGGACCATGTTATACAGTAATAGATCATATTATACAGTAATAGACCATGTTATACAGTAATAGACCATGTTATACAGTCAAGGACCATGTTATACAGTAATAGACCTTGTTATACAGTAATAGACCAGGTTACTCAGTTTACTTAGTCTTATGACCACGTCACACAATAGATAATTGCTGGCAAGTATATAATGTTAAAAGGGGTTATCTAGGACTATTTATTTTTTTTTACTATTGACCTAAGAACTAACAGGTAGATAGTTGCTAACTGCCTGCCTGTTGTGCCTGGCACCAATCTCTGCTGACACAGAGCGGTCACAGCGATTCAGCGGCTTCTGCTGATATCATGTCTACAGAGCAGCGGCTTCTCTTCCGCTCTGGTCTCTTGATGGATCGTGACTGCCGATGTGGCACCCTGCTGCGCACAGGTACCACAGGATCCAGGGTGCATGGACGGACTTCTCCACAAGAGGCCCTCATTACATACAAACACCTCCACCCTTCCACCTCACACCACCAGAGGAAGCCTGTTAGGGATATATCTATGGAGGGTGGAGCCAGGCAGTTCAGTTAGTAAGGAGTCAGACTGAGACAGAGTCTGAGAGCGTGCTGACGCTGAGAGCAGCGAAGACGCAGCGTGTCTGCTGCAGAGTTCTGAGGGCCCCGAGTGTGGCCGAAGGCAAGAGGAGAATGGAGAGAGGAGTTGAGGGGGCAGAGGAGCATCATAAGACTCACCCCGAAGATACAAACCGGACACCGGGTCCGCGCCTACAGGGTGCCTTTATACCCAGATTACATAGAATACTGATTAGAATAATGGTCAAAATTCACACTAGTGGTCACCACTGATTCAAATAGCTAATATAAATTGGAAAGGGTATGAAGAAAGGAAAGATGTGTGAATAAAATTTAGCTTTTATTAGTATAATTAAAAACTCTTGTTTAATAAAAAGTTATTTGTAAATGAATTATCATACATCTAAGGATGTATATAGGGCTACTACTATATAATTTTATGCAGTTATAGCCCAAAAGTTCCTATTTTAAATGTGAGGACACAGAGATAAATTGTCCACAGCCAATGTCCCTATAATTGTTGGCTGGGTATTATAAGTTGTATATCCCAAATATCCCAACCCTCTCTGTCAGATAATTTTGTTATTATTGATTCCATATACGGGATACCGTTGAAATGTGAGGAGTGATCATTTATTCTCCACTAGTGAGCCTCTTGTGGCTTCTTACATTCTCTAAGCTGTAAGTAAATTAGTAAGAGTATTGCATAGGGAGATATAAATGTTATGCTTGTTCAATCTCACTGCTACAGGTGGCATTAAAGCAACAGCTATTATGGCTGAGCTTACATCTAAGAGCCAAGCATTAATCTCATATGGGTAATGTAAGCGGTTAATACCGCTGGTCTACTAAATCATGCCCCTAGGGATAATAGTGCTCTGTCTCTCCCGCAGCGTGTTCGTTCTGGCTGTGTGCGGATGGTCTGCTTACAATCACTGTTGTTAATTACAGAGATTAAGGATGTGGTCAACCGCCAGTTTGTATCATTAGCTTAAGCACATGGAGGTCAGAGCACCCTATCTCCCCCACAGCATTCTCACTCAGGTGGCGTGCAGGTTATCTGCACGTGGTCAATGCCACTTTATATATTAAGCCGGCAGAGTGGAAATTGGAGTGAGATAGCGACGGCACACAGCATGACAGAGAGTGGTATATGGGCCCTTAGAAAAAGCCGGTAACCCCGGCAAAACGCGCGTCAGGGACGTTTATCTTAATACTTTAAATGTGGTGACATATTACAATACCCATATACCACTCTACAAGCCCCAGCATCACCACCCACCAAACTCCACACTGCCCCGGGGGTCTGCTCCACCTGTGGGGAGCAGAAACACCTCAGCTACCATCCCATCACCCCCCCGGAGGTCTGCAGCAGCGCTGGTAATCATTACCAGCTACCACAGGTGGCATCACGAACTATTTACTTTATTTTTATTTTTCCTATCCAAGTTACTATCCCCTTTTTGGTTGACCGCCCTGGGCCACGGACCGGGCCAGCCACTGTGACATATCCCCCACCAGCATCCATAGGCCCGGCTGCCGAGTACCCCATTGCCCCAGGGGCGCGTCACCGACGTCATGCTGATTGGCAGCCGACTCACAAGTTGCCTAACATCGGCAGTAATGCCCCGTCGACAGAGCAGCCTGGAAGAAGAAGAGCTGCTCTGTTGACTTGGAGCAGCTGAATCGCTGGTGACAGTGGTCGGTGACCTCTCCGAGCAGGCGCCGGATACAACAGGCAGGTAGTTGCCTCTGTTAGTAACAACCTGCCTGTCAGTTTTTAGGCTTATAGTAAAAAGATAAAATAGTCCTGGATAAACCCTTTAAAGATCCAGCAACAAACCTCCCATTCATGATCTTTCATAAGCCTGATTTTTGGTTGGTCAGTCATGTAAGATTTACAAACAGTACCATTGGGGCTGGAGAACGAAGACTCGTCATGAGATCTATTTTCTTTATTGACAGCGTCATCACCATTTCTGTGCGCAAACTTATGCTTCCAGGCTTTGGCTATAATGGCTGCAGGGTCTGTGGGATCATTAAGTGAACGTTTCTTCTTGTCTTTCCTGGTTGAGGGTTTCCCACCAGGGGATCTAAAGTGAAAAAGCGGTGAACATAAACATCACTGCCATTCTGTAACAGACGGGCTGACAGGCTATAACTTAGCTCTTCATACAAACCACTTTTCATTCATTGCTGCTATGTCTAATAAGATTTTTTTTACAGATTTTTTCTACAAAAATGCATCAATCACCTGCTATCCATTTTCGGAAAAGACTTGTCTAAGATCCTATTAGTGGGGCTAATACAGCATATTTATAATTAGGAACAGACTACTCTGAAATGTTAAATCTAACATCATTATTGAAATCATGCTTGCATTAGTTAATTTTAACTTTGCAAGTTATCACCTATCCACGGGTCACAGGAGGTCCGCATGGAAGACCCCCACCATGAATGGGGCTTGGAAGAGACACATTATTTTTGAGCCTTCTCAAGCATTCACACCATTGCTACATTATTATATGTGGGACTTCCAGAGAAGGGTACAGCCCTTTCGTTTTTTCTCCCCTTATTCCCAGAGCCATACGTTTTTTATTTTTTGTCAATGTACCTTTCTTTTTTGTGGGACGAGTTGTTCTTTTGATTAACACCATTTATTTTAGCATATCGTGTAGTGGAAAACGGGAAAAAAATTCCAAGTGTGGTGAAATTGCAAAAAAAGTGCAATTCCACAATTGTATTTTGTTTTTGTTCTTTTTATTTACCATGCTCACTAAATGCTAAAACCGACCGGCCATTATGATTCTCCAGGTCAGTACGAGTTCATAGATACCAAACATGTATAGGTTCTTTTATATTTGAATGGTGAAAAAAAATCAGAAGTTTGTAAGAAAAAAGAAAAAAAAAATCGCTTATTTTGCCATTTTCCGAGACCCGAAGTGTCTCCATTTTTCGGGATCTGGGGCCAGGTTAGGACTTATTTTTTGCGCCCTGAGCTGACGTTTTTAGTTATATAATTTTGAGGTAGATACAATGTTTTGATCGCCTGTTATTTTATTTTATTGCAAAGCTGCAGAGGCAAAAAAAACGCACATAATTCTGGAGTTTAGATTTTTTTTCTCATTTCGGCGTTTACCGATCTGATTAATTTACTTTATATTTTGATAGATAGGACATTTCTGAACGCAGCAATACCAAATATGTGTATATTTTTTAATGATTTTATTTTCAATAGGGCAAAAGGGCGTGATTTAAACCTTTATTTTTTTTTTTACTTTTTTTATTTTACTTTTTACTGACTGCAATAGCCCCCTTAGGAGACTTGAAGCTGCAATAATCTTTTCACCTAAGCTACACATAGCAGGGCTTCAGCACTGCTATGTATAGCAGAAATCACAATTTCCTATGAATGCCGGCCACAGGGGATCTACAATGACAGCCACGGGGGTCTTCTGCAGACCCCCTGCTGTCATGACAACACGTTGGCACCCCGCAATCACATGACAGGGGCGCCTATGGGTGTGTCTTGTGACGAGCCTCTGGCAGGTGTGTGTTAAATGCCACTGCCAGTGATCGACTGTGATATTTAACTGGTTATCTCGGATCCGCCCACGGTTGTTAGGGGCACATGACAGCTCATGAGATTGTGGCGCCCTGCTATGCATTGGTGACAAAGATCCTAGAAGGGTGCATGGACGGATTCCTCCACAAGAGGCCCTCATAGCATTCACACACCTCCACCTTCCACCTCAGACTACCAGAGGGAGCTCGTTAGGGATATAAATAGGGAAGGTGGAGCTAGGCAGTTAGTCTAAGGCTGGAGTCCACAGAGAGTGAAGCCTGTGAGAAAGTCAGTCCAGCACAGACTCAGTGAGCTCAGGTTAGTGAGCCTACGACGTGCCGACGCCATAAGAGCGGTGAAGAGTAGCGAGGCCTACTGCCAGTGTGAAGCCTAGTGAGGGCCCCAAGCGCGGCCGAAAGCAAGTGGAGTAAGTGAGCAACATAGGGGGCAGAGGAGCTTAGCCAGCTCACCCCAAAACCATTTACTGGACACCGGGTCCGTGTCTGCAAGGATCTCTAGGACCAGCAGAAACAACCAGAACCCCTGGCCAACTATATGTCCCAGGAACACCAGAAGCTGACCGTTAGCCCAGGGTCAGGAATCACAGAGGCCCAAGAGACCAGGGAGTGTGATCTCTTTCAGAAGGACCTACCACCAGGTGAGGAGGTGCGAGACAGAGACCAAGTTAGTCCTAGCTTCAGGCAGGTCATAAACTTATCAGGAAAAGGCAAGAAACAGGAGGCCCCACACCCGCTCACTGGGGAGAGTCCTGAAATGCACCCTTCACCCTATAGAGCCCTGGATCGTGCCTGAAACACCACCAGTAAAGGTACTGAAGTGAACTGTTGTAAGTGTGCCTATTCTTCTCCTGACCCGGCTGGGTCCCCTCTGTCCTGCATCCCCTCTCCTACGCTGCCCTGAGGCCCTGCTCCACCTGTGGGGAGCCGCACCAACTAAGCTGCCTGATCACCGGCCTCAGAGGACTGTAGCAGCGCTGGTGATTCCCACCAGACACCATGGGTGGCGTCACGAACTTTCCCTTATCCCATATACCTTTTCCCCCATTCCTTTGCTTTTAAGAGTGACCCCAGGGTACGGGCTCGGGAGCCGGCCACCGCGACATCCCCCAAATCTAACAGCAAGGCCCGGGCGCCGAGTCGTCCCCCAACACCCTGGGCGCGTCATCTCTTCCTGGCATCACGAACAGGATCCCGTGCCCACTGCAACAACGGAGTGTTGTGCACGTTGCCACCGGGTACTGTGCGCCTTTAATAAAAACTGTGTATTTAACTGTGGTGAAAGATTGCCGCCATTGTTGTGCCGCCGAGCGGGAAGAAGGGCGTAACCGCGGGAAACTGAGAGGCGTACCTGCTGAAGCGCGCGAAGCCCTGGACACGCCCCACGCCTCGAAGTCATACCAGGAAGCGCCAGGTCCTGGAAGGAGCCTCAGTGAGCGCTCTGACGTAGGACGCAAGCGACGCAAGAGATGAATATCCCAGAGGATGGGGATGACTCGGCGCCCGGGCCTAGTTGTTCTGGTTTATGGGGGGATGTCGCGGTAGTCGGCTCCCGGGGCCGTACCCTGGGCCTCTCTTTTAAAAGGGGTTTATAATTATATAAAAGTTCGTGACGCCACCTGTGGTATCTGGTGAGAAGCACCAGCGCTGCGGCAGCCCACTGAGGCCGGTGATAAGGCAGCTTGATGGAACAGCTCCCCACAGGTGGAGCTAGGCCTCAGGGCAGCGTATGAAGGGGGAATGCAGGACATCGAGGCCCAGCCGGGCCTATGGAAAGACAGGCAAACATACAGTTCTCTTCAGTACCTTTTACTGATGGGAAATCAGGCACGTCTCGGAGCACTGTAGGGTGAAGGGTGCATTTCAGGATCCTCCCAAGAGAGCGGATATAGGGCCTCCTGTTTCTTGCCTTTGCGTAGTAGTTTCTGACCTGCCTGGAGCTAGGCCTAACTTTGTCTCTGTCCTGCACCGGCTGACTTTGTGGTAGGGCCTTCTCTTGAAGTACACGCTCCCAGCTTGCGGGGTCTATGCGTTTCCTGGCTCTGTTACGTATCAGCTCTTTGGTGTTCCTGGGACCTGTAGTTCTCCAGGGATTCCGGTTGTGCTTTACTGGGTCATAGAGATCCCTGTAAGCTCGGACCCGGTGTCCGGTATATGCTTCGGGGTCAGCTGCTTAAGCTCCTCTGCCCTCTATGTTACTCACTCTCCACTCGCCTTCGACCTCGCTCGAGGCCCTCACTAGGCTACACACACTAACGGCAGCTTGCCGCGCTTCACCGCTCTTATGGCGTCGGCACGCCTTGGGCTCACTAACCTGAGCTAGGCGAGTCTGGACTGCGCTGCACTGCAGGCTAACACCTGCAAGAGCTGGAACTGGCTCTGTCCCCTGAGGTAACTCTTCTCAGACAGCACTGAACTTCAGCTTCTCACAGGCTCGACTCCAGACCAGACTGCACTGCCTAGCTCCACCTTCCCTATTTATATCCCTGACGGGCTCCCTCTGGTGGTCTGAGGTGGAAGGTGGAGGTGTGTGTATGCTGTGCGGGCCCCTTGTGGAGGAATCCTTTCATGCACCCTTCTAGGATCTGTGGCACTCATGCATAGCAGGGCGCCACACAAGGTCCTGAAGAAGACCATCACCTGCGGAGCTGCGGCCTACCGGAAGAAAAGAAAAGAAGGTAGGCCACGGTTCGCTAGGGGGGCGCCAGAATGTCCGAAGAACAGCACAACGCCGGAGTACCGGTTAATTGGCCCTGATGTCCAACCCGTGCTCGGCGCCGAGCAGGCCGAAGCAGCCGCTCCACCAGCAGGGCCTGTAACCCCTGTCATACCGTACATCCCTGGAGCGAAGTGGCTCCCCCAGTACAGCGGCAAACCAGATACCCTGTCTGGATTCAAAAGGAAAATATGCGGTATACTGGACATGTACTCTATGACAGGCAAGCAAAGAGCTGATGTTGTATTGGGACAATTGACCGATGCTGCGGAGCGAGAAGTAGAAAGCTGGTCGGCCGCAGACCAGGAGTCAGTGTCCGCAATCTCTAAAAAGTTACAGACTGTCTTTGAGAATTGTACTGAGACAGACCTCCGGATGAGGTTCTACAACTGCTCTCAGCAACCGGAGGACAGTGTTCGGGACTATGCCTGGCATTTACAAGGGGCTCTGAAACAGGTTAGTCCAACCAGCTTCAATGATGAAAATAAAATGCTGAAGGAACAGTTTATCCAGGGACTGAGGTCCCAAGAGGAGAGCAGGACTGTGCGTTGGTGGTCCCTGGATCATCCAGATGGCACCTTTGACACCCTTAAGGAAATGGCTATAAAAGGACTGCAGCCCCTGGAAACAACTGCTATCCAATGTTACCAGGGTGGGGCCACCCCAGTGCCTGCAGCATCCACCTTTTCCCCGGTGGCTGCTGAAGCCAAGGTTCCAGCAACGTCCCCTAGTGAGCTGGACAGCCTGCGCTCTGAAGTGTGCCAGCTGAGCAAAACCCTGACCACTGTACTGAGTGTCCTGCAGCTGAGGACGGAGCCCGAGGCAGAAGGAAGGATCCTGCTAGCCGACAGCCCTGAGGATGTCCCCTGGATGAGAAGGATGAGGAGGACAATGCCACCCCCTGGGAGGACCAGCGACCAACGCCGCCCGCCGAGGGACCCTGTCTGCCACCGCTGTCACAAGACAGGTCACGCCATTCAGAGCTTTCCTTTAAACGAGAAAACCCTGGGGCCGAGGTTCCGACACCCAGGAGTAGACCCCGCAGGCCCATCAAACTGGTACCACAGGTTCGTGGGAGGAAGACCTTTCCTGTCCATCGTGCTGGACGGCATCGCGACACCCGCTCTGCTGGACACAGGATCTCAGGTAACCATCACGCCTGATGTCCTCTACAAAAGGTTCTGGTCTATAGACGAACTTCACCCACCAGATCCAAATCTTTCCGTCTATGCCTCAAACAGCCTCCCCCTTAACCTAGTCGGGGTTAAGGATGTGGCAGTAAAGGTGGGAAGAGTGGAACTGAAGGACCAGGGACTAATTGTAGTAGAGACTAATCCTGATGATACAAACTTGTATATGGTACTTGGTACTAATATTGTTAGTAACTGTTTGGGGGAAGTGTTGTTCTTGCTCCAACAGATAGCTGACACTGCCAGACCAGGGCACAGAAGGGCACTGCAGAAAGAAATCTGAGCCTTTATGTACCAGCAACAGGTAAAGCTAACAGGCGGTGAAATTGGTAACGTACGGGTGACAGACCCGGTACTCATTGTGATCCCCCCGATGAGTGAAATGCTGATTTGGTGTAGAGCAGCAAAAGGTCTCAAAGTACGGAGCTACCAGGCGGTAGTAGAGCCCCTTAGCTCGGAACATAGACCTACACTCTTGACTGCCAGAGGGGTAGTGAATGTACGCAATGGGAGGGTGCCCGTATGCCTCCTAAACTATGGGGAGGACGAGATTAGATTACCACACTACGCCACTGTTGCCAAACTGTACACAGTAAATAACAACTCCTTACACACGGCGGAGTCCTTAACCTCACCAGACGAAGTGGAGGATAATGACCCTGGAACCCAGGTGGAGGATTGGTGTCAACAGCTCCATGTTGGGACAGACACCACTCCTGCCCATCAGAAGCAGGGTGTACACCGGGTGGTTCAGGAATACGAGCAGGTATTCAGTAAGCACCCACTTGACTTTGGGAGGATTAAGGGGGTTCAACACCATATCCCCACAGGTGACCATCCACCCATCAAAGAATGTTACAGGCCTATACCACCAGCACACTACCAGAAGGAGATGTTGCACAACATGAAGAAGGCAGGGGTAGTAAGGGATAGATGTAGTCCCTGGGCAGCTCCCCTAGTTCTAGTCAGGAAAATGGACGGAAGCATGAGAATGTGTGTAGATTACAGACAAGTAAATCGCATTACACATAAAGATGCATACCCTTTACCTCATATAGAGGAATCCCTGGCTGCCTTAAAGTCTGCAAATTACTTCTCCACCCTTGACCTCACTAGTGGGTACTGGCAAGTAGCTGTTGCTGAGGAGGATCAGGAGAAGATGGCCTTCACAACCCCGATGGGACTCTGCAAGTTCAATAGTATGCCGTTTGGACTCTGCAATGCCCCCGGAACATTCCAGAGATTGATGGAGTGCTGCTTGGGACACCGCAACTTCGAGACTGTACTACTATACCTGGACGACGTGATAGTGTACTCCAAAACGTATGAGGACCACTTGAAGCACCTGGCGGAGGTATTTGAGTCGCTGTCCCGGTATGGGATGAAGCTGAAGCCCTCAAAGTGCTACCTGCTCAAGAGGAAGGTACAGTACCTGGGGCACATCGTTAGTCCAGAGGGAGTAGCACCAGACCCGGAGAAGGTCACTGCCATCCAGAAATGGCCGGAGCCGAAGAGCCTCAAGGAGGTACGTCAGTTCCTGGGACTAATCGGGTATTACCGGAGGTTTGTGAAGGACTATACCAAGAAAGCGGCACCTTTGCAAGATCTCCTGGTAGGACAGTCCGAGAGAGGCAGAAACCCCCCGTTCCAGTGGGGAAAGGAGCAAGTTGAATCCTTTGAGGTGATGAAGGAGATCCTGACCGGTGAAGAGATCCTAGCTTACCCTGACTAAAGCCAACCATTCCTGCTATACACTGATGCCAGCAATGAAGGATTAGGAGCTGTACTGAGTGAGAAGCAGAATGGCTGAGAGAAGGTGATCGCCTATGCAAGCAGGAAGCTCCGCCCGACCGTGAGGAACCCAGAGAACTATAGCAGCTTCAAGTTGGAATTCCTGGCCCTGGTCTGGGCCATCACCGAGCGGTTCAAGCACTACCTAGCCTCCAATAAGTTCACTGCCTTCACTGATAATAACCCCTTGACTCATCTAGAAACAGCCAAGCTAGGAGCCATGGAACAACGATGGATGGCTAGGCTGTCAAACTACCAATTCACTATTAAGTACCGGGCAGGCTGCAAGAACGCCAACGCCGATGCCCTGTCCAGGATGCCTCACCAGTCGGATACTGAAGAAGAAGTGGATGACCTGGAGGAGATTGAACTACCTGCCTTTCATCAGAACGGAGTGGTCCACGAGCAACAAGCTTCCAGGAGGCAACGTGGTAAGACATTAAACCCCCTGCATCACCACAGCTGGAAGGAGACCCAGGATAGCGACCCGGTTGTCAGCCGTATCAAAGAACTGATAACCAAGGAAGGTTCCTCCCTGGAGAAGGAAGCGTCTCTCCAAGCCAAGCAGCTGTGGAATGAGAAGAGCCGGCTGTTCATCTATAGGGTGAAGCTGTGCCGGAGGTACGTCAACCCCAAAACCCATGAGATGGTATGGCAGATAGTGATGCCCAAGACAGACATCCAGATGGTGTTGGAAGCCTACCACGATCAGGCGGGGCACTTTGGCTGGAAGAAGCTAGAAACCCTTCTGAAGTGTCGGTTTTATTGAGTAGGAATGCGCAGTTCCATTGAGAGGTGGTGCCGGAATTGTGGACCCTGTAGCCTCAGAAGAAAAGACTACAGCAGCCAGAAGGCACCCCTGCAACCCATGAAGATGACTCGTCCCTTAGAGATCGTAGCCCTGGATCATGTCAAGCTGTCACCCAGCAGGTCAGGATATTCCTATGCCCTGACCATGGTGGATCACTACTCCTGGTTCCTGGTGGTCGCCCCCGTCAAGGATCTGACGGCCGAAACCACGGCGAAGACGTTTCAGGCGTACTTCTGCAGGCCCCACGGACACCCGAAGCAGGTGCTGACAGATCAAGGCTCAGCCTTTGAGGCCGAATTGTTTAAAGAGTTCTGCCATCTGTACGGGTGTAAAAAGATCAGGACAACACCGTACCACCCCCAAACCAACGGTCTCTGTGAAAAGATGAATAACATCGTCATTGACCTGCTGAAGACCTTACCACTAGAGGAGAGAAATCAGTGGCCAGACCTACTACCTGACCTGGTAGATCTGTACAACCACATACCTGTGAGTTCCACCAATTGTACTCCAGCATATCTCATGCGAGCAAGACCCGGGAAGTTGCCCATGGACCTGGAGCTTGGTGTAGTAGAACCGGAAGCAGATAGGTCCACTGAGGACTGGGACACGACCAGACAGGAGCAGTACAGAAGAGTACAGGCCTGTGTCGAAGACAGTCTCACTCGGGTAAGAGACAAGCAGGAAGCCCACTACAATAAAAGTGCGCCCGCAGAACCCTTCACACCAGGAGAAGTGGTGTTAAAGAGGAAAAGGAGAAACCACAAACTTGATGACCAGTGGGAGAGAGAACCCTACACTGTGTTAAATTCAAGATTTGATAACAAGAAGACCTGCCTAATTAGTAGAGTCGGAGGAATGACGACTGCAACGGTATCTAGAGATCATCTGAAGTTGTGTCCAGACCTGCTAAAGCCGCAAGAAGAAGTGCCTCTCACCGTACCGGAGGAGCCTAAAGAAGCAGTACTCCATACTGACAGGAGATTTACCGGCAGATTGGCCTCAACTAGGAGGAGCAGTAATAATCCCTGTGATCCACTTCTTTCAACAGCCAGAAGACCCTCCACAGCAAGTAGAGCCCGTAAGTGCTTCAGAAGAGCCTGCTCAAGAAGAATCCCCGGAAGAAGGATCCCCGATTGGAGCAGAGCAAGAAGGCCCAGCCAATGGTATACTTGCCAGTCCTGTAGACAGGTTAAGGCAACCCTGCAGTTCCCCAACACTTAGAGCTGACAGAATGGGAGGTAGTGCAAATACTAGTGCCTCACGCATCCCAGTACCACGTAGGTTGACACGTAGCACACGAGGTCAGACCCCTGTCAGATACAGAGAGTAAAGAAGGAAACTCTGAATGTTAGAACTCTCCTGTTAGGTTTTTTCTATCTTGCTGGTCACATGACCTTTTTTGCCTATTTAGTCCTGCTCCGCCCTCCTAGCCTTGCTGGACTTCATTGTAATTTCTACTCTTGAACTAGCTTGGTGCTCTTTTGCCTTTCTCAGTCAGTTTTGCTGGGTCTTCGGACCTCTATGTTCTATGTTGTTTATGTGTCTTATTTCTGCTACAATTTCTGCTAGGAGGTGTCCATCTTTCTCCCAGTCCCTAGTTCTTATAGGGATCCCGCCCTCACATCTATAGGTCTTCGTTCAGACTAGCCCAGGACTTTAGCGGGTCTGATCGCAGGATCAGGTTCCCCGTTACATCGAAGGGATCCAGCTTAGTTATATTGTAGGGACAGATCTCCTGTCTTTCCTTAGTGCTTGTAGCAGATCATAACAGTAAGTCCAGCCCAAAAAATTTCTCTAAGGAAAGACCTCCAGTTTCCATCATGGTCTCGGTTCAGGATTTGGCTCAACGCTTGCAGGGACTCTCTCTGGAGGTGGCCAAGCTCCAACAACACGTGAGTAGCTGTTCTGGAGCACATTTTGTAGAGCCAAAGGTACGTTTGCCTGATTTATTTTTTGGTGAACAACAAGATTTTTTTTCCTTTAAAAATGCTTGTTTATTGTATTTTCGTTTAAGACCCAGATCCTCTGGTGATGAATCACAGCGCATAGGGTTCATAATGTCACTTTTGCGCAAGGAACCTCAGGGATGGGCCTTTTCTCTCCAACCTAGTGATCCGTGCTTTAGATCAGTGGATAGTTTTTTTTCTGCTTTGGGGTTGTTTTATGATGATCCTGATCGTGTCTCATCTGCTGAGTCTGAATTAAGACGTTTGAGGCAGGGATCAGGTAATGTGGAAAATTATTGTACTCACTTCCGTCGGTGGTCTGCACAGGTGGAGTGGAACGATTCAGCTTTGAAAAGTTTGTTTCTTGCGGGGCTAGGGGAAAGGGTTAAGGATCTGCTGATTGCTTATCCTTCACCTGGAAACTTGCAGGAGGCAATGCAATTAGCTATACGGGGGGACAGGAGACTGCGTGCAAGGGTTAATGAGAGTAAAACCTCTGCCATGTCAGCTCCGAGTCTTGAGAGGGTCTGTACTGACATTGGAGAGCCGATGGAGATTGGGGCGATGTCACTCCGCTCTCAGGAAAAAGACCGCAGATTTTCTGAAGGTTTGTGCTTTTATTGAGGTGGGTCTGACCATTTCATTAGGAACTGTGTGCTTTGTGTGAACAAAGAAAAAAAAAGGTCAGTTACGCCCGTATAGCCTGTTTAAATACTAAGGGTGTACTTCTTTCTCCTACTACCACTGCTCAGGAAGAATTAATTGAATTTCGGGTATTTGTGGATTGTGGTTGTACTCTGAATGTGATTGATGGGGGATTCTTGGAAAAACTTAAATTAAAACCCAAACCTTTGTCATCCCCTATTGCCGTGGTTTCTGTCGATGGCTCTCCTTTAAAGAGTGTTACTCACAAGGTCTGTGAATTTCCCCTCACTATTAATGGTATTCACCAAGAGAATTTGGATTTGGTAGTATTAAATAATTTGCCTTCTCCTGTAGTGTTGGGGTTACCCTGGTTAAAATTGCACAATCCTGTACTGGATTGGTCTACCAATGAAATTAAGTCTTGGAGCCCTAAGTGTTATGACAAGTGTTGTAACGGGTGCATTGCTGCAGTGGATAAAGGGGAATTACCTGTACCTATTCAGGATTTTTGGAAAGTTTTTTCTGAGAAAGAATCGCAAATTTTGCCTCCCCATAGAGACTATGATTGTACCATTGAATTTGTCCCTGGAGCGACTCTTCCTAAAAGTCGTTTATTTAATCTTACTATTCCTGAGAGAAAAGCTTTGGAGGAATACATACAGACAAGCTTGGCCGCCGGTCACATTAGGCCTTCCAAGTCTCCTGTGGCTGTTGGATTTTTTTTGTTAAAAAAAAGGACGGCGGTTTACGTCCTTGTCTGGACTTTCGTGAGATTAATAAAATTACTATACGCATTCCTTACCCACTGCCATTGATTCATGATTTGTTTAACCAGTTAGTGGGGGCCAAGTGGTTCTCTAAAATTGATCTCCGGAGGGCATACAATTTGTTGCGCATGAAGGAGGGTGATGAATGGAAGACTGCTTTTAACACTCATGTGGGTCATTTTGAGAATCTGGTTATGCCTTTTGGTCTTACCAATGCTCCAGCATTTTTTCAGAATCTTATTAATGACATCCTTAGACCTTTGATCGGCAAAAATGTGGTTGTGTATTTGGATGACATTTTGATTTATTCGCCGGATCTGGAGTCTCATTGGCGGAGCGTACGTGAGGTTTTACAGTTATTAATGGACAATTCGCTTTTTGCTAAGCTAGAGAAATGTGAGTTCGCTGTACAGAGAATTAGTTTTTAGGGTTACATTATCTCCAGTGAAGGTTTTGAGATGGATCCGGTTAAAGTTCAAGCTGTGCAGGAATGGCCTAGGCCTATTGGTTTGAAATCAATACAGAGGTTTTTGGGTTTCGCCAATTATTACAGAAAATTCATAAAAAAAAATTCTATTATTGTCAAACCACTGACCGATCTTACCAGGAAAGGTGCTAATGCAGTTCAGTGGACTTCTGAGGCCATTGAAGCTTTTGTGTTTCTAAAGGAGAGGTTCACCTCTGCTCCCATCCTTATGCAGCCTGATGTGACTAAGCCGTTTTTGGTTGAGGTTGATGCTTCTTCTGTGGGGGTCGGTGCGGTGTTGTCTCAGGAAAACTAGGATGGAGTACATCCCTGTGCCTTTTTTTCAAAAAAATTTTCTGAGACTGAACTTAATTACGATATTGGTAATCGGGAATTGCTGGCTATTAAACTCGCATTTGAACACTGGCGTCATCTCTTGGAAGGTGTTGAATTTCCCATTCAGGTTTTCACTGATCATAAAAATCTGATCTATCTTGATGCTGCCAAGCGCTTGAATGCCCGTCAGGCTAGGTGGGCACTTTTTTTCTCGCGGTTTAATTTTTCCGTTACTTACATCCCGGGTACCAAGAATGTTAAAGCTGATGCGTTGTCTCGCAGCTTTTCTCCCATGGTCGGTGCTGAGGAGGAGGAGGAGAGCATTTTACAAGAAGGTGTTGTTTTTGATGCTTTGGACTCCATTTTGGAGGATGAGATTCTTAAAGCTCAGGAGAATGCCCCATCTAACACTCCCCATGGGAGGTTGTTTGTGCCTAGGACCTTTAGGAGAGATTTGTTTGTTGAGTGTCATGAGTCTTGGTTGGCAGGTCATCCAGGAATTTCTGAGACCAACAGACTTGTGGGTCGCAGTTTTTGGTGGCCTGGATGGCAGAAGGAAGTCATTAAGTGGGTGCGTCAATGTACTGTGTGTGCTAGATCTAAGTCTTCGCATGCTCCTGCTGCGGGGTTGCTTTGCTCTCTAGAGGTTCCTAGTGCACCTTGGATACATCTGGCTATGGACTTTTTTACTGACCTTCCCCCCCTCTGAGTGTTTCACGGTCATCTGGGTGGTCGTGGACCATTTTAGCAAGATGTGTCACTTGGTTCCCTTCATCAAACTGCCTTGCGCTAAGACACTCGCTAAGGCTTTTGACAAGGAAATTGTCAGACTACATGGCGTTCCTACTGACATTGTTTCTGATAGGGGACCTCAGTTTGTGGCTCGTTTTTGGCGTGCCTTTTGTGACAGGTTGGGAGTTCATTTGTCGTTTTCATCCGGATATCATCCTGAGTCTAATGGCCAGACAGAAAGAAAGAACCAGGATGTTGAGCAGTTCTTGCGTTGCTTTGTGGCAGAGAATCAAGAGGGGTGGTCTGAGTTTTTGCCACTTGCTGAGTTTGCTCTTAACAACCATACATCCTCTTCTGCTGGGTGTTCGCCTTTTTTTTGTTGTTCTGAGAGACATCCGTCTTTTGGGTCATTCTCCAAATTGGTATCGACTGTGCCTGAGGAGGAGAGTTTTTCCGGTGATTTGGAGAGAGTTTGGACGGATGTGCGTGCTGATCTTCAGGAGGCTAACATAAAATCTAAGAGTTACTTTGATAGGAAACGGCAAGAGGTTTCGTTTGCTATTGGTGACATGGCTTGGGTCCCAAGTTTGTAGGGCCCTTTAAGGTGCTTCAGATAGTTAACCAATCTGCTGTTAAGTTGGAGGTTCCTACCTCCTGGAAGATTAATCCGGTGTTTCATGTTTCTCTGTTGAAAAGAGCTGATGTGTCGGATGGTGACGCTTCTGCCACTGTTCCTCCGGTGGTGGAGGACGGGGAATATGAAATTTCCCGCATCCTAAATTCTAGACGGTATAGGGGGAGTTTGCAGTATCTCGTCGCTTGGAAGGGTTTCGGACCCGAGGATAACTCATGGGTGAGGGCGGATGATGTTTCTGCTTCCAGACTTGTCAGAGCGTTTCACAGGAGGTTTCCTGATAAGCCTGGGCCTAGGGGATCCGGAGGATCCTCTTAGAAGAGGGGGTACTGTTAGAACTCTCCTGTTAGGTTTTTTCTATCTTGCTGGTCACATGACCTTTTTTGCCTATTTAGTCCTGCTCCGCCCTCCTAGCCTTGCTGGACTTCATTGTAATTTCTACTCTTGAACTAGCTTGGTGCTCTTTTGCCTTTCTCAGTTGGTTTTGCTGGGTCTTCGGACCTCTATGTTCTATGTTGTTTGTGTGTCTTATTTCTGCTACAATTTCTGCTAGGAGGTGTCCATCTTTCTCCCAGTCCCTAGTTCTTATAGGGATCCCTCCCTCACATCTATAGGACTTCGTTCAGACTAGCCGAGGACTTTAGCGGGTCTAATCGCAGGATCAGGTTCCCCGTTACATCGTAGGGATCCAGCTTAGTTCTATTGTAGGGACAGATCTCCTGTCTTTCCTTAGTGCTTGTAGCAGATCATAAAACTGACAGTGTAGATAGTTGCCCTTGGGGTATTATATTGTGTATTTTCATGTATATGTATCTATTCACTTGTGTTTTGCCTTTTAATGGACAATCTAAGTGAAATGGACACTTTTCTTGTTTGCCTCTAACTACCCGCCAGGGTACATAAAGAACTTTGTGGCTGAGGACTATGTACAGCCCAAAAACTGTTGCAGTAAATAATTGCACTCCCTGGAGTGCCCCTTTAGGTGACCTCAGAAGAAAAACCTGTCTGGGTGGCACAAGCGGAGGTCGAACTCAGGATCGCCATGCCCTGCAGCCACCCCAGGGCCTACGTGGAGGGTTTGCTTTGGACAGGTCCCTCAAGCTACCAAGTACTCTACCCTGTGAGATGGACATCCTGTCGGGGAACCTCACAGGAAGAGACTTGAATTTTGAGGTTGCTTATTGAATTGTACGTACCTATTTATTATTTATAATGTTTTATATGTAACGTTCAAGCAAAGTGCCTCCCATAAAGGGAAGAGTTATTGTTATTGTTGTTATAAAAAGTACTTCAGTCCGGGAGTACTGAGCTTTGCTAGGGGGGAATGTGGCGCCCTGCTGTGCATTGGTGCCACAGATCCTAGAGGTGTGCATGGACGGATTCCTCCACAAGAGGCCCTCATAGCATTCACACACCTCCACCTTCCACCTCAGACCACCAGAGGGAGCCCTTTAGGGATATAAATAGGGAAGGTGGAGCTAGGCAGTTAGTCTAATTCTGGAGTCCACAGAGAGTGAAGCCTGTGAGAAAGTCAGTCCAGCACAGACTCAGTGAGCTCAGGTTAGTGAGCCTACGGCGTGCCGACGCCATAAGAGCGGTGAAGAGTAGCGAGGCCTACTGCCAGTGTGAAGCCTAGTGAAGGCCCCGAGCGCGGCCGAAGGCAAGTGGAGTATGCGAGCTACATAGGGGGCAGAGGAGCTTAGCCAGCTCACCCCAAAACCATTTACCGGACACCGGGTCCGTGTCTGCAAGGATCTCTAAAACCAGCAGAAACAACCGGAACCCCTGGCGAACTACATGTCCCAGGAACACCAGAAGCTGACCGTTATCCCAGGGTCAGGAATCACAGAGGCCCAAGAGACCAGGGAGTGTGATCTCTATCAGAAGGCCCTACCACCAGGTCAGGAGGTGTGAGACAGAGACCAAGTTAGTCCTAGCTTCAGGCAGGTCATAAACTTATCAGGAAAAGGCAAGAAACAGGAGGCCCCACACTCGCTCACTGGGGAGAGTCCTGAAATGCACCCTTCACCCTATAGTGCCCTGGATCGTGCCTGAAACACCACCAGTAAAGGTACTGAAGTGAACTGTTGTGAGTGTGCCTATTCTTCTCCTGACCCGGCTGGGTCCCCTCTGTCCTGCATCCCTTCTCCTATGCTGCCCTGAGGCCCCACTCCACCTGTGGGGAGCCGCACCCAACTAAGCTGACTGATCACTGGCCTCAGAGGACTGTAGCAGCGCTGGTGATTCCCACCAGACCCAACGGGTGGCGTCACAAACTTTCCCTTATCCCATACACCTTTTCCCCCATTCCTTTGCTTTTAAGAGTGACCCCAGGGTACGGGCTCGGGAACTGGCCACCGCGACATCCCTCAAATCTAACAGCAAGGCCCGGGCGCCGAATCGTCCCCCAACACCATGGGCGCATCAAGATCAGCAGTCATGTGCGGGGAAAGATGCGGGCTCAGAGCCAGATTTTTTTTTTATATACAGTTTTCTCCTTCATTCTATTTCACGCATGTCTGTAATAAAAAATATATACTGTATTTAAAGAAAATCTATAAAATGATCTTACCTTTCGACCGCCCGAAGCTTGATGGAATTCATGCCTTTTAACACATCCATCATACTGGGGAGCTGATCCACACTGCCTTTCTCTGAAGCCTCGCTTTCCGTCGGGCTGCATTTGTGAAACCCTTTACATTCTCTTATAAGATCAAGTGCAGATTTTAGTTGAGTAGATGGGACTGGGGGTGGTGGAGGAGGAGGAGGAGGAGGAGGAAGGGGCAGCGGAGCTACTGGGGTTGTACATTGTAAGAACTGTGCGGAAAGTGGTGTAGAAGCTGAAGATGGGGGTGGGAGGGCATTACCTGGGCTGCCAAATGAGTACAGTGATTCTGTATCTGAGAAAAAAAGACAAGATCAAATCATACCAAATACATAGCAAAAGCTTGACCTGTTTAACCCATTAAGTGATTAATAAGGATTACAAAAACAATGGCTTACGAGACTGTGCGGCTTGTGACTGTTGTAGGGCAACAATGGCAGCAATCTGTGCTCTCAGCTGCAGCAGCTCATCTTCCAAAGCTGCGATTTTCTGAAAGGCATGATCGTCTGCAGGAAGGAGACTCTTTTCACACACTCTCTTGGCCGACATCATAGTCAGAAATCCTGAGTCTGAATTATTCGGGTCCATGGACTTGTTGGATTGAAGATCGTGTCTGATGAAAAAGGTCACTGTCACTAAAGAACCATTAAAAAGTAGTAGTTACTAAAGGGAATCTGTCACCAGGTTTATGCTACCTCATCTGAGAGCAGCATGATGTGAGGGCCGAGACCCCGAATCCAGTGATGTTACTGGGCTCTTTGCTGTAGTTTTGATAAATAATTGTGTTATCTTCTTCAGCTCTGCTAGTCCTCTCAATGATCAGCTCCTGCTATGCAGTCCTTAATATTCATGAGCTCCGGCTAACCATGTCCCTCTCCGCTGTCAGCGTTGTCTATGCACAGTGTAGACAGAAAGCTGTAAATCAATGGTGCAGGCAGGGCTGTGGAGTCGGTAAGCCAAAATTCCGACTCCTCAATTTCCATGACTCCGACTCCCTCATACACGACTCATGTTTAAGTGATAAATTTACTGTAGCACAGATTCATCTCAGCTAAAAGTCTAGACCCTTAGATCAGGAATAGGACAGACATTTATAAGACATTTCATAACTTTCCCAAATTCTTATGAAACAATATTCCCCACAAACTGCATTGAACTACTGTACCCAATTTATTATATATTTTAGGTTAGGAGTCGCAGTCGGTACATTTTATACAGATTCCGACTCCACGAAAATGGACTCCACAGCTCTGGGTGCAGGTTGGGTTAGACTGAGCTCATACAATATGGGAGAAGACAATCAGAGCTCACCAGAAGTAAGAAGTATCTTGGTATATTTATTTGTCTTATTAGTCACACCAAATGAAGCGCACAATAACAGGAAATGGTCGGCACCAGCGTGCACCCGCGCTCTCCTGTAACAGGTCAGCTGCTATTTTTTAGCCAATAAAGATACCAAGACCCTTATGGGGAGTGTCACCTTTCTTCTCCCATATTGTATTACTGGGCCATTTACTATCGTCACTGAGCATCATCTATGTAATTACCTAACAGAGGCCATAACGATAATTGATCAATGTCATATATATTCAAGCCGTTACAGTAGCAGCCTAACCAGTGTCTACACACACATATATGTATATATACAGTACAGACCAAAAGTTTGGACAACCTTCGTATTTAAAGATTTTTCTGTATTTTCATGACTATGAAAATTGTACATACACACTGAAGGCATCAAAACTATGAATTAACACATGTAGAATTATATACTTATCAAAAAAGTGTGAAACAACAGAAAATATGTCTTATATTCTAGGTTCTTCAAAGTAGCCACCTTTTGCTTTGATGACTGCTTTGCATACTCTTGGCATTCTCTTGATGAGCTTCAAGAGGTAGTCACCGGAAATGGTCTTCCAACAATCTTGAAGGAGTTCCCAGAGATGCTTAACACTTGTTGGCCCTTTTGCCTTCACTCTGTGGTCCAGCTCACCCCAAACCATCTCGATTGGGTTCAGGTCTGGTGACTGTGGAGGCCAGGTCATCTGGCATAGCACCCCATCACTCTCCTTCTTGGTCAAATAGCCCTTACACAGCCTGGAGGTGTGTTTGGGGTCATTGCCCTGTTGAAAAATAAATGATGGTGCAACTAAATGCAAAACGGATGGAATAGCATGCCGCTGCAAGATGCTGTGGTAGCCATGCTGGTTCAGTATGCCTTAAATTTTGAACAAAACCCCAACAGTGTCAGCAGCAAAGCACCCCCACACCATCACACCTCCTCCTCCATGCTTCACGGTGGGAACCAGGCATGTAGAGTCCATCCGTTCACCTTTTCTGCGTCACACAAAGACACGGTGGTTGGAACCAAATATCTCAAATTTCGACTCATCAGACCAAAGCACAGATTTCCACTCGTCTAATGTCCATTCCTTGTGTTCTTTAGCCCAAACAAGTCTCTTCTGCTTGTTGCCTGTCCTTAGCAGTGGTTTCCTAGCAGCTATTTTACCATGAAGGCCTGCTGCACAAAGTCTCCTCTTAACAGTTGTTGTAGAAATGTGTCTGCTTCTAGAACTCTGTGTGGCATTGACCTGGTCTCTAATCTGAGCTGCTGTTAACCTGCGATTTCTGAGGCTGGTAACTCGGATAAACTTATCCTCAGAAGCAGAGGTGACTATTGGTCTTCCTTTCCTGGGGCGGTCCTCATGTGAGCCAGTTTTTTTGTAGCGCTTGATGGTTTTTACAACTGCACTTGGGGACACTTTCAAAGTTTGCCCAATTTTTCACACTGACTGACCTTCATTTCTTAAAGTAATGATGGCCACTCGTTTTTCTTTACTTAGCTGCTTTTTTCTTGCCATAATACAAATTCTAACAGTCTAGTCAGTAGGACTATCAGCTGTGTATCTACCTGATTTCTGCACAACACAACTGATGGTCCCAACCCCATTTATAAGGCAAGAAATCCCACTTAATAGACCTGACAGGGCACGCCTGTGAAGTGAAAACCATTTCCGGTGACTACCTCTTGAAGCTCATCAAGAGAATGCCAAGAGTGTGTAAAGCAGTCATCAAAGCAAAAGGTGGCTACTTTGAAGAACCTAGAGTTTAAGACATATTTTCAGTTGTTTCACACTTTTTTTTAAGTATATAATTCCACATGTGTTAATTCATAGTTTTGATGCCTTCTGTGTGAATGTACAATTTTCATAGTCATGAAAATACAGAAAAATCTTTAAATGAGAAGGTGTGTCCAAACTTTTGGTCTGTACTGTACATATATTATATAGACACATACACATACATATGTGTGTGTATATATATATATATATATATATATATATATATATATATATATATACAGTACAGACCAAAAGTTTGGACACACCTTTTCATTTAAAGATTTTTCTGTATTTTCATGACCATGAAAATTGTACATTCTCACTGAAGGCATCAAAACTATAAATTAACACATGTTGAATTATATACTTAACAAAAAAGTGTGAAACAACTGAAAATATGTCTTAAATTCTAGGTTTTTCAAAGTAGCCACCTTTTGCTTTGATGACAGCTTTGCACACTCTTGGCATTCTCTTGATGAGCTTCAAGAGGTACTCACCAGAAATGGTTTTCACTTCACAGGTGTGCCCTGTCAGGTTTAATAAGTGGGATTTCTTGCCTTATAAATGGGGTTGGGACCATCAGTTGTGTTGTGCAGAAGTCTGGTGGATACACAGCTGATAGTCCTACTGAATAGACTGTTAGAATTTGTATTATGGCAAGAAAAAAGCAGCTAAGTAAAGAAAAACGAGTGGCCATCATTACTTTAAGAAATGAAGGTCAGTCAGTGCGAAAAATTGGGAAAACGTTGAAAGTGTCCCCAAGTGCAGTTGCAAAAACCACCAAGCGCTACAAAGAAACTGGCTCACATGAAGACCGCCCCAGTAAAGGAAGACCAAGAGTCACCTCTGCTTCTGAGGATAAGTTTATCCGAGTCACCAGCCTCAGAAATCGCAGTTTAACAGCAGCTCAGACTAGAGACCAGGTCAATGCCACACAGAGTTCTAGCAGCAGACACATCTCTTCAACAACTGTTAAGAGGAGACTTTGTGCAGCAGGCCTTCATGGTAAAATAGCTGCTAGGAAACCACTGCTAAGGACAGGCAACAAGCAGAAGAGACTTGTTTGGGCTAAAGAACACAAGGAATGGACATTAGACCAGTGGAAATCTGTGCTTTGGTCTGATGAGTCCAAATTTGAGATCTTTGGTTCCAACCACTGTGTTTTTGTGTGACGCAGAAAAGGTGAACGGATGGACTCTACATGCCTGGTTCCCACCGTGAAGCATGGAGGAGGAGGTGTGATGGTGTGGGGGTGCTTTGCTGGTGACACTGTTGGGGATTTATTCAAAATTGAAGGCATACTGAACCAGCATGGCTACCACAGCATCTTGCAGCGGCATGCTATTCCATCCGGTTTGCGGTTAGTTGGACCATCATTTTTTCTTTCAACAGGACAAAGGGCTATTTGACCAAGAAGGAGAGTGATTGGGTGCTACGCCAGATGACCAGGCCTCCATAGTCACCAGACCTGAACCCAATCGAGATGGTTTGGGGTGAGCTGGACCGCAGAGTGAAGGCAAAAGGGCCAACAAGTGCTAAGCATCGCTGGGAACTCCTTCAAGATTGTTGGAAGACCATTTCCGGTGACTACCTCTTGAAGCTCATCAAGAGAATGCCAAGAGTGTGCAAAGCAGTCATCAAAGCAAAAGGTGGCTACTTTGAAGAACCTAGAATATTAGACATATTTTCAGTTGTTTCACACTTTTTTGTTAAGTATATAATTCCACTTGTGTTAATTCATAGTTTTGATGCCTTCGGTGTGAATGTACAATTTTCATAGTCATGAAAATACAGAAAAATCTTTAAATGAGAAGGTGTGTCCAAACTTTTGGTCTGTACTATATATATATATATGTGTGTGTGTGTGTGTATATATATATATATATATACATATATATATATGTAGCGCCCCGAGGGTTCGGCCGCTACAGGGGTATTGCACCTCTGCCAGAGGTGTGATATTCCACTCCCGGGTAAGGATGGAGTGTGGACCAGGGCTCAGTTAGCTGCATACAGCACACACACCCCATTTCCGAGGGACAGCTCAACGGTGCTCCCACTAGACAGAAGTGCAGGCACGACCGACTATGTCCCTGTCTGGAGTGGGGAGGGGGGTGGAACACCCAGTGCTGTAGGGGCAGATAGGGGTTGGTTCCTGAGCGTAGGAAGGAGCCCATTGGTTGTTGGTCACCTGGGCTCATGGCTAGAGGGAGGTATAAAAGGTGGGCACCATCTTAGATCTGGGTGCAGTCTGTGAGGAGAGCTGACAGGGAGCAGCAGCTCAGGCTGAGTGCTGCTCCAGAGGCAGGCCTAGAGAAGAGGCCGGAGCCTGAGAGGAGAAGGAGAAGTGAGCCTGGAGAAGAGGCCAAGGGAAGGAGGAGAAGACAGAACAGGAGAGAAGGAGAAGAGAGAGAAACAGAAGGGCTCAGGAACAAGAAGGTGGAAGGGACACTAAGAACCCACGAGAATACAGGGTGAAGGGTCAGGCAGATTAAGGGTACCGGATCCCAAGTTGGTGGAGGAGAAACTACCCTCAGCCAAAGACCGGTCGTCGTGATCATTTATTGGTGCGACACCTCATCAAACCTGCTAGGAAGGCACCATATAGGACAGCGGAGGACGGGGCCCACGTTTAACCGCACAAGTCCGCGGCAGCTGGACAAAAGTGGGTCACTGGTGAGGCAGGCCAGAGAAAGGACAAAAGGGGGTCCTGAGCCATACTTCTGAACTGCCTGGGAGTTGACCGAGCCCCACACCTGGTGGACGCAGCACGGCTCGGGCGGTCACTACTGGTGCCGAAGTGACCCGGAGCACATGAACTGCGAGTAAAGACCCTGGACTGTAACTTGTTGTCTGTGTGTTCCTTCGCGCCTCCAGCACTATCAGCACTGGGACTCTCACTACCATCACTCCCACCATCCACTACACTGCCCTGGGGCCTCACTCTTCCCGTGGGGAGTCACATCATCCCAGCTGCATACATCATCAGCCCCAGCGGTCTGCCCTGCAGCGGCGGTTCCTAATAACCGCAATCCACGGGTGGCGTAGTCAGACATTATCTAAAGCACGTAGCAGACTAACATTGGTCTGACCACCTTGAGCCGCGGGACCGGGCCACCACTACTACTCCCAGCGTCTCCCTACTGCCCGGTTCCGCGTGCCCCACGGCCCAGGGGGCGAGTCATATATATATATACACACATACACATATATGTGTGTATATAAATATATACACATATATGTGTATGTATGTATGTATATATATAAACGTATATATGTGTGTGTGATTGAGCTCATTGTTTAGATAACCAGTAGAACGCTGGAATCAGGGTCTCCGTTGCTTTGAAGAGGATAAATCTAATGACAGATTAATTTTGAAAGTAATAAGATCAGATAATTACCGGAATCTGGTGTACATCAGGTCATTGTCATCTAACAGACATGGGGCATCTACCAAAGAAGCAATGTCAGGTCTCTTGACAGCTTCATACTCTTTAGTTTCTAATACTTCAGGTCCTATGAATTTCTGCAAGAGAGAAATAAAGGATATTATGTCAAAAAGCAAAGTTTTTGTATTAATGTTTTTGTATTAATCCCCATAGAGGAAATCTGTCACCAGGTTTTTGTTATGTAATCTGAGAGCATCATGGTGTAGGGACGTAGACCCTGATTACAGCAATGTGTCACTTACTGGGCTGATTATTGTTGTTTCAATAAAATTAGTGCATTATTAGCAAGATATTATCACTTTAGGACTAACTGTGCCATGTAGTCTTTCTTTTCTATGTAACCTCGCTCCCACCACTGATTAACAGCTTTCTGGTTATGCACGCAGAAAGTTGCCAATCAGTGGTTTGCGCAGGGTTATTGAGAGCTCAGCATTCAGAGAACTGTTAGATCAGCAACAGATAAAACAGTGATTGTATGAAAACTGCAGCAAGCAGCTCAGTAAGTGACACATCGCTAGAATAAGTCTTTGCCCCTACATCGTGCTGCATATCAAAAACGTGTCAAGAGGAATAACCCGTATAATGTACTAGCAGCACATTATCAGCCTCCTAATAATAAGGTTCTAAAAGAGGCACTGCCGTCAAAGTTTTTATCCTCTTAATATATTGCAGTCATCATACTATATAGCACTGTGTACTTACAATTGCTCATTTTGGCCTTATACAGCTAATTCTTCTCTTTTCTCGGCTCTATGTAGAAACAGGAAGTCTCTTTTTCCTGGATTTGTCATCCCCCTCTTCAACTTCTGACCCAGCTGCTTTCTCCTCCTCCTGCCAGGGACTTTTGCAGTGACTCATGACTAGAGCAGAGAAGGATTCAGCTAGTCAGTTTTTAATCACAATGTCATAGACCTAATGGAAAAGAGAAGAATTAGCTAGGTAAAGGGGCAAAATGAGCAATTGTAAGTACACATGACAGTTCTATTCTGCAGTCAAAATGGGGGGGGGTAATAATGGATCAGCTGTCAGGTTACCTTTAAAGGGGGTTTTCTCATAAAGATATATGGATAAAATTGCAAAGTGCTTTTAAAAACAAGCAACCTTGCAATCAATTTGCTTCTTTTTTTAAAAAAACTTTCTGCTCTCAAGAATGGAAGGATTTTTAATTCTATAGTTTACGCACATTGCCTAGTGTACCAGCCACCTCTGTACATACCCCTCAACCTTCCCAGACCCAGGGGACTGTCTCAAATTTAGGGAGCTGTCCCGCTATTCTGGGAGGTCGGGAATATGTCCCGACTTCAACTGTATTTGTGTCCTAATGTCACAGATACAGGTGGCTTTAAAAATGGCACAGGGAAGCATCAGCTCCTTCCTCCACCCATCAGTCTATAGACACACGTGGTCAAAATTGTTGGTACCCCTCGTTTAATGAAAGAAAAACCCACAATGGTCACAGAAATAGCTTGAATCTGATAAAAGTAATAATAAATTAAAAATCTATGAAAATGAACAAATGAAAGTCAGTCATTGCTTTTCAACCCTGCTTCCACAGAATAAAAAAATTAAACTCATGACATAGGCCTGGACAGAAATGATGGTGCTCTTAACTTAATATTTTGCTGAACAACCTTTTGAGGCAATCACTGCAATCAAACCATTCCTGTAACTGTCAATGAGACTTCTGCGCCTCTCGACAGGTATTTTGGCCCACTCCTCATGAGCAAACTCCTCCAGTTGTCTCGTGTTTGAAGGTTGCCTTTTCCAGACGGCATGTTTCAGCTCTTTCCAAAGATGCTCAATAGGATTTAGGTCAGAGCTCATAGAAGGCCACTTCAGAATAGTCCAATGTTTTCCTCTTAGCCATTCTTGGGTGTTTTTAGTTGTGTGTTTTGGGTAATTATCCTGTTGCAAGACCCATGACCTGCGACTGAGACCAAGCTTTCTGACAGTGGGCAGCACATTTCTCTCTAGAGTCCCTTGATAGTCTTGAGATTTCATTGTACCCTGCACAGATCCAAGACACCCTGTGCCAGATGCAGCAAAGTAGCCCCAGAACAAAACAGAGCCTTCTTCATGTTTCACAGTAGGGACAGTGTTCTTTTCTTGATATGCTTCATTTTTCTGTCTGTGAATATAGAGCTGATGTGCCTTGCCAAAAACTTTCATTTTTGTCTCATCTGTCCATAGGACATTCTCCCAGAAGCTTTGTGGCTTGTCAACATGTAGTTTGGCAAATTCCAGTCTGGCTTTTTAACGATTTTGTTTCAACAATGGTGTTCTCCTTGGTCGTCTCCCATGAAGTCCACTTTGGATCAAACAACGACGGATGGTGCGATCTGACACTGATGTTCCTTGATCTTGAAGTTTACCTTTAATCTCTTTAGAAGTTATCCTGGGCTCTTTTGTTACCATTCGTATTATCCGTCTCTTTGATTTGTCATCAATTTTCCTCCTGCGGCCACTTCCAGGGAGGTTGGCTACAGTCCCATGGATCTTAAATTTCTGAATAATATGTGCAACTATAGTCACAGGAACATCAAGTTGCTTGGAGATGGTCTTATAACCTTTACCTTTAACATGCTTGTCAATAATTTTCTTTCTAATCTCCTGAGACAACTCTTTCCTTTTCTTCCTCTGGTCCATGTTGAGTGTGGTACACACCATGTCACCAAACAGCACAATCTGTAGCCCTATATACAGGCCCACTGACTGATTACAAGATTGTAAACACCCGTGATGCTAATTAGTGGACACAACTTGATTTAACATGTTCCTTTTGTCACATTATTTTCAGGGGTACCATCATTTCTGTTCAGGCCTATTTCATGAGTTTAATTTTTTTTCTAAATTATGTGGAAGCAGGGTTGAAAATGAAGATCTGACTTTCATTTGTTCATTTTCATATATTTTTAATTTATTATTACTTTTGTCAGATTCAAGTTATTTCTGTGACCAATGTGGGTTTTTCTTTCAATAAACGAGGAGTACCAACAATTTTGACCACTTGTGTAATCATAGAAAGCCCTGCCTGGACCTTCTGGTCACAAGACATTCTCGTGTCCCGTGACTAGGCAGCGGAGAAGAGGAGCAGGACACAGGCAAGGTGTGGCTGTTGTAGGAGAAGAGGAGCAGGACACATGCAAAGTGTGGCTGTTGTAGGAGAAAATGAGCAGGACACAGGCAATGTGTAGATGTTGTAGGACAAGAGGAGCAGGACACAGGCAATGTGTGCCTGTTTAGGACAAGAGGAGCAGGACACAGGCAATGTGTGCCTGTTGTAGGACAAGAAGAGCAGGACACAGGCAATGTGTGGCTGTTGTAGGAGAAGAGGAGCAGGAAACAGACAAGTTGTGAGTGTTGTAGAGGAAGAGGAGCAGGACACAGGCAATGTGTGGCTGTTGTAGAAGAAAATGAGCAGGACACAGGCAATGTGTGGCTGTTGTAGGAGAAGAGCAGGACACAGGCAATGTGTGAGTGTTGTAGGAGAAGAGGAGCAGAACACAGGCAACGTGTAAGTGTTGTAGGAGAAGAGGAGCAGGACACAGACAAGGTGTGGCTGTTGTAAAGGAAGAGGAGCAGGACACAGGCAATGTGTGGCTATTGTAGAAGAAGAGGAGCAGGATACAGTCAATGTGTGGCTGTTGTAGGAGAAGAGGAGCAGGACACAGACAAGGTGTGGCTGTTGTAGGAGAAGAGGAGCAGGACACAGGCAATGTATGGAAGTTGTAGGACAAGAGGAGCAGGACACAGGCAATGTGTGGAAGTTGTAGGACAAGAGGAACGTGACACAGGCAAAGTGTGCCTGTTGTAGGTCAAGAGGAGCAGGACACAGGCAATGTGTGCCTGTTGTAGGAGAAGAGGAGAAATACACAGGAAATGTGTGGATGTTGTAGGAGAGTTGAGTATTTGCGTGTTGATTTGACAGATTTGTGTGTGCTGATGTAGCATCAGACTGCATGTGTGGCAATGTACTATGGGGGCCTCTAACTGTGTGAAAAGCTGGGGGGCATCATACTGTGAGTGAAGGACATTTTTGGGGCAAGGAAAGTCTTACCAAGCTGTGTGGATACACTAAGGGCTTTACTAAGAGCAATATTTTGGTGTGGGCACATATAAATAACTGGGCAAGGTTAGGGTACTGGCTTGGTGGAAAGCAGAAATTAGCTTGGCACACTATGTGCACCATAGGGCGTGTCCCTCTTTCTTATTCAAAAGTTGGAAGGTATGTCTGTAGTCTATCAGAGGTGTCCGGTTTCATAGGTAAGGTTAGTGGGCTTGCAAGCATTGCTCTGAAGCCAGTCAGATTGCTGGATCTGCTTGCAGCATGGGAATTCACACAGGTTGTGTGAGTAACTCAGCCATGCTGCAGGATCAAATGTCAGGAGCTCAATTGCCCTTTGGCATGCAGGACATTGGGAGTGATAGGAATTGTGCGGGAATTATCTCCGAGACAAACCCGTTAATTAATTCTTGAAAAGTAACTCAACTTTGAATTCATTCTTTGTATGTATACTTTTGTAGGCACTTTCCATTTTTGCCGGCCCCGACCCACACCGATCTGTAGACATGGAAAGTGCCTACAAAAAGTTCCTCACTAGGAACGAAACGTTGCCACTGCAATGACTATGTGTCAATAAATCACCATTTTTCACTGAAGAGTGGAGTGCTGCCTGTGTCTTCATGAAATATACTGCTCAAAAAAATAAAGGGAACACTTAAACAACAGAATATAACTCCAAGTAAATCAAACTTGTATGAAATCAAACTGTCCATTTAGGAAGCAACACTGATTGACAATCAATTTCACATGCTGTTGTGTAAATGGAATAGACAATAGATGGAAATTATTGGCAATTATCAAGACACCCTCAATAAAGGAGTGGTTCTGCAGGTGGGGACCACAGACCACATCTCAGTACCAATGCTTTATGGCTGATGTTTTGGTCACTTTCGAATGTTGGTTGTGCTTTCACACTCGTGGTAGCATGAGATGGACTCTACAACCCACAGAAGTGGCTCAGGTAGTGCAGCTCATCCAGGACGGCACATCAATGCGAGCTGCGGCAAAAAGGTTTGCCGTGTCTGTCAGCGTAGTGTCCAGAGGCTGGAGGCGCTACCAGGAGACAGACCAGTACACTAGGAGACATGGAGGGGGCCGTAGGAGGGCAACAACCCAGCAGCAGGACTGCTACCTCCGCCTTTGTGCAAGGAGGAACAGGAGGAGCACTGCCAGAGCCCTGCAAAATGACCTCCAGAAGGCCACAAATGTGCATGTGTCTGCACAAACAGTTAGAAACCGACTCCATGAGGGTGGTATGAGGGCCCAACGTCCACAGATGGGGGTTGTGCTCACAGCCCAACACCGTGCAGGACGCTTGGCATTTGCCACAGAACACCAGGATTGGCAAAGTCGCCACTACCGCCCTGTGCTCTTCACAGATGAAAGCAGGTTCACACTGAGCACATGTGACAGACATGGAGACTCCATGGAGAGCGATATGCTGCCTGCAACATCCTTCAGCATGGCCGGTTTGGCAGTGGGTCAGTAATGGTGTGGGGTGGCATTTCTTTGGAGGGCCACACAGCCCTCCATGTGCTCGCCAGAGGTAGCTTGACTGCCATTAGGTACCAAGATGAGATCCTCAGACTCATTGTGAGACCATATGCTGGTGCGGTTGGCCCTGGGTTCCTCCTAATGCAGGACAATACCAGACCTCATGTGGCTGGAGTGTGTCAGCAGTTCCAGCAAGATGAAGGCATTGAAGCTATGGACTGGCCCACCCGTTCCCCAGACCTGAATCTGATTGAGCACATCTGGGACATCATGTCTCGCTCCATCCACCAACGTCACGTTGCACCACAGACTGTCCAGGAGTTGGCAGATGCTTTAGTCCAGGTCTGGGAGGAGATCCCACAGGAGACCATCCGCAACCTCATCAAGAGCATGCCCAGGCGTTGCAGGGAGGTCATACACTCACGTGGAGGCCACACACAATACTGAGCCTCATTTTGACTTGTTTTAATGACATTACATCAAAGTTGGATCAGCCTGTAGTGTGTTTTTCCACTTTCATTTTGAGGGTGACTCCAAATGCAGGCCTCCATTGGTTAATAAATTTGATTTCCATTGATGATTTTTGTGTGATTTTGTTGTCAGCACATTCAGCTTTGTAGAGAACAAAGTTTTCAATGAGAATATGTCATTCATTCAGATCTAGGATGTGTTATTTGAGTGTTCCCTTTATTTTTTTGAGCAGTGTACATACAGGGTGGGCCATTTATATGGATACACCTAAATTAAATGGGAATGGTTGGTGATATCAACTTCCTGTTTGTGGCACATTAGTATATGAGAGGGGGAAAACTTTTCCAGATGGGTGATGACCATGGTGGCCATTTTGAAATCAGCCATTTTGGATCCAACTTTATTTTTTTCAATGGGAAGAGGGTCATGTGACACATCAGACTTATTGAGAATTTCATAAGAAAAACAATGGTGTGCTTGGTTTTATTTATTATTTCATGATTTTTTTACAAGTTTATGACCACTTATGAAATGTGTTCAAAGTGCTGCCCATTGTGTTGGATTATCAATGCAACCCTCTTCTTCCACTCTTGACACATTGATAGCAGCACCGCTGAAGAAATGCTAGCACGGGCTTCCAGTATCCGTTGTTTCAGATGTTGCACATCTCGTATCTTGATGGTATGGTGTTGTATATGGGGTACAAAGATAGTGGGGCCATTCTTCATCAATGGAAACCTGAATGCCACTGGATATTTGAAATTGCTACAAGATGATGTGTTGCCCTCTTTATGCACTGAAGGTGGCAAGTTCCCTGAGTTTTTCCAACAAGATGGTGCACCACCACATTATGGGTGTCAGGTCCGAGCATTTTTACATGAACAGTTCCCTGGAAAGTGGATTGGTCATCGTGGGCCAGTTGAATGGCCACCAAGGTCTCCTGATCTGACCCCCTTAGACTTTTATCTTTGGGGTCATCTGAAGGCAACTGTCTATGCTGGGAAGATACGAGATGTGCAGCATCTGAAACAACGGATACTGGAAGCCTGTGCTAGCATTTCTTCTGCGGTGCTGCTATCAATGTGTCAAGAGTGGAAGAAGAGGGTTGCATTGACAATCCAACACAATGGGCAGCACTTTGAACACATTTTATAAGTGGTCATAAACTTGTAAAAAACTTGTAAAAAACTCATGAAAGAATAAAGTTACGTTAAAACCAAGCACATCATTGTTTTTCTTATGAACTTATCAATAAGTTTGATGTGTCACATGACCCTCTTCCCATTGAAAAAAATAAAGTTGGATCCAAAATGGCCGACTTCGAAATGGCCGCCATGGTCACCACCAATCTGGAAAAGTTTTCCCCCTCCCATATACTAATGTGTCACAAACAGGAAGTTGATATCACCAACCATTCACATTTAATTTAGGTGTATCCATATAAATGGCTAAATGGCCCACCATGCATTATATTATATAATTTTTTTTTTCTAAATTATATATATACAGTACAGACCAAAAGTTTGGACACACCTTCTCCTTTAAAGATTTTTCTATATTTTCATAACTATGAAAATTGTACATTGTACATTCACACTGAAGGCATCGAAACTATGAATTAACACATGTGGAATTATATACTTAACAAAAAAGTGTGAAACAACTGAAAATATGTCTTATAATCGGTTCTTCAAAGTAGCCACCTTTTGCTTTGATGACTGCTTTACACACTTTTGGCATTCTCTTGATGAACTTCAAGAGGTAGTCTTCCAACAATCTTGAAGGAGTTCCCAGAGATGCTTAGCACTTGTTGGCCCTTTTGCCTTCACTCTGCCGTCCAGCTCACCCCAAACCATCTCGATTGGGTTCAGGTCTGGTAACTGTGGAGGCCAGTGAGGTGAGTTTGGGGTCATTGTCCTGTTGAAAACTAAATGATGGTCCAACTAAATGCATATCGGATGGAATAGCATGCCGCTGCAAGATGCTGTGGTAGCCATGCTGGTTCAGTATGCCTTCAATTTTGAATAAATCCCCAATAGTGTCACCAGCAAAGCACCCCGGCACCATCACACCTCCTCCTCCATGCTTCATGGTGGGAACCAGGCATGTAGAGTCCATCCGTTCACCTTTTCTGTGTCGCACAAATACACGGTGGTTGGAACCAAAGATCTCAAATTTGGACTCATCAGACCAAAGCACAGATTTCCACTAGTCTAATGTCCATTCTTTTTGTTCTTTTGCCCAAACAAGTCTCTTCTGCTTGTTGCCTGTCCTTAGCAGTGGTTTCCTAGCAGCTATTTTACCATGAAGTCCGGCTGCACAAAGTCTCCTCTTAACAGTTGTTGTAGAGATGTGTCTGCTGCTAGAACCCTGTGTGGCATTGACCTGGTCTCTAATCTGAGCTGCTGTTAACCTGCGATTTCTGAGGCTGGTGACTTGGATAAACTTATCCTCAGAAGCAGAGGTGACTCTTGGTCTTCCTTTGCTGGGGCGGTCCTCATGTGAGCCAGTTTCTTTGTGGCGCTTGATGGTTTTTGCAACTGCACTTGGGGACACTTTCAAAGTTTTCCCAATTTTTCGCACTGACTAACCTTCATTTCTTAAAGTAATGATGGCCACTCGTTTTTATTTACTTAGCTGCTTTTTTCTTGCCATAATACAAATTCTAACCGTTTATTCAGTAGGACTATCAGCTGTGTATCCATCAGACTTCTGCACAACACAACTGATGGTCCCAACCCCATTTATAAGGCAAGAAATCCCACTTATTATACCTGACAGGGCACACCTGTGAAGTGAAAACCATTTCCGGTGAGTACCTCTTGAAGCTCAACAAGAGAATGCCAAGAGTGTGCAAAGCAGTCATCAAAGCAAAAGGTGGCTACGTTGAAGAACCTAGAATATAAGACATATTTTCAGTTGTTTCACACTTTTTTGTTAAGTATATAATTCCACATGTGTTAATTCATAGTTTTGATGCCTTCAGTGTGAATGTACAATTTTCATAGTCATGAAAATACAGAGAAATCTTTAAGTGAAAAGGTGTGTCCAAACTTTTGGTCTGCACAGTGTATATATATATATATATATAATCTAACTACACTTTATCACTGTACCATTTAAAGGGAATCTGTCAGTAGGATCAACCCTCCTAAGCCGTCTATATGGGCATGTACGTCATAGGAAGCTAACTAAATTGATACCTTGATATCTGCGATCTGATGGCTTATTCCAAAGAAATCTACATTTTTCTTAATATGTAAATGAGCTGTGAAAAAAAGTGGAAAATCCAGCAGCCACAAAATTCATTAAAACATCACATTTATTTGTAGATTAAAACATGAAAAAGTAAAATTTAAAACATGTTAGCACAACGGTCTACACGAGCTCTTAATCATGGCCCCAACATAGATCTCCTGGAGAATCTGACTCCAGAGTTCAATTTGAATGAAAGGTTCTGTTACCAGTGTGAGACATGTAATGACTGACAGTCTGCTCTCCTGATCTACATCTCTCACACTGGTAATGTGTCCTTTCATTTAAAATAAGCTCAATAAACTCTGGAGGCAGATTCTCAGGGAGATCCACGTCCGACCCACAGCTCATTTACATATTAAGAAAATGTGAATTTCTCTGGAATATGACATCAGATCGCAGACATGAAGGTATCATTGTATTCAACTTTCTATGACCTACACGCCACATAGACGGCTTAGGTTGGTTGATCCTTCCGACAGACTCCCTTTAAGGCTCCACAAACAGTGGTGATGCCACAAGTATAGGCATGAAATCATAAGGGATGGCAAACCTTTAGATTCATTTCTGGAACCTCTTGGACATTCGTGATGACAGATACTGAGAACAAGAGTGGTATATGCAAAAAAAGAGTGGTGTGTCCTCTTTACAGTGGATCTGTCAACGGATTCCACAATTCAAATCATATACATTGTTAGATAGATGGCTTAAACCTAGCGAAACAGGTCAGAATGGCTGTATGATACTGATATAATAGGATGTTCATTTTTATGAGTCCACCTACAGAGTTAGAGAGCTCAGAAGCTGTAGTGTTTTTAATCTCCACCCAACCTGACTTGCAGCTGCAGCTTGTACTGAGAAGTGTGAGATCTCAGCAGCAGGAGGAATAGATCCGCTTTAAGCCTCTACTGTGAATAATGATGCTACCTAATAATTCACAAGTGTTGACATCACTGCTTGATTTCACATTGGAGGCCACAGTCAGTGATTTGGCCAGATAAGTTCCATTTAAAAGGATTTTCCAAAAAAGTTATCCAAGATGGCCGCCTTTACATATTTCAAAATGCAACCCATCCTGGGCACGCATTGTTACAGTTTACACCCCTATGACTGAAAGCGGGAGGCTTCCGGGGGATAAAGTTAATTTCCTCCCGGCAGACAGGCTCCTAGTGCAGTGGCAACACATGGTCAGAATGCTATTTCCCTGCAGATTAAACCCATATCGGCAGGTTAATAGCGGTTTTTCACACAACCGGTTCATTTTAATACACTGTGGATTCACATGACTTAGAAGTGCACCAACCTGGAAATGAGGTCGAGGGCACGATTCCAATGGCAGTAATGTTCCAATAATTTGAACCACACTACGGGTCCAGCCATATGTCTTACGCTCCAAAATTTGGATACCCTACAGAGGAATAAGCCAGAAAAACATACAGTTAGGGAGAAGTCGGCACAGTCAAGTGACCACGCTGGCACAGTTCTGACCTTCTCAGTGGGCATGACATTTCGATCAGGACTGTGGGAATGAAGTTATGTTACAGGAGCCCCGGGAGAGCTAATGCCGACACCAAGAGGTGAGTATAGAGGTTATTAACCTCTTTATGACGTGGTACGTAATAGTACACACCACGTCATAACCCCCGGATCATCAACCTCATCCATACAGCTGACATGTGCCCGCAACAGCAGCGGGTGGAATCGCGATCCACCCGCGGCTGTTAACTAGCTAAATGCTGCTGTCAATCTCTGACAGCGCCATTTAACCACGCCGGAAGCGCGTCTTTTACATGATCATGGATCACCGATTGGTTCGCATGACCCCAGTGATGGTCATGGCCAGATTGCTATGAGCCCATAGCAAGTGAGCATTTGTGCTACACAGAGGCGATCTGCTCATTGCCTGTATGTAGCAGAGCCGATCAGGCAAGTGCTGTTTCTAGTTTCCCATGAAGACTATTGAAGCAAGCAAAAAGTAAAAAAAAAAAAAGTTTTAATAATGTTAAAAAAATATAAAAAAGTTTAAATCATCCCCCTTTCGCCCCATTTAAAATAAAACAATTAAAAAATAACAAAAAAACACATACACATATTTGGTATTGCCGCGTTCAGAATCTCCCGATCAATATGAAAAAAAATTAATCCGATCGGTAAACGGCGTAACAAGAAAAAAATTCTAAATGCCAGAATTACGTTTTTTTTTGGTCGCCGCAACATTGCAATAAAATGCAATAACAGGCGATCAAAACATTGGATCTACCCCAAAATGGCATCAGCTCGGCGCGCAAAAAATAAGCCCTCACCCGATCAAAGATCCCAAAAAATGGAGACACTAGGGGTCTTGGAAAATGGTGCCTTTTTTTTTTTTTTTTTTTTTTTAGCAAACTTTGAAATTTTTTTCATCACTTAAATAAAGAAGAACCTATACATGTTTGGTGTCTACGAACTCGTAATGACCTGGAGAATAATAATGGCAGGTCAGTTTTAGCATTCAGTAAACGTGGTAAAAAAAAAAAAAAAACCTGTGGAATTGCACTGTTTTTGCAATTTCACAGCACTTGGATTTTTTTTTCCCGTTTTCCAGTACATGATATGATAAAACCAATGATGTCGTTCAAAAGTAAAACTTGTCCCACAAAAAATAAGCCCTCACACGGCCATATTGAGAGAGAAATAATAAAGTTATGGCTCTGGGAACAAGGGGAGCAAACAACGAAAACGCAAAAACGGAAAATGCTCCAGTCATGAAGGGGTTAATATATTTGGGGGAAACATAGTGATGGAGAAGGGGTTGTCAGAGTAGTGATTCTTCAGTCACCTTCCTGCTCTGCTGAGATTTCACACTGTCTTTGCCATGGAAGGCCCAGGCGCAGATTAAGTTACCGGCTGACCTACAATAACATGGCTCTATCATTGCCATGGGCAGCGCATGTAGTCATCTCTAAAAGATGTCATTGAGCTGAAAACTCAATCTGCGCATTCGCTGCCCATGGTAATGATGGTGCGAGATTTCGAAAATAGCAGGAAGGTCACTGAAAAAGCAGGGTCCTATTATTCACAGACCAGAGGGGCCGGGAATCACAGACAGGGAGGAGAAGACAGAGTGTACAGTCCAGCCCCTGTGAACGAGATCTGATTAGAAGAAAACTTCAAATGGGGATTAAAGCACCACTCCAGCAGGTTTTTATTATTGCAGTGCTAATCTAAGGTCCCTGACCCTAGTATAATACTTACCCGCCGTCGTCCTCACCTTTCATCGACGATGCTCTAGTCCCGCGGCGCCACCTTGTGACCGCAACTTCTGACTGATCGGAAGTCAAAAGGTAATAGTCATAAGATCTTGCATTGAAAATTGACCTCCGGATTGTCCAGCAAACACTGGAGCGATCCGGCAGGTCACAAACTGCAGAAGACGACTGGAGCGGCGCTGATAGAAGGTGAAGACGGCGGCTGGTAACAAAAAGATTGGGGGCAGGGACCTTAGATTAGAAGCACCACTCCAGCGCTGTAATAAAAAAAAACACTGACGTGGTGATTTAAAGAAGAACAACAAAGCGGCTTTCTTCACCAAAGGTATCAATTTAATCAATATTACAGCACCATCTAAAGTATGTCTTTACTTTAAATTCCAATTTTGTGCTGACAGCTTCTCTTTTTGGCCCACTCTGTCATCCATGACAACTAGGGTCCCAGTTGGTTCACCTACCAATATGTTTTCATTCAATCATACAGAAATAAATATATACCAGAGCCATATATTATATATCAAAATACATATCAAATTGTATTCATTACAACAATGCAAAAACATTTTGACTTATTAAAACATGTTGAACATGGGAAACCACAAGATGGCGCCACAATCCCAGCAGTAGTATGAAACAACAGCCTTTTCCATGAAAATGATCTAGATTATCGCTCAATTCCACATATGTCTAACTTATCCATCTCCTGCTGGTATCATAGTTTTCTATGGTTTATAGGGATCTTATCTTGTGGTTTCCCATTTTTAACATGTTTTATATATTTTTTGTATTGTTGTAATTAATAATATTTGATTATGTTTTCTGATATATATGGTCTTGGTGTACATTTATTTCTGTATAATCGTGCTTCCATTTGTACTGAACCTGTTACTCCATCCATGCAGACAATATAGGCTGGTACATTCATTTCTGTTTTTGTGTATTTGTGCTGTGACTGTGGACACATTTGCTAACAATGTGTTTTCATGTCTACTGTGCTGGATATGTACATATGTGTGTTTTTTAAACTATATATAATAAAAGCTATATTTTATTCCTTTTATGATTGAACAGCATCATAGTGGGTTGAAAGTACATGTCCACAGAGTTGAACAAAATGAAACGTCAAGTTGAATGAGAAGAAAATTGGCACCAGAAATTGTGGCACCCTATATCTCCACAACAGAGCGCGGAAGAAGAAAAATTATAAAATGTAACTTTTTCATCTAAATTTCTGCCATTACATGCAGGAATCTAGAGTTTATCATGCTTAAAGCGAACCTGTCAGCAGAATTTTGCTAAGTACCGTATATACTCGAGTATAAGCCGACCCAAGTATAAGCCGTGGCACCTAATTTTACAAAAAAAAACCTGGGAAAACATAGACTCGAGTATAAGCCTTGGGTGGGAAATGTAGCAGCTACTGGTAAATTTCCCCATCCTGGTATGCATGGCCCCCTCATCCCCAGTCCTGGTATGCATGGCCCCCTCAACCCCAATCCTGGTATGCATGGCCCCCTCACCCCCAATCCTGATATGCATGGCCTTCTCATCCCCCAATCCTGGTATGCATGGTCTCCTCATCCCCCAATCCTGGTATGCATGGCCTCCTCATCCCCCAATCCTGGTATGCATGGCCCTTTCATCCCCCAATCCTGGTATGCATGGCCCCTTCATCCCCCAATCCTGGTATGCATGGCCTCCTCATCCCCCATCCTGGTATGCATGGCCTCCTCATCCCACAATCCTGGTATGCATGGCCTCCTCATCCCCCAATCCTGGTATGCATGGCCTCCTCATCCCCTAATCCTGGTATGCATGGCCTCCTCATCCCCCAATCTTGGGATGTATGGCCCCCTCATACCCCAGTCCTAGTATGCATGGCCCCCTCATCCCCCAATCCTAGTATGCATGGCCCCCTCATTCCCCAATCCTAGTATGCATGGCCCCCTCATTCCCCAATCCTAGTATGCATGGCCCCCTCATCCCCCAATCCTGGTATGTATGGCCTCCTCACCCCCCAATCCTAGTATGCATGGCCCTCTCATCCCCCAATCCTAGTGTGCATGGCCCCCTCATCCCCCAATCCTAGTATGCATGGTCCCCTCATCCCCCAATCCTAGCATGCATGGCCCCCTCATCCCCCAATCCTAGTATGTATGGTTTCCTCATCCGCCAATCCTAATATGCATGGCCCCATCACCGTACACATAAAAAAATAAACACTTATACTCACCTTCCTTCCTCACCTCTACTCCAGCACTGCGTCCTGTTCTGCAGCAGCTCATGTCAGCATCTGAGCAGCGCATGGTGTCACAGCCATGCGCCCTTAGACGCTGATGTGAGCTGCTGCTGCCGGCATGTTCACTCCTCTCCACACCGGGACTTTGTGCGTTGTACTGCGGTGGTATTCACACTGTGCCGTAATGAGGCACTGACCCAGTAAAGTTTAACTTAAATGTCTTTATTCTTAACAAACTCACAAAGTAAAGGTAAACGGTATCCTCCTGATCACAGCTGGGTCGTAACACAGTCTTTCTCCAAACCCGTTACCGTGGGCGATGGCACCGACGTGTCACGCTGAGGAGTGCCAGGAGTTTTGCTTCTCTTGGCTCTGTGCTCAGCTTCACACAGGCCTGTATTGCAAAGCCAGCTGCACTGCAACTTGTAGACAAAACACTGACACATCCAAACCTTTGCTGCAGGTTTTTAAATAAGAACTGTGGACATGAGCCACATGCAAGACCCGGGCTGGAGGGAGTGGACCGCCCCACTGTCATCCTGTAGTCTACTCCAAGAATAAAAGCCCATGCTGGGTTTTCTTAAATCTAACTTAGCCAAAAGCTTGACCAAGTTCAAACTTTACTTTTTTCCTGCACTGCAACCACAGCTATGTCTGTGATTGCCATGCACTCCAGCGGGTTCAAAATGCTTCTATGCACATCCTAGGAGACACATATCGTCCCTCGCATATGATCCCTCTCACTGCCTCGCAGTGTGGAGAAGAAGAGTGAATATTCATTCTCTTTAGTACCGTGCCCACTACTAAAGAGAATGAAAATGCTGAAAAATTCGTATTATACTCGAGTATATACGGTAAACTACAGGCGTTATCATGTTGGTGCCGTTACACTAATTAATATGATACCTGAGGTGAAGAAATCCGTCTTGTGGTTCTTGTGTAATTAGTGTTTGCAGTTTTTAGTTAATGATATGCCCGTGCTCTGGGGCAGGACTGTAGGCAGGGTCTTATCCTGGTGCTCTAGGCCAGATCAGCAAGATAAAACCCTGTCTACAGGCCGCCCCTATCTGTCTCTCTTTCTGGCTGTCTCTATGATACAGAACATACTTGTCCTTTGGGGCGGCCTGTGGGCAGATCTGTTCTTGCTAATCTGGCCCAGAGTATCAGGATAAGACCCGGCCTACAGTCCCGCCCCAGAGCACAAGAATCTCATTAACTCAAAACTGCAAACAATGATTACACAAGAACCACAAGACGGATTTCTTCACCTCAGGTATCATTTTAATCAGTGCAGCAGCCCCAACATGACACTGCCTGAAGTTTACTTAGCAAAATCCTGCGGACAGGTTTGTTTTCAATTTGTGAAAGGTCCTATTTAAAAGGAATGTGACACAATTTTTATTTTTGTATTAATGATTATATAATTCATAATAATAATTTACTTTTAAAAACAAAATAAAATGTCGTATTTTAAAGGGAACCTGTCACGTCCTAGTTGCTATGTACACTGCCCCCATTGCTTTGTTAGTGATGCAATGTGCATCACTAACAAGCTTTTTGCTTTAAAATCGATGGTAGCATAATGATGAGCTTTATATACACTTTGTCTTAGCAGCTCGTATTCAGTCATAGGGGTGTGATCCTGCTATTCAGTCATGGGCAGCACCTCATTCACTCACTGCTGGCGCTGCCCATGTATTTGAATACTGCTCCCGGCAAGGTTGTGTCTAGATTGGAGGTGATTTTTTTGTGAGAGGGAGAAAGCTCGGCCACTTTGTGAATTTTTTTTTTTTAAATAAAGTGAGTTTTTTTTATTATCGCTTTCTGTAATATAAAAAATTACACACAGCTCTGATTGTTCAGTTTTGTTAGAATTCAAATTTTCCTGTATGTCCACAAGTCTCAGCCAGCGACGGAGCAGCCGACAGAATCATCAGAATGCACAGCACAAAAGTGGCATAAATTATAACAGTTCTCCAGTGACCTTAGACATTCCTGTAATAATTTGTCACTTCCATGTTGTACATTATGGTGACTGTCGGGGGCGCTCTTTTACGCCTCTCCCCGTGGAGCTCCCTCCACTCTTCACAATGTCGGTGCTGCGGACAGGACTGTGGACAAATGGGAGAAGTCACATTCTGGCAAAACTGAACAATCAGCGATAAGGGGAATTTTTATATTACATAAAGCAACAATAAAAATATAAGTTTCATTAATCAGGAAAAAAAAGAATTTTGCCCAAATCCATAAAATATATAACAGTGTAAAAATACATAAATTATATAACAGTGTAAAAAATCATTTTTGATTTGTTTTTAATGGAGCAAACATCACATGAGCAAATGCATAAAAAAGCATAAGAAAAACATTAAAAAGCCAGTAGAGGCGACTAGACAGCAGTGAGTATAAGGATCCTTGAATCAACTCCGATCTATTGGTGTCAGTGCTGAACTGTCTACATCGGTCTAGTGGTGACAGTGCTGAACTGTCTACATCAGAGGGGATTTTTTGAGGACCTCACTCCAGCAACTCCGATCTAGTCTCCTCAGCAGTGAAGCGTCTAGAGCGGCGTGGCTAAAGTGAGGAGCACAAAAAATCACCTCCGATCTATACACAACCTTGCAATATTCAAATACATGGGTGGCTTCAGCAGTGACTGAATGCGGTGCTGCCCATGACTGAATGTGAGAATCACACCCCTATGACTGAATACGAGCAGGTAGGACAAAGTGTAGCATCGGCATCTCTGCCTCCTACTGGGCAGAGACTTCGTTCCCATCAGCGCCGCGGTCCCGGTCCGGTGTCTTCCTGCACCCCTGCTGCTGTGGTGCGCACCGTGCGCAGTTTCCCAGGCACTGTGCTTAGGGCGCGCGCCCTCCTTCCCTTTTTAAGGGGCCGCGCACGCGCCGTCCTAAAGAGTCCCCGGCCAATGGCTGGACGACTTCCCCTATTTAAAGCACCTCCTCCAAAATGGAGGTGCCTGTGCAAGGTTGTTGTTTGTGTGCCAATGTGGCGCCCCTGAGGGTTTGACCACCACAAGGATGCTGCATTTCTTTAATGGAGTGTAATGTTTCTCCTCTCAGGTAAGAACAGTGCGATGGTCAGGAACCTTCCTTCACATCCAACACCACACTTCTCCCACCAGAGGGGACTAGATTGCACCAGGTGCTGCCCTCCTGGTTACAGGGAGACTGGGGAACCAAGAGATAGGGGAACCATTTAATGGGTGAGGATGGAGGACTCACATTTTGGTGACACTGTAAATTTCATATTTAATAAAAAAAAAACCATTTTGGTTCTGGGTCTTTGTATTGTGATCTCCCTCCCTGAGCGTGGATCCTGTGTGAGCCTGCAGAGGACGGAGACACAGCCCTCGTACCTTAGCCTTGGGTCGAGGGGCAGGTTGCAGATAATGGATGTCTCAACCCGGTCAAGGACCATGACCAAGAAGGCCCGGAGCTTAAGAGTGTAGCTCCACAGCAAATGGATCCCAGGGAGGATGCAGACGGAGCAGAGTACGCCACCTGTCCTCGCCTACCTGTTGTATTCAGTGGGATTCCGGCTGCAAGAGGGGAACCGGTCCCCGACACCTCACCTTGCTACTCCACGTCCTGGTCGGGAAAGCCCGGTAGGCCCTGAGGATCCCACCGGGTAACGGAAGGAATGGCGCTGCCACCCGTACCCTTTTTCTGAGAGGAGTTCAGAGGGAGACAAGGCCTATCTACACACAGACAGGAAAGGACCCGGTCTGAAGTCTAGGAACACTCTGGTGCAGGGTCCTGATTTGACACTGGACTTACTCGGAGGTTGTCGGACCCTCTTTGTCTCTGTGACCGCAGGACTCCGCAAGGAGTTGGGAGTCGCCTTCCTACTGCCATCTCTTTAGTGAGTAAAGCCTTGGAAGTTCACCCCTATGGCCTCCGGACTCTTTGTTCTGCACTACACCACACTACGCAGCACTAGACTCCCCTGGACTACTACCCCTGTCGTCCTGTCCCTCTGCCCTGAGGCCCTGCTCCGCCTGTGGGGAGTAGTAACAACCATGGCTGCAATAACACCATGCCTCAGCGGACTGCAGCAGAGCTGGTGGCCTTCACCAGGTGCCACAGGTGGCGTAGTCGAGATCAGCCACTCAACCCGGATAAGCCCATCTCTTTGTTTTAGTGTGACGGCCCTGGGCACGGGTCGGGTCCGGGCCACGGCTGCACCCCATCTCTACATCACAGGACCCGACTCCGAGTCCCCCATCTCCCAGGGTAAGGCCTTATTGGAGACCACGCTGAGTCACACACCAACACTCTCCTCAGCCCTCAGGTTCCAGTGCCCGCAAGCCTGCCTACCCGGAGCACCTGCCAGGTTACCTGCCGTGTCCGCCTGCTTGCTTACCCGGAGCACCTGTCTGACTATTTGCCATACCCACCTGCTTGTCTACCCGGATCACCCACCGGCCTACCTGCCGTGCTTATCCGCTGTACCTGTCAGCTTCTGTCACCTGACCCATGGGAGTCACCTGCTCTCACACAAGGTTGGTCACAGAGTGGAACCTGGTTCACCTGCCCGGTCCCTCCTTGGTTCACGGAGTCAACTAAGCCTCCGTGTGACCTGGGTCGGTCCGAGTAGGCACTTAGTTACGCCCCTCTGGTCCCTCCTTGCATCGAAGCACAGAGGTTCCACCACCCGAATCCGTAACAGTTTGCACAGGCCATGTAATCCGGTGGCCCCCAGGCTCCTTCGCTCCCAGACCTGTACCTGGAGGTCTCTCGTCAGAGATCCCAACAGGAAACTATCCTGTTCTATCTGCGGACAGTCAACTCCCGCCTGGACACGCTGTCGCTTCGGCACTCCATACATGAATATATAAGAAATATTGTATCTAGACTAATGTCACTTTGAAAACTGAAGGTTTTTTGCGCATAATTTGGCCAATTTATGTGTGCCCATCAACCACGACAAGGTCACCTTCGTATGATGGGAAACTACGCTACGCTACCACTGGATATGCCACTCTTGGGCTGTAAGCCTGTATGGACAATATGTCTCTGCTTGGGCTTTTAACCTACAATGTATGGGCTGGTAGAGCTAGTTAAAACCACCTGTGACTGAATGGGAGGGACACATGGTCAGAAAAAAGGCTGTCAAACTTCTAATAGTGTGAACACGTACCTGCTGCAATGCTCCAGGAGCGGGATCCCAAAAATGATTAATAGAAAAAAGAGAGGGGTCGCTCACTGGTCTATTCGGGTGCTCTGAAGAAAAGAGTAATCTCAATTGCAAAAAGAACTTCGGCACTCCATACATGAATATATAAGAAATATTGTATCTAGACTAATGTCACTTTGAAAAATGAAGGTTTTTTGCGCATAATTTGGCCAATTTATGTGTGCCCATCAACCACGACAAGGTCACCTTCGTATGATGGGAAACTACGCTACGCTACCACTGGATATGCCACTCTTGGGCTGTAAGCCTGTATGGACAATATGTCTCTGCTTGGGCTTTTCACCTACAATGTATGGGCTGGTAGAGCTAGTTAAAACCACCTGTGACTGAATGGGAGGGACACATGGTCAGAAAAAAGGCTGTCAAACTTCTAATAGTGTGAACACGTACCTGCTGCAATGCTCCAGGAGCGGGATCCCAAAAATGATTAATAGAAAAAAGAGAGGGGTCGCTCACTGGTCTATTCGGGTGCTCTGAAGAAAAGAGTAATCTCAATTGCAAAAAGAACTTCGGCACTCCATACATGAATATATAAGAAATATTGTATCTAGACTAATGTCACTTTGAAAAATGAAGGTTTTTTGCGCATAATTTGGCCAATTTATGTGTGCCCATCAACCACGACAAGGTCACCTTCGTATGATGGGAAACTATGCTACGCTACCACTGGATATGCCACTCTTGGGCTGTAAGCCTGTATGGACAATATGTCTCTGCTTGGGCTTTTAACCTACAATGTATGGGCTGGTAGAGCTAGTTAAAACCACCTGTGACTGAATGGGAGGGACACATGGTCAGAAAAAAGGCTGTCAAACTTCTAATAGTGTGAACACGTACCTGCTGCAATGCTCCAGGAGCGGAATCCCAAAAATGATTAATAGAAAAAAGAGAGGGGTCGCTCACTGGTCTATTCGGGTGCTCTGAAGAAAAGAGTAATCTCAATTGCAAAAAGAACTTCGGCACTCCATACATGAATATATAAGAAATATTGTATCTAGACTAATGTCACTTTGAAACATGAAGGTTTTTTGCGCATAATTTGGCCAATTTATGTGTGCCCATCAACCACGACAAGGTCACCTTCGTATGATGGGAAACTACGCTACGCTACCACTGGATATGCCACTCTTGGGCTGTAAGCCTGTATGGACAATATGTCTCTGCTTGGGCTCTTAACCTACAATGTATGGGCTGGTAGAGCTAGTTAAAACCACCTGTGACTGAATGGGAGGGACACATGGTCAGAAAAAAGGCTGTCAAACTTCTAATAGTGTGAACACGTACCTGCTGCAATGCTCCAGGAGCGGGATCCCAAAAATGATTAATAGAAAAAAGAGAGGGGTCGCTCACTGGTCTATTCGGGTGCTCTGAAGAAAAGAGTAATCTCAATTGCAAAAAGAACTTCGGCACTCCATACATGAATATATAAGAAATATTGTATCTAGACTAATGTCACTTTGAAAAATGAAGGTTTTTTGCGCATAATTTGGCCAATTTATGTGTGCCCATCAACCACGACAAGGTCACCTTCGTATGATGGGAAGCTACGCTACCACTGGATATGCCACTCTTGGGCTGTAAGCCTGTATGGACAATATGTCTCTGCTTGGGCTTTTAACCTACAATGTATGGGCTGGTAGAGCTAGTTAAAACCACCTGTGACTGAATGGGAGGGACACATGGTCAGAAAAAAGGCTGTCAAACTTCTAATAGTGTGAACACGTACCTGCTGCAATGCTCCAGGAGCGGGATCCCAAAAATGATTAATAGAAAAAAGAGAGGGGTCGCTCACTGGTCTATTCGGGTGCTCTGAAGAAAAGAGTAATCTCAATTGCAAAAAGAACTTCGGCACTCCATACATGAATATATAAGAAATATTGTATCTAGACTAATGTCACTTTGAAAAATGAAGGTTTTTTGCGCATAATTTGGCCAATTTATGTGTGCCCATCAACCACGACAAGGTCACCTTCGTATTTATGTGTGCCCATTCAGTCACAGGTGGTTTTAACTAGCTCTACCAGCCCATACATTGTAGGTTAAAAGCCCAAGCAGAGACATATTGTCCATACAGGCTTACAGCCCAAGAGTGGCATATCCAGTGGTAGCGTAGCGTAGTTTCCCATCATACGAAGGTGACCTTGTCGTGGTTGATGGGCACACATAAATTGGCCAAATTATGCGCAAAAAACCTTCATTTTTCAAAGTGACATTAGTCTAGATACAATATTTCTTATATATTCATGTATGGAGTGCCGAAGTTCTTTTTGCAATTGAGATTACTCTTTTCTTCAGAGCACCCGAATAGACCAGTGAGCGACCCCTCTCTTTTTTCTATCTGGACACGCTGTCCACCCCGACTGTGTCCGTCTCTAACCGAGGGGCACCCACTCCGGCAGCACCTCAACCCAGTGGCGGTATGGCACCTGGCTTCGGATCCTGGCTTTCTGCGCCTCCATGTTTCGATGGTGACCCTGTCCTATGTAGGGGCTTCATAAATCAATGCACGCTGCACTTTGAACTTCTGGCACACCAGTTCGTGTCCGACCGGGCCAAGGTGGCATTCGTCATGTCTCACCTCACCAAAGAAGCGTTGGCATGGCTTAACCCTCTGTGGGAGAGAGGGGATCCTCTGGTGTCCAATCTCCAGGCCTTCCTCGCGGCTTTCCGGAAGGTGTTCGATGAACCTGGACGAAGATCTTTTACTGCTTCCTCACTTCTCCGACTCCGTCAAGGGAGTCTCTCTGTGGGACGGTATGCCGTGCGTTTCCGCACCCTCGCATCTGAACTGGCCTGAAATAATGAGGCACTGGTGTCCGCCTTTTGGGAAGGCCTTTCCGGACGGATCAAGGATGAGCTAGCGGGCCATGACATACCTCCCACCCTGGACGACCTGGTGTCATTAGCTACCCAGATTGACATCCGTTTTCTGGAGCGTGCTAAGGAGACGACCTGGGAGAGAAGACCTCCGCGTCTCGCTCCAACCTCCCAAAACCCAGTCTCTCAACCAGCCATCCCTGGGTGTCTTCTCCAGAGCCAATGCAAAGTGACCAAATCAAGATGGTCAAGTCTCGCCCGGAGACATGCCGCGCCGAGGGGCGTTGCTTCTACTGTGGCAGTATAGAGCATCTGATCCGTTCCTGCCCGGTGAGACAGGGAAACTCCAGTGTCTAGGACCGCTCGTCCTAGGCAAGAGTTCTTCCTCTCCGTCCTTGACTCTGTCCGTTTCTGTCACCAGTGGTGAGACCTGCTTCTTCTATACTGTCTATTTGGATTCCAGAGCCGCTGGGAATCTCATTCAACAGGCCGTTGTGGAGCATTATCAGATTCCTACCATACATCTGGCTGAACCTTTGGCGGTTTCCTCTGTGGATGGGAAGCTTATCCTGGAAACCATCTGGCTTGACACTGAGCCTGTAACTCTTCAGGTGGGAATGCTGCACTCGGAGAAGATCTCCTTTCATGTGCTGTCCGGTCTCTCTCATCTCCTCTTGCTTGGTCTGCCCTGGTTACAGAGACATGAGCCCGTCCTGAATTGGAGATCTGGTGAAGTGATCCGTTTGGGTCAGGAATGCCGGAACCAGACAGGACTCATGGTTCATCCTGCTTGACCCCCGTCTAATCCAGCTAACCTACCTGGCCTGCCGGCTCCCTACTGGTCCTATGCGGGCGTCTTTGACAAAAAGGAAGCGGAGACACTACCACCTCATAGACCGTATAATTGCCCCATCGACCTAGTACCTGGTGCTTCACCTCCCCGCGAGCGAATCTACCCCTTGTCGCTGGCCGAGACCCGTGCTATGTCTGAGTACATAGAGGAGAATCTTGCTAGGGGATTTATCCAGAAATCCACCTCTCCAGCTGGAGCAGGATTCTTCTTTGTCGAGAAGAAAGACGGCTCTCTGCGTCCTTGTATCGACTACAGGGGTCTAAACCAGATTACCATCAAAATAAGTACTCCCTGCCTCTCATCTCGGAGCTGTCTGATCGCCTAAAAGGCGCAAAGATTTTCACCAAGCTCGATCTGGTCCGGATTCGCCAGGGAGACGAGTGGAAGACGGCATTCAACTCCCGGGACGGTCACTACGAATACCGTGTGATGCCCTTCGGTCTCTGTAATGCTCCAGCCGTCTTCCAGGAGCTAGTTAACTAGTGTTGAGCCACCCCCGTAGTGTTCGAGTTCGGTTCGGTTCGTCGAACACCCGTGTGTTCGCCGAACTGTTCGTCGAACACCTTCGAACACCGTTAAAACCAATGGCAGGCAAACAAAAACACATAGAAACACATAGAAAACACCTTCAAAGGTGTCCAAAAGCTAACAAACTGCTCAGAAGACATAACTAACACATGGAAAAGTGACAAGTACATATAGTCATGCGAAAATAAAAGAAGTGGAGGAGTAAAAGGAGGGGGAGACACAGATATAGGCATGTCATGCCCTTCTAAAATCCAAAAAGTGAGAAGCCGACACGGCCAGTCCGCTCCTGCCCGTGCCACCTCCGTGTCGCCGGGTTTGTGCCAGAGCCGCGGTGAACCCTGATGGCCAGCCCCCCTCTCCCAATACTGGTGCCTGTCCACTGGTGGGTCGAGCGAGCCCCCCTGTGGTGGAGGCAGCTCTAAGCTTTTTAATTTAAATTGTCTCTCTAATTTGAATGAATACACTTTAAATCCATTTACAAGGATCTATTGGAGGGCAAGTCTCATGCCAGCAGCCGCGTAATTCCAGCTCCAGTAGCGTCCACTAAAGCTGCTGCAGTTAAAAAGCTTTTATAAGGATCGAGCTCGGCTGTCCACCGCAAGGCATCCTACTGCCAGTCCCAGCCCCTATGCCTTGGGGTGCCTCCTGATGCTCTTCACTGAATATCCCGTGGTCCCGAAGCATTTCCTTTGAAAAAATTAAGTGTCCAAACTACAGGTGGTGTAGCTTGCTTAACAGCCGGGATAATCCGCTGACTAGCAGACACTGCTACTAGGCACAAAGTATTTCCTGGGCTAGATGCAGTTAAAAATTTGTAATTAGATACTCTCGTTGGATGCTGAGAAAGCATTCCATAGAGTCTCCTGGCACGCCATATATGATTCTCTTAAAAAGCTTGGGGTAGGGGTCTAGGGGACCCTTTTATAGCCAAAATCATGGCCCTGTATCACAATACGTCACCTAGGCTGAAGATAAATGGAACTGTAGCACCCTGAGGGCTCGGTTGCTACAGACGTATTGCACCTCACCCAGAGGTGTGATATCTCACTCTCAGGTAAGGATGGAGTGTGGATCAGGACCCGACACCTGCATGCATTACACCACATTGCCGTGGGGCAGGGCGACCAATATGCCCCTGAGATGGGCACGACAGTCCCTGTCCCTGGCTGGAGTGGGGGGAGGGAACACTGAGGAAGGGGAACCCTGTAGTGCAGGAGCAGGGAGGAAGCAGTTCCTGGGTGCATTGAGAAGGGAGTATAAAAGGTGGGCACCATCTTAGTTCAGTGCAGAGAAGTCTGAGCAGAAGTGGCAGGGAGCAGGGGCTCTGCATGAGCTCTGCTCCGGAGGCGGGCCTAGTAACAGAGGCCCAGGCCTGGAAGAGGGAGAAGGAAGGAAGAGGAGCGGAGAAGGCTCCAGGAACGAGGAATGAAGGGATCCCAGGGGTGCGGACGGGCGAGTCGCCACCGCATGCCCGAATCCACCTGCGTGGAGGGGTCAGGCCAAAGGGGGAGACCGGTCCCCGAACTAGTGGAGGCAGGAAACGACCCTCAGCTAGAAACCGGAGGCTCTGACATTTTATGTGGCGCAGCCCCTCGCTACACCCGCTAGGAAGGCACCACATAGGGTCAGGGAAACTGGCGCCAAGTTTACCAAGAGGAGGCCCGAGGCAGCCGGACAGAAGTGTTGGTAAGAAAGGCCAGACAAAGGACACACAAAGGGGGTCCTGTGAAGTGCTCCAAAGTTATCTGGGAGTTGTCTGAGCCCCTCACCTGGTGAGCACAGTATGACGTGGGCAGCCGTTACCTGCAGACGTGGTCTGGATAATAAGAACTGTGAGTAAAGGCCCTGAACTGCATCACTGACTCCGTGTCGTTACTGCTGCTGCCCTGCACCATCACCCCCATCCTCCGCATACACTGCCCTGAGGCTATACTCCTCCCGTGGGGAGTTATGCTACGCTCTGCTGCACCCACAACACCAGCCTCAGCGGTCTGCCCTGTAGCGGCGGTTCACTCTGACCGCAATCCACGGGTGGCGTAGTCGGACATGTAAACATCAAAACCACATAAATAGTTCCGCCACTGGTTTGACCACCCTGAGCCACGGAACCGGGTCGCCGCCACGAAGACTACAACCACTAGCATCCACCAAAAAGGGTCCGGCTCCGGGTGTCCCAAGGCCCAGGGGGTGCGTCAGAACATTTTCATCACCTTTCACAATCACCAATGGGACAAGGCAGGGATGTCCTCTGTCCCCTCTCTTATACATCCTAGTGATGGAGCACCTGCTCTCATCAATTCGCCATAACCCCAATATTAGGTGGATTGAGGTGGGAGGCACCGAGTACAAGTGCTCTCTATTTGCTGATGATGTCCTAGTATATATCACTCAATCACATATATCCATCCATGCTGTTATGGCTGAAATAGATCACTTTGTTACATGGTAAAATTTTAAAATCAATGCAGCGAAGTCTGAGGCCCTCGATGTCTCCCTCCCCAAATCCATATAGGATTCCATCCAGTCCAACTTTCCCTTTGCCTGGCCCTCACAGGGTATCAAATACTTAGGAATTCCTATTCATAGAGACCTCTCCCATCTATGTTATCTTAATTTTGGGCCCTTTATTGAACAACTCCATACAGACCACGGTTGGCAAGTTAGAACTGTAAGATTCACTACGTGAACCACTGGTGTTTTGTGGAAAAGCACATGTACACTGTGTTCCAAATTATTATGCAAAAAGTGTTTAGGAGTGATAAGGGAAGAATTTGTTTGTTTGTCAGTTAAACTCATTGATGGTGATGTGTGTCAGGGCTCTTTATATCACTGTAAGCAATTGCAGACACCTGTGCTAATTAGTTTGGCAGGTGTGTCCAATGAAAGGCAAGACTACTTAAGAAGGCTCTCTCACATTATTAAGCAGCCTACATTTTCTGCCAAAATGGGAAAGAAAAAGGATGTGTCGGCTGCTGAGAAGCAACAAATTGTGGAGTGTTTAGGTCAAGGCATGACTACAATCAACATTGTGCGATGATCAGGATGAAGTGTCTTGGCAATCAAGAAGTATGTAGCTGATTCACAGTACACACGTGTGCGTGCTGATAAGGGCAAATTGAGGACTCTTTCCTACAGGCAATTACGTCAGGTTGAAAGAGCAGCGGCAAAAAAGCCTTGTCATAGCAGCAGACAAGTTTTTGAAGCTGCTTATGCCTCCAACGTCCCCCGAACAACAAGATGCAGGGTCCTTCAGAGGTTTGCAGCTGTGCATACGCCATCCTGTCGACCTCCTCTATCCACTTCACACAAGCAGAAACGGCTCCAGTGGGCCAAACATTACATGAAGACTGATTTCAAAACAGTTTTGTTCACGGATGAGTGCCGTGCAGCGCTCGATGGTCCAGATGGATGGAGTGGAGGATGGCTGGTTGATGGACACCCCACGCAAACACGGCTACAGCGCCAACAAGGAGGAGGTGGAGTAATGTTTTGGGCTGGAATCATGGGGAGAGAGATTGTCGGCCCTTTTAGGATCCTTGAAGGCGCTAAAGATGAACTCCATAATGTATGTGGATTTTCTCAAACAGCACTTCCTGCCATGGTTCAAGAAGAAGAACCGTGTATTTCACAGCAAGATCATTTTTCTGCATGATAATGCACCATCTCATGCTGCACATAAAACATCTGCATCTCTGGCTGATATGGGCATAAAATGGGACAAACTTATGGTGTGACCCCCATGCTCCCCTGACCTCTACCCCATTCAGAACCTTTGGAGCATCATTAAAAGGAGTGTCTATGATGGCGGGAGGCAGTTCATATCTAAGCAACAGCTCTGGGAGGGTATTCTGTCCTCATGCAAAACAATTGAAGCAGAAACCATCCAAAACCTGACAAATTCAATGGACGAGAGAGTTCAGAAGCTCCTTTCGAACAAGAGGTCCTATGTGAAAATGTAACATCACCTAGAATAAAGTTTTGAGTTGAAAACTGTTTGATTTCAGTTTCTAACAACCTGCTAATGCTTATAATTTCAAAAATGACCATTTTTTTGGTCTTTATTAAAATGAAAAGGTTGATCGAAAAGTTTGGGGGATCTAAGAGTGTGGCAACCCAGTAGTCATGATTACTTCGAATTCTGACAATATGAGGGTCATGCTGCAGGTAGTGCAGCAAGAAGGCACTTATGTGTCTTGCGCATCTCGGAGCCCCAAAATTATTTTCCGGGCTAGATGCAGCTAAAAATTATTTTTAATTTTAAATCTGGTGAAGCTTTAGTATAGATGGCCTAATAGGATCAGTGCTGCACACTGCTACAAAGCCCAAATTATTTTCCAGTCAAGATACAGATAAACATGATTAGTAATTTGAAAGCTTAAAACGGTTGGTAGGGTGATTTTAACCAATCATCAAGCTTTTACTCTCCCCAGGATGACACAGGGGTAGAAAAGTCATTTCGGATCCATGATTTGTTCATCTTTATGAACGTGAGTCTGTCTACATTATCAGTGGAGAGCCGCGTGCGCTTATCTGTCAGCAGACCACCAGCAGCGCTGAACACACGTTCAGACAGAACGCTGGCTGCGGGGCATGACAAGATCTCCAAGGCGTAAGTGGCTAGCTCCGGCCATTTATCCAGATTGGAAGCCCAAAAAGAGCAAGGGTCCAGTGACACAGTCGTGGCTTCAATATTTACTTGGAGATACTCCTGTACCATCGTCTCTAGGCGTTGACTATGTGTCAGACTTCTTGTCTCCTGTGGCCTTGCAAAGGATGGGCTAAAAAAGTGGTGAAATGATTCCGCAAAATTGATGTTACCAGCAGATACTGTGGTTCTGTTACGGTTTGAGTGCTGAACACTTGACGGTCCCACGGTTGGCAAGTTGGAACTGTGAGATTCACTACGTGCACCACTGGTATTTTGTGGAAAAGCACATGTAAGATTCTGCAACAGTCTCTGCTGATACTCCTGCATGCGTGCATCCCTTTCTATGGCAGGAATAATTTCTGCAAATTTACTTTTGTACCGGGGATCAAAAAGTGTGGCAACCCAGTAGTCAGGATTATTTCTAATTCTCACAATTCGAGGGTCATGTTGCAGGTAGTGCAGCAAGAAGGCACTCATGTGTGTTGCGCATCCAGGAGCACCAAGTCCCTGTTGTGTTGGTGGCAAGGTAACAATCATGCTTCCTTCCTCTGTCCTCTCCCCCCAACCTCGCACAGCAGAAATGTGATCAAGGTCTCCCTCATCTGATGAGTCTTCCATCAGTTCGTCCTCCACTTCTTCCTGGGCTCCTGCACCTTCCTCACTAGTTTGGCTGCTACCATGCGCCCTGGTAAAACCATCTCCCCCACCCTCACATGCCTGCCGCCTTGGTGCTGCCGACCGTCAGGACCTTGCAGATGTTAGCCCTTCCGCATACAACTCCTCCTCCTCTACTTCCTCCACCTCCTCTTGTGCCACCACCTGACTCCGAATTCTGTTTAACATGTGCTCCAGCATGTAAATCACCGGAATAGTCATGCTGATAATGGCATCGTCAGCACTAAACATCTTCGTCGCCATTTCAAAACTGTGCAGAAGGGTGCATAGGTCCCTGATCTGAGACCACTCCTCCAGCGTGATTTGCCCCACCTCTGAATCTCGTTGGCCCAGGCTATACGTCAGAACGTATTGCACCAGGGCTTGTCGATGCTGCCACAGTCGCTGCAACATGTGCAGAGTTGAATTCCACCGGGTAGGCACATCGCATTTTAGCCGGTGAAGTGGCAGGCCCAACGACTTCTGTAGAGATGTAAGTCGCTGAGCTGCGGGATGCGAACGGCGGAAGTGAGCACACAGCGACCGTGCCCTCTGCAGAAGGCCATCTAGTCTGGGATAGTGGGCTAAAAATTGCTGGACAACCAGGTTCAACACGTGAGCCATACAAGGCACGTGTGTGACATTGCCCCGGCGAAGGGCCGCACCCAGGTTTGCAGCATTGTCGCACACGGCCTTCCCTGGTTTCAGGTCCAGTGGAGACAACCATTCATGAAATTGGTTCTCCAGAGCTGACCACAACTCCTCAGCTGTGTGACTCACATTTCCCAGACATTTCAATGTAAAAACCGCCTGATGACGTTGAGCCCTACTGCCAGCATAGTAAGGAGGTGTGCAGGATCCCTTCTGCGCAGTTAGAAAGCTTGTGGCATGACCAGACAGGCTTTGGGTGCAGGTGGAAGACCGAGAGGAGGTTGAGGAGGCAGAAGCAGTGGAGGAACTTTGAGATAAAGAGGATTGACGCACAACTCGTGGGGACGGCAAGACTTGGACAGCAGCCCCTTGTCCTGCTGTCACCATAGTTACCCAGTGCCCAGTCAGCGACATGTAACGCCCCTGTCCATGTGACGCGCCCCCTGGGACATATTCCTTTTGAGGGGAATACCCGGCACCGGATCAGATGGGGGTTGTAGTCTCCGAGTGGCTGTGACCCGGCCCGTGCCCAGGGTGTCAAACTCAGTGTTATGTGGCAGTCCTACAGATGTTATTTAAAGTTCTTTTGTGTCGACTACGCCACCCGTTGTGTTGCGGTCACTGTGGCCGCCGCTGCAGCAGGGTCCACTGAGGCTGATGGTGTTGTGCAGCTTGATGGGATAACCCCCAACGGGAGGGGTATTGCCTCAGGGGGACAGGTGCAGAGGATGGGGGTTGTGGTGGTGCGGTGCAGACGGCAATTAATGACAGAGTCGGGTTGTGCAGTTTAGGGTATTTACTTACTGCAGATGTTGTACGGGTCACTCCAGCTCCGAGTGACCACCCGAGCCGTGCTGCGTCCACCAGGTCCTGGATCCGGCCAACCCCCAAACAAGTCCGGAGCGTGGCCCTGAGCTCTCCCTCTGTCCGTTCTTCTGCCGTCCCCACCAGTGATCCACCTAGGTCCAGCTCCCTCGGGCCTTCTGTTGGGCAACCCTTTGGCCTTAGGTTCCCTGACCCTCCATGTGGTATGCCTTCAGGGTGGATGTAGTGGGTGGCCGTGGCAGATGCTGCCCACGGCCTCCGGTCTCTGGCTAGGGATGTTTTTGCCCCCACCAGCTTGGGTTCCGGTACCCTGGTGCTGACTCCTCACCCGGTGTTCTTATTTGGGTTCTTGGGTCCCTTCTTTGTCCCCCTCTGGGTCCTTCTGCTCCACTCTCTCTCTTCAGGGCCTCTCTTTCTCCTCAGTTCTTCCTTGCAGGCTTGCTTTCTGCTCTTCCTCTCCTGCTGACTTGTTCTCTGCACTGACTGACAGGCTCCTCTGCAACTGACCCTGATCTTAGTTGGTGCCCTCCTTTTATATCCCTCTATGTGTGAGCTCAGGTGACCAGCACCCAATGAGCTCCTAACACTACCCAGACTGCTCCCCCTATCTGCCCCTACACTACATGGGATGTTCCACCCCCCTCCCACTCCAGCCAGGAACAGGCTCGGTCGTACCTGCACATTTCTAAGTGGGAGTACCGTCGGCCTGCTCCTCTGAAATGGGATGTATGTAGTGCATGCAGTCTATCTGAGCTCAGTTCCACTCTCCATCCTTACCCGGGAGTGGAATATCACACCTCTGGGTTGAGGTGCAATACTCCTGTAGCAGCCGAATCCTCAGGGTGCTACATTCCCCCCTGGTAAATCACAGCACGTCCTCGGGCTGTAAGACACAAAACACCACAAAAACATACATTTTTTTTTTTCATAATAACCATATAAAACACTATATAAATATATATATATATAACATTCTCGTCGTCTCTTTCTTTCTTCCTCCTCTGGTCACCGTGCAACTCGTGACCAGGTAAAGTGCGACAGTCTTTTGAAAAGCAGTTTCTCATAAAACCAGTAGGGGGCGCCTTAGGAAGCGCAACTATGTACAGGGGAATTTGGCCGTTCTCAGTCCCCGGCCAGGTAAGGGAAAGGGATGGCTGCTCACAGTCCTCAGCCTGGTATGGGTAGGGGACACACTGGTTAAACTGTTCATTGGTCCCAACGGGGACTAAACTTTAAAGCAGCCACGGTTACTTGGGTACCCCGACGGGTAACTATATACAGTCCTTTGTACTATTTCAGTCATAGTACCTTCTAGCCTTGAACCCGTCCGGGTCTTCTGGCTCTTCCTCCCTACACCGCAACTCCTCCTCCGTCAGGCGGTGTACGTGGAGGGCGTACGGTCCCTTGGCACACTTGTGCCGGGTGAACGTGACCTCGTCACCGACGTAGAGGTCACGGCCTTTGTGACCCTCTGGCAGGTGGGACTCGACGTCCCGTCGGGTAACAAAGACGTCACCGAGGTGGTTACGGTCCTTTATGAAGCCCCACCCATGCTGCGCGTTGAACTTTATTACCGTCCCGATGGTACGGGGACGATCCGCTGCACGGGGGTCCCTCCTGGTCCGGCTCTTTTGCTCCGCGCTGCGGGTCTGGGCCCATTGCTCTCTGACCCGCCTCTCCTCCCGCTCCTTGGCGAATTGCGCAAGCTGCTGACGACAGATCTCACTGCGCTCTTCTGCGGCCGCCCGGCTCTTTTCGGTGAACCCCATCAAATCTTCTCCCGTGGGGTCCCACGCGAATTGAGCCTCTTCAAGAGGAGGCGAGACCCGAGTCACGGGCTTTGGAGCCGGGATCAGGGGCTCACACAAGGGACCTATTTTCTTTTGTCGCTCCAGCTCCAAAAACTCTTCGGGCCAGATGAAAGGCCGCCCGTCCGGCCATGTGTGCTGGCTGAAGGGGTCCTCTCCCAGACGTGGCACCCTTGGTTTCACGGGCGCGGGCGCGGTGGTGGCGGCGCCCGGGTTGCCCAGGCCTTGCGGCCAGGCCTGGGGCACCTGGAAGGTGAAGGGCACCGTTAGCACGGCGGCGCCCTGGGCTACCTGGCCTTGCGACCAGGCCGGAGGCTCCGCGGAGGTAGATGGCGCTGTTGGTGATGCGGCGCCCGGGAACGCTAGGCCTTGCGACCAGGCCGGAGGCTCTTCCTGTTTCGTCACGCTCCGGGTCACGACGCGTGACGTCACAGGGGTCGCGGCGGCGGCTTCCGGTCGGGGCCTAGTCGGTGGCGGTGTCTTGGCGGTTTCGGGTACTGCAGGGGGACTTTCGGGCTCTGCGACGGGGAGCTGGGGCAGGTTGGCGGTTTCCCGGTATGGGGTATAGGCGTCCCCTTTACCTGCCTCCTTGCGTCCGGCTCCCTTCTCTGCGCCGTCTCCGGCCTTGGGTCCTCCCGCGCCATCCTCGGAGGTGGTCTGCTTCTTCTTCCAGGGCAGCGTGCTCTGCGGACGGATCTTCGTTTTCTGGGCCATTTCCCGGCTCCACTCCGCCAAGATCTCACGCTGCACCCGGGCCATCCTCCTTGCGAGGCCCTCCAGGGCATTTTGTGCGCACTCCCGGTCTCGGGGGAGCTGCGCCAGAACCTCCGCTAAGCCTAGCGGGGTGGTGGACTCCAGCAGGCTCCTGACCATCGGGTCGGTGCTGCGCTGCTCCTCTCCTGGCAGGCTCCTGGCCTGCGGGCCGGTGCTGCTCTGCCCTCCTTCTTCCTTTTGCAGGCTCCTGGCCATCGGGCCGGTGCTGCTCTGCTGCCGCTCCATTCCCGGGTCAACTCTTCCTCTCCTCGACTCCGGGTGCTCTCGCTCTAGACACCTTGTCTCCGGGTGCGCTCGTTCTAGACTGCTCCAAGCGACACCCATCGTTGCTCTTTTGTTTGGTCTCCTCCTACTTCGAGGGCGGTCCCGGGGCAACTTGGTGACTGTCAGCTCCAGGGGCAGTTCTTTCACGCTGACAGACACCTCTAGCATCACAGTCTCTGTTGGTGGGGGCGGTTTCCACCTTTGGCGCCATTTTCGGTCCCGGCCCACGATGGGAAGTGTCCTCCTGCCCTCCTTTAGCACGCCCATAATGGCGTCCGCTGCTCTTCCAAGGCGGGAAAAAGCTGGAATTGGCGGGAATCGCTTCCCAGTGGCGGGAAACTCGGCAGATGGCGGGAACAAGCTGGAAATGGCGGACAACCGGCGGGAAACGACTGGTGATGGAGTCCGATGGCGTGGACCCTCCGGAACCGGCAGGAGACTTCTTTTTGAGGTAACGGTGTTCTTTTCCTCAGGCACGCAGTACCCGGGTGTTGCGGGCACGTAATCCTGCCGACTACGCCAAAGTTGACGCGCCCCCTGGGACATATTCCTTTTGAGGGGAATACCCGGCACCGGATCAGATGGGGGTTGTAGTCTCCGAGTGGCTGTGACCCGGCCCGTGCCCAGGGTGTCAAACTCAGTGTTATGTGGCAGTCCTACAGATGTTATTTAAAGTTCTTTTGTGTCGACTACGCCACCCGTTGTGTTGCGGTCACTGTGGCCGCCGCTGCAGCAGGGTCCACTGAGGCTGATGGTGTTGTGCAGCTTGATGGGATAACCCCCAACGGGAGGGGTATTGCCTCAGGGGGACAGGTGCAGAGGATGGGGGTTGTGGTGGTGCGGTGCAGACGGCAATTAATGACAGAGTCGGGTTGTGCAGTTTAGGGTATTTACTTACTGCAGATGTTGTACGGGTCACTCCAGCTCCGAGTGACCACCCGAGCCGTGCTGCGTCCACCAGGTCCTGGATCCGGCCAACCCCCAAACAAGTCCGGAGCGTGGCCCTGAGCTCTCCCTCTGTCCGTTCTTCTGCCGTCCCCACCAGTGATCCACCTAGGTCCAGCTCCCTCGGGCCTTCTGTTGGGCAACCCTTTGGCCTTAGGTTCCCTGACCCTCCATGTGGTATGCCTTCAGGGTGGATGTAGTGGGTGGCCGTGGCAGATGCTGCCCACGGCCTCCGGTCTCTGGCTAGGGATGTTTTTGCCCCCACCAGCTTGGGTTCCGGTACCCTGGTGCTGACTCCTCACCCGGTGTTCTTATTTGGGTTCTTGGGTCCCTTCTTTGTCCCCCTCTGGGTCCTTCTGCTCCACTCTCTCTCTTCAGGGCCTCTCTTTCTCCTCAGTTCTTCCTTGCAGGCTTGCTTTCTGCTCTTCCTCTCCTGCTGACTTGTTCTCTGCACTGACTGACAGGCTCCTCTGCAACTGACCCTGATCTTAGTTGGTGCCCTCCTTTTATATCCCTCTATGTGTGAGCTCAGGTGACCAGCACCCAATGAGCTCCTAACACTACCCAGACTGCTCCCCCTATCTGCCCCTACACTACATGGGATGTTCCACCCCCCTCCCACTCCAGCCAGGAACAGGCTCGGTCGTACCTGCACATTTCTAAGTGGGAGTACCGTCGGCCTGCTCCTCTGAAATGGGATGTATGTAGTGCATGCAGTCTATCTGAGCTCAGTTCCACTCTCCATCCTTACCCGGGAGTGGAATATCACACCTCTGGGTTGAGGTGCAATACTCCTGTAGCAGCCGAATCCTCAGGGTGCTACACATGCCTACTCGTCCAAGTGTCTGTGGTGAAATGCACCCTGTCACACACAGAGTTTCTCAAAGAAGCGGTGATGTTGTGTGCGACATGCTGGTGGAGCGCAGGCACATCTTTCTTTGAGAAGTAGTGCCGACTGGGCATCTGGTACTGGGGCACTGCGACGGACATAAGGTCTCGAAAATCCTCTGTGTCCACCAGGCGGAAAGGCAGCATTTCTGTAGCCAAGAGCTTGCAGATGGTGAAATTCAACCTCTTAGCTTTCTCATGGCTAGGAGGAAATGGTCTTTTACTTGTCCACATCTGAGGGACCGAGGGCTGGCTATTGTGCTTAGACGGGGTTGATAAGGGTGTCCCCGGCAAACTGCCGGTCTGTGAGGAAGATGCAGGCGGACATGTTAGGTTGCCTTGATCCAAAGGAGGTGCTATCGATGTCGGACAGCGCTCAACACCAGCTGGTGTTACCACCTCCAAAGAAAATGATGACCTGCCAATCACGCTGGCTGTTGCGGGTAAAGAGGTGGCAGGTCTGCGCCCCAAAACAGGTGTGACTGCTGTCCCCCCAGTCACAGAGGATGAAGAGGCCGCGGATGCACAAGATATGGCAGACGGTGGTTGGCCCGGCCGGCTAGGCCGCATTGTAGCACACTGAGCTTCTCACTGCAACTTATGCTTCATGTCCATGTGTTCATGCATGAAGTACTCAAACTATGTATTTTTTGGCCTCTACTTAGCTTTTGCTGACAAATGTTACAGATAACACGAGTTGGGTCTTCTTTATCGATCTGAAAAAATGCCCAGGCTATGCAAGGCTTAGCACCCATGCGACCTGAAGAGCCACCACGACTTGTGGTGAGAGGCAGAGTTGTGTTTGAGGATGCAGTTGTTGACGTGCTTCCAGTACTACGTCTCTGTCCAGGAAGGCGCAACCTGACCTCGTCGTCACTAGCATCTTCCTCCACCTCCTCTGCTGACCTCATCTCTTGGCTGACTGTGGGTTGACAGTAAGTGGGATCTCCAACCTCATCATCATCACCCTGTGCGTTATCACACCCGTCGTCCTCAGAGCCAACCTGTTCCTGCCCTGACAAAAAACTAAAGTTGTCGCTCCAATCAGGTATTTGAGTCTTATCATCGTCTTCCTCATTGTCTCCACCAACAGGAGTTACAGTTTGGGAATGAGGGTCTACATTATGGTCAGAACCTTCTGCGTCTGGTCCTGGATCCGACTCATAAAGATTCTGGGCATCAGTGCAGATCATTTCCTCGTCTGGATTCACAGAAGCGCTGGAGTCGACCTCTGATTCCCAGGCTATAGTATGAGTAAACAGCTCTGCAGACTCAACCATCTGTTCTACCTCATACTCAGACGGGCAGCTGGAGATTTGGGAGCTGTGAGGAAGCAAGTGCGATTGGGGTGACACCTTTGAGGACTGGAGTATTTGTGATGTTGAAGTTGATGTGGAGGAGAGCCCACTTAAAGGAGCACTTGATATCCGTTGAAGCACCTGCTGTTTTTGTGCCTCATCTGGAATTTGTAGCGATTGGCGTGGCCGTAAGAAAGGGATCTTATCACATTGTCCGCTAAAAGAAGTAGACATTTTAGTTTGGCTGGAAGATGGTCTTTCTTCTGCAGATGTTACTGTTGCTTTAACACCTACCCCACGGACACAACCTTTTTTCCCCTTCCCAACACGCCTATTCCCCTTTCCACCAGCAGCAGGCCTTTTTCCACTCATTTTGGTGGTTAACTAATTCACAACTCTGGAGTTGTTTGCACAAAAAAACAATGGATGGGAACCGAGCAGAGCTGAGTGGCCAAACTGTGGTATTAGGCCAAAACTATTGGCTGGGTTAGATGCAGAAAAAAATTATATTCAATTTGCAACCTGATGGAGGTCAGTATAGATGGACTAGTAGAACAAGTCCCACACACAGCTAGAAGCCCAAATATTTTTTCAGAGCTAGATGCAGAAAAAAATTATATTCAATTTGCAACCTGATGGAGGTCAGTATAGATGGACTAATAGAACAAGTCCCACACACAGCTAGAAGCCCAAATATTTTTTCAGAGGTACTGTAGATGCAGATAAAAATTATTTTTAATTTGCAACCTGATGGAGGTCAGTATAGATGGACTAATAGAGAAAGTCCGACACACTGCTAGAAGGCCAAATATTTTTTCAGAGCTAGATGCAGAAAAAAATTATATTCAGTTTGCAACCTGATGGAGGTCAGTATAGATGGAATAACAGAGAAAGTCCCACACACTGCTAGAAGGCCACATATTTTTTCAGAGGTAGATGCAGAAAAAAATATATTCAGTTTGCAACCTGATGGAGGTCTGTATAGATGGATTAATAGAACAAGTCCCACACACAGCTAGAAGCCCAAATATTTTTTCAGAGGTAGATGCAGATAAAAATTATTTTTAATTTGCAACCTGATGGAGGTCAGTATAGATGGACTAATAGAGAAAGTCCCACACACTGCTAGAAGGCCAAATATTTTTTCAGAGCAAGATGCATACAAAAAATTATTTTGAATTTGCAACCTGATGGAGGTCAGTATAGGTGGACTAATAGAACAAGTCCCACACACTGCTAGAAGGCCAAATATTTTTTCAGAGCTAGATGCAGAAAAAAATTATATTCAGTTTGCAACCTGATGGAGGTCTGTATAGATGGATTAATAGAACAAGTCCCACACACAGCTAGAAGCCCAAATATTTTTTCAGAGGTAGATGCAGATAAAAATTATTTTTAATTTGCAACCTGATGGAGGTCAGTATAGATGGACTAATAGAGAAAGTCCCACACACTGCTAGAAGGCCAAATATTTTTTCAGAGCTAGATGCATACAAAAAATTATTTTAAATTTGCAACCTGATGGAGGTCAGTATAGGTGGACTAATAGAACAAGTCCCACACACTGCTAGAAGGCCAAATATTTTTTCAGAGCTAGATGCAGAAAAAAATTATATTCAGTTTGCAACCTGATGGAGGTCTGTATAGATGGATTAATAGAACAAGACCCACACACAGCTAGAAGCCCAATATTTTTTCAGAGGTAGATGCAGAAAAAAATATATTCAGTTTGCAATCTGATGGAGGTCAGTATAGATGGACTAATACAACAAGTCCCACACACAGCTAGAAGCCCAATATTTTTTCAGAGGTAGATGCAGAAAAAAATATATTCAGTTTGCAACCTGATGGAGGTCAGTATAGATGGACTAATACAACAAGTCCCACACACAGCTAGAAGCCCAATATTTTTTCAGAGGTAGATGCAGAAAAAAATATATTCAGTTTGCAACCTGATGGAGGTCAGTATAGATGGACTAATACAACAAGTCCCACACACAGCTAGAAGCCCAATATTTTTTCAGAGGTAGATGCAGAAAAAAATATATTCAGTTTGCAACCTGATGGAGGTCAGTATAGATGGACTAATACAACAAGTCCCACACACAGCTAGAAGCCCAATATTTTTTCAGAGGTAAATGCAGAAAAAAATATATTCAGTTTGCAACCTGATGGAGGTCTGTATAGATGGATTAATAGAACAAGTCCCACACACAGCTAGAAGCCCAATATTTTTTCAGAGCTAGATGCAGAAAAGAATTATATTCAATTTGCAACCTGATGGAGGTCAGTATAGATGGACTAATAGAACAAGTCCCACACACAGCTAGAAGCCCAAATATTTTTTCAGAGGTAGATGCAGAAAAAAATATATTCAGTTTGCAACCTGATGGAGGTCTGTATAGATGGATTAATAGAACAAGTCCCACACACAGCTAGAAGCCCAATATTTTTTCAGAGCTAGATGCAGAAAAAAATTATATTCAATTTGCAACCTGATGGAGGTCAGTATAGATGGACTAATAGAATGATGCTATGCTCAAAAGATTTTACTTCACTAGGTGCAGTAAAAAATTGGTATTCTATACACAGGTGGTATATCTTGCAACACAGATAGGCTACTCCACTGACTAACACACTCTGCAATAGGCCAAAAAGGATTAGCTTTGCTAGATTCAGCCAAATGCTGTGAAAAAAACTTGCACAGCACTGGCACAGACCTGCCTGGCAAAAACTGATAGGAACTGATGTAACCTAGTCCTGAAAAGGACTCCAATTACAATTAGTCTTTACTCCCACAATCTATCTATTTAAGAGCACAGACCTCCCTGATAAAAGTCGTAGGAAATGCTGTAACCTAGTCCTTAAAAGGACTGCAATCACAACTATTCCCTACTCCCAAGCTATCTGTAGATTTGTGCGAAAATTGGCTTGAAATTAACAAGGTATAGCGCACACAGCAACAGCGGTGCCGTCTAACACGCAGCTGCAGCAGTGAGAAAATGGTGGCGACGGGGAAAATGGCTTGGTCTTATAGGGCAAGGACATGTGACATACACTGCCAATGACACATGCCCTTGCTTGTGTGAAAAAAAGCACTTCGCTCCGTGTGTGCGCTGCTGATAGGCTGACAGATTGCACCTCCCCACTGCAAATGCGGGAAAGAGAAAAAAAAATGGAGATCTTCATTGTTCCTGCAGAGATCCATCCCCTGCCCCTCCCCCCACCCCGCTGTACACTCAAACTGCGTATTAACATTAATTTTCATTATTACTGAGAAAAAATCCAGTTATGATTTTGGTGCACGAACATGTATCAAACATAACCTCGAACAGCCGAATTTTTCTCAAATTGTTCGTGTTGACAGAACGGCTCGAACACCGCCCAAAACAGCTCGAATTTGAGATTGGCGAACAGTTCGAGTAGAACAACGCTCATCTCTATAGTTAACGACATCTTCCGAGATCTCCTGTATTCCTGCGTGGTGGTGTACCTGGACGATATCTTGGTGTTCTCCACGGATCTGCCCTCACACCGGAGGGATGTTCGTCAGGTTCTGCTGAGGCTCCGGAAGAATCGCCTGTATGCTAAATACAAGAAATGCCTCTTTGAGCAGACCTTCCTGCCGTTTCTGGGTTATATCATCTCCGAGACCGGACTGCGGATGGATCCAGAGACAGTGTCTGCCGTCTTAAAGTGGCCCCGACCGGAGGGGTTGAAGGCGATTCAACGGTTCCTGGGTTTCGCAAACTATTACCACCTCTTCATTCCTCATTTCTCCTCCCGGACTGCTCGCATCTCTGCGCGCACTCGTAAAGGAGCAAATCCCAGGAAATGGACTTCCGAGGAGGAGAAGACCTTCGTCTCCCTTAAACAAGCTTTCTCCTCCGCTCCTGTGCTATACCGTCTGGATTGCAACAAGCAGTTCTTCCTGGAGATTGATGCCTCCTCCTCCGGGGCCGAAGCAGTGCTCACCCAGAAATCCTCGTCCGGGCGAATGGTGACCTGCGGCTTCTTCTCCAAGCTCTTCTCCTCGTCCGAACGCAACTACTCCATAGGAGATCGAGAACTGCTGGCCATCAAATTAGCGCTGGAGGAGTGGCGCTATTTGCTTGAGGGGGCTCTGCACCTGGTGGTCATCTACACTGACCACAGTAATTGTCCACTGAGTTGTGTACCTAATCCTATCATGTGTAGTACAGTCTGCTGGGCTGTGTACGTAATCATATCATGTCATACATTCCACAAAGGCATGTACCCAGGGCCGGCGTCAGCACCCGGCGTACCCGGGCAAGTGCCGGGGCCCTGGAAAATCAGAAGGGCCCACCGCCCACTCACTGTCGGGGCCCACCGCCCACTCACTGCCAGGGCCCTGGCCGCTTCCTCGGCACCTGTTCAGTGACGCAGGCGCTCATTGATGGTGATGTGTGTCAGGGCTCTTTATATCACTGTAAACAATTGCAGACACCTGTGCTATTTAGTTTGGCAGGTGTGTCCAATGAAAGGCAAGACTACTTAAGAAGGCTCTCTCACATTATTAAGCAGCCTACATTTTCTGCCAAAATGTGAAAGAAAAAGGATGTGTCGGCTGCTGAGAAGCAACAAATTGTGGAGTGTTTAGGTCAAGGCATGACTACAATCAACATTGTGCGATGATCAGGATGAAGTGTCTTGGCAATCAAGAAGTATGTAGCTGATTCACAGTACACACGTGTGCGTGCTGATAAGGGCAAATTGAGGACTCTTTCCTACAGGCAATTACGTCAGGTTGAAAGAGCAGCGGCAAAAAAGCCTTGTCATAGCAGCAGACAAGTTTTTGAAGCTGCTTGTGCCTCCAACGTCCCCCGAACAACAAGATGCAGGGTCCTTCAGAGGTTTGCAGCTGTGCATACGCCATCCTGTCGACCTCCTCTATCCACTTCACACAAGCAGAAACGGCTCCAGTGGGCCAAACATTACATGAAGACTGATTTCAAAACAGTTTTGTTCACGGATGAGTGCCGTGCAGCGCTCGATGGTCCAGATGGATGGAGTGGAGGATGGCTGGTTGATGGACACCCCACGCAAACACGGCTACAGCGCCAACAAGGAGGAGGTGGAGTAATGTTTTGGGCTGGAATCATGGGGAGAGAGATTGTCGGCCCCTTTAGGATCCTTGAAGGCGCTAAAGATGAACTCCATAATGTATGTGGATTTTCTCAAACAGCACTTCCTGCCATGGTTCAAGAAGAAGAACCGTGTATTTCACAGCAAGATCATTTTTCTGCATGATAATGCACCATCTCATGCTGCACATAAAACATCTGCATCTCTGGCTGATATGGGCATAAAAGGGGACAAACTTATGGTGTGACCCCCATGCTCCCCTGACCTCTACCCCATTCAGAACCTTTGGAGCATCATTAAAAGGAGTGTCTATGATGGCGGGAGGCAGTTCACATCTAAGCAACAGCTCTGGGAGGGTATTCTGTCCTCATGCAAAACAATTGAAGCAGAAACCATCCAAAACCTGACAAATTCAATGGACGAGAGAGTTCAGAAGCTCCTTTCGAACAAGAGGTCCTATGTGAAAATGTAACATCACCTAGAATAAAGTTTTGAGTTGAAAACTGTTTGATTTCAGTTTCTAACAACCTGCTAATGCTTATAATTTCAAAAATGACCATTTTTTTGGTCTTTATTAAAATGAAAAGGTTGATCGAAAAGTTTGGGGGATCTAAGAGTGTGGAAACCCAGTAGTCATGATTACTTCGAATTCTGACAATATGAGGGTCATGCTGCAGGTAGTGCAGCAAGAAGGCACTTATGTGTCTTGCGCATCTTGGAGCCCCAAAATTATTTTCCGGGCTAGATGCAGCTAAAAATTATTTTTAATTTTAAATCTGGTGAAGCTTTAGTATAGATGGCCTAATAGGATCAATGCTGCACACTGCTACAAAGCCCAAATTATTTTCCAGTCAAGATACAGATAAACATGATTAGTAATTTGAAAGCTTAAAACGGTTGGTAGGGTGATTTTAACCAATCATCAAGCTTTTACTCTCCCCAGGATGACACAGGGGTAGAAAAGTCATTTCGGATCCATGATTTGTTCATCTTTATGAACGTGAGTCTGTCTACATTATCAGTGGAGAGCCGCGTGCGCTTATCTGTCAGCAGACCACCAGCAGCGCTGAACACACGTTCAGACAGAACGCTGGCTGCGGGGCATGACAAGATCTCCAAGGCGTAAGTGGCTAGCTCCGGCCATTTATCCAGATTGGAAGCCCAAAAAGAGCAAGGGTCCAGTGACACAGTCGTGGCTTCAATGTTTACTTGGAGATACTCCTGTACCATCGTCTCTAGGCGTTGACTATGTGTCAGACTTCTTGTCTCCTGTGGCCTTGCAAAGGATGGGCTAAAAAAGTGGTGAAATGATTCCGCAAAATTGATGTTACCAGCAGATACTGTGGTTCTGTTACGGTTTGAGTGCTGAACACTTGACGGTCCCACGGTTGGCAAGTTGGAACTGTGAGATTCACTACGTGCACCACTGGTATTTTGTGGAAAAGCACATGTAAGATTCTGCAACAGTCTCTGCTGATACTCCTGCATGCGTGCATCCCTTTCTATGGCAGGAATAATTTCTGCAAATTTACTTTTGTACCGGGGATCTAACAGTGTGGCAACCCATTAGTCAGGATTATTTCTAATTCTCACAATTCGAGGGTCATGTTGCAGGTAGTGCAGCAAGAAGGCACTCATGTGTGTTGCGCATCCAGGAGCACCAAGTCCCTGTTGTGTTGGTGGCAAGGTAACAATCATGCTTCCTTCCTCTGTCCTCTCCCCCCAACCTCGCACAACAGAAATGTGATCAAGGTCTCCCTCATCTGATGAGTCTTCCATCAGTTCGTCCTCCACTTCTTCCTGGGCTCCTGCACCTTCCTCACTAGTTTGGCTGCTACCATGCGCCCTGGTAAAACCATCTCCCCCACCCTCACATGCCTGCCGCCTTGGTGCTGCCGACCGTCTGGACCTTGCAGATGTTAGCCCTTCCGCATACAACTCCTCCTCTTCTACTTCCTCCACCTCCTCTTGTGCCACCACCTGACTCCGAATTCTGTTTAACATGTGCTCCAGCATGTAAATCACCGGAATAGTCATGCTGATAATGGCATCGTCAGCACTAAACATCTTCGTCGCCATTTCAAAACTGTGCAGAAGGGTGCATAGGTCCCTGATCTGAGACCACTCCTCCAGCGTGATTTGCCCCACCTCTGAATCTCGTTGGCCCAGGCTATACGTCAGAACGTATTGCACCAGGGCTTGTCGGTGCTGCCACAGTCGCTGCAACATGTGCAGAGTTGAATTCCATCGGGTAGGCACATCGCATTTTAGCCGGTGAAGTGGCAGGCCCAACGACTTCTGTAGAGATGTAAGTCGCTGAGCTGCGGGATGCGAACGGCGGAAGTGAGCACACAGCGACCGTGCCCTCTGCAGAAGGCCATCTAGTCTGGGATAGTGGGCTAAAAATTGCTGGACAACCAGGTTCAACACGTGAGCCATACAAGGCACGTGTGTGACATTGCCCCGGCGAAGGGCCGCACCCAGGTTTGCAGCATTGTCGCACACGGCCTTCCCTGGTTTCAGGTCCAGTGGAGACAACCATTCATGAAATTGGTTCTCCAGAGCTGACCACAACTCCTCAGCTGTGTGACTCACATTTCCCAGACATTTCAATGTAAAAACCGCCTGATGACGTTGAGCCCTACTGCCAGCATAGTAAGGAGGTGTGCAGGATCCCTTCTGCGCAGTTAGAAAGCTTGTGGCATGACCAGACAGGCTTTGGGTGCAGGTGGAAGACCGAGAGGAGGTTGAGGAGGCAGAAGCAGTGGAGGAACTTTGAGATAAAGAGGATTGACGCACAACTCGTGGGGACGGCAAGACTTGGACAGCAGCCCCTTGTCCTGCTGTCACCATAGTTACCCAGTGCCCAGTCAGCGACATGTAACGCCCCTGTCCATGCCTACTCGTCCAAGTGTCTGTGGTGAAATGCACCCTGTCACACACAGAGTTTCTCAAAGAAGCGGTGATGTTGTGTGCGACATGCTGGTGGAGCGCAGGCACACCTTTCTTTGAGAAGTAGTGCCGACTGGGCATCTGGTACTGGGGCACTGCGACGGACATAAGGTCTCGAAAATCCTCTGTGTCCACCAGGCGGAAAGGCAGCATTTCTGTAGCCAAGAGCTTGCAGATGGTGAAATTCAACCTCTTAGCTTTCTCATGGCTAGGAGGAAATGGTCTTTTACTTGTCCACATCTGAGGGACCGAGGGCTGGCTATTGTGCTTAGACGAGGTTGATAAGGGTCTCCCCGGCAAACTGCCGGTCTGTGAGGAAGATGCAGGCGGACATGTTAGGTTGCCTTGATCCAAAGGTGGTGCTATCGATGTCGGACAGCGCTCAACACCAGCTGGTGTTACCACCTCCAAAGAAAATGATGACCTGCCAATCACGCTGGCTGTTGCGGGTAAAGAGGTGGCAGGTCTGCGCCCCAAAACAGGTGTGACTGCTGTCCCCCCAGTCACAGAGGATGAAGAGGCCGCGGATGCACAAGATATGGCAGACGGTGGTTGGCCCGGCCGGCTAGGCCGCATTGTAGCACACTGAGCTTCCCCCTGCAACTTATGCTTCATGTCCATGTGCCGGTTCATGCATGAAGTACTCAAACTATGTATTTTTTGGCCTCTACTTAGCTTTTGCTGACAAATGTTACAGATAACACAAGTTGGGTCATCTTTATCGATCTGAAAAAATGCCCAGGCTATGCAAGGCTTAGCACCCATGCGACCTGAAGAGCCACCACGACTTGTGGTGAGAGGCAGAGTTGTGTTTGAGGATGCAGTTGTTGACGTGCTTCCAGTACTACGTCTCTGTCCAGGAAGGCGCAACCTGACCTCGTCGTCACTAGCATCTTCCTCCACCTCCTCTGCTGACCTCATCTCTTGGCTGACTGTGGGTTGACAGTAAGTGGGATCTCCAACCTCATCATCATCACCCTGTGCGTTATCACACCCGTCGTCCTCAGAGCCAACCTGTTCCTGCCCTGACAAAAAACTAAAGTTGTCGCTCCAATCAGGTATTTGAGTCTTATCATCGTCTTCCTCATTGTCTCCACCAACAGGAGTTACAGTTTGGGAATGAGGGTCTACATTATGGTCAGAACCTTCTGCGTCTGGTCCTGGATCCGACTCATAAAGATTCTGGGCATCAGTGCAGATCATTTCCTCGTCTGGATTCACAGAAGCGCTGGAGTCGACCTCTGATTCCCAGGCTATAGTATGAGTAAACAGCTCTGCAGACTCAACCATCTGTTCTACCTCATACTCAGACGGGCAGCTGGAGATTTGGGAGCTGTGAGGAAGCAAGTGCGATTGGGGTGACACCTTTGAGGACTGGAGTATTTGTGATGTTGAAGTTGATGTGGAGGAGAGCCCACTTAAAGGAGCACTTGATATCCGTTGAAGCACCTGCTGTTTTTGTGCCTCATCTGGAATTTGTAGCGATTGGCGTGGCCGTAAGAAAGGGATCTTATCACATTGTCCGCTAAAAGAAGTAGACATTTTAGTTTGGCTGGAAGATGGTCTTTCTTCTGCAGATGTTACTGTTGCTTTAACACCTACCCCACGGACACAACCTTTTTTCCCCTTCCCAACACGCCTATTCCCCTTTCCACCAGCAGCAGGCCTTTTTCCACTCATTTTGGTGGTTAACTAATTCACAACTCTGGAGTTGTTTGCACAAAAAAACAATGGATGGGAACCGAGCAGAGCTGAGTGGCCAAACTGTGGTATTAGGCCAAAACTATTGGCTGGGTTAGATGCAGAAAAAAATTATATTCAATTTGCAACCTGATGGAGGTCAGTATAGATGGACTAGTAGAACAAGTCCCACACACAGCTAGAAGCCCAAATATTTTTTCAGAGCTAGATGCAGAAAAAAATTATATTCAATTTGCAACCTGATGGAGGTCAGTATAGATGGACTAATAGAACAAGTCCCACACACAGCTAGAAGCCCAAATATTTTTTCAGAGGTACTGTAGATGCAGATAAAAATTATTTTTAATTTGCAACCTGATGGAGGTCAGTATAGATGGACTAATAGAGAAAGTCCGACACACTGCTAGAAGGCCAAATATTTTTTCAGAGCTAGATGCAGAAAAAAATTATATTCAGTTTGCAACCTGATGGAGGTCAGTATAGATGGACTAACAGAGAAAGTCCCACACACTGCTAGAAGGCCACATATTTTTTCAGAGGTAGATGCAGAAAAAAATATATTCAGTTTGCAACCTGATGGAGGTCTGTATAGATGGATTAATAGAACAAGTCCCACACACAGCTAGAAGTCCAAATATTTTTTCAGAGGTAGATGCAGATAAAAATTATTTTTAATTTGCAACCTGATGGAGGTCAGTATAGATGGACTAATAGAGAAAGTCCCACACACTGCTAGAAGGCCAAATATTTTTTCAGAGCAAGATGCATACAAAAAATTATTTTGAATTTGCAACCTGATGGAGGTCAGTATAGGTGGAATAATAGAACAAGTCCCACACACTGCTAGAAGGCCAAATATTTTTTCAGAGCTAGATGCAGAAAAAAATTATATTCAGTTTGCAACCTGATGGAGGTCTGTATAGATGGATTAATAGAACAAGTCCCACACACAGCTAGAAGCCCAAATATTTTTTCAGAGGTAGATGCAGATAAAAATTATTTTTAATTTGCAACCTGATGGAGGTCAGTATAGATGGACTAATAGAGAAAGTCCCACACACTGCTAGAAGGCCAAATATTTTTTCAGAGCTTGATGCATACAAAAAATTATTTTAAATTTGCAACCTGATGGAGGTCAGTATAGGTGGACTAATAGAACAAGTCCCACACACTGCTAGAAGGCCAAATATTTTTTCAGAGCTAGATGCAGAAAAAAATTATATTCAGTTTGCAACCTGATGGAGGTCTGTATAGATGGATTAATAGAACAAGACCCACACACAGCTAGAAGCCCAATATTTTTTCAGAGGTAGATGCAGAAAAAAATATATTCAGTTTGCAACCTGATGGAGGTCAGTATAGATGGACTAATACAACAAGTCCCACACACAGCTAGAAGCCCAATATTTTTTCAGAGGTAGATGCAGAAAAAAATATATTCAGTTTGCAACCTGATGGAGGTCAGTATAGATGGACTAATACAACAAGTCCCACACACAGCTAGAAGCCCAATATTTTTTCAGAGGTAGATGCAGAAAAAAATATATTCAGTTTGCAATCTGATGGAGGTCAGTATAGATGGACTAATACAACAAGTCCCACACACAGCTAGAAGCCCAATATTTTTTCAGAGGTAGATGCAGAAAAAAATATATTCAGTTTGCAACCTGATGGAGGTCAGTATAGATGGACTAATACAACAAGTCCCACACACAGCTAGAAGCCCAATATTTTTTCAGAGGTAGATGCAGAAAAAAATATATTCAGTTTGCAACCTGATGGAGGTCAGTATAGATGGACTAATACAACAAGTCCCACACACAGCTAGAAGCCCAATATTTTTTCAGAGGTAGATGCAGAAAAAAATATATTCAGTTTGCAACCTGATGGAGGTCAGTATAGATGGACTAATACAACAAGTCCCACACACAGCTAGAAGCCCGATATTTTTTCAGAGGTAAATGCAGAAAAAAATATATTCAGTTTGCAACCTGATGGAGGTCTGTATAGATGGATTAATAGAACAAGTCCCACACACAGCTAGAAGCCCAATATTTTTTCAGAGCTAGATGCAGAAAAAAATTATATTCAATTTGCAACCTGATGGAGGTCAGTATAGATGGACTAATAGAACAAGTCCCACACACAGCTAGAAGCCCAAATATTTTTTCAGAGGTAGATGCAGAAAAAAATATATTCAGTTTGCAACCTGATGGAGGTCTGTATAGATGGATTAATAGAACAAGTCCCACACACAGCTAGAAGCCCAATATTTTTTCAGAGCTAGATGCAGAAAAAAATTATATTCAATTTGCAACCTGATGGAGGTCAGTATAGATGGACTAATAGAATGATGCTATGCTCAAAAGATTTTACTTCACTAGGTGCAGTAAAAAAATTGGTATTCTATACACAGGTGGTATATCTTGCAACACAGATAGGCTACTCCACTGACTAACACACTCTGCAATAGGCCAAAAAGGATTAGCTTTGCTAGATTCAGCCAAATGCTGTGAAAAAAACTTGCACAGCACTGGCACAGACCTGCCTGGCAAAAACTGATAGGAACTGATGTAACTTAGTCCTGAAAAGGACTCCAATTACAATTAGTCTTTACTCCCACAATCTATCTATTTAAGAGCACAGACCTCCCTGATAAAAGTCGTAGGAAATGCTGTAACCTAGTCCTTAAAAGGACTGCAATCACAACTATTCCCTACTCCCAAGCTATCTGTAGATTTGTGCGAAAATTGGCTTGAAATTAACAAGGTATAGCGCACACAGCAACAGCGGTGCCGTCTAACACGCACCTGCAGCAGTGAGAAAATGGTGGCGACGGGGAAAATGGCTTGGTCTTATAGGGCAAGGACATGTGACATACACTGCCAATGACACATGCCCTTGCTTGTGTGAAAAAAAGCACTTCGCTCAGTGTGTGCGCTGCTGATAGGCTGAAAGATTGCACCTCCCCACTGCAAATGCGGGAAAGAGAAAAAAAATGGAGATCTTCATTGTTCCTGCAGAGATCCATCCCCTGCCCCTCCCCCCACCCCGCTGTACACTCAAACTGCGTATTAACATTAATTTTCATTATTACTGAGAAAAAATCCAGTTATGATTTTGGTGCACGAACAGTTATCAAACATAACCTCGAACAGCCGAATTTTTCTCAAATTGTTCGTGTTCGCCGAACGGCTCGAACACCGCCCAAAACAGCTCGAATTTGAGATTGGCGAACAGTTCGAGTAGAACAACGCTCATCTCTATAGTTAACGACATCTTCCGAGATCTCCTGTATTCCTGCGTGGTGGTGTACCTGGACGATATCTTGGTGTTCTCCACGGATCTGCCCTCACACCGGAGGGATGTTCGTCAGGTTCTGCTGAGGCTCCGGAAGAATCGCCTGTATGCTAAATACAAGAAATGCCTCTTTGAGCAGACCTTCCTGCCGTTTCTGGGTTATATCATCTCCGAGACCGGACTGCGGATGGATCCAGAGACAGTGTCTGCCGTCTTAAAGTGGCCCCGACCGGAGGGGTTGAAGGCGATTCAACGGTTCCTGGGTTTCGCAAACTATTACCACCTCTTCATTCCTCATTTCTCCTCCCGGACTGCTCGCATCTCTGCGCGCACTCGTAAAGGAGCAAATCCCAGGAAATGGACTTCCGAGGAGGAGAAGACCTTCGTCTCCCTTAAACAAGCTTTCTCCTCCGCTCCTGTGCTATACCGTCTGGATTGCAACAAGCAGTTCTTCCTGGAGATTGATGCCTCCTCCTCCGGGGCCGAAGCAGTGCTCACCCAGAAATCCTCGTCCGGGCGAATGGTGACCTGCGGCTTCTTCTCCAAGCTCTTCTCCTCGTCCGAACGCAACTACTCCATAGGAGATCGAGAACTGCTGGCCATCAAATTAGCGCTGGAGGAGTGGCGCTATTTGCTTGAGGGGGCTCTGCACCTGGTGGTCATCTACACTGACCACAGTAATTGTCCACTGAGTTGTGTACCTAATCCTATCATGTGTAGTACAGTCTGCTGGGCTGTGTACGTAATCATATCATGTCATACATTCCACAAAGGCATGTACCCAGGGCCGGCGTCAGCACCCGGCGTACCCGGGCAAGTGCCGGGGCCCTGGAAAATCAGAAGGGCCCACCGCCCACTCACTGTCGGGGCCCACCGCCCACTCACTGCCAGGGCCCTGGCCGCTTCCTCGGCACCTGTTCAGTGACGCAGGCGCTGCTTGATTGCCGGCACTCCCCCAGTCCCAGACATGGCCGCGTGGTGTGCGGCTGTGTATGCTAGTAATGACACGGAAGGGTCGACGGCACTGCACCTTCAATTGTGCTTGTGTGTAGTTCCTGTCATTATTAGCAGACACTGCCGCACAGCGCGCGGCCATGTCTGGGGGAGTGCCGGCAATCAAGCACCGTCGGAGGTCCTGCACAGATGGGGGGGAGCGGCCCGGACCCGACCGCAAGTGGGCCCCTCTGATTGTCCAGGGCCATGATGTCTGTGACACGCCGGGGGCCCTGCACTGCCCCATACCTGAGGATCTGCTGGACAGGACACTGGACCGGGGACAGGTGAGTGAAGCTTCCCCAATCCCCATATTAAAAATATTTGTAATGGGTCTGTGTGAGTGCATGTATGTGAATGTCAGTGTGTATAACGGTGTATATATATTTGTCTGTTTTATATATGTTTTTAAGAATTTGTGTAAAAATGTGTGTATGTCTGTATGTGTACATATCTGTGTACCGTGTGTGCGTGCGTGTGTCTGCGTACCGTGTGTGCGTGCATATGTCTGCGTACCGTGTGTGCGTGCATATGTCTCCATACCGTGTCTGCGTGCATATGTCTCTGTACCGTGTGTGCGTGCATATGTCTGCGTACCGTGTGTGCGTGCATATGTCTGTGTACCGTGTGTGTGCGTGCATATGTCTGTGTACCGTGTGTGTGCGTGCATATGTCTGCGTACCGTGTGTGTGCGTGCATATGTCTGCGTACTGTGTGTGCGTGCATATGTCTGCGTACCGTGTGTGTGCGTGCATATGTCTGCGTACTGTGTGTGCGTGCATATGTCTGCGTACCGTGTGTGTGCGTGCATATGTCTGCGTACCGTGTGTGTGCGCGCATATGTCTGCGTACCGTGTGTGTGCGTGCATATGTCTCCGTACCGTGTGTGCGTGCATATGTCTGCGTACCGTGTGTGCGTGCATATGTCTCCGTACTGTGTGTGCGTGCATATGTCTGCGTACCGTGTGTGCGTGCATATGTCTGCGTACCGTGTGTGCGTGCATGTCTGCGTACGTGTGTGCGTGCATATGTCTCCGTACCGTGTGTGCGTGCATATGTCTGCGTACCGTGTGTGCGTGCATAGGTCTGTGTACCGTGTGTGCGTGCATATGTCTGCATACCGTGTGTGCGTGCATATGTCTGCGTACCGTGTGTGTGCGTGCATATGTCTGCGTACCGTGTGTGCGTGCATAGGTCTGTGTACCGTGTGTGCGTGCATATGTCTGCATACCGTGTGTGCGTGCATATGTCTGCGTACCGTGTGTGTGCGTGCATATGTCTGCGTACTGTGTGTGCGTGCATATGTCTGCGTACCGTGTGTGTGCGCGCATATGTCTGCGTACCGTGTGTGTGCGCATGTCTGCATATGTGAAGGATGAGGTGGCAGGCTGGGCCCTGTGTACTATATATATATTTCTCCCCCATATCTCTGCATCATGAATCGTGTATGTGTTAAAAGGGCCCACTGAGACTCTTTCGCCCGGGGCCCAGAAAAACCTGGAGCCGGCCCTGCATATACCTAATGTTATGTGTGATAAAGTTCATGTATCTAATCCTATCTTGTGAGATGCAGTCTGCAGAGCCATGTATCTAATCGTATCATCTGTGATATAACATTGTGGTCAAAAACTAAAGGACTCTGGACTGTGATCCTAAACTTCATCCTCCTTTATCCTTTTGCAAACACTCAGAAGGAAGGGGGGGGTGTCAGACACATGGAGCAGATCCCCCATATTTACTGCAGTCATAATGCCAGTTAACACTACATTAGTTTTTTTTGGCAAATATCAGCAACTCTATCCCTACTACTTAATGGTTGGGAATATCAGAACTTTATTTTAGTTATTTTATACTATTAAAACACAAATTAAATATTAAAAAAAAAAAGTAAAAAAAACTTTAATACTTTACATTTTTCCGTGCATTGCATTGTAAAATCTGTCTGCAGTCCCAGCTCTTGAAAGCTGGTACCTGCATGCAAACCTTCATGTGACATAACAATACCACACTGGCCAGGACCTACCTGCTGTGCCATCATGGATGTGACGCTAAAACATAGGGCCACATTTTTATGTTGGTTGTTGAAACATTTCTTCACTATGCGAAGCTGCATGTAGCCACCAATGGGTAAGTGTAGCATTATACTATGGCCATTTAAACCCCCTTCCCCGTGTAATGCATGTGCCAGCTCGGGTAACGTGGTTCTTTTGCTCAGACACAAAGGGGGTCCCTATTCTGCTAGCTATTGCAATTAATTCAGCTTATATAGTGACATTACGTATCTGGGGTACATTACAGTAAGTTATCCATGCCCCACTATTTAACAAAGTGCCAGAGCGGGCAAGATGTCACCACATTTTTTGCACAAATACACCCTGCTTCAAATTTATTTTTAATTTTTGGCACCAGAGAAACGGCATTGAAGGAACGATGAATTGCCCCCATAATTTTCTAGATGTTGGCATTAAAAGATAAAGCATTCATTACTATAGCTGCATATCAATTCCTTCAAATAGCACATGAGGAAGACGACTTGCAATAGCACGTACAAAACTCCGTCTGCGGGTAAACCGTTCCCATACTGGCACTAGCTGGGAAAAAGAGAATAGAATTTTTCTTTTTAAAGGGCAAAAACAAACAATATTGAGATCATCAGTAGTCACTAAGATCAGAAATACAACCATGGCGGCTGACAATTATCAGTGCAGGGATTGTCCTATAAAAGGAAATTTCACGCCTATACAGTGGTGGCCAAAAGTATTGGCACCCCTGCAATTCTGTCAGATAATACTCAGTTTCTTCCTGAAAATGATTGCAATCACAAATTCTTTGGTATTATTCTCTTCATTTAATTTGTCTTCAATGAAAAAACACAAAAAGAATTGTCCTAAAACCAAATTGGATATAATTCCACACCAAATCTAAAAAAGGGGGTGGACAAAAGTATTGGCACTGTTTGAAAAATCATGTGATGCTTCTCTAATTCGTGTAATTAACAGCACCTGTAACTTACCTGTGGCACCTAACAGGTGTTGGCAATAACTAAATCACACTTGCAGCCAGTTAACATGGATTAAAGTTGACTCAACCTCTGTCCTGTGTCCTTGTGTGTACCACATAGAGCATGGAGAAAAGAAAGAAGACCAAAGAACTGTCTGAGGACTTGAGAAACCAAATTGTGAGGAAGCATGAGCAATCTCAAGGCTACAAGTCCATCTCCAAAGACCTGAATGTTCCTGTGTCTTCCGTGCGCAGTGTCATCAAGAAGTTTAAAGCCCATGGCACTGTGGCTAACCTCCCTAGGTGTGGACGGAATAGAAAGATTGACGAGAGATTTCAACGCAAGATTGTGCGGATGGTGGATAAAGAACCTCGACTAACATCCAAACAAGTTCAAGCTGCCCTGCAGTCTGAGGGTACAACAGTGTCAACCCGTACTATCCGTCGGCGTCTGAATGAAAACGGACTGTACTCAGGAAGACCCCACTTCTTAACCCGAGACATAAAAAGCCAGGCTGGAGTTTGCCAAAACTTACCTGAGAAAGCCTAAAACGTTTTGGAAGAATGTTTTCTGGTCAGATGAGACAAAATTAGAGGTTTTTGGGAAAAAGCATCAACATAGAGTGTACAGGGAAAAAAAAGAGACATTCAAAGAAAAGAACACGTTCCCTACAGTCAAACATGGCGGAGGTTCCCTGATGTTTTGGGTTGCTTTGCTGCCTCTGGCACTGGACTGCTTGACCGTCTGCATGGCATTATTAAGTCTGAAGACTACCAACAAATTTTGCAGCATAATGTAGGGCCCAGTGTGAGAAAGCTGGGTCTCCCTCGGAGGTCATGGGTCTTCCAGCAGGACAATGACCCAAAACACACTTCCAAAAGCACTATAAAATGGTTTGAGGGAAAGCATTGGAGACTTCTAAGGTGGCCAGCAATGAGTCCAGACCTGAATCCCATAGAACACCTGTCTAGAGATCTCAAAATGGCAGTTTGGAGAAGGCACCCTTCAAATATCAGGGACCTGGAGCAGTTTGCCAAAGAAGAATGGTCTACAATTCCAGCAGAGCATTGTAAGAAACTCATTGATGGTTACCGGAAGCGGCAGTTATTTTGGCTAAAGGTTGTGCAACCAAGTATTAGGCTGAGGGTGCCAATACTTTTGTCTGGCCCATTTTTGGAGTTTTGCGTGAAATGATCAATGATTTCATTTTTGCTTCATTCTCTTTTGTGTTTTTTCCTTGCAAGCAAATTAAATGAAGATAATAATACCAAAGAATTTGTGATTGCAATCATTTCAGGAAGAAACTGAGTATTATCTGACAGAATTGCACTGGTGCCAATACTTTTGGCCACCACTGTACAAGAATTCCCACTCCAGAAATTGTAGTTGTTTTTTTTTTATTATTTCACCCTTTTTTTAGTTATCAGTAATGTGCATCTTAAATACTTATTGATTGCTGTCTTCTGCCGTTTCCAGCGCTGATCCAGTTCTCCCCTGTATCATGTGACTACAGTTCTCCCTTACTGGCTCACACCGCAGACCTTTAGTTCCTTTCTTAATGTAAGTCTATGAGAGCTTCACGCCGAACCTCAAACTTATATTGAGAAAGTGAGAGACAAAGAAACGCTGTGGTGATCCGGCTAGTGATATCTCCGTTCACATGAGACAGGAGAGTATCTGAGCGGTGCTGGAAACGGTAGAAGATGACAACCGGTAGGTAAATTAATGCGCACACTTTACTTATAACTAACAAGGGTGAAATATATGAAAAATAGAAAGCTGGAAATTAACTTTAAGAATGTCTGATTATTGGGGACCTACTGATCTTCAGAACAGGGGTCCAGTGACCCCTTCTCCTTCCATGGTGAGGAGGTTGAATAGAGTGGTGACTATGGAGATATTGCCCTGTACTCAGTCTCAAACACTGAAGGAAGTGGCTCTAATATGCTGGACAGTCTGAATGCATATGCCATCACTCATTAGTCCCTGTCTGAATGAGGCTCACAATCCAATTTCCCTGTCTCATACACACACTAGGGTGAATTCCATAGGATGACACTGTATCAGAATGGTTGTGGAGTGTGGGAGAAGAGCAGAGGAAGCTACAGACAGTCAGATATTTCCTGGGCAGCAGAGGACAATCAGGTGAACATCACACAAGTCACCAGCGCAGAGTCCTTCTTACGGATTGGCTCTTCACTTCGGCACATACAGGGTGCTTCCTGTCGCCTATAACATCTATATGCCAGAAAAGCCACATGGTTGGGGGTTGTCTTCATGAGACCCTCGCCACCCCATGATGTACACTTAGTGATGGCTGACAGGCCTTTACCTAAGTTTAGTTATACACTTCCTAGAAAGCAAGCAGCAGCACGGGTCTATGCGTGTCTCTAGTTCTTTCTCAGATCTTCCCTTTCCATAGACTTTAAAAGACAGCTGTAATCAGATCCCTCAGTGAGCTATCAGTCTGTCTTGTTTTCACTGAGACAGATTTAAAGGGTTTATCCAGGACTAAATTATTTTGTTGCTATCAGCAGGTAGTTGCTAACTATCTGCTTGTTGTATCCGGCGCCGGCTCAAAGCAGTCACCGACCGCTCCTGTCGGCGATTCAGCTGCTCCAGGTCAACACAGCACCTCTTTTTCCGGGCTGCTATGTTGACTGTTGACGTCATGCTGATTGACAGCTGGATTCCCGCAGTTAGGCAGTGAGGAGCCGGCTGTCAGCACAGTGTCAGTAGTCAACAGAGCAGAGCGGAAGAGAATCAGCTGCCGCAGAATTGGTCTGTGACCCCTTAGTAACTACCTGCCTGCTTGCTGTAAAAAAAAATAATATAGTCCTGGATAATGCCTTTAACAGTATGATAACTTTAGGAGGAAGGGGGAGGAGATGAAGTGGCTCATAAGTGGAGAAAGAAGCACTTTTCTCTCAAATACATTACAAAGTTTCTTACACAGCTTATTGCCAGGGCAGTGGACCTGGTAAAGGGTTTTTGCTGTATTTTACATACAGTACAGACCAAAAGTGTGGACACACCTTCTCATTAAAATATTTTTCTGTATTTTCTTGACTATGAAAATTGTACATTCACACTGAAGGCATCAAAACTATGAATTAACACAAGTGGAATTATATACTTAACAAAAAAGTGTGAAACAACAGAAAATATCTTATATTCTAGTTTCTTCAAAGTAGCCACCTTTTTCCTTTGATGATTGCTTTGCACATGTGGCGCCCCTGAGGGTTTGGTCGCCACAGAGGTGCTGCATCTCACCCAGAGGTGTGGTGTCTCACTCTCAGGTAAGGAAGGAGTACAGTTCGGGACCCTAACACCTGCATCCAACACTACACTACTCCAGTACAGAGGGCAGGGCGAGATTGCTCCTAAGGGAGAGTGACTCGCCCCCTGGGCCGTGGGGCACTCGGATCCGGGCAACAGGGGAACGATGGGGGTAGTAGTGGCTACCCGGTTCCGTGGCTCAGGGTGGTCAGGCCAGTGATAGTCTGCTATGCACTATCGATAATGTCCGACTACGCCACCCGTGGATTGCCGTTATTAGGAACCGCCGCTGCATGCAGACCGCTGGGGCTGATGAGGTGTGCAGCTGGGGTAGTGTGACTCCCCACGGGAAGAGTGCTTCCCCAGGGCAGTATAATGGATGGTGGGAGTGATGGTGGTGAGAGTCCCAGTACTGGTAGTGCTGGAGGCGCGAAGGAGCACACAGACAACAGGTTGCAGTCCAGGGTCTTTATTAGAACAGGTAAACTGACCCATAAACAGTCCCGGCTAGGAGGGGACCTGGATGTCTGAGAGCAATTGGGAAATTGGCCCTGGTCAGGGTGAGGGTGTAGGCCTACCGTGCTTTCTGCGCTCCTTCTGGCTATCTCCTCCTTATAGGGTAACAGCCCACGTTTCCGAGCTTTCCGTGTATTCTCGCCTGTATGGCCTGCGACGTGGGTTCCTTTCTGCTCCCGGCCTGGTACGGCTTTTCTGGTCCCTTCTGTTGTGGCAGGGCCTTCAGGCTTCTTAGGCCAAGGAACATACAGTCCCCTGCGGACTGGTTATCTGCTGGAGAATGTGGAATCCTCACAGCCTCAGACACCAAAGTCTGGTAAATTGAGTTCTTTATCTGCCAAGACAGGCTCACTTCGCCTCTTGTCTCTGGCTTGTGGCTCTCCTACCGCCACACTTCCTCTTAGGGTGCAATACAACTGTCCCTCTCTGCTCTGGGACGCTTCACCGTCCTGAGACAGGTCGTCCAGTTCTCCCTAACCCTGCCCCCAGTTCCAGCTTTTATAGGGGCAGCCGGCTCCCCCTACTGGCCTGAGACAGGAGGTATTGCATGCTAATGTTCCCCTGACTAGAGAACCTCCCCCTTGCTCTCAGACACAGCTTTATTAGATTTTGTGGCATCCAGGCCAGGGTGACACATTCCCCCCTAGTAAAATTTAGTACTCCGGGACTAAACAATAAACAAAGATAATATACATGACTATAAAACATTAATAGACAAACGACGCACAGATTGAGTTCTTAAGGTCACAGTGTGGTCTGTGACCGGGTGTCCATATCACCAGCACAACGGGGAGCCTTAACCAGGTGGGGGGGTCTGTCCTACCCCAAATCCTTTACAGTCTTAGTTCATTCCTGAGTTAGGCTCCGAACGCAGTCCATACATGGTCCCGGTTATAAAAAAGTCCATAACCTTTGAGTCCGTACGGTAACTGCAAGAAACTGAAATACACTATTAACAATCATGCAGGTAACTTGGCAAACATTTCAACATTTGGCAACAAGGTTATTTACAGTTTTCTCCAGCGAGCGGGTATCTGCCCCTTTGTGCTCCTGGTTGACCTCCTTAACCCACTGTCTGGTGGTGGACTGACCTGACTTTCCCCACTAGCGTTAGGGGTACAGCTACCAGCTGGGTGTACAGGTAGGGCAGGCAGCTGTCTGCGGGTCCTTTGGCTTACCGCAGGCATGGCAGGCTCAATGTCAGCAGAGGGTGGTTGACTCTCCTGGGCTGCTAGTACAGGCTCTTCTGCCTCTGGAACCGCTTGCTCCTCTTCACCTTCCGGCTCTGGTGTTGGTTGTTGCTGTGCCGGTTGCAGGAAATGCAGGACGGGTACCACTATGGCATCATTTATGCGAGCCCAGGACTGAGGGAACTCTCCGAGAACGGTGCTGATCATTTCTTCCTTGTCCTCTGCGGGTTCAAGGTCACTCTGATCCTCTTCTGCACTACGGAGTTGCTCGGGGCATCTTTTGAGGTGGTCTCTGGAGACGGTGCTAGTGGTTTCACCTCCGTCCTTGGTGATCACGCACACCTTCGGATTGTCGTGATCAGACTGCAGTACGGTGTAGGGTTCCCTTTCCCACTGGTCGTCCAACTTATGTAGCCTTCTCTTCCGCTTCAGGACCTGCTCAACAGGTTCTAGGGGACCAGCAGGGGCGTGTTGGTTGAAGAGTCTTTCTTGCCGTTCTCTCACCTGGGCCAGGCTCCTCTCCACACTCTCCTGTACCTTCTTGTACTGCAGTTGCCTTTCCGTATCCCAGTCCGCATCCGGGGAGGTGTCCTCAGGCGTCAGGACTCCCATCTCCAGGTCTACGGGCAGCTTACCTGGTCTGGCTCGCATCAGGTAAGCCGGGGTACAGTTGGTAGCATTCACCGGGATATGATTGTATAAGTCTATCAGGTCCGGCAGTTTTTCTGGCCACAGGCTGCGTTCCTCCAGGGGCAACGTCTTCAGGAGATCAATGACTATATTGTTCATTTTCTCACACATCCCGTTCTTTTGTGGGTGGTAAGGCGTTGTACGAATCTTCTTACAGCCATAGAGGTTGCAGAACTCCTGGAAGATTTCAGCTTCGAACGCTGGACCCTGGTCTGTCAGGACCTGTTCCGGATACCCGTGTGGACGGCAGAAGTATTGGTGGAAGGCTCTGGCCGCCATTTGGGCTGTCAAGTCTTTCACCGGGACTACCACTAGAAAACGGGTATAGTGGTCCACGATTGTCAGGGCATAGATGTATCCTGACCGGCTTGGAGCCAATTTGACGTGGTCCAGAGCTACCAGCTCAAGAGGCTGCGTGGTGATGATGGGCCTCAAGGGTGTCTTCTGGCTGGCACGGTCCTTCCTCCTTAGGTGACAAGGGCCACAGTCTCTGCACCACTTCTCTACAGCCCCTCTCATGCCGACCCAAAAGAACCATCCTCTTAGCAGGAACTCCAGTTTCTTCCAACCGAAGTGCCCCGCTCTGTCATGGTAAGCCCCCAGGACCATAGCTGCAACCCGCCTTGGGACCACGACTTGCCAGGTCAGCTAGTGCGTCCGGTGGTTGACAATCCTTCTGCACAGCTTGCCTTCATAGAGGAACAGCTTGCTCTTCTCTTTCCATAGCTGCTTGGCTTCCTCTGGAGCATCCGGATCTATGCGGGCATCTTCCTGGGTCAGCAGATCTTTCACCAGGCGGATGGCAGGGTCACTATCTTGGGTCTCGGCCCAGATGTGGTGAGGTAGAGGATTGATCATCACGGTTGTTAGATCCTCCTCCTTCACGCGGTGGGAGTATTGAGCGGCTCCATACCGGTGAAACGCGGGGAGTTCTACCTCCTCCAGCTCTTCTGGGTCTTCGTCACCTTCAGGTAAGTGAGGCATTCTCGATAGGGCATCAGCGTTGGCATTGGTTTTGCCTGCCCGATACTTGATCACGAAGTCGTAATTGGAGAGACGGGCCATCCACCGCTGTTCTAGGGCACCCAGTCTTGCATTGTCCAGGTGTGTTAACGGGTTGTTGTCCGTGTACACGGTGAACTTTGCAGAGGCCAGGTAATGCTTGAAGCGTTCCGTCACGGCTCACACCACCGCCAAGAATTCTAGCTTGAAGGAGCTGTAATTCTCCGGGTTCCTCTCGGTGGGCCTCAGCTTCCGGCTGGCGTACGCGATCACCCTTTCTCTGCCCTGTTGGTTTTGGGACACTACGGCTCCCAGTCCCACATTACTGGCGTCTGTGTGGAGAAAGAAAGGCTGGCCATAATCAGGGTAAGCCGGGATCTCATCCCCTGTGAGGGCAATCTTTAGCTGGCGGAAGGACTCCTCTTCCGGTTTATCCCACTTGAAGGGTGGCTTTTGACTTCTGGACTTAGACTGTCCAATCAGGAGGTCCTGCATAGGAGCTGCCATCTTAGTGAACCCGGGGATGAACCTTCGGTAGTAGCCTACCAACCCGAGAAACTGTCTCACCTCTTTGATATTCGAGGGGCTTGGCCAGCTCTTGATTGCCGTGACCTTGTCAGGGTCGGGGGCTACTCCTTCCGCACTTACCACGTGCGCTAGGTACTGGACCTTCGGTTTCAACAGGTGACACTTCGATGGTTTCACCTTCAGGCCATAGCCTGCCAGGGCTTCGAACACCTCGGCCAGGTGCTTTAGATGGCCCTCGTAGGTCTTCGAATAGACGATCACGTCGTCCAGGTAAAGGAGGACCGTCTCGAAGTTTCGGTGCCCTAGACAGCATTCCATCAGCCGCTGGAAGGTCCCTGGTGCGTTGCAGAGCCCGAAAGGCATACAGTTGAATTCGCTCAGTCCCATCAGGGTGGTGAAGGCGGTCTTCTCCTTGTCAGCCTCTGCCACAGGAACCTGCCAGTACCCGCTAGTAAGGTCCAAAGTAGAAAAGAAGTTAGCTGATTTTAGTGCGGCTAAAGACTCCTCTATTCTAGGCAGCGGGTATGTGTCTTTATGGGTGATACGGTTGATTTGTCTATAGTCTACGCACATTCTCATGGTGCCGTCTTTCTTTTTCACCAGAACCAAGGGGGCTGCCCAGGGGCTACAGCTATCTCTAATGACCCCAGTTTCTTTCATTTCTCTTAGCATACCCTTGGCATTCTGATAATGTGCAGAGGGTACAGGCCTGTGTCTCTCTTTTATTGGTGGGTGGCTCCCTGTGGGGATGTGGTGTTCTATCCCTTTTACTCTGCCGAAATCTAGCAGGTGCTTACTAAAGACTCTCTCGTACTCCTGTATCACCCGGTAGACTCCTTGTTTTTGGTGCAGGGGAGTGGAGTCAGCACCCACATGGAGTTTCTGGCACCAGTCCTCCTTTTGTTTCTGGGAGCCATTACCCTCCGCCTGTGGAGATGGAGGCAAGGGTTCCACGGCCCTGATAGCTTTGTGTTCGACAACAAACAGTTTGGCGAGTGTAGCGTACCTGGGTAAGTGTACTTCCCTCTCCCCAATGTTGAGGATGCGGATGGGCACCCTCCCATGATGGACATCAACCACCCCCCGGGCTGTCAAAATGGTGGGCCTGCTGTCCGAGTACACGGGTTCTACCATGGCTTGGTAGTCTCTACCTTTCAACCCGATTGCAGTCCGACACCAGATCATCATTTCACTTTTGGGAGGCATGGAAATGGGGAATGGGTCACTCATTCTTACGCTACCGATCTCACCACCAGATAGTTCTACCTGCTGCCGTCTCATCAGGGCTTTTAACTCCTTGTTGAGGACTCTCTGTTGGCTGGAACTAGCATTCACCGCCACCTGTTGTAGAATTACAATTACCTCTGAAAGACAATTTTCAATCACGTTAGTACCCACAGTTATTTTAGGGTGACTTTCACGACGGTCAATGTCCACAATAATCACTCCCTGTGCTGGTAGTTCAACTTTACCAATTTTAATGGTCATCTCCTTGAACCCCATCTGCGGCACAGGTAAGCCATTACTGGCGATGATGCTCAAGTTACTGTCTGGATACCGTGTGATATCAGCATCAGTCCAATACTGCTTAAAAAGTACATAAGGGATAGTGGTTACTTGCGACCCAGTATCCAGCAAGGCGCTCATAGGGATACCGTCCAGCACCACGGGTAAAACCGGGCGCCCCCCAAAGTACTTATCACGCCAATTATAAGGGCCTGGTGATCTTATGCCTGGGGGTCGGCCCTCTGCCCCAGGTTGGACTCGTTTAAATTACAGTACCTGGAAATGTGTCCGGGCTGGTTGCATCGACGGCAAATGGGCTGTCCATCCTCCGCGTAGCGGTCTGTGGGCCTCCCTCGGAACGACGGGATCCTCCTCTGTCGACACCACGGGACATCCTCCGGACTTGAAACCAACTCAATGGGTCTTGACGGGTCCAATTGTAATGCCTGGACGGTCCTGGTCAATGCAGCAACGCTCCTGGTCAGCTCCTGGACTTGGTGGTGTAGATCCTTCGACGGGGCTTGGCTCAGGGCCTGTGCTTCAGCCCCCACGGAGTCCACAGAGGACGGCGCCGCCTCCTGGTGGTAGGTGAGAGCAGGGCGCCGGGGGTTTATAGCGCCACTGGTTGCAGGTTCACGGAGCACCCTTATGGCCCTGTCCTTAAATTGGGCAAAGGTCAGATCAGGGTTCTGAAAGAACATGAGGCGCAGTTGGGCCCTGTGGGCGCTAGACAGCAGACCTTCTATGAATTGTTCTGTTAGTAGCTTATCCGTTTCCTGCACACTGCCAGGGTCAGTTTGTTGGATAGCCCTCAAGGCTTCCTGCAGATTTAGGGCATAGTCTCTGATGCTGTCCTGTGCCCGCTGCTTACATCCATAGAACCTCATTTTAATTTCAGCAGAGGTACGTGTGTCAAAGGTACCCCGCAGCCGGGCCAGAATACCCTTCACGGTCCTTTTCTCCTCAGTGGGTCATGATTTTACCTCCCTTTGGGCTGCGCCAGTTAACTGCCCTGTTAGTATGCTGACCTTCTGTTCCTCTGTCAGGGGGTAAACTTGGAACAAACTGTACAGCCTTTCCTTAAAGTCAGTTAGGGCATGGGGCTCCCCTGAATACTTAGGCAGCCAGGCCGCTCCAGGAATGTAGGGCAGGGAAAATGGCATCACCGCTGCTGCAGCTGCGCTGGTGGTAGTGGGCGCCTCCGTGTCCGACATCTTCCTCCCCCCTAGTCAAGCGTGGCCTACCTTCCGACGATCCTCTTCTGTAGGCCGCGGCTCCGCTGGTGCTGCTCCGGACGAGGACTTTGCGTCGCGTCCTGGTGACGTCAGCGTCGCTCTCTCTCCCTTCCAGGACCTTGCGCAGCGTCGGTGCGTGGGGCGGAGCTTCGGGTCTCGTGCGGTTTGGACGTCCACGCCCCTCTTCTTCCCGCGCGGCGTCCTGAAGATGGCGTCCGATGGCGGGAAAACGGCTGAAGATGGCGGGAACCGATGGAAGATGCCGGGAGACGGTGTGGAAAAGGCGGGAAACGGTTCCGGATGGCGGGAAACTTCACTCAGGTAAGTGCAAAGTCTTTTCTAGGCACGCAATACCCGTTTGTGGTGGGTTGGTTGCAATCCTGCCGACTACGCCAAAGCTGACTCGCCCCCTGGGCCGTGGGGCACTCGGTTCCGGACAACAGGGGAACGATGGGGGTAGTAGTGTCTACCCGGTTCCGTGGCTCAGGGTGGTCAGGCCAGTGATAGTCTGCTATGCACTATTGATAATGTCCGACTACGCCACCCGTGGATTGCCGTTATTAGGAACCGCCGCTGCATGCAGACCGCTGGGGCTGATGAGGTGTGCAGCTGGGGTAGTGTGACTCCCCACGGGAAGAGTGCGGCCCCAGGCAGTATAATGGATGGTGGGAGTGATGGTGGTGAGAGTCCCAGTACCGGTAGTGCTGGAGGCGCGAAGGAGCACACAGACAACAGGTTGCAGTCCAGGGTCTTTACTAGAACAGGTAAACTGACCCATAAACAGTCCCGGCTAGGAGGGGACCTGGATGTCTGAGAGCAATTGGGAAATTGGCCCTGGTCAGGGTGAGGGTGTAGGCCTACCGTGCTTTCTGTGCTCCTTCTGGCTATCTCCTCCTTATAGGGTAACAGCCCACGTTTCCGAGCTTTCCGTGTATTCTCGCCTGTATGGCCTGCGACGTGGGTTCCTTTCTGCTCCCGGCCTGGTACGGCTTTTCTGGTCCCTTCTGTTGTGGCAGGGCATTCAGGCTTCTTAGGCCAAGGAACCTACAGTCCCCTGCGGACTGGTTATCTGCTGGAGAATGTGGAATCCTCACAGCCTCAGACACCAAAGTCTGGTAAATTGAGTTCTTTATCTACCAAGACAGGCTCACTTCGCCTCTTGTCTCTGGCTTGTGGCTCTCCTACCGCCACACTTCCTCTTAGGGTGCAATACAACTGTCCCTCTCTGCTCTGGGACGCTTCTCAGTCCTGAGACAGGTCGTCCAGTTCTCCCTAACCCTGCCCCCAGTTCCAGCTTTTATAGGGGCAGCCGGCTCCCCCTACTGGCCTGAGACAGGAGGTATTGCATGCTAATGTTCCCCTGACTAGAGAACCTCCCCCTTGCTCTAAAGACACAGCTTTATTAGATTTTGTGGCATCCAGGCCAGGGTGACACAAGAGCACAGTCCCTGGTTCCTGGCTGGAGTGGGGGGGGACCACAGTAAGGGGGAACCATGTAGTGGGTGTGGGTGGAGGAAGCAGTTCAGGGGAGCACTGGAGAGATGATATAAGAACAGGAGCCATCTTGTGAAGCGAGGTTCAGTCAGAGGAGGAGAAGTGGAAGGAGCAGAGGCTCTGTAGGAGCTCTGCTCAGAAGGAGGGCCTGGTGAGAGGCCCAGGACTGAAAGGAAAGGAGAGGAGAGAGGAGCAGGAGAGAGGCTCCAGGAATAAGGAAAAGACCCCAGGGGTACGGCAGTGCTGGAGACCACCCGTACGCCCGAATCTATCAGGCGGTGGAGGGGTCAGGCCGTACAAAGGGAACCGATCCCTCAACTAGCGGAGGACTCTATGCCTAACTAGAACCCGGAGGCTACAGTATTTTATGTCCTGTAGCCACAAGTCCATACCAGTCTCACCGAGAAGGTAGCCATATATGGAGAGGCTACCTCCGGGTGTGGCCGACAGCAAGCAGCCATGGGACCGCCCCAGAAAGGGGAGAGGAGAGAAGAAAACTGGGAGACAGGGTGTGGTCTTGACCAGTCTAGACAGACCGCACCTGGCAGGCAACATGAAGGGAAGTGCACCAGGAGTCCCTGCCAGCGGCCTGCTATGACCTGAGGCACCCCTCACCCTGGAGGAGGTAGTTTCCAAGCTGTCCCGGGAGGATTCGGAGTTCCTCTATGCCGGGATGGAGGACCTGACCGGGAGAATGGAGAGGGCCCAGCAAGATGCCATCGCCAGCTGGAAAAAGGAGATAGTAGAGAGGATGGCGAACCGGCAGCAGCCAGCGCTGCAAAGCACAGGCAGCGCCCCAGCCTTGGCGGATCCGCACCAGCACCAGGAGGCAGAGTGCAGCGCAAGAGCGGCCGCGGGAGCAGGTAAGAGGAGCCTCCCTGTCCCGGGTGCTAGAGGCGCTGACCTGCTCCTGGCCCTCTGGTGGAACCGTCGACCCCGGGCGCTACTGACGCAGACCCGCTCCTGACACCCCAGCAAGGCCCTCCGCCCCCGGGCGCGGAACACGCGGACCCGTTCCGGGCCCTCCTTCCAGGTCATCGGTCCCCGGGCGCGCACGCCCTAGACGTCCTCTGGGGCTCGGAACCGTCACCTCCGGGCACCAGCAACACCGGCCCGCTCCTGGGTCCCTTACGGGAACCGCTTACCCCGACACCCGAGTGGGTGTACGGACGCCGACCCTGGGATTGGACCGCAGAGGTGGAAGACCAGCGGCTCCCACTATTACCAGCTCCCCCACCCCCCGCCGTCTCCCAAAGTGAGGAGGATCAATTTGAGTGGGATAACCCTGGGGTAGACCTCATGGGGTTTCCCCGAGAAACAAAAGCAGAGGCTGCCCGCAGAAGAGAGGACTGCAAGAGGGAAGTGGAGCAGCTCGAGAAGGAGTGCCACATCCGGCGGGTGCGTTAGGAAAGACTGTAGGCCCGGAACATGGAGGAGAAGGCCAGGGCCCGCAAGGACAGGAAGTCAGCATAAGGTCCCCGTGCCGAAGGGACCGTAGTGAAGTTCAACCAGCATGGAGGATGGGGTTTCATCTGGGATCCACAGGCCGAGACGGACCTTTTCGTGAATCAGAGGGACGTGGAGTCCCACCTTAAAGAAGGACATCCGGATCGGAACTTGTACCCGGATGATTACGTCACCTACACCAGGCATAGATGTGAGAGGAACTGGTATGCCCTGAATGTCTACAGGGTGGGGAAAGTGAGCAGTTCCTCATCCTACAGTGCTGATGACCTGGCTGGGCCAGCCTATAGTGGACAAGAGCTTCCCAGGAGGGAGCACCACTACTGAGCACAGTAGCTGGAACTTGAACACTATATAGTTACCCGTAGGGGTATGGCAGAGACACTGCAAGTTTGAGATGTGAGTGTGTTTATCCAGTTACCTGGAAAAGGTACAAAAACTGTCAGGTTATGGACGGTGAATAACCGAAGAACTTTCCAGTGTAAATAGTTGCACTTATTAAAGTGCCCCCTATTGGTTTTATGTAAAAAGACCATTGAACAAAAACCCGTTTGGCGTGGCCGAAGACGTGGTCCAACATCTGGATCATCTATGCCCTGCAGCCACGCCCAGGGCCTACGTTGAGGGTTTTCGGGCGGGTCCCTCATGTTCACTGAATAGCACCTTACTAAAGAAAATGGACACCCGGTTACAGATCGTGCTGTAACTTGTTGAAGAATGTTATTAAAAGTGTTTTATAATATTTTGACAACCAGTAACGTTCAAGAAATGTGCCTCCCATAAAGGGAAGAAATGTTATATTCATAATCTTCTATGTGACTGTGACTCGCCCCCAGGGCCGTGGGGTGCTCGGCAGCCGGGCCTTATGGCTGCTCTTGGGGGATATCACGGTGGCTGGCCCGATCCGTGGCCCAGGGCGGTCACTCAAAAGGGGGATATTTATAGGGGATATGTCGTGCCGCCACCTGTGGTGTCTGGTGAGGATCACCAGCGCTGCGACAGTCCTCTGAGGCAGGTGTTAGGGCAGCTTGAGATGGAACGGCTCCCCACAGGTGGAGCAGGCCTCAGGGCAGTGTAGAATAAATGCAGGTGCGCTGGGCGTTGTAGTGCAGGGAGGGAAATGGCGCTGGTGAAAGGAAGGGACGGAGGCAATTCGGTGCAGTCATCCAAGATTTACTCACAGTTCTTAGACAGTCCACAGGTGCACTGTACTGGTGCAAGCCTCCTGCGTCGCTCTGCGTTCACCGGGCAGGGGTTCAGTCCTTCCTCAGGCAGCTTGGGTGTACCTGGCAGAACCCCACTTTCTTATGTACCTTTCTAGACCGACTTCGCGCTGGGTCTTTCTCCCTCCTGCCATGCGCTTGCCACTGTGAATCCTGTTCGGGTGCTGCGAGGTCCCCCCTGTCCGTCGGAGTTGCACAGACCTGCTTGACCTTACTTTGGATTGAAGTGAGGGTTTGGCTTGTGGCTATAGAAGCCAGAAGCCTCCGGTTTTTCCAGCCGAGGCTTGAAGCTGCACGACTGGGCCAGGGGCCAGTCCCCTTCTTGCGGCCTAGATCCTCCTGACGCTTGGCAGGTTCGGGGTGTACGGGTGCCGCCTGCATTCGCCGTACCCCCTAGGATCCCTTCTATAGAACGGAGCTTACTCCCTGCTCCCCTCCTGGGCCTCAGTCCTAGGCCCTTTGTGGTGGAGCAGAGCTCCTAAAGAGACTCTGCTCCCGGACTGTTCCTACTCAACCACACACTGTTCTTCAACTCCCCAATGCTAAAATGTCTACCTTTTATATATCTACTGTATAAGTGCTCCCATGAGCTACCTCCTCCACCCACACCCACTACTGGTTCGCCCTAACTTTGGGTTCCCCCCACCCCAGCCAGGGTCAGGGCTCAGGAGAAAACTACATTGCGTCTTGCCCCTCCTGCTGGCCTGGGGTAGTGTAGTGTTGGATGTAGGTGTTGGGGTTCCGTGCAATACTCCCTCCTTACCTGATAGAAAGGGAGACACCACACCTCTGGGTGAGGTGCAGTACCTCTGTGGCGACCGAACCCTCAGGGGCGCCACAAATGCATTCCAAAATTTTGCATGTCTTTAAAAATACCCTGTTTTTTACTCTGTTCCAGCCCGCGGACGTGCTGTGTTTTACCAGGGGGGTATGTGGCGCCCCTGAGGGTTTCTGTCGCCACAGAGGTGCTGCATCTCACCCAGAGGTGTGGTGTCTCACTCTCAGGTAAGGAAGGAGTACGGCTCGGGACCCTAACACCTGCATCCAACATTACACTACTCCAGTACAGAGGGCAGGGCGAGATTGCTCCTACTGGAGAGCACAGTCCCTGGTCCCAGGCTGGAGTGGGGGGGGGACCACAGTAAGGGGGAACCATGTAGTGGGTGTGGGTGGAGGAAGCAGTTCAGGGGAGCACTGGAGAGATGATATAAGAACAGGAGCCATCTTGTGAAGTGAGGTTCAGTCAGAGGAGGAGAAGTTGAAGGAGCAGAGGCTCTGTAGGAGCTCTGCTCAGGAGCAGGGCCTGGTGAGAGGCCCAGGACTGAAAGGAAAGGAGAGAGGAGCAGGAGAAAGGCTCCAGGAATAAGGAAAGGACGCCAGGGGTACGGGCAGTGCTGGAGGCCACCCGTACACCCGAATCTATCAGGCGGTGGAGGGGTCAGGCCGTACAAAGGGAACCGATCCCTCAACTAGCAGAGGACTCTATGCCTAACTAGAAACTGGAGGCTACAGTATTTTATGTCCTGTAGCCACAAGTCCACACCAGTCTCACCGAGAAGGTAGCCATATAGGACCCAGGGAATGGAACAGATGTCACCCGCCAAGGCCCGCTGGTTCCGGATTGGGGGCACTAGGTGTGAGGTGCAGGGAGAAGGCCAGAGAGAGAGAGAACACACAGAAGGGGGTCCTGTTAAGTACTCTGAAGTTACCTGGGGGTGGTCTGAACCCCTCCCTGAGTAAGCGCAGCACGTCGAGGGAAGTTACACTGGTACCTGTAACCTGAACTGCAACAACCGAGAGTAAAGACCCTGAGGACTGCACTACACTGCCTCTGTGTTTATTACTGCACCATCAACCCCTGCACTACAACGCCCAGCATCACCTACAACAACATCTACACTGCCCTGGAGCTAAGCTCTACCTGTGGAGAGCCACACCATCCCTGCTTCAGTAACATCAGCTCTAGAGGACCTGCTGCGCAGCGGTGGCTCCCTTTAGCCGCGTACCACAGGTGGCGTCACAAACTTTATAGAGTCGCTATAAATCCCCTATCAATAACCCCTTTTATTGACCGCCCCGGGTCACGGACCGGGTCACCGCCACTGTGACATCCCCCAGCATCTACCGGCCTGGCACTGGGTGCCCCACGGCCCAGGGAGCGCGTCACACACTCTTGGCATTCTCTTGATGAGCTTCAAGAGGTAGTCACCAGAAATGATTTTCACTTCACAGGTGTGCCCTGTCAGGTTTAATAACTGGGATTTCTTGCCTTATAAATGGGTTGGGACCATCAGTTGTGTTGTGCAGAAGTCTGGTGGATACACAGCTGATAGTCCTACTGAATAGACTGTTAGATGCTTTTTTCTTGCCATAATACAAATTCTAAGTAAAGAAAAACCAGTGGCCATCATTAGTTTAAGAAATGAAGGTCAGTCAGTCTGAAAAATTGGGAAAACATTGAAAGTGTCCCCAAGTGCAGTTGCAAAAACTATCAAGCGCTACAAAGAAACTGGCTCACACGATGACCGCCCCAGGAAAGGAAGACCAAGAGTCACCTCTGCTTCTGAGGATAAGTTTATCCGAGTCACCAGCCTCAGAAATCGCAGGTTAACAGCAGCTCAGATTAGAGACCAGGTCAATGCCACACATAGTTCTAGCAGCAAACACATCTCTTCAACAACTGTTAAGAGTAGACTTTGTGCATCAGGCCTTCATCGAAATATAGCTGCTAGGAAACCACTGCTAAGGACAGGCAACAAGCAGAAGAGACTTGTTTGGGCTAAAGAACACAAGCAATGGACATTAGACCAGTGGAAATCTGTGCTTTGGTCTGATGAGTCCAAATTTGAGATCTTTGGTACCAACCACTGTGTCTTTGTGCGACGCAGAAAAGGTGAATGGTTGTACTCTACATGCCTGGTTCCCACCGTGAAGCATGGAGGATGAGGTGTGATGGTGTGGGGATGTTTTGCTTTTGACACTGTTGGGAATTTATTCAAAATTGAAGGCATACTGAACCAGCATGGCTACCACAGCATCTTGCAGCGGCATGCTATTCAATCCGGTTTGCGTTTAGTTCGACCATCATTTATTTTTCAACAGGACAATGACCCCAAACACACCTCCAGGCTGTGTAAGGGCTATTTGACCAAGAGGGAGAGTGATGGGGTGCTACGCCAGATGACCTGGCCTCCACAGTCACCAGACCTGAACCCAATCGAGATGGTTTGGGGTGAGCTGGACCGCAGAATGAAGGCAAAAGGGCTAACAAGTGCTAAGCATCTCTGGGAACTCTTTCAAGATTGTTGGAAGATCATTTCCGGTGACTACCTCTTGAAGCTCATCAAGAGAATGCCAAGAGTGTACAAAGCAGTCATCAAAGCAAAAGATGGCTACTTTGAAGAACCTAGAATATAAGACATATTTTCAGTTGTTTCACACTTTTTTGTTAAGTATATAATTCCACATGTGTTAATTCATAGTTTTGATGCCTTCAGTGTAAATGTACAATTTTCATAGTCAAGAAAATACAGAAAAATCTTTAAATGAGAAGGTGTGTCCAAACTTTTGGTCTGTACTGTATGTCCTGAGTATACTCAGCTATGAATCCCCCATGCCCCTCTGTCCTGCTGGAGAGGTCACTTCTCCTTTTCTGCCATTGGTGCGTGGTCGCTACGGGTAGCGATATGAAGGAACATGGGGGTGTCAGTGAGCAATCACTGGTACCATATATAAAGTACAACATAAGGCTGGAGCCCCTATACATGTGCGCCAGTCCCAGGCCCGATCACCACTCACCTGCTCAGTGGGCACTCCCAGGTATTCCGACAGCTGGTGGATCAGCTCCAGCTGCAGAGGTGATGGCGGACACAGGATTCCTTCCTCCTGGAAAACAACAATGAAAGCTCACTGACCTGGCTGCAGCAATCTATGCCTGCTGGTGCTCTCTGGTATCAGTCACTTTACGTTCAAGCTATTGTTCTCTGTGATCAGCCTCTTTAGGCCGGAAACAGGCCCCGGTATGTACGGAGCACAGGACGTCACTCACCGTGTCCGCCCGGGGGTAGTGTCAGCTCTTGGTGTCTCCGCGCAGCTCCGGGACAGGACGAGGAGAACGGACGAGACTCATTCAAACCCAGCGCTGTGAGATTACGTCCAGCTGTGTGAAGACCTGTGACAGATTCCAGAGCCAATCAGCTGCAGGTGTCGCTGTGGGTGGGGTTAGGTAACGGTCGCCGTGTGCTTGAGGCTGGAGAGGTTGTTGTGTGACCCCGGTGTACGTGCTGCGTCCAGGAGAGCTGAGTGGCCGGTGAGGTGTAAGTGGCCGTGTATACATGGGGGGTGGCCGGGTGCTGGAGGGCTCACCGCCGCGTTCTCTACAAGCTCCAGCCTCTGGCTCCATGGAAGTGTTCCTGCGTCACAGGGCCAGCATATTTTGCATCCTGTGTGCTCCTATGATGGCTCCTGACTGTGGAGCCGGACTCTGCAGCCTTTCTCACCTGTGACGGAAAAAGGGCAAAACTTTAATTTCTACACCAGCCAAAAGTCTACCACCTGGCCCCTCATGTATGTCTCCCATAGTCATGTGACGCGGGTAGTGGGTCAGCGCTGTGCACATACATATAAAAGTCAGAGCGCTGCGCCAGTCACAGCGCTGTGCCAGTCAGAGCGCTGCGTCAATCAGAGCGCTGCGCCAGTCACAGCGATGCGTCAGTCAGAGCGCTGCGTCAATCAGAGCGCTGCGTCAGTCAGAGCGCTGCATCAGTCACGGGGCTGCGTCAGTCAGAGCGCTGCGCCAGTCAGAGCGCTGCGTCGGTCAGGGGGATGCGTCAGTCAGAGCGCTGCGCCAGTCAGAGCGCTGTGTCAGTCAGGGGGCTGCGTCAGTCAGAGCGCTGCGTCAGTCAGAGTGCTGCGTCAGTCACAGCGATACGTGAGTCAGAGCGTTGCCCCAGTCAGAGCACTGCGTCAGTCAGAGCGCTGCACCAGTCAGAGCGCTGCGTCAGTCAGAGCGCTGCGTCATTCAGAGCGCTGCATCAGTCTGAGCGCTGCGTCAGTCAGAGCGCTGCATTAGTCAGAGCGCTGCATCAGTCGGGGGCTGTGTCAGTCAGAGCACTGTGTCAGTCAGGGGGCTGCGTCAGTCAGAGTGCTGCATCAGTCAGGGGGCTGCGCCAGTCAGAGCGCTGTGTCAGTCAGAGTGCTGCGTCAGTCAGGGGGCTGTGTCAGTCACAGCGATACGTCAGTCAGAGCGTTGCCCCAGTCAGAGCACTGCGTCAGTCAGAGCGCTGCGCCAGTCAGAGCGCTGCGTCAGTCAGAGCGCTGCATCAGTCAGAGCGCTGCGTCAGTCAGAGCGCTGCATCAGTCAGGGGGCTGTGTCAGTCAGGGGGCTGCGTCAGTCAGGGGGCTGCGTCAGTCACAGCGATGCGTCAGTCAGAGCGCTACATCAGTCAGAGCGCTGCATCAGTCAGAGCGCTGCATCAGTCAGGGGGCTGTGTCAGTCAGGGGGCTGCGTCAGTCAGGGGGCTGCGTCAGTCAGAGCGCTGTGTAAGTCAGAGCGCTGCATCAGTCAGGGGGCTGCGTCAGTCACAGCGATGTGTCAGTCAGAGCGCTGCATCAGTCAGAGCGCTGCATCAGTCAGAGCGCTGCATCAGTCAAGGGGCTGTGTCAGTCAGGGGGCTGCGTCAGTCAGGGGGCTGCGTCAGTCAGAGCGCTGCATCAGTCAGAGCACTGCATCAGTCAGGGGGCTGTGTCAGTCAGGGGGCTGCATCAGTCAGGGGGCTGTGTCAGTCAGGGGGCTGCATCAGTCAGGGGGCTGCGTCAGTCACAGCGATGCGTCAGTCAGAGCGCTGCATCAGTCAGAGCGCTGCATCAGTCAGGGGGCTGTGTCAGTCAGGGGGCTGTGTCAGTCAGGGGGCTGCGTCAGTCAGGGGGCTGCGTCAGTCAGAGCGCTGTGTAAGTCAGAGCGCTGCATCAGTCAGGGGGCTGCGTCAGTCACAGCGATGTGTCAGTCAGAGCGCTGCATCAGTCAGAGCGCTGCATCAGTCAGAGCGCTGCATCAGTCAGAGCGCTGCATCAGTCAGGGGGCTGTGTCAGTCAGGGGGCTGCGTCAGTCAGGTGGCTGCGTCAGTCAGAGCGCTGCATCAGTCAGAGCGCTGCATCAGTCAGGGGGCTGTGTCAGTCAGGGGGCTGCGTCAGTCAGAGCGCTGTGTAAGTCAGAGCGCTGCATCAGTTAGGGGGCTGTGTCAGTCAGAGCGCTGCGTCAGTCAGAGATTTAACCTGGGGCAGATGTGGACATTACAGGAGACTTGCAAAATACACACACACACACACACACAGCCCCTCTGCAAAATATATACACACACACTGCTCCTGTGTAAAATACATACACACACAGGGCCGGCTCCAGATTTTTGAGTCTCAGTGGGCCCCTTTAATATATACAATGATTCATGATGCACAATGATTCATGATGTGTGTGTGTACACTACCGTTCAAAAGTTTGCGGTCACCCAGACAATTTTGTGTTTTCCATGAAAAATCATACTTTTATTTATCAAATGAATTGCCAAATGAATAGAAAATATAGTCCAGACATTGACAAGGTTAGAAATAATGATTTTTATTTGAAAGAATAATTTTCTCCTTCAAACTTTGCTTTTGTCAAAGAATGCTCCCTTTTGCCGCAATTACAGCATTGCAGACCTTTGGCATTCTAGCTGTTAATTTGCTGAGGTAATCTTGAGAAATTTCACCTCATGCTTCCTGAAGCCCCTCCCACAAGTTGGATTGGCTTGATGGGCACTTTTTGCGTACCATACGGTCAAGCTGCTCCCACAACAGCTAAATGGGTTTGAGATCTGGTGACTGCGCTGGCCACTCCATTACAGATAGAATACCAGCTGCCTGCTTCTTCCCTAAATAGTTCATGCATAATTTGCAGGTGTGCTTTGGGTCATTGTCCTGTTGTAGGATGAAATTGGCTCCAATCAAGCGCTGTCCACAGGGTATGGCATGGCGTTGCAAAATGGAGTGATAACCTTCCTTACTCAAAATCCCATTTACCTTGTCCAAATCTCCCACTTTACCAGCACCAAAGCAACTCCAGACCATCATGCTTGACAGATGGCGTCAGGCACTCTTCCAGCATCTTTTCAGTTGTTCTGCATCTCACAAATGTTGTTCTGTGTGATCCAAACACCTCAAACTTTGATTCGTCTGTCCATAAAACTTTTTTACAATCTTCTGTCCAATGTCTGTGTTCTTTTGCCCATATTAATCTTTTCCTTTTATTAGCCAGTCTCAAATATGGATTTTTCTTTGCCACTTTGCCCTGAAGGCCAGCATCCCGGAGTCTCCTCTTCGCTGTAGACGTTGACACTGGCGTTTTGCGTGTACTATTTAATGAAGCTGCCATTTGAGGAGCTTTGAGGCGTCAATTTCTCAAACTAGAGACTCTAATGTACTTGTCTTGTTGCTCAGTTGTGCAGCGGGGCCTCCCACTTCTCTTTTTACTCTGGTTAGAGCCTGTTTTTTCTCTCCTCTGAAGGGAGTAGTACACACCATTGTAGGAAATCTTCAGTTTCTTGGCAATTTCTCACATGGAATAGCCTTCATTTCTAAGAACAAGAATAGACTGTCGAGTTTCACATGAAAGTTCTCTTTTTCTGGCCATTTTGAGAGTTTCATAGAACAAACAAATGTAATGCTCCAGATTCTCAACTAGCTCAATGGAAGGTCAACTTTATAGCTTCTCAAATCAGCCAAACCATTTTCAGCTGGGCTAACATACTTGTGCAAGGGTTTTCTAGGGTTTTCTAAACATCCATTAGCCTTCTTACACAGTTAGCAAACACAATGTACCATTAAAACACTGGAGTGGTGGTTGTTAGAAATGGGCCTCTATTCACCTATGTAGATATTGCAATAAAAACAAGACTTTTGCAGCTAGAATAGTCATTTACCACATTAACAATGTAAAATAGCACAATTCATGGAAAAAGTAGTATGTACACCACAATTCTAATGTATATTTTAAATCACCATTACATATAATGTTATACTCAATACTACCATATTATGGACTATATAGGCTCCATCGTCAAATAGACATAGAGAGCACAGGGAAAAAAGACAAAGTTATAACAAATTTATTACAGATAATCAATTAGGCACACAACAGGGGTAAGTGCAGATAATATGTGAAGCTAAAAAATGACCCTCCCCACATAGCGACCCCCAAAATAGATCCTACATTACACATAATAAAATCATTGATTTTAAATATATATAGAAACAGAGGAACCATCACCATGGAGTAATAACAGCAGATAGCATCTCCATATACAGTACAGACCAAAAGTTTGGACACACCTTCTCATTTAAAGATTTTTCTGTATTTTCATGACTATGAAAATTGTACATTCACACTGAAGGCATCAAAACTATGAGTTAACACATGTGGAATTATATACTTAACAAAAAAGTGTGAAACAACTGAAAATATGTCTTATATTCTAGGTTCTTCAAAGCAGCCACCTTTTGCTTTGATGACTGCTTTGCACACTCTTGGCATTCTCTTGATGAGCTTCAAGAGGTAGTCACCGGAAATGGTTTTCACTTCACAGGCGTGCCCTGTCAGGTTTAATAAGTGGGATTTCTTGCCTTATAAATGGGGTTGGGACCATCAGTTGTGTTGTGCAGAAGTTAGGTGGATACACAGCTGATAGTCCTAGTGAATAGACTGTCAGAATTTGTATTATGGCAAGAAAAAAGCAGCTAAGTAAAGAAAAACAAGTGGCCATCATTACTTTAAGAAATGAAGGTCAGTCAGCGTGAAAAATTGGGCAAACTTTGAAAGTGTCCCCAAGTGCAGTTGCAAAAACCATCAAGCGCTACAAAGAAACTGGCTCACATGAGGATCGCCCCAGGAAAGGAAGACCAAGAGTCACCTAAAATATATAATAAATTGGGTACAGTAGTTCAATGTAGTTTGTGGGGAATATTTTTCATAAGAATTTGGGAAAGTTATGAAATGTCCTATAAATGTCTGTCCTATTCCTGATCAAAAGGTCTAGACTTTTAGCTGAGATGAATCTGTGCTACAGTAAATTTATCACTTAAACATGAGCCATGTATAAGGGAGTGAGTCGGAGTCGTGGAGTTGGAGGTTTGGCTTACCGACTCCACAGCCCTGTGCATGATTGCTGCAAAGTATGTTTTCCTCTTGACCCTCCCTTGTTTCCGAGAAAATATAATTTTAAATGACGTCCAGGAACCATAAGGAGAGAGATGTGATTAGTCTGATGTGATAAGGGACTCCCTCAGTCATCTGGAGTGGGGCGGAAAGAAGCCAGCTGAGTACATCATCAAATTAGCTGGGTCTCTCCCAATAGTCTCCGCCTGGTTTTTCAAACCTACCTGTCTGCAATCGCACAGACAGGCTCTGATTCATCCTGCCCGTGGTTCGAGCAACATGAATCGAATGACAGGCCCCCTTTACTATTGAAAAGCCTGCTCAGGATTCATTTGTGGTAACAAAGAATTGGCCATTCATTAGTTACATAAAATAGAACATAATTGGGGGAACACTATAACTTTCACCCTTGAAGCCAATTTTCTATATAACGGTATTACATCTTTTACAGGCAATTCACTAATTGTGTGAAAATCCTAATCACTGTAAAAGACCGAGGAGTGAGCTAGGTATGATGGTGAGCCTGGAGAACATTAAGAACAGGTAAACTCATTGCGTGTAATGCTGGGGCTGAGCTTGTGTACAGCTGTCATGAAGTATTAGCTGGTAGTAGTGGTGTCCGTACAAAGTGAGTGTACATCCAGCAGAAATGCTGTCACTGTAATGCCCTGGATGTCTGGGCACATGGGCCTGTGTTTTTGGGTAGTCCTCACTGCATTGTATGCCTTGGCATATGTATCCTTGTTTGGACAACTCTCTCTGTAGCCAGTCTTTTGATGATCTTCATATTTTTCATACAAATTGTCATGAATTAAATGTAGTCCACCATTAGCTCTAGTGTGTGCACTAGACAAGCGGGTGTTGTGTATCTAGAACAATTTTCCATTTTGTAATATTTAAAGGGGTCTTCCATTTTCAGGAAAGTTGTCCTTACACGCAATTTATTGTAATAAAAACGAACTGTATTATGCATCCTCGAAGGATCCAGTGCTGAGTGCTGCTTCTCCGGGTGTCTGTTATTGTCTGCAGTGCCGTCATCACGTCGGCAGTGCTGAAGCCAATCAGTGACCTCAGCGGCTTTGTCCTTGTAGACAGCATGAGCCGCTGACCTCACTGATTTCCTGCAGCATTGTCGTCGTGATGTCAGTGCTCCAAATAATAAAATAAGAGCCATGGTGAAGACTCAGCAGTAAGTAAAGCACAGTTTCTTTATTTCACAACAAATTGCACCTTGGGACACAACTTTCCTGAAAAAAAACAGCCAGACAAATAATAATAAACTCTTTAATGTTTATTAAAGGGGTTGTCTCAAATTTGCAAGTTAATATTGCAAAGTGCTTGTAAAATCAGGGCAACTTTGCAATTTACTTATACTTTCCTCTTTGTTAAGAACAGATGGATTTTTCCTTCTGGTTTACAGCTTATCGCCTAGGTTATTGTCCACTTCTGCAGTGGCCGATTTCCTAGGCTGCACTGATGGCGGCTTTTCCAATGCGGAAAGTGTGTTTTTTGGGTGAGCTGCTCAGTCATGCCGCTGGAAAGAACCGTCAGTCTTCAGAAGAGCACTGCTCCCTAGGAAGCTAGGAGGCCGAGAGGTGGCGCACTCCTGAAGAAAGAGGATGATACAACCCCTTTAATCAGTACCTTTTATAGTGACCTTTTCCAGAACAAGATGACAACAGAGCTCTCCTGTGATATATGGATAAATTCTATTTTTTTTCAGTGACATGAATAATCGTAGCAAAGTACTCGCCCATCAGATTCACGTGTCATTAGGTGTGCCAGGTCACTTGCTTACACCAGAAACCAAGAACAAGCAAAACAACCTACAGTTCTTCATTTCAAGTGCAAACAAAAGAGCCGAAACCATAACACTCCACATCCATGGACTTGATGATCTGGTAAGGGTCATCTGTTTGATATTGCCATACTGCACACAGAACTTATTATAGCTTCGATCCACTTTTTAAAGGGCGTCCAAGATTTTTTTTTTTTAAAGAATGGCTTAAAATATCTCTCTATTCAGGTAAATATTAAGCTGCAAAATTCTGCCTAATTTATTTTGTTTAATTTTTTTCTTTTTGTAGGAAGAAGTGACCACTATGGACTTTCAGGATAGGAAATACCTATGTTAAGAAACATTATTAAAGGTGAAAGGTGTCATCAGCTTTACATTTCAGACAGCAATCAGAAGGTGCACTGTGCGAGTGAAGCCAGACCTGGTCACAGAGGTAGGAGAAAATGAAAAAATATTTTAACTTGGGATTGCTGTTTTGTGGAGAAAAAAAATTACACTGCTGTCGCACCAATTTTCATAAAACAGAGTGTGGTGGGTTTTAGTGGGAGGGATTGATGTAAATTGTAGCGGAAATTTGAGTCAGTTCATAAATGTTGGAGTTTGTGTTGGCGCACCTGCAGCACAAGATGTGCCAAATTTATTATGAGGCATATACCATATTTTTCGGACTATAAGACGCACCCCAAATTTTGGGGTGGAATATAGAAAAAAATATATTTTTATAAGATGGGGGTCCGTTTTATAGTCTGAATAGGTACAGTATCTTATCTGGGGGGCAGTGGAGCGAAGGTCACAGGAGGCAGGGTCCTTCAGGAATCCGGTGCTCCAGCAGCGGGGAGTTGCGGTGGAGCTGGATTGCAGGGCCCTCTGTGGCGCCCCTGAGGGTTCAGTCGCCACAGAGTTACTGCGCCTCACCCAGAGGTGTGGTATCTCCTTCTCTCAGGTAAGGATGGAGTACTGCCCGGGACCCCAACACCTGCACTCAACACCACACTACTCCAGGCCGGCTGGAAGGGCCTTATGCACTTGTTTTGCTTCCACGTCCCTGGCTGGAGAAGGGGGAACCAAAGAGAGGGGGAACCATGTAGTGGATGTGGGTGGAGGACGTAGTTCAGGGGAGCACTTTAGGAAGATATAAAAAGGGAAGCCATCTTAGAAACAGCGTTCAGTTCAGTCGGAGAGGAAGCAAGAAAGAGGAGGGGAGCAGAGTCTCTTCAGGAGCTCTGCTCCATAGTGGGGTCTAGTAAGGAAGGCCCAGGAGGGGAGCAGAGGAGTAAGGCTCCAGTAAGGAAAGGGATTCCAGGGGTATGGAAGGAGCAGGAGGCCACCCGTACACCCGAATCTGCCAGGTGTCAGAGGGATATGGCCGCAAGAAGGGAACCGGTCCCTGGACTGGCCGAGTACTCCACGTCTCAGCCAGAAAACCGGAGGCTTCTGCACTTCCAAGGTGCAGTTGCCATACTCTCATCTAAGCCACCGAAAAGGGCACCAAGTAGGTCCGGGATCTCAGAGTACCCGTTCGGGACTTTGTTTGCGAGGCGCAGGGCAGGAGGGAGAAGACAAAGCACGGGAAGTCGGTCAAGAAAGGAACATACAAAAATGGGGTCCCGTTAAGCGCTTCTCATATACTAGAGAGAGTGCTGAACCCCTGTCTGGCAGTGCGACGCGGGAGGCTGACACCCGTACAGTGTACCTGAGGAACCTAAAAAGAACTGTGAGTAAACTCGGATGACTGCACTCCACTGCCTTTGTCAGTTATTTTCGCTGCGCCATCTCTCCTGCACTACAACCCCCAGCATTACCATCAACCCTGCACTGCCCTGCAGCAGAAGAGTTGGCTGGGGCCCGGTGGCTGGCTGGGGCCCGGTGGCTGGCTGGGGCCCGATCCATGTCTGGGGCCCGGTCCATAGCTGGGGGCCTGGCTGAGGCCCGGTCCATGGCTGGGGGCCTGGCTGAGACCCGGTCCATGGCTGGGGGCCTGGCTGAGGCCCGGGGCTTGGCGATCGGACGTGGCTGCGCGCCACTGAGGCCTGCCTGGGGACCGGTGGTGGTGGCAGCGGCAGCAAAGGAGGAGGAGGTGAGATGCTGCGAGTTTCTGTCTGGGAGAAGGTGCGGGATGGACTGGATGCAGGCAGTGTCTAGCTGCGGGCTTGGGCAGGTGAGCGGCGCAGGTTTCCGGTGTGTGCGGCCATCTTCCTGAAGCTGCTATCTACATGAAAATGGCTGCCCGAGCTTCAAGTCAGCGCATGCGCCGGCTCGGGTGGCCATTTTCCTGCGGATCACAGCTTCAGGAAGATGACCGTGCACACTGGAAACCTGTGCCGCTCACCGGCCCAAAGCCAGACACTTCCCGTATCAAGTCCAAACCGCGTCTGCCCCCAGCCAGACACCCGCAGCATCTCACCTCCTTTGCTGCCACCACCACCACCGGGTTCTTGAAGGAGGGAGGCCCCGCTATCTCGCTCCACCACCACCGCAGGTAAGCAGCGTTTGGAACATAAGTCGCACCCCCCATTTTCCTCCCAAATTTGGGGGGGAAAAGTGCGTCTTATGGTCTGAAAAATACGGTACATCTGAGTAAGCTTGATGCTTGTTAATCCAGTAAGCAAGCTTCTGTTTAAAGGGGTTCTCCTCCAAGAACGTAATAAAATGGCCCCGTCACATAATTTAAATGCAACCCTTTCTACTCGTCAGGACTGGCTGCACTCTGAAAAAAACACTGCTTCTGAGACCTGTGTGTCAACTGTCAGAAGCTGTATCGTACGCACACATACTTACATGATCTGAGGGGAAGCCTGTGACTGAAGAAGAAAATCTTCTCTTCAGCTGACTGAGCACAGATGACTGAGACTGCATACGAATATCCTTTGTATTCAGTCAGCCAAGAAGATTTCTTTTTTCTTTCTATTCTCTTCTCTCGATTTCTTCGCTCTTCCTGACATGTGACTAGGACATGCTGTGTTTGAATTGTGATTGCGATTTCATTACATTCCTGGAGCACCCCTTTAACAACCTAGTCTATGAAACTTCACTCAACTTTTTTTTTTTTTTTCTCCTCGCCAAAATTGGAAAAAAAAATAACCTGTCAAAACAGGATGCCTATCCTTTCGCTGTACCTTTTATTGTGAAAAGTAAATGATCCATCTGGAGCTTGCTCTTGTAGCCTTTATCATGTGTCCTGTTTCATCTGGTTTTAAAAGTAAATCTGACAAAAAGTACTTTTTAAAAGGGTGCAAGAAATGAACTGGATTTTCCTAGAAAGGGTTCACAGATAGAATAGTGTTAGTTACGGAAGCTGTCTTGTCCAGTGTTGCTATTAACCTGCAGCTATAGGGTTAATCTTCAAGTTAATATTGTTATGAAGGTTCCCTGCCATAGTGCTGAAAGTGCTTGCCTAGGAGAAAATGTAACTTTATTTCTCCCAGGAGCCTGGGACTTTCAGTCATGCAGGTGTATTAGTAGAAATGAGTCACTGCTCACAGCACTGAGCGGAGTGGCTGTGTCCAGGCCCCGGCACTGACTGACAACTAGCTTTGCACTGATGCATTGCTGAATACGGGGATATGCCATCTCTCTTAATGCTGTGAGTAGTGACTGTAATTGTTCCAGTAACGCCTGTGACGCGCCCCCTGGGCCGTGTGTGGAGGAATACCCGGAGCCGGGTCTCTGTGTGATGCTAGGGGTTGTAGTCTCCGTGGCGGAGACCCGGTCCCGTGGCTCAGGGTAGTCAAACCAGTGGCGGATCTGTTTACTTGGTTTTGTAATGTTTAAATGTCCGACTACGCCACCCGTGGATTGCGGTCACTGAAAACCGCCGCTGCGGGGCAGACCGCTGAGGCTGATGTTGTGTGCGCAGCAGATGGTAGTATAACTCCCCATGGGAGGAGTATAGCCTCAGGGCAGCGTGTGTAGATGGTGAGGGTTGTGGTACATGGGCGCAGCAGAAATAACTCCGTGCAGTGCAGTTCAGGGTCTTTACTGTTGGTAAGGAAGGAGGCCCTGCCGGGAGTACTGGCTAACATTAGAGGCCTGGTCAGTCTGTGAGCAAACAAGAGTCCCCCTGGCCAGGTGGAGGTGTAGGCCTTCCCATCTGATTGCACTCTTCCTGGCTACCCTGCTGTAGTCGTGTAGTAGCCCACGTCCCTGAGTGTACCGTGTGGTGCTCACCCGTAGGGCTGGTGACTTGGGTCTTTGGTGCCTTCCGCTCCGCGATGGCGGTGCCGGTCCCTTGCGCGTGACTTAGCCTCCGGGCTTTCTATGGCCAGAGGACCTGAAATCCCCTGCCAGGTGGTTTCTGCTGCTGGGTGTAGAATCCCCACAGCCTCGGACTCCGGTGTCCGGTTCTCTGCGTCTTCTGCCAGGACGAGCTCCGCGTCTCCAGTCCCTGGTCTTCAGCTACTGGCTCCTACAGAGCTCCTTGCTGCTGCTCTGTCCCTCTCTCTGGACTAGACTAGACTAACCCCGCCCTAGCTCCAGTTTATAAAGGGCAGGTTCCTTCCCTCCCTGGACTGGGGCAGGAGGTGTGGCATGCAATAATGCTCCTGACCAGGAAAACCCATGCTCGCTCTCAGACATGGTATTTCTACCACTGTGGCAACCAGACCCCTGGGGTGCCACATTCCCCCCTAGTAAATTTTAGTACTCCGAGACTAAACACATTTATAACAACATATATAAGCAATAACACAACAACATATGTACAAGGAGTTCAGTTTTTATAGGTCACGGCGCTTCCGTAACCAGGTATCCATGTCACCAAAGATGCATTTTGAGGGACCCGTCCCAAACCCTCCACGTAGGCCCTGGGGTGGCTACAGGGCATAGATGATCCGGCGTTGGACCACGTCTTCAGCCACCTCCACGGGTTTTTGTTCTGTGGTCTGGCACAAAGGGGGCACTTAACAGGTGCAACTATTTACAAGGTACAGATCCGGTTATTCATTGTCTATAACCTGTCAGTCCATAAACCCTGTCAGGTAACTAGAGAAACATAATTAGTATTCGGGTAACAAACATAAAACATTTTAACATTTGCAAAATACAGGTATTTATCATTTCTTTTTCTAGATTCTCCAGCAAGCGGGCCTCTGACCCCTAGTGCTCCTGGTTGACCTACGTAACACACTATCTGGTGGTGTTCTTTCTGGGTCCCCTATTTCCACCCCTTGTGTAGTGGGCTCGCTAGTGTCTGCACTACAGGTGTTTGGGGATGTTACGGGTAGGCTGGGCAGCTTTCTGCATACTCTTTGGCATACCACGGGCACGGCAGGCTCACTACTAGCAGAGGGTTGATTCTCCTGGGCTGCTGGTATGGAATCTTCTGCCTCCGGGGCCGGTTGCTCTCCCAACACTACTTGCTCTTCTGTAGGCCCTTGAGGGGCTGGCTGGAGAAAGGTAAGGACGGGTACCACAATAGCGTTGTTAATCTGTGTCCAGGACCGGGGAAATTCTCCGAGTACTGTACTGACCATTTCTTCCCTTTCCTCTGCGGGTTGAGGGCTATCTTGGTCTTCATCAGTGCTTTGCAGCTGCTCGGGACACTTCTTCAGGTGGTCTCTGGAGACAGTGGCTGTGGTCTCTCCTCCATCCTTACTGGTAATGCACACTTTCGGATTTTCATGACTTGAGGGCAGTACTGTGTACAGGTCTTTCTCCCACTGGTCATCCAACTTATGGAGCCGCTTTTTCCTCTTCAAGACCTGCTCTCCAGGCACCAGGGGAGCAGCGGGAGGATGCTGGTTGTAAGTCCTCTCTTGCCTTTCTCTTGCTTGAGACAGACTTCTCTCAACACTCTCCTGCACTTTCCGGTACTGCTGCTGCCGTTCTGTATCCCAGTCTGCCTCTGGCGAGGTGTCCTCAGGTGTCAGGACTCCCATATCCAGGTCAATAGGCAGCTTACCAGGTCTTGCTCTCATTAGGTAAGCCGGGGTGCAGTTGGTGGAATTTACTGGGATGTGGTTATACAAGTCCACCAGATCAGGCAGTTTTTCAGGCCACAGACTGCGTTCTTCCAGGGGCAACGTTTTCAGCAAGTCTATCACCACCTGGTTCATCTTCTCACACAATCCATTGGTTTGGGGGTAATAGGGCATTGTCCTTATCTTCTTGCAGCCATAGAGGTTGCAGAACTCCTGGAAGACCTCCGCTTCGAAGGCTGGACCTTGGTCAGTCAACACTTGCTCCGGATACCCGTGTGGACGGCAGAAGTGCTGCTGGAAGGCTCTGGCTGCTGTTTGAGCTGTTAAGTCCTTGACAGGGACCACCACCAGGAACCGGGAATAGTGGTCTACGATGGTGAGGGCGTAGACGTACCCGGACCTACTTGGAGCCAGCTTCACATGGACCAGGGCTACCAGTTCTAGTGGCTGCTTGGTAATGATGGACTGCAGGGGAGTCTTCTGGCTGGCATGGTCCTTTCTTCTCAGGTTGCACGGGCCGCAGTCTCTGCACCATCTATCTTGCCCCTCTCATGCCTACCCAGAAGAACCGTTCACGCAACAGGAACTCCAGCTTCTTCCATCCAAAGTGCCCTGCTCCGTCGTGGTATGCCTCCAGGACCATAGCCGCGTCTCGTCTCCGGACCACTACCTGCCAGGTCAGCTCATGTGTCCGGGAGTTGACAATCCTCCGGCACAGCTTCCCCTTGTAGAGAAACAGTTTACTCTTCTCCTTCCACAGCTGTTTGGTTTCTTCCGGAGCGTCTGGGTCAAGGCGGGCACCAGCCTGTGTCAGCATCTCTTTTACCAGGTGGACGGCTGGGTCACTGTCTTGCGTCTCCTCCCAGCTGTAGTGGGGTAAGGGATTGAACGTGGCAGAGTGCCTGTCCCTTACACGGTGGGAATACTGGGTAATCCCTCGACGGTGGAACGCAGGGAGTTCAATCTCTTCCAGTTCTTCTGGATCTTCCACCCGTCCGGCAAGTTCAGCATCCTGGACAGGGCGTCTGCGTTCGCATTTGTGCGTCCCTCCCGGTATTTGATGGTGAACTCATAGTTGGGTAGGCGGGCCACCCATCTCTGCTCCAGGGCACCAAGTTTTGCAGGGTCCAGGTGTGTCAACGGGTTGTTGTCCATGTACACGGTGAACTTGGAAGAGGCAAGGTAATGTTTAAAGCGCTCTGTCACTGCCCATACCACCGCGAGGAACTCTAGCTTGAAGGAGCTGTAATTTTCAGGATTCCTTTCTGCTGGCATAAGCAATTAGCCGTTCTCTGCCCTGTTGCATCTGGGATAGTACGGCTCCCAGCCCCACGTTACTGGCGTCTGTGTGGAGGATGAAAGGCTGGCCGTAATCAGGGTAAGCCAGGACCTCATCCTCCGTGAGGGCCATCTTCAGCTGGCGGAAAGACTCCTCTTCCCGCTTGTCCCACCTGAAGGGCGGCTTCTGATTCTTGGTCTTTGACTGACTCAACAGGAGATCTTGCATAGGGGCTGCCATCTTGGTGAACCCGGAGATGAATCTTTGGTAGTAGCCTACCAACCCGAGGAACTGCCGCACTTCCTTTATGCTGGAGGGTTTTGGCCAGTCCTTAATCACTGTGATCTTATCAGGGTCTGGAGCTACTACGTCAGCACTCACCACATGTCCCAGGTACTGTACCTTTGGTTTCAGTAGATGACACTTGGAGGGTTTCACCTTTAGGCCGTAGCCTGCCAGGGCGTCAAACACCTCTGCCAGGTGTTTCAGATGGTCCTCATATGTTTTGGAACACACGATGACATCGTCTAGGTAGAGCAGGACCGTCTCAAAATTCCTGTGCCCTAGGCAGCACTCCATCAGCCGCTGGAAGGCTCCTGGTGCGCTGCAGAGCCCGAACGGCATACAGTTGAATTCGCTGAGACCCATCGGGGTGGTGAACGCGGTCTTCTCCTTGTCAGCCTCTGCTACAGGAACCTGCCAGTACACGCTAGTAAGATCCAAAGTGGAGAAGAAGTTAGCAGACTTTAATGCAGCTAAAGATTCCTCTATCCTAGGTAACGGGTACGCATCTTTGTGTGTGATACGGTTGACCTTTCTGTAATCGACACACATTCTCATAGTGCCATCTTTCTTTTTCACAAGAACTAGTGGAGCTGCCCAGGGGCTACAGCTGTCCCTGATTAAACCAGCCTCCTTCATTTCTCGCAACATTCTGATAGTGTGCAGGGGGTACAGGTCGGTATCTTCCCTTTATGGGTGGATGGTCTCCCGTGGGGATGTGATGTTCTACCCCCTTTACTTGCCCAAAGTCTAGCGAGTGTTTGCTAAAGACCCTTTCGTACTCCTGCACCACCCGGTAGACTCCCTGTTTTTGGTGTGAGGGAGTGGAGTTGGTGCCCACATGCAGCTTCTGACACCAGTCCTCCATTTGTTTCTTGGAGCCGTTACCCTCCTCTGGTTGAGATGGAGGCAAGGGTTCCACGGCCGTTTTGGTTAACAGTGAACAATTTGGCTAGTGTGGCATACCGGGGCAAGTATACTTCTCTTTCCCCAATGTTTAGGATGCGGACGGGTACCCCCCCATGGGGTACATCGACCACCCCCCATGCTGTCAAAATGGTGGGCCTACTGTCTGAGTAGACAGGTTCTACCATGGCTTGGTAGTCCCTTTCTCTTAACCCGATTGCAGTCCGGCACCAGATCACCATCTCACTCTTTGGGGGCATGGCGATAGGGAACGGGTCGCTCATCCTAACACTACAAATCTCACCACCAGACAGTTCTACCTGTTGCCTTTTCATCAGGGCTCTGATCTCTTTTTGTAAGACACGCTGCTGGCTGGAGCTGGCGTTCATCGCAACCTGCTGTAATATGACAGTTATCTCTACAAGACAATTTTCAATAACATTAGTACCCAAGGTTATCTTAGGGTGGCTTTCACGACAGTCAATGTCCACAATAATCAGTCCTTGCGCTGGCAGTCCAACTTTACCAATTTTTATGGTCACCTCCTTGAATCCCACCTACGGTACGGGCTGACCATTGCTGGCGATGATGCTCAAATCGTCATCTGGGTAGCGGGTAATATCCGAGTCATTCCAGTACCGCTTAAAGAGCACATAGGGGATGGTGGTTACTTGTGACCCGGTGTCCAGTAGTGCACTCATAGGGATGCCATCCAGCACCACGGGTAAAACCGGTCATCCCCCTACGTACTTATCACGTCAGCTCGATGGGCCTGAAGATCTTATGCCTGGGGATCGGCCCTCTGCCCCATGTTGGGCCCGTTTAAATGACAGTACCTTGCCATATGTCCTGGTTGGTTGCAGCGGCGGCAGATAGGTTGTCCGTCCTGGTCGTAGCGGTTGCTTGGCCTTCCTCTGGATGATGGGATCCTCCTCCATCGACTCCAAGGGACGTCCTCCGGACTGGAAGCCGGCTGGATCTTTCCTGGGGAAGACACCTGTAAAGACTGCACAGTTCTGGTTAGCGCGGCAACGCTTTTGGTCAGTTCTTGGACCTGATGGTGCAGGTCTGCAGCCGGGATTTTGTCCAAAGCCTGTGCATCAGCTCCCACAGGCTCTGCAGACAAGGGCGCCGCCTCCTGGTGGTAGGTGATAGCAGGGCGCCTGTGGGTTACAGAGCCACCTGGTGCCGGTTCTCGGAGCACCCAGATGGCCCTGTCTTTAAACTGCGCAAAGTCTAAATCAGGGTTCTGGAGGGAAATAACACGCAACTGGGTTCGGTGGGCGCTGGACAGTAGACCCTCAATGAACTGTTCAGTCAACAGCTTATCCTCATTCTGCACACTGTCAGGGTCTCCCTGCTTAATGGCTCTCAGGGCCTCCTGCAAATTGAAAGCATAGTCCCGTATACTGTCTTGTGCCCGCTGCTTGCATCCATAAAATTTTAACTTGATCTCTGCTGAGGTGCGGGTATCAAAAGTGTCCTTTAGACGGGCCAGTATTTCCTTTACAGTCCCCTTTCCCCTGGCTGACCAGGACTTTACTTCTCTTTGGGCTGCCCCGATTAACTGACCTGTCAGGATGCTCACTTTTTGTTCATCGGACAGGGGGTATACTTTGAATAGGCTATACAGTCTTTCTTTAAAGTCACTCAGGGTATGCGACTCCCCTGAGTACTGGGGTAACCATGCCGCTCCTGGGATATACGGCATCGTGAAAGGCATCACTGCGGCAGCAGCCGCGCTGGCGGTGGGAGCTCCCTCCATTCCTGGTGTCTTCCTCCCCCCTAGTTAACCGTGGCCTACCTTTCGTTGCTTTTTCTCTGTAGGCCGCTGCTCCGCAGTCGATCGTCGGGGGTCGAGGACCTTGCGTCGCGCGCTGGTGACGTCGGCGTCCGCGGGGCTCCTTCCAGGACCTTGCACAGCGTCAGTGCATAAGGTGGGGCTTCAGCTCTCGCGCGCTTTTGGTGTCCACGCCCCACTTCTTCCAGCGCGGAGTCCCGTAAATGGCGCCCAATGGCGGGAAAATGGCTGCGGATGGTGGGAAAATGGTTGCGGATGGCGGGAAACTTCACCACGGTAAGTATCACAGTCTTTCTTCAGGCACCCAGTACCCGGTGGTTGCGGGCACAAAATCCTGCTGACTACGCCAAAGTTGACGCACCCCCTGGGCCGTGTGTGGGGGAATACCCGGAGCCGGGTCTCTGTGTGATTCTAGGGGTTGTAGTCCCGTGGCTCAGGGTGGTCAAACCAGTGGCGGATCTGTTAACTTGGTTTTGTAATGTTTAAATGTCCGACTACGCCACCCATGGATTGCGGTCACTGAAAACCGCCGCTGCGGGGCAGACAGCTGAGGCTGATGTTGTGTGCGCAGCAAAGGGTAGTATAACTCCCCACGGGAGGAGTATAGCCTCAGGGCAGCGTGTGTAGATGGTGAGGGTTGTGGTACATGGGCGCAGCAGAAATGACTCAGAGTCCGTGCAGTGCAGTTCAGGGTCTTTACTGTTGGTAAGGAAGAAGGCCCTGCCGGGAGTACTGGCTAACATTAGAGGCTTGGTCACTCTGTGAGCGAACAAGAGTCCCCCTGGCCAGGTGGAGGTGTAGGCCTTCCCATCTGACTGCACTCTTCCTGGCTACCCTGCTGTAGTCGTGTAGTAGCCCACGTCCCTGAGTGTACCGTGTGGTGCTCACCCGTATGGCTGGTGACTTGGGGCCTTTGTTGACTTCCGCTCCTCGATGGCGGTGCCTGTCCCTTGCGTGTGACTTAGCGTCTGGCCTTTCTATGGCCAGAGGACCTGAAATCCCCTGCCAGGTGGTTTCTGCTGCTGGGTGTAGAATCCCCACAGCCTCGGACTCCGGTGTCCGGTTCTCTGCGTCTTCTGCCAGGACGAGCTCCGCGGCTCCAGTCCCTGGTCTTCAGCTCCTGGCTCCTACAGAGCTCCTTGCTGCTGCTCTGTCCCTCTCTCTGGACTAGACTAGACTAACCCCGCCCCAGCTCCAGTTTATAAAGGGCAGGTTCCTCCCCTCCCTGGACTGGGGCAGGAGGTGTGGCATGCAATAATGTTCCTGACCAGGAAAACCCATGCTCGCTCTCAGACAAGGTATTTCTACCACTGCGGCAACCAGACCCCTGGGGTGCCACACCTGCATGACTGAAAGTCGCCAGTATCGGGGAGAAATAAAGTTCATATTCTCCTGGGAGACTCGCCACCGCTGGGCACCTGCTAACCTGCAGGTTAATAGCATTATTCGACCTGACAGACAAAGAAAACCTGATCTTCCAATAGGTTTTTTTTTTTCTATCTAGATCTATTTTTTATTAAATAAACACTTCTAGAAATATGTATTAATAACTATGTAGAGAAAGAAAGTGGGGTTTAGGGGTGCTGGTGGATATAGTCAGTATTACTTGCAGCAAGAAGTGAGGGGCACCATATACCCCATAGGTAATGGATCATTGGTCCTCCCTGCTCTCCGTCTTCAACTTCGGTCACGTGACCAACTAAGACCTGACGCTACACAGGTCCTTATACACAGACGCCGCTCTACTTCCGGACGCTGCACGCTGATGCCGGAGTCTCCGGCCTGGACTCCGACATCCACCAGCTCCTGCCTTGCTCTGCCAGCAGTACACCTCTGCACTGCATCAGGAGGAAAGCCGCAACACCACGGATCAATAACTACTACTGCCTCACCAATGTTTTCAAGACAGCTGCCTATATAGGAACTTCCGCCTATGGTACACACTATAGAGCCAAAAGGCTCTCTGGACACTACAGGGAATTCTTATGCCTAATTCTAAAACTGAATAGTCAACCAATGTTTGTACCTCAGACTAACAGGAACAGGAATCCTGCAGCCAAAATACACCGGCCAACCAGCCCCCCTAGTATAATTAAATTTACCACCTAAACCAGCCAGTGGTAATTTTATTCTATATTTTATAAACTATATAACATCAGTACGAGGGATAAATATACCCTTACTAATTAACTCACTTCAAGTCCCTACAGGTTAACACAGTGAAATTGTGGACTAAACTGTGACCGAAGTAGTCATACTTACCATAGAACAAGCCGTTGGGTAGAACTGAACCAAATAGAGTTCACCTAATCAATCATCATTTCCTTACTGGTAACGTATTTTACCCTATCGCAATTTGTGTATTATATGTTTTGTCAGGTACATGTCTATTTGTCCAGATCATACCTAATGTTACCATTTAGTCCCCACAGTAAACTACCTCTCTAGCCATACAAACACAAGTGGCTCCCCGGAACACCAGGATCAATAATCAAAACCCACTCTTCAGCCAACTAAAACAGGTAATTATCTAGATTTACTGTGTGGCGCCCTGCTACGCATTGGTGCCACAGAACCCAGAAGGGTGCATGGATGGACTTCTCCACAAGAGGCCTTCACACATTCACACATCTCCACCCTACCACCTCACACCAGCAGAGGGAGCCCGTTAGGGATATATATATAGGGAGGGTGGAGCCAGGCAGCTCAGTTTGTGTTTTAGTCTGAAGTGAGTTCAGACAGGTCCTACTCAGACACAGAGAGGGACAGAGCTCAGAGTTGAGCTGAGAGCGTGCTGACGCTCAGAGAGTAGCGAAGAGGCAGCACGCTGGCTGCTGTGCTTAGGCAAGCCAAGGCCTACAGCACGTGTGAAGGCCTAGTGAGGGCCCTGAGTGGCCGAAGGCGAGAGGAGAAGGAAGAAGTAGTGAGGGGGCAGAGGAGCATACCAGGCTCACCCAGATATATATACCGGACACCGTCTCCACGCCTACAGGGACCCTTTACACCCAGTAGGAACCACCGGAACCCCTGGAGGACTACAGTTCCCAGGTTCACCAAACGCTGATTACAGTACCAGGGCTAGGAGTCACGGAGGCCCCAGCATCCAAGGAGAGTGATCTCCAAGAGAAGGCCCTACCACCGGATCAGCAGGTGCAAAGAGAGACAGTAACCAAGCTAGGCCTAGCTCCAGGCAGGTCAGAAGCTTAGCGAGTAAAGCCACGGATCAGGAGGCCCTATACCCGCTCACTGGGGAGAGTCCAAAAGTGCGCCCTTCGCCCGGAGTACCCTGGACCGTGCCTGCACCATCACCAGTAAAGGTACTAAAGCTTACCCCCGTGTGAGTGTCCGTCTTTCCTCCGGGACCGTCCTGCCGTCTGTCCCCTGCACCACTATCCATTACACCCAACGCTGCCCTGGAGCTATCTCTACTTGTGGAGAGCCACACCATCCCTGCTGCCATCACACCAGCTCCAGAGGACTGCTCCGCAGTGGCAGCACCCCTTAGCTGCATTCCACAGGTGGCATCACGAACACTTTCCCAAATCCCCTATAAACTATTCCCCCTTTTACTGACCGCCCTGGGTCACGGACCGGGCAAGCTACCGTGATATTCCCCCAGCAACCAGAGGCCCGGCTGCCGAGTACCCCACGGCCCAGGGGGCGCGTCAATTGTACTAAGATAAAAGAGGGGCCAAACAACGTCCCTTAATCCAGTTGTTTTTTCCCTTTCAGCTGGTCGCCCTGTATACAGCTGACCAGAGACGCCTACCTACTCTCAAATAGAACATACACACCACCTAATTGTGCTCCAGGTATATACGGTCCACTTCCTAAAAAGGTAACCTGATAACTCATCTGAAGCAGCATATTATAGCAATTGTATATACCCTTCACAAGTATCCACACGCCTTGGATCACTCAGAAAGACCCACTAAAGTGAACCTCAACCCTCAATAGAGTGGTACCTCATATTCTCAACAGCAAAAAATTCCCCAGCCAAGATTCCCCTTCCCTCCCCTCTGCCCATGCAATTTATCATCCCTATCTATGAATTTTAATTATTGCTTTCTATGAATTTTTACTTTTAAATTTAATAAACCGCTTTTATCAACCAATCCTCTTGTATCTTTCCTGAACTCAGTACACTAGCAAAGTAGTCCTTTAGCAAATGTATGAATAACTGGCTTGCGCACACTTGACTCTGCCCACTTACCAAGAGTCGTACACCATGTACAGTAGTCGGATTAATAGAAATATAGCACAATGCAGAGTTATGGGACTTGTTTTATGCAGCATGGAGATATGTCAGAAGAGCGGACAGCTAGCTGTAGACGACATGATACTGTCTTGTCGAATTCAGATTCTCATTGTTCTGCCATGTGGAAATAATGGTATCCTTCAAAAAGCAGGTGCGTTATGAATACAAAACACTTAAAGTGAACCTGTAAGAAAAAGAAAATGCAATGCGATCTGAGCGCACCAGGTTATAGAGAAGGAGGAGGTGAGCAGAATGATATGTGATTTTGTGAGAAAAGATTCAGTATAACCTGTGATTTATTCATTTATTTATAGCTCTGCTCTCTCTGGGACTTCCGGGACTTCCGGTCCAGTGGGCGGTCCTATCAGTGACTGACAGTTATTTCTCTATGCACACTTATACACAGATAGCTGTCAGTTATTGATAGCCCCGCCCACTGGACCAAACATGCCAGAAAGAGCAGAGTATTAAATGATGAAAACACAGGTTATACCTAGTCTTTTCTCACAGCACTATACATCAATCTGCTGAGCTCCTCCTGCTTTATAACATGATGCCTGCAGATTATACTGCTTTTTCAGGTGACAGGTTTACTTTAAGGTATGTGCACACAGAGTTTCATTTGTATAGTAAAACAACTTGCTGTTCATATGTTCAGTCTTTTGAACATGTTTTTCCTCTTCAGGTTTTAAAAAACACCTGGTGGGAAACAAAGTGCATCTCACTTCTTTGTAAACGTTTCCTGATGGAAATCACTCCAAACTAAGCGCTATCCAATCAAAAGACTGCAAAACTTAGGAAAATACCTCTGCCGAAATGATTCAAAGCTGCTACAAGAAAATAATCTACGCGTTGTTTGGCGAGTGTTTCAACACGTTACAAATACTCCATGTGCACATAGCCTTACTCTACCAATTGATCAGTTTAATTACAGAAATTAACATTGTGTTATTTGTGCACATTTTAGCAAGCAAGAAAAGGAAGCTCTGACAAGAGGCACAGTCGATCTGCTAGCTAGTTCTATGCATTCAGCAAACAAAGATGGAAAAGTCATGGAATTATGACAATCACAGGATGGATAGATATGTTACTAGCACATGTTGACAAAATGGAAGCAAATTTTTCAAAACCGCTCGATTTATTCAGCATGGAGTATGAGTGCCACATGCAGAAATACAATTACACACCTCAGCTGCTATCAGGGTAGTTATTAATGGTTGTCTAAGAAATGTTCTGTTACGCTGAATACACTTAGGCACTCAAATCATCAAGATCCGCTGCTGGCAGCTCCCTTTGTAATAGACAATGACATCCCAGATGTGATCGATGGAAGACATTTCCAGAGACCCTGCAGGCCATTGCAGCATGTTTAGGCCTCATAGGTTTCTCAAAATGGCATGAGCAGCATGGGTCCTGGTGATGTCCTGTCCATTGTTTAATTTGCATATCATTAACATATCTGTCAATCCTGTGATTTCCATAATTCTACGACTATTCCTTCTTAGTGTTGCAATTTCAGTGTTGGGGAGTGTATATTCTAGTGGGGTATGTCCTCTTACGTAATATTTCAGCTTCTACAGATCTGAAGTGTGTTAGGAAGTCGTCATGGTTACAGTAATCTTCTTACAACATTTGTCATTTTCTTTTTGCACCCTCTCCCCATGAATGTGACTCGCCCAGGGGGATATGGTACCCGGGCATTTACCTTCGTTGTAGGATGTCATGACAGTCGGCTCCCGGGCCCGTACTCTGGGGTCTCTCTTGAAAAGGGGCTTTGTCACTTGATAGAACGGTTAGCAGTTTTGTCTTGTGACGCCACCTGTGGTTTCTGGTAATAGGTAACCAGCGCTGCTGCAGACCTCTGGGGCGGTTGACAAGGCAGCTGGGTTGGAACGGCTCCCCACAGGTGGAGCGGGCCCCAGGGCAGTGTGGAGGAAGGGATGCAGGTGAGAGGGGGCCAGGTTGGATCAGGGGGAATGACGGACACGCACACAGGAGATTCACTTTTGTACCTTCCCTGCTGTAAATAACAGGTACGGTCCAGGGTACTCGGTAGGAAGGGTGCACTTCTGGACTCTCCCCAGTGAGCAGGTATAAGGCCTCCTGGTCTGTTTCTTCCTCTCTCTAAGCTCCTGGCCAGCCTGCAACTGGGCCTAGCTTCTATGCTGTTTCACTCTCTCACCTGTTGGCTTGGTAGTAGGACTTTCTTCTGGCTACCACGATCCCTGGACGCTGGGGCCTTCATGGTTCCTAGTCCTGTCAATGGATTTAGCTTCAGGTCGACCAGTACTTGTAGTCCTCCTGGTATGCCGGTAATCCCTACTGGGTGTAGAGGACCCTGTAGGCGCGGACCCGGTGTCCAGTTTGTATTCTGGGGTGAGCCTATGATGCTCCTCTGCCCCCTAGTCACTTCTCTCTGCTTTGCCTCCGGCCACACTCGGGGCCCCCTCAGGCTTCAGCACGTGCTGTAGGCCTTGGCTTGCCTCAGCACAGCAGCCAGCGTGCTGCTTCTTCGCTGATCTCCTAGCGTCAGCACACTCTCACTACCTAACTCCACCCTCCAGTATATATATCCCTAACAGGGCTCCCTCTGGTGGTATGAGGTGGAATGGTGGAGGTGTCTGTATGTATTGAGGGCCTCTTGAGGAGAAGTCCGTCCATGCGCCCTTTTGGGTCCTGTGGTACCTGTGAACAGCAGGGTGCCACAAATGTAGATGGATTACACAATTGTTCTTGTTCACAATGTTTAACCTCGGCAATCGCAGAAACAAAAGTTCTGAAGGCACAGCAGGTGATCAAGAATGACTATGGTAAAGAGGTACGCTCAAACACATTTTTAGCTGATGGTTTGGTATCTAAAACAGTTAGGCTTGGGCTAGACAGCAACTCTGCTCACATAGCCAAAAACATTTGTGCAACTTACTGTTGTGCTGTTTTAGAGATGTGGTTTGACTGACAAAAACCACAGGCAGGTTGCCATAAGATCGCATGTGACTTCTGCTTTAGTTCATTTGCTTGGTCTGGTACCTGGACACCGAAAGAACCTGTTGCTCTAGTAAAACCAGAGTGAGTGTTCCCATGTGTGATCACTGTCTTCTGTGCTCCATTTGCGTAGGTTTATGTACCGCTGCTATCTACGAACAATCAAGTGGAAAAGAGCCAGTGCTTGCCAGACTATTTGCTGGAAGAGTAAAGTCCTCAGAAAGATCTAGAAAAAGCTCTAGCTCATCCAGCAGCAAAGGATGAGATCCAAGGAAGCTGGTTATTATTTATTGGTGACGTACAGGAAACGTTCAACTGTGTTACTACCCGGAGAACTGTGTACATATCGTCCTATATGTATTTTATATGTGATCTCCTTACAGATGAACAGAACACTAGAAGTTTCCTTATCTTTCCATTCATTTTTAACAAGAGACTACCTGAATCTGAGATACACAGCAGGGTCCTCCTTAGTATTCTTATAGCTAGAAGATTCTTGGAAATTAGTGGTAGCATTCTGTAAGATTATTTTAAGAAAAAAAAAAGTATGTTATCCATGTAGTGAGACTTCAGTCTAAAGTCACGTTCTCTTCGTGCTGTTATTAAAGTCATTAGACCCACAGACCAGTATTGTGCAAAAAAAATGTGCCCCTATTAAACTAGTATAAAACCACTTTAAGGATCTATGTTCTTATTGTACATGATGCCATTGTCTCAGGTTAGCAATGTATTGCTCTTCTAGCACTTATTACTGTACTGTGCAGTCTGATGTCAGTTCTGTATGCATGTCTGTTCTCAGCATATTAATAAAATATTGGCATTGTTCATGTATGATTCATAATTTGGATTGGTGCATTTTGTTAGCGGCGGAACCCAAGTGTGTTACAGCTCATCAGAATAGAAATTTAATTGGAAGAACAGTGTTAAGACATTCAGCAGAAACCATTTCAACAGTAAATGGGGAAGAACTCTCAAAAATTCTTCATTAAATGTCACTTGCTGAACCCAGCAGGAAGTACGGCGGCGTCTAAAAACCACTAAAGTTGACAAATCCCCGGGCCCGGATGGGATACACCCGCGAGTACTGCAGGAATTAAGTAACGTCATAGATAGACCATTATTTTTAATCTTTAAAGATTCCATAATAACAGGGTCTGTAGCACAGGACTGGCGTATAGCAAATGTGGTGCCAATATTCAAAAAGGGGACAAAAACTGAACTTGGAAATTATAGGCCAGTAAGCTTAACCTCTACTGTGGGTAAAATCCTGGAGGGTTTCCTAAGAGATGCTTTAATAGAGTATCTGAAGAAGAATAACCTCATGACCCAATATCAACATGGGTTTACAAGGGACCGTTCCTGTCAAACTAATCTGATCAGTTTTTATGAGGAGGCAAGTTCTCGACTGGACCAAGGAAATGCAGTGGATGTTGTGTATATGGACTTTTCAAAAGCTTTTGATACGGTTCCACACAAAAGGTTGATACATAAAATGAGAACAACGGGGATAGGGGAAAATATATGTATGTGGGTTAAGAATTGGCTCAGTGATAGGAAACAAAGGGTGGTTATTAATGGAACACACTCAGACTGGGCCTCAGTTAATAGTGGGGTACCACAGGGGTCAGTATTGGGCCCCCTTCTTTTTAACATATTTATTAATGACCTTGTAGAGGGCATACAGAGTAATATTTCAATATTTGCAGATGACACTAAACTCTGCAGGGTAATCAATACAGAGGAGGACAATTTTATATTACAGGAGGATCTATCTAAACTAGAAGCTTGGGCTGATAAATGGCAAATGAGCTTTAATGGGGATAAATGTAAGGTAATGCACTTGGGCAGAGGAAATAAAATGTATAATTATATGCTTAATTGTAAAACACTGGGCAAAACTGTCACTGAAAAAGACCTGGGTGTATTGGTGGACGACAAGCTGACGTTTAGTGGCCAGTGTCAGGCAGCTGCTGCAAAGGCAAATAAAATAATGGGAGGCATTAAAAAAGGCATAGATGCTCATGAGGAGAACAGAATTTTACCTCTATACAAGTCATTAGTGCGACCACACTTAGAATACTGTGTACAGTTTTGGTCTCCGGTGTATAAGAAAGACATAGCTGAACTAGAGAGGGCGCAGAGAAGAGCGATCAAGGTTATTAGAGGACTGGGGGGTCTGCAATACCAAGACAGGTTATTACACTTGGGGTTATTTAGTGTGGAAAAAAGAAGGCTTACGGGTGATCTTATTACTATGTGCAAGTATATGAGGGGACAGTACAAAGACCTTTCTACTGATCTTTTTACTCTGAGGCCAGAGACTTGGACAAGGGGGCATCTTCTACGTCTGGAGGAAAGAAGGTTTAATCATAATCACAGATGGGGATTCTTTACTGTAAGAGCAGTGAGACTATGGAACTCTCTGCCACATGATGTTGTAATTAGTGATTCACTATTAAATTTAAGAAGGGCATGAATGCCTTTCTTGAAAAGTATAATATTACAGGTTATATATACTAGATTCCTTGATAGGGCGTTGATCCAGGGAACTAGTCTGATTGTCGTATGGAGTCGGGAAGGAATTTTTTTCCCCAATGCGGAGTTTAGTGTTTGCCACGTTTTTTTTTTGCCTTCCTCTGGATCAACATGTTAGGCTATGGGTTGAACTAGATGGACTTAGTCTTCCTTCAACCTTAAAAACTATGTTACCATGTTACTATGTATACTATGTAAAATTGGTGCAGAATAAAGGGAAACAATTTTGGAGGAGATGTAGATTCTTAAGAGCTGGTTATTTTCTAAACTGGTCAAGATAACAACTTAATATAGGTCCTAGAAGGATTTTATGAGCTACACCCATGCGGCAGCTGGAGTGGTGTAGAAGCATGACAGCTCAAACAGTGGAAACTTCCTCTGAAGAGATAAATCATGTTACTATAAGCCAGTCTGATGGACGAATCCTGGCGCACATCACATACTTAAACCTTTTACTGGCTACTGTCAAATTTGAGAGACTAGGTATAATATGATTTGGGTACTTTTCAGGGTTTGGGCTGGACTCCCTTTATTTCCAGTGAAAGGTACAGTTGCATTTTACAGAATTTTCAATATAAGTTTGAAGATGTCTGTAGCTTTGTGCCAAAACCAAGGTCCAAAATGACATAGATTGAGGTCAAGGCTTTGTGCAAACAACTCAAATTCCTGTACTCAAAACTTATCAATCAACTAAGTGAAGCATTGGCACAGCACCGACAAACCAAAACATCCCATCAGTCATCAGCGCCTGACCTCACAAATGGTGTATTGGCCACAAATTTCCATAGTCACTTTACCATCTTGTAGAAAGCCTTCACAGACAATGGAGGCTGTTATAGCTGCAAAAAAAGAAGCCAACTACAGGTGTATCTCAATCAATTTATAATCAAAGTATTGTCTGATCTCATCAGACAGTACTCACAAAGGTGAACACCACCAAAAGGGAAAAGAAAGGGAAAAGAAGGGAAAAGGGTGTGAGTAAAAGTGAAATTCTTTATTAAATAATAATATTAAAACCTAGTAAACCATACATCCCATTAGGGATGTATAATGGATCATGATTATATAAATGGAGTCATGATCCACTAAATTCCCTGATCAGTGCCCTGATAACCTCTGTACAAGGGCCCATTACACTTATATCTACTAGACCTGCCACACTTTTGATGTCACCTTATATAATATTGGGAGTGTATCCAATGGGCTAGGATAATTTTTTACTATTGAATTCACACTGGCCATATGAGCCTTTATTTAATAAAATCTCTCCTGGCTGAGGATACTAGTACAATTCAGCACACTTTTGATATAATCTATGGCATCTATTTTGTAAGCATAAACCCAGCCATCAATTATAAGGGACATTGGCTAGGGGCTTATTTTACTAATAATTTGATTTACTGTCTGACTCTATCAGGAATTTAGTGGATCATGACTCCATTTATATAATCATGATCCATTATACATCCCTAATGGGATGTATGATTTACTAGCTTTTAATATTAATATTTAATGAAGAATTTCACTTTTACTCACACCCTTTTCCCTTCTTTTCCCTTTCTTATTTGTTTATTTTTTTCTCAATAAATTTAGAATATCAACAAAAAGTTAATTTATTTCAGTTCTTCAATGAAAAAAAGTGAAACTCATATACCATATAAAGCAGGGGTGGGCAATTCATTTTCCCGAGGGGCCACATAAGACTGATGGTTGTGGAGGGCCGAACCAATAGGCTGAAATTAATTTTGCTCCATATTGATATCAATATATTGATTATAATTATTAGATTAATATTAATTGCATGACTTAATACTGAGCAGAAGTACGCTGACATCCCATTATATACCGTTTGAACACGAATACAACCCCTTCTATATACCGTATGAGCCCCATAGCCTCCCCACGTCCAGCAACAGACCCTCATAGCCTGCCCATGTCCTGCAGCAGACCCCCCATAGCCTGCCCATGTCCTGCCAAACATCCCATACACATTAAGAAAACACATATTCACCTTGCTCCCATTCCCCCGGTGCTGTGCCTCTCCTCCTGCAATGATGTCATCGCGTCAGCTGCTTCACATGCTGATTGGCGGGGGAAGGGGCTGGAGGCCCCTCCTATACCATTGCACTCAGCGGTGCGCACATGAAGACACGGTCAGGCGGCGGTGACAGCAGGGGGCAGGTATGGTGCGGTCCATGGGCCACTGCTTTAGTCCTTCAGCTCTCTCAGTCTGCGGGCCGGACTGAACAGCCAGATGTGGCCCGTGGGCTGCACTTTGCCCAGGTCTGATATAGAGTCATTACAAACAGTGATCTATTTCAAGTGTTTTTCTGTTAATGTTGATTATGGCTTACAGCCAATGAAAACACAAGTCATCTCAATAAATTAAAATAATTAACAAAAACACCTGCAAAGGCTTCCTAAGCATCTAAAAAGGTCCCTTAGTCTGTTTTAGTAGGCTTCACAATCATGGCGAAGACTGCTGACTTGACATGTCCAGAAGGCAGTCATTGACACACTCCATAAGGTCCCAGAGTTCCAATATTCATTTGGAAATCAAGGTCCCAGAGTCTGGAGGAAGAGTGGAGAGGTACACAATCCAAGCTGCTTGAGGTCTAGTGTGAAGTTTCCACAAACTCTTTAATCAAGACCAAAGTCAGCGCAGCCGTCTACGAAGAAATTTTAGAGCACTTCATGCTTCCCTCTGCCGACAAGCTTTTTGGAGATGGAAATTTCATTCTCCAGCAGGACTTGGCACCTGTCCAAACTGCCTAAAGTACCAATACCTGGTTTAAAAACAACAGTATCACAGTGCTTGATTGGCCTTCAAACTCGCCTGACCTTAACCCCATAGAGAATCTATGGGGTAATGTCAAGAGGAAGATGAGACACCAGACCCAAAAATGAAGACGAGCTGAAGGCTGCTATCAAAGCAACCTGGGCTTCCATAACACCTCAGCAGTACCACAGGCTGATCACCTCCATGCCACACTGCATTGATGCAAAAGGAGCCCCGACCAAGTATTGAGTGCATTTACTGAACATACATTTCAGTAGGCCAACATTTCGGATTTTAAAATCATTTTTCAAGCTCTTGTTATAAAGTATTCTAATTTACTGAGATAATGACCTTTGTGTTTTCATTGGCTGTAAGCCATAATCATCAACATTAACAGGAATAAACTCTTGAAATAGCTCACTCTGTTTGTAAAGACTCTATATAATGAGTTTCACTTTTTGCATTGAAGAACTGAAATAAATTAACTTTTTGATATTCTAATTTAGTGAGATGCACCTGTGTGTATTAACTTTTATTACCTTTTGACTATATGAAGTAGAAGATGATGGTGGTAGGTCCTTCAGAGTGGGTGGGGGGCTGATTTTTCTCGCACCTTTAATCCATTAAAAAGCAGTGCTATTAACCCCTTAAATGTCATTGTCATGTTAAGACATTTTTTGAGTTTTGGAAAACCTTTTGTCCAGTGTCTGCAGTCTGTTAAAAAGCCTGTTCTTTACTCGAATTTCTCTGACTCCCCGCATTGAAGCTCCACTGTTGATCTCGGTCAACTCTAGGCGGATTCGCTGTGCTCAGTTGACTGCTGTGCTGTTGGCGTGATCAGGGCCGGCTCCAGGTTTTTCTGGGCCCCGGGCGAAAGAGTCTCAGTGGGCCCCTTTAACACATACCATGATTCATGATGCAGAGATACGGCGGAGAAATATATATGTAGCACCCCGAGGACTCGGCTGCTACAGGGGTATTGCACCTCGAACCAGAGGTGTGATATTCCACTCCCGGGTAAGGATGGAGTGTGGACCGGGGCTCAGTAGGCTGCATGCACCACACACACCCCATTTCCGAGGAACAGACCAACGGTGCTCCCACTAGACAGAGTGCAGGCACGACAGCTTCTGTTCCTGGCTGGAGGAGGGAGGGGGAGGAAAACCCAGTGGTGTAGGACCAGATAGGGGTGGGTTTCTGGGCATAGGTAGGAGCCCATTGGTTGCTAGTCACCTGGGCTCGGGTGTCAGAAGGAGGTATATAAGGTGGGCACTATCTTAGGTCAGTGGTCAGTTCAGAGAGGAGCTCAGCCAGAGAGAGCTGACAGGGAGCTGTGGCTCAGTCTGGGCCCAGCTCCAGAGGCAGGCCTGGAGTGGAGGCCAGAAACAACAGAAAGAGAAAGGAGAAGGAACAGGAAGGAAAGTAAGAAAGGAACTGAAACGGAGGAGAAAGGAGGCAAGGAACACAAAGAAAGGCCCAGAGACACGAAGGCAGAAAGAACCCCATATTCCCAGAGGAGATACTGGGTGAAGGGTTGGCAGAGCAGGGTACCGGAACCCGAATTGGTGGAGGCGACTAATCCTCAGCCATAACCGGAGGTTGTGACCACATCTTGGTGCGACCCCTCACTACATCCACCAGAAAGGCATACCGCATAGGGTCAGGGAGACCGGAGAGAGGTTTCACCAACAGAAGGCCCGAGGAAGCTGGACAAAGGTGGGTCACTGGTGGGGACGGCCAGTAGAAAGGAAGAGAGGGGAGCTTTCAGCCACACTCTGGAATTGCTTGGGAGTTGACCGAGTCCCTCACCTGGTGGACGCAGCACGGCTCGGGCGGTCACTGCTGGCCGAAGTGACCAGAGCAACAACTGTGAGTAAAGCTTTGGAAACTGCACCACACGTCTCTGTGATTCCTTGCCGCTCCAGCACCACTAGCACTGGGACACTCACACCATCACTCCCATCGTCTTCCACATTAGCTGCCCTGAGGCAATAATCCTCCCGTGGGGAGTCATCCCATTCTCAGCTGCGCAAACAACATCAGCCTCAGCGGTCGGCAGCGCAGCGGCGGTCCCCACTGACCGCAATCCACGCGTGGCGTAGTCGGACACTTATTACAACATTTAGACTGCCACTGGTTTGACCACCCTGGGCACGGACAGGGTCACCGCCACGGAGAACTACAACCCCCAGCGATCCGGCTCCGGGTATTCCCCCTGCACAGCAGCAGCAGCACAGGCCCAGGGGGCGCGTCAACTATATATAGTACAATGCAAAGATTTCACTTCTTACATTACATGAGTGATATCTATTGTAAATTCCACAATAGCTCAGAAACCGGTGAATCGCTCCACACAGAATACTGTCCCCCATATAACGCTCCATACAGAATACTGGCCCCCATATAAGGCCCCATACGGAATACTGGCCCCCATATAAGGCCCCATACGGAATACTGGCCCCCATATAAGGCCCCATACGGAATACTGTCCCCCATATAAGGCCCCATAAGGAATACTGGCCCCCATATAAGGCTCCATGCGGAATACTGGCCCCCATATAAGGCTCCATGTGGAATACTGGCCCCCATATAAGGCTCCATGCAGAATACTGGCCCCCATATAAGGCTCCATGCGGAATACTGGCCCCCATATAAGGCTCCATACGGAATACTGGCCCCCATATAAGGCTCCGTACAGAATACTGGCCCCCATATAACGCTCCATACAGGATACTGGTCCCCTTGTAAAGCTCCATACAGGATACTGGCCCCCATATAACGCTCCATACAGGATACTGGTCCCCTTATAAAACTCCATACAGGATACTGGCCCCCATATAACGCTCCATACAGGATACCGGTCCCCATATAATGCTCCATACAGGATACTGGTCCCCTTATAAAACTCCATACAGGATACTGGCCCCCATATAACGCTCCATACAGGATACCGGTCCCCTTATAACGCTCCATACAGGATACCGGTCCCCATATAACGCTCCATACAGGATACTGGTCCCCTTATAAAACTCCATACAGGATACTGGCCCCCATATAACGCTCCATACAGGATACCGGTCCCCTTATAACGCTCCATACAGGATACCGGTCCCCTTTTAACGCTTCATACAGGATACTGGCCCCCATATAATGCTGCATGCAGGCTGTTACCCCCCACATAATGCCCCATACAGGCTGTCCCCCCCTTATAATGCTCCATGCAGGCTGTTACCCCCCACATAATGCCCCATACAGGCTGCCCCCCCCTTATAATGCACTATGCAGGCTGTTCCCCACCTTATAATGCCCCATACAGGCTGTCCCCCCCCCTCTTTATAATGCCCCATGCAGGATGTCACCCCCCCTCTTTATAATGCCTCATGCAGGATGCCTCCCCCCTCTCTTTATAATGCTCCATGGAGGATGCCACCCCCTCCCCCCCCTTCTCTTTATACTGCCCCATGCCTCCATACATTAAAAAAAAAAAAATCAAATACTCACCTCCCTTCTCCTCACCTGCTACTTGCTGCCCGCTGCTCGGGTCCGAACTCCAGCGTTGTCAGCGTCTTCCCGCTCAGCGCTCCCTGTGACGGCTCAGGGGAGGGCGCGGTGTAAAGACGTCACCGCGCCCTCTGACCTGAGACGTCACAGGGAGCGCAGAGCAGGAAGACAGCGGATCTGACGAGGCACGGGGAGAGGTAAGTATCCAGCTGCCGGGGCCCTGAGCAAGCGGCGGAGAAGGGCGGGCGCTGACACCGCTCTCCTCCGCCCATAGCCCAGCAGGGTGCGCGACCGCCAGTGGGCCCCTCTGCCTGCTCAGGGCCCCGGCATTTGCCCGGGTGCGCCGGGTGCTGACGCCGGCCCTGGGCGTGATGTCAGCATTGTAGACAATAACAAACACCGAGAGCAGTGTCAGAGATTCATTTAGTACTTTTTAAACTGCAGCTGTGGAGTAGGTTTTTAAGAAGCAAAAACGTCTTTTTTTAAAGTGACTCTGTCAACACAGCATGCTGTACCCTTGGCGTGGCCTATCAGTTCAGTGCACCTTTTCACCTGCTCCTCTATCTTCATCCTTCTCTGGATCTACGATGCCAGAGTTGTGAATCAAAGAACATGAGGCTGGATATTGAGAGAAAACAAGCAGGTGGGAAGGTGTATTTAAATGTTTGGCTCCGCCGTGTAGCACTGAGCTGCAGGATTTAGTTTGGACAGTCATTCTGTGCTGACAGTCTGTTTAAAGAGATCCTGGCTTTGTAATACTGATGAAAATTGTTACGGATCCGGGTGGTGGAACCTCTGTGCTGCGGTGCAAGGAGGGACCAGAGGGGCGTAACTAAGTATCAACTCGGACTGACCAAGGTCGCACGGCGGCTCAATCGACTCCGTGACCAGGGAGGGACCGAGCAGAGGGACCAGGTGCCACTCTGGGCCAGACCTTGTATGAGAGCAGGTGACTCCCACGGTCAGATGGCAGGGACTGACAGGTACAGCAGATGAGTACGGCAGGCAGGCTGACAGGTGGTCCGGGTAGACGGACTGGCGGACACCACGGGTAACTGGCAGGAGCTGCCAGGTAGACAGGCTGGTAGGCATGGTAGGTAACAGGCAGGAGCCTCCAGGTAGGCAGGCTCGTGGGCACGACAGGTAACAGGCAGGCGCCTCCAGGTAGGCAGGCTGGTAGGCACGACAGGTAACAGGCAGGAGCCTCCAGGGAGCCAGGCTGGTGGGCACGACATTTAACAGGCAGGAGCCTCCAGGTAGGGTGGCTGACAGGCACCACAGGTTACTGGTAAGTCCTCCGGGTAAGCAGACTGGCCAAGCCCATAGACAGACTGGCGGGTTGGACCATAGGCAGACTGTCGGGCTGGAGTGTGTACTGGCTGGCAGAGACAGGTAGCAGGTAAAGGCTCCGGGTAAGCGGACTGGCCAAGCTCATAGACAGACTGGCGGACTGGGCTTTAAGCAGACTGTCGGGCTGGACTGGTAGTCAGGCTGGCAGACTGGACTGGTAGTCAGACTGGCAGCGGGACTTGAGGGCTGAAGCAGAGTTTAGTACACAGAGCAACAACCTTGCACGGGCACCTCCATTTTGGAGGAGGTGCCTTATATATGAGAGGTCCTTCGGTCATTGGCCGGGGACTCTTTAGAGCGGCGCGCGTGGCCCCCTTAAGAGGGAGGAAGCGCGCACGTGCTCCCTAAGCACAGTGCCCGGAAAGATGCGCCCGCCGACAGCAGCAGCAGGGGAGCAGGAAGATGCCGGGCCAGGAGCGCGGCGGTAAGGTGGGACGGCGTCTCTATCTGTCTGGGGGCAGAGACACTGATGCTACAGCACTCTCCTCCTTTACGGCCCCTCTTTTTTAGGCCTGTAAGAAATTCTTTAAGAAGAAGAGGGGCGTGGATATTCTCCCTGGGGTCCCAAGTTCCTCTCCTCTGGGCCAAACCTCTTCCAATCCACCAGAAAAAAGGTTTTTCCTCTTACCCTTTTGGTGGCCAGAATGTTCTCTACCTCATAGACGTCCTCAGCGGAGACCGCAGCTGGGGTGGTACCTGGATCGTCTGAAAAAAAATTAAGAACAACTGCTTTGAGGAGAGATACGTGGAAGGAGTTGGGGATCCGTAAGGTGGCTGGGAGTTTTAACTTGCAGGCCACTGGATTGATTTGCTTGAGGACTTCAAACGGACCGATGAACCGCGGACCCATCTTATATGAGGGTATTTTGAGACTAACATGTTTGGATGAGAGCCAAACCTTGTCTCCTGGACGGAATTGAGGCGGATCCAGACGTTTCTTATCGGCATGTCTCTTCATCCGCTCGGAGTATTGAAGAATTGCGGATCTAGTGTCCTCCCAAATGGTAGAAAATTCGTTGACCAGAGACTCCGCGGCAGGATTGTCCACTGAAGCTGAGACGGGAAACTGAATCCGGGGTGTTGACCGTAGACCACAAAGAATGGGACTTAGAAGAAGATTCGCTCTCATGGTTGTTATAGGAGAACTTGGCCCATGGTAGAAGCTCTACCCAATCGGTATGGTGAGCGTTGACGAAGTGCCGGAGGAAGCTGGTAAGGATCTGGTTGATACGTTCCACTTGGCCATTGGACTGAGGATAATAAGCAGAGGAGAAATCCAGGGAGACATCCTGCAGCTTGCGCGTAGCTCTCCAGAAGCGCAAAGTGAACTGGACCCCGCGATCAGACACAATGTGGAGGGGTAGGCCGTGGAGACGAAAGATGTGATGGATGAAGTCCTTAGCCAGCACAGATGCAGATGGGAGACCAGGCAGAGGGATAAAGTGCGCCATTTTAGAAAAGCGGTCAGCGACCACCCAAATGATAGAACAACCGGCAGAAACAGGGAGATCCGTAATAAAGTCCATAGCATTGTGTTGCCACGGGGCAGCAGGTACGGGAAGAGGCAGTAGACGGCCGGCTGGAAGATGTCTTGGAACATTGTTGCGGGCACAGGATGAACAGGCCGTGATGAAGTCTACAACCTCCTTGCGCAGGAAAGGCCACCAGTAATGCTGGGTAATGAGCCGGAAGGTCTTCCTCTGGCCAGCGTGGCCGGCTAGTTTAGATGAATGGCCCCAGTGAAGAACCTTTTTACGATCCGGAACCGCTACAAATGTCTTACCGGATGGAAGACGAGACAGGTCCAACGGAGCCACATTCATCACTTTGGAAGGATCGATGATATACATAGGCTCCTCCTCTTGATCGGAGGACAGGAAAGATATGGATAAAGCATCGGCTTTAACGTTCTTGTCCGCAGGGTATTAATGTAGGGTAAAGCTGAAACAGGCAAAGAACAGAGACCACCGGGCCTGATGCGGATTGAGTCTTTGAGCGTTTTGTAAATAGGCCAGGTTTTTGTGATCAGTGTAGATGACCACCGGGTGCAGAGCCCCCTCTAGGTAATGCCTCCAGGTAGGCTGGCTGGCAGACACCACAGGTTACTGGTAAGTTCTCCGGGTAAACAGACTGACCAAGCCCATAGACAGACTGGCGGGTTGGACCATAGGCAGACTGTTGGGCTGGAGTGTATACTAGCTGGTGGAGACAGGTAGCAGGTAAAGGCTCCGTATAAGTGGACTGGCCAAGCCCATAGACAGACTGGCGGACTGGGCTGTAAGCAGACTGTCGGGCTGGACTGGTAGTCAGGCTAGCGGACTGGACTGGTAGTCAGACTGGCAACGGGACCTGAGGGTTGAAGCAGAGTTTAGTACACAGAGCAACAACCTTGCACTGGCACCTCCATTTTGGAGGAGGTGCCTTATATATGAGAGGTCCTTCGGTCATTGGCCGGGGACTCTTTAGAACGGCACTCGGCCCCTTTAAGAGGGAGGAAGCGCACGCGCCCTAAACACAGTGCCCAGGAAGCTGCGCGCACCGACAGCAGCAGCAGGGGAGCAGGAAGACGCCGGGCCAGGAGCGCAGTGGTAAGGGGGGCGGCGTCTCTGCCTATCAGGATGCAGAGACGCCGATGATACAAAAATGACGCCTGTGGGGACAAAATCAGATTTACGTTTTTTTAATTTATCAAAAATATTTTTATTGGGCAAACTTTTACATCTTACAAATTGGTTGATAAAATAATCATATTATATAATCCCAACAAATTGAGTACAATTTTGTATCAATCATTGTTTATGACAGGAATACAATGCCTGTCATAGGATTCCTCACACCCTTCCCTCTCACTTATCTGAACTCACATTTTAATATATCGAGTACAATAACTAGACAACAGTTTAAACATGAGGAACATACAGTAAGGTGTTTCAGATCTGAAATATTGGTTCGTTTTTAAAGGAGAAGTAAGTTAAATATGACATCTCTTGCTAATACTTCCAACACTACCGCTGGGCATTTAATCCAGTGTCCACACTATTTACCAAATTTCGCAATGGCCCCCCTTTTTATGTATATACTTTTTTTCCATCAGAATGGTGGTATTTAAACAACTCACAAACTCCTCGGAGATAGATATAATTTCTAGTATCTATCTCTACATATCTAGCTATTTACAGTGCTGGCCAAAAGTATTGGCACCCCTGAAATTCTGTCAGATAATACTCAGCTTCTTCCTGAAAATGATTGCAATCACAAATTCTTTGATATTATTCTCTTCATTTAATTTGTCTTCAATGAAAAAAACACAAAAAGGATTGTCCTAAAGCCAAATTGGATATAATTCCACACCAAACCTAAAAAAGGGGGTGGACAAAAGTATTGGCACCCTTTGAAAAATCATGTGATGCTTCTCTAATTCGTGTAATTAACAGCACCTGTAACTTACCTGTGGCACCTAACAGGTGTTGACAATAACTAAATCATATTTGCAGCCAGTTAACATGGATTAAAGTTGACTCAACATCTGTCCTGTGTCCTTGTGTGTACCACATTGAGCATGGAGAAAAGAAAGAAGACCAAAGAACTGTCTGAGGACTTGAGAAACCAAATTGTGAGGAAGCATGAGCAATCTCAAGGCTACAAGTCCATCTCCAAAGACCTGAATGTTCCTGTGTCTTCCGTACGCAGTGTCATCAAGAAGTTTAAAGCCCATGGCACTGTGGCTAACCTCCCTAGATGTGGACGGAAAAGAAAAATTTACGAGAGATTTCAACGCAAGATTGTGCGGATGGTGGATAAAGAGCCTCGACTAACATCCAAACAAGTTCAAGCTGCCCTGCAGTCCGAGGGTACAACAGTGTCAACCCATACTATCTGTCGACATCTGAATGAAAAGGGACTGTATGGTAGGATACCCAGGAAGACCCCACTTCTTACCCCGAGACATAAAAAAGCCAGGCTGGAGTATGTCAAAACTTACCTGACAAAGCCTAAAACGTTTTGGAAGAATGTTCTCTGGTCAGATGAGACAAAAGTAGAGCTTTTTGGGAAAAAGCATCAACATAGAGTGTGCAGGGAAAAAAAAGAGGCATTCAAAGAAAAGAACACAGTCCCTAAAGTCAAACATGGCGGAGGTTCCCTGATGTTTTGGGGTTGCTTTGCTGCCTCTGGCACTGGACTGTTTGACCGTGTGCATGGCACTATGAAGTCTGAAGACTACCAACAAATTTTTCAGCATAATGTAGGGCCCAGTGTGAGAAAGCTGGGTCTCCCTCAGAGGTCATGGGTCTTCCAGCAGGACAATGACCCAAAACACACTTCCAAAAGCACTATAAAATGGTTTTAGAGAAAGCACTGGAGACTTCTAAGGTGGCCAGCAATGAGTCCAGACCTAAATCCCATAGAACACCTGTGGAGAGATCTCAAAATGGCAGTTTGGAGAAGGCACCCTTCAAATATCAGGGACCTGGAGCAGTTTGCCAAAGAAGAATGGTCTACAATTCCAGCAGAGCATTGTAAGAGACTCGTTGATGGTTACCGGAAGCGGTTGTTCGCAGTTATTTTGGCTAAAGGTTGTGCAACCAAGTATTAGGCTGAGGGTGCCAATACTTTTGTCCGGCCCTTTTTTGGAGTTTTGTGTGAAATGATCAATGATTTGATTTTTGCTTCATTCTCTTTTGTGTTTTTTCCTTGCAAGCAAATTAAATGAAGAGAATAATACCAAAGAATTTGTGATTGCAATCATTTTCAGGAAGAGACTGAGTATTATCTGACAGAATTGCTGGGGTGCCAATACTTTTGGCCAGCACTGTATTATCTATATGTTAACTAAATGCATTTTCCATGTTATTTACTCCCTAAATCTTTCTATCTTCAATATCCGTATGCATATACATAGATCGGAAAGGGTGAGATAGGTAGTCTAACTAGGTAACCAGAGAAATTATATTCATTATACAGTCATGGCTGCAAGTGTTGTCAACCTTGACATTGTCCCAGAAAATCTAGTATTTTTCCCAGAAAATTATTGCAATTACACATGTTTTGTTATACACATGTGTACTTCATTTGTGTGGATTGGAACAACAAAAAAAAAAAAAAGTTAAATTGGACATCATTTCACATAAAACCCCCAAAAATGGGACGGACAAATTTGTTGGCACCTTTCCAAAACTGTGGGTAAACAAGTTTGTTTCAAGCATGTGACTCTCGTTCACACTCACATATGGCAAGTAACAGGTGTGGGTAATATGAAAATCACATCTGAAAACCGATAAAAAGGGAAGAAGTTGCCTCAGTCTTTGCATTGTGTGCCACACTAAGCATTGAGAGCAGAAAGAGAACTGTCTGAGGACTTGAGAACCAAAATTGTTTTGAAAATGATCTACAATCTCCAGATTGATGTTCCTTTGTCCATGGTGTGCAACATAATCAAGAGGTTTATAACCCATGGCACTATAGCTAATTTTCCGGGTCGTGGATGACAAAGAAAATTTGATGAAATGTTGCAATGCAGGGTAGTCTGTGTGAAGACCCGGGATCTTATGTGGGCGTAACGCTTCTCAGACAATGTAGGGTGAGGGTAAAAAGTGTGGCAATACATTATTGAACCACAAAGCGGACAATAAACACACAGAACAGTCCCAGCAAATACCCAAGATGGTACAACATTACACAGCCTCACGCTTCCTTCTCTGCCCCCCTGGGATAGAATAGCTGCGACTTTGGAGACTTCCAGGGCCGGCGACCTCAACCAGTGGCCCCCCGTTTCTGGCGGGCTCCCACTGAGAGAAAGTAGCGGCATGGTGCCTTAAAACCTTCTGGTTAAACCACTGTGAAATCCACAGCTCTTTCAAGGGGCATTGATATTGTCTTTTTATTCCACTGTAACCTCCACCACTCTTCCAAGGGGCATTGATATGGTCTTTTTATTTTACTGCGACCTCCACCACTCTTCCAAGGGGCATTAATATTGTCTTTCTATTCCACTGCGACCTCCACCAATCTTCCAAGGGTCATTGATATTGTCTTTTTATTCCACTGTAACCTCCACCACTCTTCCAAGGGGCATTAATATTGTCTTTTTATTAAACTGCGACCTCCACCTCTCTTCCAAGGGGTATTAAAACCATCTTGTTAAGCTACTGTGGCCTCCAAGTCTCTTCCACGAGGCATTGATATTGTCTTTTTATTCCACTGCGACATCCACCACTCTTCCAAGGGGAATTGATATTGTCTTTTTATTCCACTGCGACCTCTACCACTCTTCCAAGGGGCATTAAAACAGTCTTGATAAGCTATTGTGACTTCCACGTCTCTTCCAAGGGGCATTAAACCATCCGGTTAAACCACTCTGTACTCCACAGCTCTTCCAAGAGGCATTGATATTGTCTTTTTATTCGACTGTAACCTCCACCACTTTTCCAAGGGGAATTGATATTGTCTCTGTTTTCCACTGCGACCTCCACCACTCTTCCAATGGGCATTAAAACCGTCTTGTTATGCTACTGTGACCTCCACGTCCCTTGCACGGGGCATTGATATTGTCTTTTTAATCCATTGAGACTTACACCACTCTTCCAAGGGGCATGAAAACCGTCTTGTTAAGCTACTGTGACCTCCAAGTCTCTTCCAAGGGTCATTAAAACCGTCTGGTTAAACCGCTCTGAGCTCCACATCTCTTCCAAGGGGCATTGACAATGTCTTTTTATTCCATTGTAACCTTCTGCACTCTTCCAAGTGCATTGATATTGTCTTTTTATTCCTCTGCGACGTCCACGACTCTTCCAAGGGGCATTGAAACCGTCTTGTTAAGCTACTGTGACTTACAAGTTTCTTACACAGGGCATTGATATTGTCTTTTTATTCCACTGTAACCTCCACCACTCTTCCAAGGGGAATTGATATTGTTTTTTTATTCCACTGTAACCTCCACCAATCTTCCGAGGGGCATTGATATTGTCTTTTTATTCCACTGCGACCTCCAGCACTCTTCTAAGGGGCATTGATATTGTCATTTAAATCCACAACGATCTCCACCACTCTTCCAAGGGGCTTTAATACAGTCTTGTTAAGTTACTGTCTTGTTAAGTTACTGTGACCTCCTCGTCTCTTCTAAGGGGCGTTAAAATCATCTGGTTAAACACTGTGAACTCCACAGCTCTTACAAGAGTCATTGATATTGTCTTTTTATTCGACTGTAACATCCACCACTCTTCCAAGCGGCATTGATATTGTCTTTTTATTCCACTGCGACCTCCACCACTCTTCCAAGGGGCATTGATATTGTCTTTTTAATCAACTGCGACCTCCACCTCTCTTCCAAGGGGCATTAAAACTGTCTTGTGAAGCTACTGTGACCTCCATGTCCCTTCCACGGGGCATTGATATTGTCTTTTTATTCCACTGCGACCTCCACCACTCTTCCAAGGGCAATTGATATTGTCTTTTTAATCCACTGCGACCTCCACCACTCTTCCAAGGGGCATTGATATTGTCTTTTTAATCCACTGTGACCTCCACGTCTCTTCCAAGGGGCATTAAAACCGTCAATTTAAACCTCTCTGAACTCCACAGCTCTTCCAAGGAGTACTGGTATTGTCTTTTTATTCCACTCTAACCTCCACCACTCTTCCAATGGGCATTGACATTGTCTATTTATTCCACTGCGACCTCCACCACTCTTCCAAGGGGCATTAAGACAATCTTGTTAAGCTACAGTGACCTCCACAACTTTTCTATGGGGCATTGATATTGTCTTTTTATTCCACTGTAACCTCCACCACTCTTCCAAGGGGCATTGATTTTGTCTTTTTATTCCACTGCTACCTCAACCACTCTTCCAATGGGCATTGATATTGTCTTTGTAATCCACTGAAACCTGCACCACTCTTCCAAGGGGCATTAAAGCCGTCTTGTTAAGCTACTGTCACGTCCATGTCTATTCCACGGGGCATTGATATTGTCTTTTTATTCCACTGTAACCTCCACCACTCTTCCAAGTGGCAATAACATTGTCTTTTTATTCCACTGCGACTTCCACCTCTCTTCTAAGGGGCATTGATATTGTCTTTTTAATCCACTGCGACCTCCACCACTCTTCCAAGGGGCATTAAAACAGTCTTGTTAAGCTACTGTGACCTCCACGTCTCTTCCAAGTGGCAATTAAACCGTCTGGTTAAACCACTCTGAACTCCACAGCTCTTCCAAGGGGCATTGATATTGTCTTTTTATTCCACTGTAACCTCCACCACTCTTCCAAGGGGCATTGATTTTGTCTTTTTATTCCACTGCGACCTCCACCACTCTTCCAATGGGCATTGACATTGTCTATTTATTCCACTGCGACCTCCACCACACTTCCAAGGGGCAATAAGACAATCTTGTTAAGCTACAGTGACCTCTACAACTCTTCCATGGGGCATTGATATTGTCTTTTTATTCCACTGTAACCTCCACCACTCTTCCAAGGGGCATTGATTTTGTCTTTTTATTCCACTGCTACCTCAACCACTCTTCCAATGGGCATTGATATTGTCTTTTGTAATCCACTGCAACCTGCACCACTCTTCCAAGGGGCATTAAAGCCGTCTTGTTAAGCTACTGTCACGTCCATGTCTATTCCACGGGGCATTGATATTGTCTTTTTATTCCACTGCGACCTCCACCACTCTTCCAAGGGGTATTGATATTGTCTTTTTAATCCACTGCGACCTCCACCACTCTTTGAAGGGGCATTAAAACAGTCTTGTTAAGCTACTGTGACCTCCACATCTCTTCCAAGTGGCAATTAAACCGTCTGGTTAAACCACTCTGAACTCCACAGCTCTTCCAAGGGGCATTGATATTGTCTTTTTATTCCACTGTAACCTCCACCACTCTTCCAAGGGGCATTGATTTTGTTTTTTTATTCCACTGCGACCTCCACCACTCTTCCAATGGGCATTATTATTGTCTTTTTAATCCCCTGCAGCCTCCACCACTCTTCCAATGGGCATTAAAACCGTTTTGTTAAGCTACTGTGACCTCCACGTCCCTTCCACGAGGCATTGATATTGTCTTTTTATTCCACTGCGACCTCCACCACTCTTCCAAGGGGTATTGATATTGTCTTTTTAATCCACTGCGAACTCCACCACTCTTCCAAGGGGCATTAAAACCGTCTTGTTATGCTACTGTGACGTCGACTTCTCTTCCAAGGGGCATTAAAACCATCTGGTTAAACCAATCTGAACTCCACAGCTCTTCCTAGGGGAATTTGTATTGTCTTTTTATTCCACTCTAACCTCCACCACTCTTACAAGGGGCATTGACATTGTCTTTTTATTCCACTGCGACCTCCACCACACTTCCAAGGGGCATTAAGACCAAATTGTTAAGCTACAGTGACCTCCACATCTCTTCCACGGGGCATTGATATTGTCTTTTTATTCCACTGTAACCTCCACCAATCTTCCAAGTGGCATAGATATTGTTTTTTTATTCCACTGCGACCTCCACCACTCTTCCAAGGGGCATTAAAACCGTCAATTTAAACCACTCTCAACTCCACAGCTCTTGCAAGTGGCTTTGATATTGTTTTTTATTCCACTGTAACCTCCAGCACTTTTCCAAGGGGCATTGATATTGTCTTTTTATTCCACTGCGTCTTCCACCACTCTCCCAAGGGGCATTAAAACTGTCTTGTTAAGCTGCTGTAACCTCCATGTCTATTCCACGGGGCATTGATATTGTCTTTTTATTCCAATGTAACCTCCACCACTCTTCTAAGGGGCAGTGATATTGTCTTTTTAAACCACTGCGACCTCCACCACTCTTCCAAGAGGCATTAAAAACATCTTATTAAGCTACTATGACCTCCACGCTCTTCCAAGGGGCATTAAAACCATCTGGTTAAACCACTCTGAATTCCAAAGCTCATCAAAGGTGCATTGATATTGTATTTTTATTCCACTTGTAACCTCCACCACTTTTCCTATGGGAATTGATATTGTCTTTTTATTATTATTATTATTATTATTTATTATTATAGCGCCATTTATTCCATGGCGCTTTACATGTGATAGGGATATACATAACAAAAGCATTTACATAATCTTAACAAAACGAGTCAGCGACTGGTACAGGACGAGCGAGGACCCTGCCCGCGAGGGCTCACATTCTAGAAGGGATGGGTGAGGATACATTAGGTGAGGGTAGAGCTGGTCGTGCTGCGGTGGTTACTGCAGGTTGTAGGCTTGTCGGAAGAGGTGGGTCTTCAGGTTTCTTTTGAAGGTTTCCACGGTCGGCGAGAATCTGATGTGTTGGGGTAGAGAGTTCCAGAGTAGGGGGGATGCACTGGAGAAATCTTGTATACGATTGTGGGAGGAGGAGATAAAAGGGGAGTAGAGAAGGAGATCTTGTGAGGATCGGAGGTTGCGTGCAGGTAAGTACCGGGAGACTAGGTCACAGAAGTATGGGGGAGACAGGTTGTGGATGGCTTTGTATGCCATGGTTAGAGTTTTGAACTGGATTCTCTGGGCAATGGGGAGCCAGTGAAGAGATTGACAGAGAGGAGAGGCCGGGGAATAATTGGGGGACAGGTGAATTAGTCGAGCTGCAGAGGTTAGGATAAAACCGTCTTGTTAAGCTACTGTGACCTCCAAGACTCTTCCAAGGGGCATTAAAACCGTCTTTTAAAACCTCTCTAAGCTCCACAGCTATTTCAAGGGGCATTGACAATGTCTTTTTATTCCATAGTAACCTTCTGCACTCTTCCAAGTGCATTGATATTGTCTTTTTATTGCTCTGCGACGTCCACGACTCTTTCAAGGGGCATTAAAACCGTCTTGTTAAGCTACTGTGACCTCCAAGTTTCTTACACAGGGCATTGATATTGTCTTTTTATTCCACTGTAACCTCCACCACTCTTCCAAGGGGCATTGATATTGTCTTTTTATTCCACTGTAACCTCCACCACTCTTCTAAGGGGCATTGATATTGTCTTTTAAATCCACAACGATCTCCACCACTCTTCCAAGGGGCATTAAAACAGTCTTGTTAAGCTACTGTGACCTTCTCGTCTCTTCCAAGGCGCATTAAAACCATCTGGTTAAACACTGTGAACTCCACAGCTCTTACAAGAGGCATTGATATTGTCTTTTTATTCGACTGTAACATTCTCCACTCTTCCAATCGGCATTGATATTGTCTTTTTATTCCTCTGCGACCTCCACCTCTCTTCCAAGGAGCATTGATATTGTCTTAATAATCAACTGCGACCTCCACCTCTCTTCCAAGGGCCTTTAAAACCGTATTGTGAAGCTACTGTGACCTCAACGTCCCTTCCAAGGGGCATTGATATTGTCTTTTTAATCCACTGCAACCTCCACCACTCTTCCAAGGGGCATTGATATTGTCTTTTTATTCCACTGTGACCTCCACGTCTCTTCCAAGGGGCATTAAAACCATCAATTTAAACCACTCTGAACTCCACAGCTCTTCCAAGGAGCACTGGTATTGTCTTTTTATTCCACTCTAACCTCCACCACTCTTCCAAGGGGCATTGACATTGTCTATTTATTCCAATGCGACCTCCACCACTCTTCCAAGGGGCATTAAGACCATATTGTTAAGGTACAGTGACCTCCACAACTCTTCCATGGGGTAATGATATTGTAATTTTATTCCACTGTAACCTCCACCACTCTTCCAAGGGGTCATTGATTTTGACTTTTTATTCCACTGCGACCTCTACCACCTTTCCAATGGGCTTTGATATTGTCTTTTTAATCCACTGCAACCTCCAACACTCTTCCAAGGGGTAATGATTTTGTCCTATTATTCCACTGCAACCTCTACCACTCTTCCAATGGGCATTGATATTGTCTTTTTAATCCACTGCAACCTCCTCCACTCTTCCAAGGGGCATTAAAGCCGTCTTGTTAAGCTACTGTCACGTCCATGTCTATTCCACGGGGCATTGATATTGTCTTTTTATTCCACTGTAACCTCCACCACTCTTCCCAGTGGCATTGACACTGTCTTTTTATTCCACTGCGACTTCCACCTCTCTTCCAATGGGCATTAAAACAGTCTTGTTAAGCTACTGTGACCTCCACGTCTCTTCCAAGGGGCATTAAAACCGTCTGGTTAAACCACTCTGAACTCCACAGCTCTACCAAGGGGCATTGATATTGTCTTTTTATTCCACTGTAACCTCCACCACTCTTCCAATGGGAATTGATTTTGTCTTTTTATTCCACTGTGACCTCCACCACTCTTCCAATGGGCATTGTTATTGTCTTTTTAATTCCCTGCAACCTCCACCACTCTTCCAAGGGGCATTAAAACCGTCTTGTTAAGCTACTGTGACCTCCACGTCCCTTCCACGGGTCATTGATATTGTCTTTTTATTCCACTGCGACCTCTACCACTCTTCCAAGGGGCATTGATATTATCTTTTTAATCCACTGCGAACTCCACCACTCTTCCAAGGGGCATTAAAACCGTCTTGTTATGCTACTGTGACGTCGACTTCTCTTCCAAGGGGCATTAAAATCATCTGGTTAAACCACTCTGAACTCCACAGCTCTTCCTAGGGGAATTTGTATTGTCTTTTTATTCCACTCTAACCTCCACCACTCTTCCAAGGGGCATTGACATTGTCTTTTTATTCCACTGCGACCTCCACCACTCTTCCAAGGGGCATTAAGACCAAATTGTTAAGCTACAGTGACCTCCACATGTCTTCCACGGGGCATTCATATTGTCATTTTATTCCACTGTAACCTCCACCAATCTTCCAAGGGGCATTGATATTGTTTTTTTATTCCACTGCGACCTCCACCACTCTTCCAAGGGGCATTAAAACAGTCTTGTTAATCTACTGTGATCTCCACGTCCCTTCCACGAATCATTGATATTGTCTTTTTATTCCACTGCGACCTCCACCACTCTTCCAAGGGGCATTGATATTGTCTTTTTAATCCACTCCGAACTCCACCACTCTTCCAAGGGGCATTAAAACCGTCTTGTTATGCTACTGTGACGTCGACTTCTCTTCCAAGGGCATTAAAACCATCTGGTTAAACCACTCTGAACGCCACAGCTCTTTCAAGGGGCATTTGTATTGTCTTTTTATTCCACTCTAACTTCCACCACCCTTCCAAAGGGCATTGACAATGTCTTTTTATTCCACTGCAACCTCCACCACTCTTCCAAAGGGCATTGATATTGTCTTTTTAATCCACTGCGACCTCCACCACTTTTCCAAGGGACTTTAAAAATGTCTTTTTAAGCTACTGTGACCTCCACGTCACTTCCAATGGGCATTAAAACCATCTGATTAAACCATTCTGTACTCCACAGCTCTTCCAACTGGCATTGGTATTGTCTTTTTATTCCACTCTAACCTCCACCACTCTTCCAAGGGGCATTGACATTGTCTTTTTATTCCACTGAGACCTCCACCACTCTTCCAGGGGGCATTAAAACTGTCTTGTTAAGCTACAGTGACCTCAACATATCTTCCACTGGGCATTGATATTGTCTTTAAATTCCACTCTAACCTCCACCACTCTTCCAAGGGGCATTGACATTGTCTTTTTATTCCACTGCGACCTCCACCATTCTTCCAATGGGCATTAAAACTGTCTTGTTAAGCTACTGTGACCTCCACTTCTCTTCCAAGGGGCATTGAAACCGTCAATTTCAACCACTCTGAACTCCACAGCTCTTGCAAGAGGCATTGATATTGTCTTTTTATTCCATTGTAATCTCCAACACTCTTCCACAGGGCATTGATATTGTCTTTTTATTCCACTGCGTCTTCCACCACTCTCCCAAGGGGCATTCAAACTGTCTTGTTAAGCTGCTGTAACCTCCATGTCTATTTCACGGGGCATTGATATTGTCTTTTTATTCAAATGTAACCTCCACCACTCTTCTAAGGGGCAGTGATATTGTATTTTTAAACCACTGCGACCTCCACCACTCTTCCAAGGGGCATTAAAACAGTCTTGATAAGCTACTGTGACGTCTACGTCTCTTCTAAGGGGCAATAAAACCGTCTGGTTAAACCATTCTGTACTCCACAGTTCTTCCAAGGAGCATTGATATTGTCTTTTTATTCGACTGTAACCTCCACCACTCTTCCAAGGGGCATTGATATTGACTTTTTATTCCACTGTAGCCTCCACCACTCTTCCAAGGGGCATTGATATTGTCTTTTTAATCCACTGCGATCTCCACCACTCTTCCAAGTGGCATTAAAACCATCTTGTTAAGCTACTGTGACCTCCAATTCTCTTCCAAGGGGCAATAAAACCGTCTGGTTAAACCAATCTTAACTCCACAGCTCTTCCAAGGGGCATTGGTATTGTCTTTTTCTTCCACTCTAACCTCCATCACTCTTTTAAAGGGCATTGACATTGTTTTTTATTCCACTGCGACCTACACCACGCTTCCAAGAGGCATTAAAACTGTCTTGTTAAGCTACAGTGACCTCCACATCTCTTCCACTGGGCATTGATATTGTCTTTTTATTCCACTGTAACCTCCACCACTCTTCCAAGGGGCATTGATATTGTCTTTAAATTCCACTGTAACCACCACCACTCTTCCAAGGGGCATTGATATTGTCTTTTTAATCCACTGTGACCTCTACCACTCCTCCAAGGGGCTTTAAAACAGTCTTGATAAGCTACTGTGACCTCCACGTCTCTTCCAAGGGGCATTAAAACCGTCTGGTTAAACCATTCTGTACACCACAGTTCTTCCAAGGAGCATTGATATTGTCTTTTTATTCGACTGTAACCTTCACCACTCTTCCAAGGGGCATTGATATTGACTTTTTATTCCACTGCGACCTCCACCACTCTTCAGAGGGACATTGATATTGTCTTTTTAATCCACTGCTACCTCCACCACTCTTCCAAGGGGCATTAAAACGGTCTTGTTAAGCTACTGTGACGTCAAAGTCTCTTCCAAGGGGCATTAAAACCATCTGGTTAAACCACTCTGAACTCCACAGCTCTTCCAAAGGGCATTTGTATTGTCTTGTAATTTCACTCTAACCTCCACCACTCTTCCAAGGGGCATCGACATTGTGTTTTTATTCCACTGCGACATCCACCACTCTTCCAAGGGGCATTGATATTGTCTTTTTAGTCCACTGCGCACTCCACCCCTCTCCAAGGGGCATTAAAACCGTCTTGTTAAGCTACTGTGACCTCCACGTGTCTTCGAAGGGGCATTGATATTGTCTTTTTATAGCACTGTAACCTCCACCAATCTTCCAAGGGGCATTGATATTGTTTTTTAACTCCACTGCGACCTCCACCACTCTACCAGGGGGCAATAAAACCGTCTTGATAAGTTACTGTGACCACCACGTCTCTTCCAAGAGGCGTTAAAACCATCTGGTTATTCCACTCTGAACTCCACAGCTCTTCTAAGCGGCATTATTATTGTCTTTTTATTCCACGGTAACCTCCACCACTCTTCCAAGGGGCATTGATATTGTCTTTTTATTCCACTGCGACCTTCACCAGTCCTCCAAGGGGCAATAAAACCATCTTGTTAAGCTACTGTGACCTCCACGTCTCTTCCACGGGGCATTGGAATTGTCTTTTAATTCCACTGTAACATCCACCACTCGTCCAAGGGGCATTGATATTGACTTTTTATTCCACTGCAACCTACACTACTATTCCAAGGGGCACTGATATTGTCTTTTTAATCCACTGTGACCTCCACCACTCTTCGAAGGGGCATTAAAACCGTCTTGCTAAACTACTGTGACCTCATCGTCTTTTCCACTGGCCATTGATATTGTCTTTTTATTCCACTGAAACCTCCACCACTCATCCAAGGGCATTGATATTGTCTTTTTATTCCAATGTAGCCTCCACCACTCTTCCGAGGGGCATTGATATTGTCTTTTTATTCCAATGTAATGTCCAGCACTCTTCCAGGGGGCACTGATATTGTCTTTTTATTCCACTGCGACCTCCACCTCTCTTCGAAGGGGCATTGATATTATCTTTTTATTCCACTGCGACCTCCACCACTCTTCCATGGGACATTAAAACCATCTTGTTAAGCTACTATGACCTCCATGTCTCTTCCACAGGGAATTGATATTGTCTTTTAATTCCACTGTAACCTCCAACACTCTTCCAAGGGGCATTGATATTGTCTTTTTATTCAACTGAGACTTCCACCACTACTTCAAGGAGCATTGACATTGTCTTTTTAATCCACTTCGACCTCCACCACTCTTCCAAGGGGCATTAAAACAGTCTTGTTAATCTACTGTGAACTCCACATCTCTTCCAAGGGGCATTAAAACCGTCAATTTAAACCACTCTCATCCCCGCAGCTCTTGCAAAGTGCATTGATATTGTCGTTTTATTCCACTGCGACTTCCACCTCTCTTCCAAGGGGCATTAAAACCGTCTTGTTAATCTACTGTGACCTCCACGTCTCTTCCAAGGGGCATTAAAACCGTCAATTTAAACCACTCTCAACTCCACAGCTCTTGCAACGGTCATTGATATTGTCTTTTTATTCCACTGTAACCTCCACCACTCTTCCAATGGGCATTGATATTGTCTTTTTATTTAACTGCGACCTCCACCACTCTTCCAAGGGGCATTGATATTGTCTTTTTATTCCACTGCGTCCTTCACCACTCTTCAAATGGGCATTTAAACCGTCTTGTTAAGCCACTGTGACCTCCATGTCTCTTCCACGAGGCATTCATATTGTCTTTTTATTCCACTGCAACCTCCACATCTCTTCCAAGTGGAATTTATATTGTCTTTTTATTCCACTGCGACCTCCACCACTCTTCTAAGGGGCATTGATATTGTCTGTTTAATTCACTGCGACCTCCACCACTCTTCCAAGGGGCATTAAAACAGTTTTGATAAGCTACTGTGACCTCCACGTCTCTTCCAAGGGGCATTAAAACCGTCTGGTTAAACAACTCTGAACTCAACAGCTCTTCCAAGAGGCATTGATATTGTCTTTTTATTCCACTCTAACCTCCACCAATCTTCCAATGGGCATTGATATTGTCTTTTTAATCCACTGCGACCTCCACCACTCTTCCAAGGGGCATTGATTTTGTCTTTTTATTCCATTGCGACCTCCACCACTCTTCCAAGGGGCAATGATATAGTCTTTTTAATCCACTGCGACCTCCACTACTCTTCCAAGGGGCATTAAAACGGTCTTGTTAAGCTACTCTGACGTCGAAGTCTCTTCCAAGGGGCATTAAAACCATCTGGTTAAACCACTCTGAACTCCACAGCTCTTCCAAGGGGCATTGATATTGTCTTGTAATTTCACTCTAACCTCCACCACTCTTCCAAGGGGCATTGATATTGTCTGTTTAGTCCACTGCGCACTCCACCCCTCTCCAAGGGGCATTAAAACTGCCTTGGTAAGCTACTGTGACCTCCACATGTCTTCGAAGGGGCATTGATATTGTCTTTTTATTCCACTGTAACCTCCACCAATCTTTCAAGGGGCATTGATATTGTTTTTTAACTCCACTGCAACCTCCACCACTCTACCTGGGGGCATTAAAACCATCTTGATAAGTTACTGTGACCACCACGTCTCTTCCTAGAGGCGTTAAAAGCGTCTGGTTATTCCACTCTGAACTCCACAGCTCTTCTAAGGGGCATTATTATTGTCTTTATATTCCTCTGTAGCCTCCACCACTCTTCCAAGGGGCATTGATATTGTCTTTTTATTCCACTGCGACCTTCACCACTCTTCCATGGGGCATTAAATCCGTCTTGTTAAGCTACTGTGACCTCCACGTCTCTTCCAAGTGGCATTAAAACCGTCAATTTAAACCACTCTGAACTCCACAGCTCTTGCAATTTAAAGGGTCATTGATATTGTCTTTTTATTACACTGTAACCTCCACCACTCTTCCAAGGGGCATTGATATTGTCTTTTTTTTCCACTGCGACCTCCACCTCTCTTCTAAGGGGCATTAAAACCATCTTGTTAAGCTACTGTGACCTCCAAGTCTCTTCCACGAGGCATTGATATTGTCTTTTTATTCCACTGCGACCTTCACATCTCTTCCAAGTGGAATTGATATTGTCTTTTAATTCCACTGCGACCTCCACCACTCTTCTAAGGGGCATTGATATTGTCTTTATAATTCACTGCGACCTCCACCACTCTTCCAAGGGGCATTAAAACAGTTTTGATAAGTTACTGTGACCTCCAAGTCTCTTCAAAGGGGCATTAAAACCGCCTGGTTAAACCACTCTGAACTCCACAGCTCTTCCAAGAGGCATTGATATTGTATTTTTATTCGACTGTAACCTCCACCACTCTTCCAAGGGGCATTAAAACTGTCTTGTTAAGCTACTGTTACCTCCACGTCTCTTCCAAGAGGCATTAAAACCGTCAATTTAAACCACTCTGAACTCCACAGCTCTTGCAAGAGGCATTGATATTGTCTTTTTATTCCACTGTAACCTCCACCACTCTTCCAAGGGGCATTGATTTTGCCTTTTTAATCCACTGCGACCTCCATCACTCTTCCAAGGAGCATTAAAACCGTCTTGTTTAGCTCCTGTGACCTCCACTTCTATTCCACGGTGCCTTAAAACCTTCTGGTTAAACCACTGTGAACTCCACAGCTCTTCCAAGGGGCATTGATATTGTCTTTTTATTCCACTGTAACCTCCACCACTCTTCCAAGGGGCATTTGTATTGTCTTTTTATTTTACTGCGACCTCCACGTCTCTTCCAAGGGGCATTAATATTGTCTTTTTATTCCACTGCGACCTCCACCACTCTTCCAAGGGGCATTGATATTGTCATTTTATTCCACTGTAATCTCCACCAATCTTCCAAGGGGCATTGATATTGTTTTTTTATTCCACTGCGACCTCCACCACTCTTCCAAGGGGCATTAAAACTGTCTTGTTAATCTACTGTGACCTCCAAGTCCCTTCCACGGATCATTGATATTGTCTTTTTATTCCACTGCGACCTCCACCACTCTTCCAAGGGCCATTGATATTGTCTTTTTAATCCACTCCGAACTCCACCACTCTTCCAAGGGGCATTAAAACCGTTTTGTTATGCTACTGTGACGTCGACTTCTCTTCCAAGGGCATTAAAACCATCTGGTTAAACCACTCTGAACGCCACAGCTCTTCCAAGGGGCATTTGTGTTGTCTTTTTATTCCACTCTAACTTCCACCACACTTCCAAGGGGCATTGACAATGTCTTTTTATTCCACTGCGACTTCCACCTCTCTTCTAAGGGGCATGGATATTGTCTTTTTAATCCACTGCGACCTCCACCACTCATCCAAGGGGCATTAAAACAGTCTTGTTAAGCTACTGTGACGTTGACTTCTCTTCCAAGGGGCATTAAAACCATGTGGTTAAACCACTCTGAACTCCACAGCTCTTCCAAGGGGCATTTGTATTGTCTTTTTATTCCACTCTAACCTCCACCACTCTTCCAAGGGGCATTAAAACCATATTGTTAAGCTACAGTGACCTCCACATCTCTTCCACGGGGCACTGATATTGTCTTTTTATTCCACTGAAACCTTCATCAATCTTCCAAGGGGCATTGATATTGTATTTTTATTCCACTGCGATATCCACCACTCTTCCAAGGGGCATTAAAACAGTCTTCATAATCTACTGTGACCTCCATGTCTCTTCCAAGGGGCATTAAAACCGTCTATTTAAACCACTCTCAACTCCACAGCTCTTGCAAGGGGCTTTGATATTGTTTTTTATTCCACTGTAACCTCCAGCACTCTTCCAAGGGGCATTGATATTGTCTTTTTATTCCACTGCGTCTTCCACCACTCTCCCAAGGGGCATTAAAACTGTCTTGTTAAGCTGCTGTAACCTCCATGTCTATTCCATGGGGCATTGATATTGTCTTTTTATTCCAATGTAACCTCCACCACTCTTCTAAGGGGCATTGATATTGTCTTTTTATTCAACTGAGACTTCCACCACTACTTCAAGGAGCATTGACATTGTCTTTTTAATCCACTTCGACCTCCACCACTCTTCCAAGGGGCATGAAAACAGTCTTGTTAATCTACTGTGAACTCCACGTCTCTTGTAAGGGGCATTAAAACCGTCAATTTAAACCACTCTCATCTCCGCAGCTCTTGCAAAGTGCATTGATATTGTCTTTTTATTCCACTGTAACCTCCAGCACTCTTCCAAGGGGCATAGATATTGTCATTTTATTCCACTGCGACTTCCACCTCTCTTCCAAGGGGCATTAAAACCGTCTTGTTAAGCAACTGTGACTTCCACGTCTCTTTCACGGGGCATTGATATTGTCTTTTTATTCCACTGCGACCTCCACCACTCTTCCAAGGGGCATTGATATTGTCTTTTTTTTCCACTGCGACCTCCACCACTTTTCCAAGAGGCATTGATATTGTCTTTTTAATCCACTACGATCTCCAACACTTTTCCAAGGGGCATTAAAACCGTTTTGTTAAGCTACTGTGACCTCCACGTCACTTCCAAGGGGCATTAAAACCGTCTGGTTTAACTTCTCTGAACTCCACAGCTCTTCCAAGGGTCATTGATATTGTCTTTTTATTCCACTGTCACCTCCACGACTCTTCCAAGGGGCATTGATATTGTCTTTTTATTTTACTGCGACCTCCACCACTCTTCCAAGGGGCATTGATATTGTGTTTTTATTCCACTGCTATTTCAACCTCTCTTCTAACAGGCATTAATATTGTCTTTTTAATCCACTGCGACCTCCACCACTCTTCCAAGGGGCATTAAAACAGTCTTGTTAAGCTACTGTGACCTCCACGTCTCTTCAAAGGGGCATTAAAACCGTCTGGATAAACCAGTCTGAACTCCACAGCTCTTCCGAGGGGCATTGATATTGTCTTTTTATTCCACTGTAGCCTCCACCACTCTTCCAAGGGGCATTGATTTTGTCTTTTTATTCCACTGCGACCTCCATTACTCTTCCAAGGGGCATTGATATTGTCTTTTTAATCCACTGCGACCTCCACCACTCTTCCAAGGGGCATTGATATTGTCTTTTTATTCCACTGTAACCTACACCATTCTTCCAAGGGGTATTGATATTGTCTTTTTAATGCACTGCGACCTCCACCACTCTTCCAAGGGACATTAAAACCATCTGGTTAAACCACTCTGAACTCCATAACTCTTTCATGAGGCATAGATATTATCTTTTTATTTCACTGTAACCTCCACCACTCTTTCAAGGGGTATTGATATTGTCTTTTTATTCCACTGCGACCTCCACCACTCTTCCAAGGGACATTAAAACCGTCTTGTTAAGCTACTGTGACCTCCCCGTGTCTTCCAAGGGGCAATAAAACCATCTTGTTAAACCACTCTGAACTCCACAGCTCTTCCAAGGGGCATTGGTGTTGTCTTTTTATTCCACTCTAACCTCCACTACTCTTCCAAGGGGCATTGACATTGTCTTTCTATTCCACTGCGACCTCCATCATTCTTTCAAGGGGCATTGATATTGTCTTTTTATTCCACTGCAACCTCCACCACTCTTCCAAAGGGCATCGATATTGTCTTTTTAATCCACTGCGACCTCCACCACTTTTCCAAGGGACTTTAAAAATGTCTTTTTAAGCTACTGTGACCTCCACGTCACTTCCAATGGGCATTAAAACCATCTGATTAAACCATTCTGTACTCCACAGCTCTTCCAAGGGGCATTGGTATTGTCTTTTTATTCCACTCTAACCTCCACCACTCTTCCAAGGGGCATTGACATTGTCTTTTTATTCCACTGCGACCTCCACCACTCTTCCAATGGGCATTAAAACTGTCTTGTTAAGCTACTGTGACCTCCACTTCTCTTCCAAGGGGCATTGAAACCGTCAATTTCAGCCACTCTGAACTCCACAGCTCTTGCAAGAGGCATTGATATTGTCTTTTTATTCCATTGTAATCTCCAGCACTCTTCCACAGGGCATTGATATTGTCTTTTTATTCCACTGCGTCTTCCACCACTCTCCCAAGGGGCATTAAAACTGTCTTGTTAAGCTGCTGTAACCTCCATGTCTATTTCACGGGGCATTGATATTGTCTTTTTATTCAAATGTAACCTCCACCACTCTTCTAAGGGGCAGTGATATTGTCTTTTTAAACCACTGCGACCTCCACCACTCTTCCAAGGGGCAATAAAACATTCTTGATAAGCTACTGTGACCTCCACGTCTCTTCTAAGGGGCAATAAAACCGTCTGGTTAAACCATTCTGTACTCCACAGTTCTTCCAAGGAGCATTGATATTGTCTTTTTATTCAACTGTAACCTCCACCACTCTTCCAAGGGGCATTGATATTGACTTTTTATTCCACTGTAACCTCCACCACTCTTCCAAGGGGCATTGATATTGTCTTTTTAATCCACTGCGATCTCCACCACTCTTCCAAGTGGCATTAAAACCATCTTGTTTAGCTACTGTGACCTCCACGTCCCTTCCACGGGGCATTGATATTGTTTTTTAATTCCACTGCGACCTCCACAACTCTTCCAAGGGGCATTGATATTGTCTTTTTAATCCAATGAGACCTCCACCACTTTTCCAAGGGGCATTAAAACCGTCTTGTTAAGCTACTGTGACCCCCAATTCTCTTCCAAGGGGCAATAAAACCGTCTGGTTAAACCAATCTTAACTCCACAGCTCTTCCAAGGGGCATTGGTATTGTCTTTTTCTTCCACTCTAACCTCCACCACTCTTCCAAAGGGCATTGACATTGTTTTTTATTCCACTGCGACCTACACCACGCTTCCAAGAGGCATTAAACTGTCTTGTTAAGCTACAGTGACCTCCACATCTCTTCCACTGGGCATTGATATTGTCTTTTTATTCCACTGTAACCTCCACCACTCTTCCAAGGGGCATTGATATTGTCTTTTTATTCCACTGTGACCTCCACCACTCTTCCAAGGGGCATTAATATTGTCTTTTTAATCCAGTGCGACCGCCACCACTCTTCCTTGTGGCATAAAACCGTCATTTTAAGCTACTGTGACCTCCACGTCTCTTCCAAGGGGCATTAAAACCGTATTGTTAAACCACTCTGAACTCCACAGATCTTCAAAGGGGCATTGTCTTTTTATTTAATTGGATCCTCCACCACTCTTCCAATGGGCATTGATATTGTCTTTTTATTCCACTGTAACCTCCACCATTCTTCCAAGGAACATAGATATTGTCTTTTTATTCCACTGTAACCTCCACCACTCTTCCAAGGGGCATTGATATTGTCTTTAAATTCCACTGTAACCACCACCACTCTTCCAAGGGGCATTGATATTGTCTTTTTAATCCACTGTGACCTCTACCACTCCTAAAAGGGGCTTTAAAACTGTCTTGATAAGCTACTGTGACCTCCACGTCTCTTCCAAGGGGCATTAAAACCGTCTGGTTAAACCATTCTGTACACCACAGTTCTTCCAAGGAGCATTGATATTGTCTTTTTATTCGACTGTAACCTCCACCACTCTTCCAAGGGGCATTGATATTGACTTTTTATTCCACTGCGACCTCCACCACTCTTCCAAGGGACATTGATATTGTCTTTTTAATCCACTGCTACCTCCACCACTCTTCCAAGGGGCATTAAAACGGTCTTGTTAAGCTACTGTGACGTCGAAGTCTCTTCCAAGGGGCATTAAAACCATCTGGTTAAACCACTCTGAACTCCACAGCTCTTCCAAGGGGCATTTGTATTGTCTTGTAATTTCACTCTAACCTCCACCACTCTTCCAAGGGGCATCGACATTGTGTTTTTATTCCACTGCGACCTCCACCACTCTTCCAAGGGGCATTGATATTGTCTTTTTAGTCCACTGCGCACTCAACCCCTCTCCAAGGGGCATTAAAACCGTCTTGTTAAGCTACTGTGACCTCCACGTGTCTTCGAAGGGGCATTGATATTGTCTTTTTATACCACTGTAACCTCCACCAATCTTCCAAGGGGCATTGATATTGTTTTTTAACTCCACTGCGACCTCCAGCACTCTACCAGGGGGCAATAAAACCGTCTTGATAAGTTACTGTGACCACCACGTCTCTTCCAAGAGGCGTTAAAACCATCTGGTTATTCCACTCTGAACTCCACAGCTCTTCTAAGGGGCATTATTATTGTCTTTTTATTCCACGGTAACCTCCACCACTCTTCCAAGGGGCATTGATATTGTCTTTTTATTCCACTGCGACCTTCACCAGTCCTCCAAGGGGCAATAAAACCATCTTGTTAAGCTACTGTGACCTCCACGTCTCTTCCACGGGGCATTGGAATTGTCTTTTAATTCCACTGTAACATCCACCACTCGTCCAAGGGGCATTGATATTGACTTTTTATTCCACTGCAACCTACACTACTATTCCAAGGGGCACTGATATTGTCTTTTTAATCCACTGTGACCTCCACCACTCTTCGAAGGAGCATTAAAACCGTCTTGCTAAACTACTGTGACCTCAACGTCTTTTCCACGGGCCATTGATATTGTCTTTTTATTCCACTGAAACCTCCACCACTCATCCAAGGGGCATTGATATTGTCTTTTTATTCCAATGTAGCCTCCACCACTCTTCCGAGGGGCATTGATATTGTCTTTTTATTCCAATGTAATGTCCAGCACTCTTCCAAGGGGCATTGATATTGTCTTTTTATTCCACAGCGACCTCCACCACTCTTCCATGGGACATTAAAACCATCTTGTTAAGCTACTATGACCTCCATGTCTCTTCCACAGGGCATTGATATTGTCTTTTAATTCCAATGTAACCTCCAACACTCTTCCAAGGGGCATTGATATTGTCTTTTTATTCAGCTGAGACTTCCACCACTACTTCAAGAAGCATTGACATTGTCTTTTTAATCCACTTCGACCTCCACCACTCTTCCAAGGGGCATTAAAACAGTCTTTTTAATCTACTGTGAACTCCACATCTCTTCCAAGGGGCATTAAAACCGTCAATTTAAACCACTCTCACCTCCGCAGCTCTTGCAAAGTGCATTGATATTGTCTTTTTATTCCACTGCGACTTCCACCTCTCTTCCAAGGGGCATTAAAACCGTCTTGTTAATCTACTGTGACCTCCACGTCTCTTCCAAGGGGCATTAAAACCGTCAATTTAAACCACTCTCAACTCCACAGCTCTTGCAACGGTCATTGATATTTTCTTTTTATTTCACTGTAACCTCCACCACTCTTCCAATGGGCATTGATATTGTCTTTTTATTTAACTGCGACCTCCACCACTCTTCCAAGGGGCATTGATATTGTCTTTTTATTCCACTGCGACCTCCACCACTCTTCAAATGGGCATTTAAACCGTCTTGTTAAGCTACTGTGACCTCCATGTCTCTTCCACGAGGCATTCATATTGTCTTTTTATTCCACTGCGACATCCACATCTCTTCCAAGTGGAATTTATATTGTCTTTTTATTCCACTGCGACCTCCACCACTCTTCTAAGGGGCATTGATATTGTCTTTTTAATTCACTGCGACCTCCACCACTCTTCCAAGGGGCATTAAAACAGTTTTGATAAGCTACTGTGACCTCCACGTCTCTTCCAAGGGGCATTAAAACCGTCTGGTTAAACAACTCTGAACTCAACAGCTCTTCCAAGAGGCATTGATATTGTCTTTTTATTCCACTCTAACCTCCACCAATCTTCCAAGGGGCATTGATATTGTCTGTTTAGTCCACTGCGCACTCCACCCCTCTTCCAAGGGGCATTGATTTTGTCTTTTTATTCCATTGCGACCTCCACCACTCTTCCAAGGGGCAATGATATAGTCTTTTTAATCCACTGCGACCTACACTACTCTTCCAAGGGGCATTAAAACGGTCTTGTTAAGCTACTCTGACGTCGAAGTCTCTTCCAAGGGGCATTAAAACCATCTGGTTAAACCACTCTGAACTCCACAGCTCTTCCAAGGGGCATTGACATTGTCTTGTAATTTCACTCTAACCTCCACCACTCTTCCAAGGGGCATTGATATTGTCTGTTTAGTCCACTGCGCACTCCACCCCTCTCCAAGGGGCATTAAAACCGTCTTGTTAAGCTACTGTGACCTCCACATATCTTCGAAGGGGCATTGATATTGTCTTTTTATTCCACTGTAACCTCCACCAATCTTCCAAGGAGCATTGATATTGTTTTTTAACTCCACTGCGACCTCCACCACTCTACCTGGGGGCAGTAAAACCATCTTGATAAGTTACTGTGACCACCACATCTCTTCCTAGAGGCGTTAAAACCATCTGGTTATTCCACTCTGAACTCCACAGCTCTTCTAAGGGGCATTATTATTGTCTTTATATTCCTCTGTAACCTCCACCACTCTTCCAAGGGGCATTGATATTGTCTTTTTATTCCACTGCGACCTTCACCACTCTTCCATGGGGCATTAAATCCGTCTTGTTAAGCTACTGTGACCTCCACGTCTCTTCCAAGTGGAATTAAAACCGTCAATTTAAACCACTCTGAACTCCACAGCTCTTGCAAGAGGCATTGATATTGTTTTTTTATTCCACTGTAACCTCCACCACTCTTCCAAGGGGCACTGATTTTGTCTTTTTAATCCACTGCGACATCCATCTCTCTTCCAAGAGGCATTAAAACCGTCTTGTTTAGCTACTGTGACCTCCACGTCTATTCCACGGTGCCATAAAACCTTCTGGTTAAACGAGTATGAACTCCACAGCTCTTCCAAGGGCATTGATATTGTCTTTTTATTCCACTGTAACCTCCACCACTATTCCAAGGGGCATTGTTATTGTCTTTTTATTTTACTGCGACCTACACCACTCTTCCAAGGGGCATTAATATTGTCTTTTTATTCCACTGCGACCTCCACCACTCTTCAAATGGGCATTTAAACCGTCTTGTTAAGCTACTGTGACCTCCATGTCTCTTCCACAGGGCATTGATATTGTCATTTTACTCCACTGAGACCTCAACCACTACTTCAAGGAGCATTGACATTGTCTTTTTAATCCACTTCAACCTCCACCACTCTTCCAAGGGGCATTAAAACAGTCTTGTTTATCTACTGTGACCTCCACGTCTCTTCCAAGGGGCATTAAAACCATCTGGTTAAACCACTCTGAACTCCACAGCTCTTCCAAGGGGCATTTGTATTGTCTTGTAATTTCACTCTGACGTCCACCACTCTTCCAAGGGGCATTGACATTGTCTATTTATTCCACTGCGACCTCCACCACTCTTCCAAGGGGCATTGATATTGTCTGTTTAGTCCACTGCGCACTCCACCCCTCTCCAAGGGGCATTAAAACCATCTTGTTAAGCTACTGTGACCTCCACGTGTCTTCGAAGGGGCATTGATATTGTTTTTTTATTCCACTGTAACCTCCACCAATCTTGCAAGTGGCATTGATATTGTTTTTTAACTCCACTGCGACCTCCACCACTCTACCAGGGGGCAATAAAACCGTCTTGATAAGTTACTGTGACCACCACGTCGCTTCCAAGAGGCGATAAAACTGTCTGGTTATTCCACTCTGAACTCCACAGCTCTTCTAAGGGGCATTATTATTGTCTTTTTATTCCACTGTAACCTCCACCACTCTTCCAAGGGACATTGATATTGTCTTTTTATTCCACTGCGACCTTCACCAGTCCTCCAAGGGGCAATAAAACCATCTTATTAAGCTACTGTGACCTCCACGTCTCTTCAACGGGGCATTGGAATTGTCTTTTAATTCCACTGTAGCATCCACCACTCGTCCAAGGGGCATTGATATTGTCTTTTTATTCCACAGCAACCTACACTACTATTCCAAGGGGCATTGATATTGTCTTTTTAATCCACTGTGACCTCCACCACTCTTCCAAGGGGCATTAAAACCTTCTGGTTAAACCACTGTGAACTCCACAGCTCTTCCAAGGGGCATTGATATTGTCTTTTTATTCCACTGTAACCTCCACCACTATTCCAAGGGGCATTGTTATTGTCTTTTTATTTTACTGCGACCTCCACCACTCTTCCAAGAGGCATTAATATTGTCTTTTTATTCCACTGCGACCTCCACCACTCTTCAAATGGGCATTTAAACCGTCTTGTTAAGCTACTGTGACCTCCATGTCTCTTCCACAGGGCATTGATATTGTCTTTTCATTCCACTGGAACCTCCAACACTCTTCCAAGGTGCATTGATATTGACTTTTTACTCCACTGAGACCTCAACCACTACTTCAAGGAGCATTGACATTGTCTTTTTAATCCACTTCGACCTCCACCACTCTTCCAAGGGGCATTAAAACAGTCTTGTTTATCTACTGTGACCTCCACGTCTCTTCCAAGGGGCATTAAAACCGTCAATTTAAAACACTCTCAACTCCACAGCTCTTGCAAGGGTCATTGATATTGTCTTCTTATTACACTGTAACCTCCACCACTCTTCCAAGGGGCATTGATATTGTCTTTTTTTTCCACTGCGACCTCCACCTCTCTTCCAAGGGGCATTAAAACCATCTTGTTAAGCTACTGTGACCTCCAAGTCTCTTCCACGAGGCATTGATATTGTCTTTTTATTCCTCTGTGACCTCCACATCTCATCCAAGTGGAATTGATATTGTCTTTTAATTCCACTGCGACCTCCTCCACTCTTCCAAGGGGCATTGATATTGTCTTTTTAATTCACTGCGACCTCCACCACTCTTCCAAGGGGCATTAAAACAGTTTTGATAAGATACTGTGACCTCCACGTCTCTTCCAAGGGGCATTAAAACCGTCTGGTTAAACCACTCTGAACTCCACAGCTCTTCCAAGAGGCATTGATATTGTATTTTTATTCGACTGTAACCTCCACCACTCTTCCAAGGGGCATTAAAACTGTCTTGTTAAGCTACTGTTACCTCCACGTCTCTTCCAAGAGGCATTAAAACCGTCAATTTAAACCACTCTGAACTCCACAGCTCTTGCAAGAGGCATTGATATTGTCTTTTTATTTCACTGTAACCTCCACCACTCTTCCAAGGGGCATTGATTTTGCCTTTTTAATCCACTGCGACCTCCATCACTCTTCCAAGGAGCATTAAAACCGTCTTGTTTAGCTCCTGTGACCTCCACGTCTATTCCACAGTGCCTTAAAACCTTCTGGTTAAACCACTGTGAACTCCACAGCTCTTCCAAGGGGCATTGATATTGTCTTTTTATTCCACTGTAACCTCCACCACTCTTCCAAGGAGCATTGATATTGTCTTTTTATTTTACTGCGACCTCCACCACTCTTCCAAGGGGCATTAATATTGTCTTTTTATTCCACTGCGACCTCCAGGACTCTTGCAAGGGGCATTGATATTGTCTTTTTATTCCACTGTAACCTCCACCACTCTTCCAAGGGGCATTGATACTGTCTTTTTATTCCACTTAGACTTCAACCACTCTTCCACAAGGCATTGATATTGTCTTTTTATTCCACTGTGACCTCCACGTCTCTTCCAAGGGGAATTAATACCGTCAATTTAATCCACTCTGAACTCTACAGCTCTTCCAAGGAGCATTGGTATTGTCTTTTTATTCCACTCTAACCTCCACCACTCTTCCAACGGGGCATTGACATTGTCTTTTTATTCCACTGCGACCTCCACCACTCTTTCAAGCGGCATTTAGACCATCCTGTTAAGCTACAGTGACCTCCACAACTCTTCCACAGGGCAATGATATTGTCTTTTATTCCACTGTAACCTCCACCACTCTTCCGAGGGGCATTGATATTGTATTTTTATTCCACTGCGACCTCCACCACTCTTCCAAATTACATTGATATTGCCTTTTTAATCCTCTGCGACCTCCACCACTCTTTCAAGGGCATTAAAACAGTCTTGTTAAGCTACTGTGACCTCCACGTCTCTTCCAAGGGGCATTAAAACCGTCTGGTTAAACCACTCTGAACTCCACAGCTCTTCCAAGGGGCATTGATATTGTCTTTTTTTTCCACTGTAACCTCCCAAACTCTTCCAAGGGGAATTGATTTTATCTTTTTATTCCACTGCGACCTTAACCACTCTTCCAGTGGGCATTGATATTGTCTTTTTAATCCACTGCGACCTCCACCACTCTTCCAAGGGGCATTAAAACTGTCTTTTTAAGCTACTGTCACGTCCATGTCTATTCCACGGGGCATTGATATTGTCTTTTTATTCCACTCTAACCTCCACCACTCTTCCAAGGGGCATTGATATTGTCTTTTTATTCCACTGCAACTTCAACCTCTCTTCTAATGGGCATTGATATTGTCTTTTTAATCCACTGTGACCTCCACCACTCTTCCAAGCAGCATTAAAACAGTCTTGTTAAGCTACTGTGACCTCCACGTCTCTTAAAAGGTGCATTAAAACCGTCTGGTTAAACCATTCTGAACTTCACAGCTGTTCCGAGGGGCATTGATAATGTATTTTTCTTCCACTGTAACCTCCACCACTCTTCCAAGGGGCATTGATTTTGTCTTTTTATTCCACTGCGACCTCCACCACTTTTCCAAGGGGCAATGATATTGTCTTTTTAATCCACTGCGACCTCCACCACTCTTCCAAGGGGCATTAAAACGGTCTTGGTAATCTACTGTGACGTCGAAGTCTCTTCCAAGGGGCATTAAAACCATCTGGTTAAACGACTCTGAAATCCACAGCTCTTCCAAGGGGCATTTGTATTGTCTTGTAATTTCACTCTAACCTCCACCACTCTTCCAAGGGGCATTGACATTGTCTTTTTATTCCACTGCGACCTCCACCACTCTTCCAAGGGCATTAAAACAGTCTTGATAAGCTACTGTGACCTCCACTTCTCTTCCAAGGGGCATTAATACCGTCTGGTTAATCCACTCTGAACTCCACAGCTCTTCCAAGGGGCATAGATATTGTCTTTTTTTTCTACTGTAACCTCCCAAACTCTTCCAAGGGGCAATGATTTTATCTTTGTATTCCACTGCGACCTTAACCACTCTTCCAATGGGCATTGATATTGTCTTTTTAATCCACTGCGACCTCCACCACTCTTCCAAGGGGCATTAAAACCGTCTTGTTAAGCTACTGTCACGTCCATGTCTATTCCACGGGGCATTGATATTGTCTTTTTATTCCACTCTAACCTCCACCACTCTTCCAAGGGGCATTGATATTGTCTTTTTATTCCACTGCAACTACAACCTCTCTTCTAATAGGCATTGATATTGTCTTTTTAATCCACTGCGACCTCCACCACTCTTCCAAGCAGCATTAAAACAGTCTTGTTAAGCTACTGTGACCTCCACGTCTCTTCCAAGGTGCATTAAAACCGTCTGGTTAAACCATTCTGAACTCCACAGCTGTTCCGAGGGGCATTGATAATGTCTTTTTATTCCACTGTAACCTCCACCACTCTTCCAAGGGGCATTGATTTTGTCTTTTTATTCCACTGCGACCTCCACCACTTTTCCAAGGGGCAATGATATTGTCTTTTAAATGCACTGCGACCTCCACCACTCTTCCAAGGGGCATTAAAACGGTCTTGTTAAGCTACTGTGACGTCGAAGTCTCTTCCAAAGGGCATTAAAACCATCTGGTTAAACCACTCTGAACTCCACAGCTCTTCCAAGGGGCATTTGTATTGTCTTGTAATTTCACTCTAACCTCCACCACTCTTCCAAGGGGCATTGACATTGTATTTTTATTCCACTGCGACCTCCACCACAATTCCAAGGGGCATTGATATTGTCTATTTAGTCCACTGCACACTCCACCCCTCTCCAAGGGGCATTAAAACCATCTTGTTAAGCTACTGTGACCTCCACGTGTCTTCGAAGGGGCATTGATATTGTTTTTTAATTCCACTGTAACCTCCACCAATCTTCCAAGGGGCATTGATATTGTTTTTTACTCCTCTGCGACCTCCATCACTCTACCAGGGGGCAATAAAGCCGTCTTGATAAGTTACTGAGACCACCACGTCTCTTCCAAGAGGTGTTAAAACCGTCTGGTTATTCCACTCTGAACTCCAAAGCTCTTCTAAGGGGCATTATTATTGTCTTTTTATTCCACTGTAACCTCCACCACTCTTCCAAGGGACATTGAAATTGTCTTTTTATTCCACTGCAACCGTCACCAGTCCTCCAAGGGGCAATAAAACCATCTTGTTAAGCTACTGTGACCTCCACGTCTCTTCCACGGGGCATTGGAATTGTCTTTTAATTCCACTGTAACATCCACCACTCGTACAAGGGGCATTGATATTGTCTTTTTATTCCACTGCAACCTACACTACTATTCCAAGGGGCATTGATATTGTCTTTTTAATCCACTGTGACCTCCACCACTCTTTCGAGGGGCATTAAAACCGTCTTGCTAAACTACTGTGACCTCAATGTCTCTTCCACGGGCCATTGATATTGTCTTTTTATTCCACTGAAACCTCCACCACTCTTCCAAAGGGCATTGATATTGTCTTTCTATTCCAATCTAGCCTCCACCACTCTTCCAAGGGGCATTGATATTGTCTTTTTATTACACTGTAATGTCCACAACTCTTCCAAGGGGCACTGATATTGTCGTTTTATTCCACTGCGACCTCCACCACTCTTCGAAGGGGCATTGATATTGTCTTTTTATTCCACTGCGACCTCCACCACTCTTCCATGGGACATTAAAACCATTTTGTTAAGCTACTGTGACCTCCATGTCTCTTCCACAGGGCATTGATATTGTCTTTTAATTCCACTGTAAACTCCACCTCTCTTCCAAGGGGCATTGATTTTGTCTTTTTTTTCCACTGCGACCTCCACCACTCTTCCAAGGGGCATTGATATTGTCTTTTTAATCCACTGCGACCTCCACCACTCTTCCAAAGGGCATTGATATTGTCTCTTTATTTCACTGTAACCTCCACCACTCTTTCAAGGGGCATTGATATTGTCTTTTTATTCCACAGCAACCTCCACCATTCTTCCAAGGGGCATTAAAACCGTCTTGTTAAGCTACTGTGACCTCCACGTCCCTTCCACAGGGCATTGATATTGTCTTTTTATTCCACTGCGACCTCCACCACTCTTCCAATGGCCATTGATATTGTCTTTTAAATACACTGCGACCACCACCACTCTTCCAAGGGGCATTGATATTATCTTTTTAATCCACTGTGACCTCCACGTCTCTTCCAAGGGGCATTAAAACCGTCAATTTAAACAACTCTGAACTCTACAGCTCTTCCAAGGAGCATTGGTATTGTCTTTTTATTCCACTCTAACTTCCACCACTTTTCCAAGGGGCGTTGACATTGTCTTTTTTTTCCACTGCGACCTCCACCACTCTTCCAAGCGGAATTAAGACCTTCTTGTTAAGCTACAGTGACCTCCACAACTCTTCCACGGGGCATTGATATTGTCTTTTATTCCACTGTAACCTCCACCACTCTTCCAAGGGGCATTGATATTGTCTTTTTAATCCACTGCGACCTCCACCACTCTTCCAAAGGGCATTGATATTGTCTTTTTATTCCACTGTAACCTCCACCATTCTTCCAAGGGGTATTGATATTGTCTTTTTAATGCACTGCGACCTCAACCACTCTTCCAAGGAGCATTAAAACCATCTGGTTAAACCACTCTGAAATCCATAGCTCTTTCAAGATGCATTGATATTGTCTTTTTATTTCACTGTAACCTCCACCACTCTTTCAAGGGGCATTGATATTGTCTTTTTATTCCACAGCAACCTCCACCACTCTTCCAAGGGGCATTAAAACCGTCTTGTTAAGCTACTGTGACCTCCACGTCCCTTCCACGGGGCATTGATATTGTCTTTTTATTCCACTGCGACCTCCACCACTCTTCCAAGGGGCATTGATATTGTCTTTTAAATACACTGCGACCACCACCACTCTTCCAAGGGGCATTGATATTGTCTTTTTAATCCACTGTGACCTCCACGTCTCTTCCAAGGGGCATTAAAACCGTCAATTTAAACAACTCTGAACTCTACAGCTCTTCCAAGGAGCATTGGTATTGTCTTTTTATTCCACTCTAATTTCCACCACTCTTCCAAGGGGCGTTGACATTGTCTTTTTTTTTCCACTGCGACCTCCACCACTCTTCCAAGCGGAATTAAGAACATCTTGTTAAGCTACAGTGACCTCCACAACTCTTCCACGGGGCATTGATATTGTCTTTTATTCCACTGTAACCTCCACCACTCTTCCAAGGGGCATTGATATTGTCTTTTTATTCCACTGCGACGTCCACCACTCTTCCAAAGGGCATTGATATTGTCTTTTTAATCCACTGCGACCTCCACCACTCTTCTAAGGGCATTAAAACAGTCTTGTTAAGCTACTGTGACCTCCACTTCTCTTCCAAGGGGCATTAAAACCGTCTGGTAAACCACTCTGAACTCCACATCTCCTCCAAGGGGCATTGATATTGTCTTATTTTTCCAATGTAACTTCCACCGCTCTTCCAAGGGGCATTGATTTTGTCTTTTTATTCCACTGCGACCTTAACCACACTTCCAATGGGCATTGATATTGTCTTTAAAATTCACTGCGACCTTAACCACTCTTCCAATGGGCATTGATATTGTCTTTTTTTTCCACTGTAACCTCCACCACTCTTCCAAGGGGCATTGATATTGTCTTTTTATTCCACTGCGAATTCAACCTCGCTTCTAACAGGCATTAATATTGTCTTTTTAATCCACTGCGACCTCCACCACTCTTCCAAGGGGCATTAAAACCGTCTTGTTAAGCTACTGTGACCTCCACGTCTCTTCCCATGGGCATTAAAACCGTCTGGATAAACCACTCTGAACTCCACAGCTCTTCCGAGGGGCATTGATATTGTCTTTTTATTCCACTGTAACCTCCACCACTCTTCCAAGGGGCATTGATTTTGTCTTTTTATTCCACTGCGACCTCAACCACTCTTCCAAGGGGCATTGATATTGTCTTTTTAATCCACTGTGACCTCCACGTCTCTTCCAAGGGGCATTAAAACCGTCAATTTAAACAACTCTGAACTCTACAGCTCTTCCAAGGAGCATTGGTATTGTCTTTTTATTCCACTCTAACTTCCACCACTCTTCCAAGGGGCATTGACATTGTCTTTTTTTTCCACTGCGACCTCCACCACTCTTCTAAGCGGAATTAAGACCATCTTGTTAAGCTACAGTGACCTCCACAACTCTTCCACGGGGCATTGATATTGTCTTTTATTCCACTGTAACCTCGACCACTCTTCCAAGGGGCATTGATATTGTCTTTTTATTCCACTGTAACTTCCACCACTCTTCCAAGGGGCATTGATTTTGTCTTTTTATTCCACTGCGACCTCCACCACTCTTCCAAGGGGCATTGATATTGTCTTTTTAATCCACTGCGACCTCCACCACTCTTCCAAGGGGCATTGATATTGTCTTTTTATTCCACTGTAACCTCCACCATTCTTCCAAATGGTATTTATAATGTCTTTTTAATGCACTGCGACCTCCACCACTATTCCAAAGAACATTAAAACCATCTGGTTAAACCACTCTGAATTCCATAGCTCTTTCATGAGGCATTGATATTATCTTTTTATTTCACTGTAACCTCCACCACTCTTTCAAGGGGCATTGATATTGTCTTTTTATTCCACTGCGATCTCCACCACTCTTCCAAGGGGCATTAAAACCGTCTTGTTAAGCTACTGTGACCTCCACGTGTCTTCCACGGGGCATTGATATTGTCTTTTTAATCGACTGTGACCTCCACCACTTTTCCAAGGGGCATTAAAACCGTTTTGTTAATCTACTTTGACCTCCACGTCTCTTCCAAGGGGCAATAAAACCATCTGGTTAAACCGCTTTGAACTCCACAGCTCTTCCAAGGGGCATTGGTATTGTCTTTTTATTCCAGTCTAACCTCCACCACTCTTCCAAGGGGCATTGACATTGTGTTTTTATTCCACTGCGACCTCCATCATTCTTTCAAGGGGCATTGATATTGTCTTTTTAATGAACTGCGACCTCCACCACTTTTCCAAGGGACATTAAAAATGTCTTTTCAAGCTACTGTGACCTCCTCGTCACTTCCAATGGGCATTAAAACCGTCTGGTTAAACCACTCTGATCCCCACAGCTCTTCCAAGGGGCATTGGTATTGTCTTTTTATTCCACTCTAACCTCCACCACTCTTCCAAGGGGCATTGACATTGTCTTTTTATTCCACTGCGACCTCCACCACTCTTCCAAGAGGCATTAAAACTGTCTTGTTAAGCTACAGTGACCTCCACATCTCTTCCACTGGGCATTGATATTGACTTTAAATTCCATTCTAACCTCCACCACTCATCCAAGGGGCATTGACATTGTCTTTTTATTCCACTGCGACCTCCACCATTCTTCCAAGAGGCATTAAAACTGCCTTGTTAAGCTACTGTAACCTCCACTTCTCTTCCAAGGGGCATTGAAACCGTCAATTTCAACCACTCTGAACTCCACAGCTCTTGCAAGAGGCATTGATATTGTCTTTTTATTCCATTGTAATCTCCAGCACTCTTCCACAGGGCATTGATATTGTCTTTTTATTCCACTGCGTCTTCCACCACTCTCCCAAGGGGCATTAAAACTGTCTTGTTAAGCTGCTGTAACCTCCATGTCTATTTCACCGGGCATTGATATTGTCTTTTTATTCCAATGTAACCTCCACCACTCTTCTAAGGGGCAGTTTTATTGTGTTTTTAAACCACTGCGACCTCCACCACTCTTCCAAGGGACATTAAAACAGTCTTGATAAGCTACTGTGACCTCTACATCTCTTCTAAGGGGCAATAAAACCATCTGGTTAAACCATTCTGTACTCCACAGTTCTTTCAAGGAGCATTGATGTTGTCTTTTTATTCGACTGTAACCTCCACCACTCTTCCAAGGGGAATTGATATTGACTTTTTATTCCACTGCGACCTCCACCACTCTTCCAAGGGGCATTGATATTGTCATTTCAATCCACTGCTACCTCCACCACTCTTCCAAGTGGCATTAAAAACCGTCTTGTTTAGCTACTTTTACCTCCACATCTCTTTCACTGGGCATTGATATTGTCTTTTTATTCCACTGCAACCTCCACCACTCTTCCAAGGGGCATTGATATTGTCTTTTTATTCCACTGTGACATCCCCCACTCTTCCAAGGGGCATTAATATTGTCTTTTTAATCCAGTGCGAGCGCCACCACTCTTCCTTGTGGCATAAAACCGTCATTTTAAGCTACTGCAACCTCCACCAATCTTCCAAGGGGCATTGATATTGTCTTTTTATTCCACTGTAACCTCCAACACTCTTCCAAGGGGCATTGATATTGTCTTTCTGTTCAACTGAGACTTCCACCACTCCTTCAAGGAGCATTGACATTGTCTTTTTAATCCACTTCGACCCCCACCACTCTTCCAAGGGGCATTAAAACAGTCTTGTTAATCTACTGTGAACTCCACGTCTCTTCAAAGGGGCATTAAAGCCGTCAATTTAAATCACTCTCAACTCCGCAGCTCTTGCAAGGGCCATTGATATTGTCTTTTTATTCCACTTTAACGTCCAACACTCTTCCAAGCGGCATTGATATTGTCTTTTTATTCCACTGCGACTTCAACCTCTCTTCTAAGGGGCATTGATATTGTCTTTTTAATCCACTGCGACCTCCACCACTCTTCCAAGGGGCATTAAAACAGTCTTGTTCAGCTTCTGTGACCTCCACGTCTCTTCCAAGGGGCATTAAAACTGTCTGGTTAAACCACTCTGAACTCCACAGCTCTTCCGAGGGGCATTGTTATTGTCTTTTTATTCCACTGTGACCTCCACCACTCTTCAAAGGGGCATTCATATTGTCTTTTTATTCCACTGTAACCTCCAGATCTCTTCCAAGGGGCATTGATATTGTCTTTTTATTCCACTGCGACTTCCACCTCTCTTCCAAGGGGCATTAAAACTATCTTGTTAAGCTACTGTGACATCCACGTCTCTTTCACGGGGCATTGATATTGTCTTTTTATTCCACTGTAACCTTCACCACTCTTAGAAGGGGCATTGAGATTGTCTTTTCATTCCACTATGACCTCCACCACTCTTCCAAAAGGCATTGATATTGTCTTTTTAATCCAATGTAACCTCCACCACTTTTCCAAGGGGCATTAAAACCGTTTTGTTAACCTACTGTGAACTCCACGTCACTTCCAAGGGGCTTTAAAACCATCTGGTTTAACTTCGCTGAACTCCACAGCTCTTCCAAGTGGCATTGATATTGTCTTTTTATTCCACTGTCACCTCCACCACTCTTCCAAGGGGCAGTGATATTATCTTTTTATTCCACTGCGACCTCCACTACTCTTCCAAGGGGCATTGATATTGCCTTTTTATTCCACTGTGATCTCCACCACTCTTCCAAGGGACATTTATATTGTCTTTTTAATCAACTGCGACCTCCACCACTCTTCCAAGGGGCATTAAAACCTTGGTGTTAAGCTACTTTGAACACCACGTCAATTCCATGGGGCATTGATATTGTCTTTTTATTCCACTGCGCCCTCCACCACTCTACCAAGGGGCATTGATATTGTCTTTTTAATCCACTGCGACCTCCACCACTCTTCCAAAGGGCATTAAAACCGTCTAGTTAAGCTATTGTGACCTCCACGTCTCTTCCAAGGGGCATTAAAACCATCAAGTTAAACCACTCTGAACTCCACAGCTCTTCCAAGGGGCATTGATATTGTCTTTTTATTCCACTGCGACCTCCACCACTCTTTCAAGTGGCATTGATATTGTCTTTTTAATCAACTGCGACCTCCACCTCTCTTCCAAGGGGCATTAAAACGTCTTGTTAAGCTACTGTGACCTCCACGTCCCTTCCACGGGGCATTGATATTGTCTTTTTATTCCACTGCGACCTCCACCACTCTTCCAAGGGGCATTGATATTGTCTTTTTAATCCACTCTAACCTCCACGTCTCTTCCAAGGGGCATTAAAACCGTCAATTTAAACCACTCTGAACTCTGCTGCTCTTCCAAGGAGCATTGGTGTTGTCTTTTTTTTCCACTCTAACTTCCACCACTCTTCCAAGGGTCATTGACATTGTCTTTTTATTCCACTGCGACCTCAACCACTCTTCCAAGCGGCATTAAGACCATCTTGTTAAGCTACAGTGACCTCCACAACTCTTCCACGGGGTATTGATATTGTCTTTTTATTCCAATGTAACCTCCATCACTCTTCCAAGGGGCATTGATATTGTCTTTTTATTCCACTGCGACCTCCACCACTCTTCCAAAGGGCATTGATATTGTCTTTTTAATCCACTGCGACCTCCACCACTCTTCCAAGGTCATTAAAACAGTCTTCTTAAGCTACTGTGACCTCCACGTCTCTTCGAAGGCGCATTAAAACCGTCTGGTTAAAACACTCTGAACTCCACAGCTCTTCCAAGGGGCATTGATTTTGTCTTTTTATTCCACTGCGACCTTAACCACTCTTCCAATGAGCATTGATATTGTCTTTTTATTCCACTGTAACCTCCACCACTCTTCCAAGGGGCATTGATATTGTCTTTTAATTCCACTGTAACATCCACCACTCGTCCAAGCGGCATTGATATTGTCTTTTTATACCACTGCGACCTACACCACTCTTCCAAGGGGCATTGATATTGTCTTTTTAATCCACTGTGACCTCCACCACTCTTCCAAGGGGCATTAAAACCGTCTTGCTAAACTACTGTGACCTCAAAGTCTCTTCCACGGGCCATTGATATTGTCTTTTTATTCCACTGAAACCTCCACCACTCATCCAAGGGGCATTGATATTGTCTTTTTATTCCAATGTAACCTCCACCACTCTTCCAAGGGGAATTGATATTGTCTTTGTATTCCACTGTAACCTCAACCAATCTTCCAAGGGGCATTGATAGTGTCTTCTTATTCCACTGCGACCTCCACCACTCTTCCAAGGGGCATTAAAACAGTCTGGTTAAACCACTCTGAACTCCACAGCTCTTCCAAGGGGCATTGATTTTGTCTTTTTATTCCACTGCGACCTTAATCACTCTTCCAATGGGCATTGATATTGTTTTTTTAATTCACTGCGACCTTAACCACTCTTCCTCTGGGCATTGATATTGTCTTTTTATTCCACTGTAACCTCCACCACTCTTCCAAGGCGCATTAATATTGTCTTTTAAATCCACTGTAACATCCACCACTCGTCCAAGGGGCATTGATATTGTCTTTTTTTTCCACTGCGACCTACACCACTCTTCCAAGGGGCATTGATATTGTCTTTTTAATCCACTGTGACCTCCACCACTCTTCCAAGGGGCATTAAAACCGTCTTGCTAAACTACTGTGACCTCAAAGTCTCTTCCACGGGCCATTGATATTGTCTTTTTATTCCACTGAAACCTCCACCACTCATCCAAGGGGCATTGATATTGTCTTTTTATTCCAATGTAACCTCCACCACTCTTCCAAGGGGAATTGATATTGTCTTTGTATTCCACTGTAACCTCAACCAATCTTCCAAGGGGCATTGATAGTGTCTTCTTATTCCACTGCGACCTCCACCACTCTTCCAAGGGGCATTAAAACAGTCTGGTTAAACCACTCTGAACTCCACAGCTCTTCCAAGGGGCATTGATTTTGTCTTTTTATTCCACTGCGACCTTAATCACTCTTCCAATGGGCATTGATATTGTTTTTTTAATTCACTGCGACCTTAACCACTCTTCCTCTGGGCATTGATATTGTCTTTTTATTCCACTGTAACCTCCACCACTCTTCCAAGGCGCATTAATATTGTCTTTTAATTCCACTGTAACATCCACCACTCGTCCAAGGGGCATTGATATTGTCTTTTTTTTCCACTGCGACCTACACCACTCTTCCAAGGGGCATTGATATTGTCTTTTTAATCCACTGTGACCTCCACCACTCTTCCAAGGGGCATTAAAACCGTCTTGCTAAACTACTGTGACCTCAAAGTCTCTTCCACGGGCCATTGATATTGTCTTTTTATTCCACTGAAACCTCCACCACTCATCCAAGGGGCATTGATATTTTCTTTTTATTCCAATGTAACCTCCACCACTCTTCCAAGGGGCATTGATATTGTATTTGTATTCCACTGTAACCTCCACCAATCTTCCAAGGGGCATTGATAGTGTCTTCTTATTCCACTGCAACCTCCACCACTCTTCCAATGGTCATTGATAATGTCTTTTTAATCCACTGCTACTTCCACCACTCTTCCAAGGGGCATTAAAACCGTGTTGTTAAGCTACTGTGATCTCCTCGTTAATACCACGGGGCACTGATATTGTCTTTTTATTCCACTGCTAACTCCATCACTCTTCCAAGTGGCATTGATATTGTCTTTTTAATCCACTGCGACCTCCACGTCTCTTCCAAGGGGCATTAAAACCGTCTGGTTAAACCACTCTAAACAACTCAGTTCTTCCAAGGGGCATTGATATTGTCTTTTTATACCACTGTATCCTCCACCTCTCATCAAAGGGGCATTGATATTGTCTTTTTATTCCAATGTAACCTCCACCACTCTTCCAAGGGGCAGTGATATTGTCAATTTATTCCACTGTAATGTCCACCACTCTTCCAAGGGGCACTGATATTGTCTTTTTATTCCACTGCGACCTCCAACACTCCTCCAAGGGGCATTGATATTCTCTTTTTAATCCACTGCCACCTCCACCACTCTTCCAAGGGGCATTAAAACAGTCTTGTTAAGCTACTGTGACCTCCACTCTCTTCCACGAGGCATTGATATTGTCTTTTTATTCCACTGCGACCTCCACCACTCTTCCAAGGGGCATTGATATATTCTTTTTAATCAACTGTGACCTTCACCACTCTTCCAAGGGGCCTTAAAACCGTCTTGTTAAGCTACTGTGATCTCCACGTCTCTTACATGGGGCATTGATATTGTCTTTTTCTTCCACTGTAACCTCCACAACTCTTCTACGGGGCATTGATATTGTCTTTTTAATCCACTGCGACCTCAACCACTCTTCCAAGTAACTTTAAAACCGTCTTTTTAAGCTACTGTGACCTCCAAGTCTCTTCCAAGGGGCATTAAAACCATATGGTTAAACCACTCTGAACTCAACAGATCTTCCAATGGGCATTGATATTGTCTTTTTTTTCCACTGTAACCTCCACCACTCTTCCAAGGGGAATTGATATTGTCTTTTTATTCCACTGCGACCTCCACCACTCTTCCAAGGTATATTGATATAGTGTTTTTAATCAACTGTGACCTTCACCACTCTTCCAAGGGGCATTAAAACAGTCTTGTTAAGCTACTGTGATCTCCATGTCTCTTCCACAGGGCATTGATATTGTCTTTTTATTCCACTGTAACCTCCAATACTCTTCCAAGGGGCATTGATATTGTCTTTTTAATCAACTGAGACTTCCACCACTCCTTCAAGGAGCATTGACATTGTCTTTTTAATCCACTTCGACCTCCACCACTCTTCCAAGGGGCATTAAAACAGTCTTGTTAATCTACTGTGAACTCCACGTCTCTTCCAGGGGGCATTAAAACCATCAATTTAAACCACTCACAACTCCGCAGCTCTTGCAAAGGGCATTGATATTGTCTTTTTATTTAACTGTAACCTCCAGATCTCTTCCAAGGGGCATTGATATTGTCTTTTTATTCCACTGCGACTTCCACCTCTCTTCCAAGGGGCATTAAAACTATCTTGTTAAGCTACTGTGACATCCACGTCTCTTTCACGGGGCATTGATATCGTCTTTTTATTCCACTGCAACCTCCACCACTCTTCCAAGGGGCATTGATATTGTCTTTTCAATCCACTGCGACCTCCACCACTTTTCCAAGGGGCATTAAAAATGTTTTGTTAAGCTACTGTGACCTCCACATCACTTCCAAGGGGCTTTAAAACCATCTGGTTTAACTTCTCTGAACTCCACAGCTCTTCCAAGGGGAATTGATATTGTCTTTTTATTCCACTGTCACCTCTACCATTCTTCCAAGGGGCAGTGATATTATCTTTTATTCCACTGCGACCTCCACTACTCTTCCAAGGGGCATTGATATTGTCCTTTTATTCCACTGTGACCTCCACCACTCTTCCAAGGGGCATTTATATTGTCTTTTTAATCAACTGCGACCTCCAGCACTCTTCCAAGGGGCATTAAAACCTTGGTGTTAAGCTACTTTGAACACCACATCAATTCCATGGGGCATTGATATTGTCTTTTTATTCCACTGCGACCCCCACCACTCTTCCAAGGGGCATTAAAACCGTCTAGTTAAGCTATTGTGACCTCCACGTCTCTTCCAAGGGGCATTAAAACCATCAAATTAAACCACTCTGAGCTCCACAGCTCTTCCAAGGGGCATTGATATTGTCTTTGTATTCCACTGCGACCTCCACCACTCTTTCAAGTGGCAATAAAACCGTCTTGTTAAGCTACTGTGACCTCCACTTCCCTTCCACGGGGCATTGATATTGTCTTTTTATTCCACTGCGACCTCCACCACTCTTCCAAGGGGCATTGATATTGTCTTTTTAATCCACTGTAACCTCCACGTCTCTTCCAAGGGGCATTAAAACCGTCAATTTAAACCACTCTGAACTCTACTGCTCTTCCAAGGAGCATTGGTGTTGTCTTTTTTTTCCACTCTAACTTCCACCACTCTTCCTAGGGTCATTGACATTGTCTTTTTATTCCACTGCGACCTCCACCACTCTTCCAAGCCTCATTAAGACCATCTTGTTAAGCTACAGTGACCTCCACAACTCTTCCATGGGGCATTGATATTGTCTTTTTATTCCAATGTAACCTCCACCACTCTTCCAAGGGGCATTGATATTGTCTTTTTATTCCACTGCGACCTCCACCACTCTTCCAAAGGGCATTGATATTGTCTTTTTAATCCACTGCGACCTCCACCACTCTTCCAAGGTAGTTAAAACAGTCTTGTTAAGCTACTGTGACCTCCACGTCTCTTCCAAGGGGCATTAAAACCGTCTGGTTAAACCACTCTGAACTCCACAGCTCTTCCAAAGGGTATTGATTTTGTCTTTTTATTCCACTGCGACCTTAACCACTCTTCCAATGGGCATTGATATTGTTTTTTTAATTCACTGCGACCTTAACCACTCTTTCACTGGGCATTGATATTGTCTTTTTATTCCACTGTAACCTCCACCACACTTCCAAGGGGCATTGATATTGTCTTTTAATTCCACTGTAACATCCACCACTCGTCCAAGGGGCATTGATATTGTCTTTTTATACCACTGCGACCTACACCACTCTTCCAAGGGGCATTGATATTGTCTTTTTAATCCACTGTGACCTCCACCACTCATCCAAGGGGCATTAAAACCGTCTTGCTAAACTTCTGTGACCTCAAAGTCTCTTCCACGGGCCATTGATATTGTCTTTTTATTCCACTGAAACCTCCACCACTCATCCAACGGGCATTGATATTGTCTTTTTATTCCAATGAAACCTCCACCACTCATCCAAGGGGCATTGATATTGTCTTTTTATTCCAATGTAACCTCCACCACTCTTCCAAGGGGAATTGATATTGTCTTTGTATTCCACTGTAACCTCAACCAATCTTCCAAGGGGCATTGATAGTGTCTTCTTATTCCACTGCGACCTCCACCACTCTTCCAAGGGGCATTAAAACAGTCTGGTTAAACCACTCTGAACTCCACAGCTCTTCCAAGGGGCATTGATTTTGTCTTTTTATTCCACTGCGACCTTAATCACTCTTCCAATGGGCATTGATATTGTTTTTTTAATTCACTGCGACCTTAACCACTCTTCCACTGGGCATTGATATTGTCTTTTTATTCCACTGTAACCTCCACCACTCTTCCAAGGGGCATTGATATTGTCTTTTAATTCCACTGTAACATCCACCACTCGTCCAAGGGGCATTGATATTGTCTTTTTTTTCCACTGCGACCTACACCACTCTTCCAAGGGTCATTGAAATTGTCTTTTTAATCCACTGTGACCTCCACCACTCTTCCAAGGGGCATTAAAACCGTCTTGCTAAACTACTGTGACCTCAAAGTCTCTTCCACGGGCCATTGATATTGGCTTTTTATTCCACTGAAACCTCCACCACTCATCCAAGGGGCATTGATATTGTCTCTTTATTCCAAAATAACCTCCACCACTCTTCCAAGGGGCATTGATATTGTCTTTGTATTCCACTGTAAACTCCACCAAACTTCCAAGTGGCATTGATAGTGTCTTCTTATTCCACTGCGACCTCCACCACTCTTCCAATGGTCATTGATAATGTCTTTATAATCCACTGCGACTTCCATCACTCTTCCAAGGGGCATTAAAACCGTGTTGTTAAGCTACTGTGACCTCCTCGTTAATACCACGGGGCACTGATATTGTCTTTTTATTCCACTGCTAACTCCATCACTCTTCCAAGTGGCATTGGTATTGTCTTTTTATTCCACTGCGACCTACACCACTCTTTCAAGGGGCATTGATACTGTCTTTTTAATCTACTGCAGCCTCCAACACTCTTCAAAGGGGACTTAAAACCGTCTTGTTAAGCTACTATGACCTCCAAGTCTCTTCCAAGGGGCATTACAATCGTCTGGTTAAACTGCTCTGAACTCCACAGCTCTTCCAAGGGGCATTGATATTGTCTTTTTATTCCACTGTAACCTCCACAACTCATCCAAGGGTATTGATATTGTGTTTTTATTCCACTGCGACCTCCACCACTCTTCCAAGGGGCATTGATATAGTCTTTTTAATCCACTGCAACCTCCACCACTCTTCCAAAGGGCATTAAAACCATCTAGTTAAACCACTCTGAACTCCACAGCTCTTCCAAAGGGCATTGATATTGTCTTTTTATTCCACTGCGACCTCCACCACTCTTCCAAGGGGCATTAAAACCATCTTGTTAAGCTACTGTGACCTCCACATCTCTTCCACGGATCATTGATATTGTCTTTTTAATCCACTGTAACCTCCACCACTCTTTCAATGGGCATTGATATTGTCTTTTTATTCCACTTCGACCTCCACCATTGTTCCAAGGGGCATTGATACTGTCTTTTTAATCCACTGCGACCTCCACCACTCTTCAAAGGGGCGTTAAAACCAACTTATTAGGCCACTGTGACCTCCACGTCTCTTCCAAGGAGCATTAAAACTTTATGGTTAAACCACAGTGAACTCCACATCTCTTCCAATTGGCATTGATATTGTCTTTTTATTCCACTGTACCCTCCACCACTCTTCTAAGGGGCATTGATATGGTCTTTTTATTCCACTGCGACCTCCACCACTCTTCCAAGGGGCATTGATATTGTCTTTTTATTCCACTGCGACCTCCACCACTCTTCCAAGGGGCATTAAAACCAACTTGTTAAGCTACTGTAACCTCCACATCTCTTACATGGGGCATTGATAATGTCTTTTTATTCCATTGTAACCTCCACCACTCTTTCAATGGGCATTGATATTGTCTTTTTAATCCACTGTGACCTCCACCGCTCTTCCAAGAGGCATTAAAACCGTCTTTTTAAGCTATTGTGACCTCCACATCTCTTCCACGGGGCATTGATTTTGTCTTTTTATTCCACTGTAACCTCCACCACTCTTCCATGGTGCATTGATATTGTCTTTTTATTCCACTGCGACCTCCACCACTCTTCCAAGGGGCATTGATATTGTGTTTTTAATCCTCTGCGACATCCACCACTCTTCCAAGGGGCATTAAAACCATTTTGTTAAGGTAGTGTGACCTCCAGGTCTCTTCCTAATTGCATTAAAACCGTCAATTTAAACCACTATGAACTCCACAGCTCTTGCAAGGTGCATTGATATTGCCTTTTTATTCCACTGTAACCTCCAGCACTTTTCCAAGGTGCATTGATATTGCCTTTTTATTACACTGCGACTTCCACCTCTCTTCCAAGGCGCATTAAAACCGTCTTGTTAAGCTACTGTGACCTCCACGTCTTTTCCACGGGGTATTGATATTGTCTTTTTATTCCACTGTAACCTCCAACACTCTACCAAGGGGCATTGATATTGTCTTTTTATTCCACTTGGACCTCCACAACTCTTCCAAGGGGCACTGATATTGTCTTTTTAATCCACTGCGACTTCCACCGCTTTTCCAAGGGGCATTAAAACCGTCTTGTTAAGCTACTGTGACCTCTACGTTTCTCTTCCTAGGGGCATTAAAACCGTCAATTTAAACCACTCTAAACTCCACAGCTCTTGCAAGGGGCATTGATATTGTATTTTTATTCCACTGTAACCTCCACCACTCTTCCAAGGGGCATTGATATTGTCTTTTTACTCCACTGCGACCTACATCTCTCTTCCAAGGGGCATTAAAACCTTCTTGTTAAGCTACTGTGACCTCCACTTCTCTTCCAAGGGGAATTAAAACCTTCTGGTTAATCCACTGTGAACTCCACATCTCTACAAATATGCATTGATATTGTCTTTTTCTTCCACTGTAACCTCCACCGCTCTTCCAAGGGGCATTGATATTGTATTTTTATTCCACTGCGACCTCCACCACTCCTCCAAGGGGAATTGAAATTGTCTTTTTATTACACTGCGACCTCCAACACTCTTCCAACGGTCATTGATATTGTCTTTTTATTCCACTGCGACCTCCACGTCTCTTCCAAGGGGCATTAAAACCGTCAATTTAAACCACTCTGAACTCCACAGCTCTTGCAATGGGCATTGATATTGTATTTTTATTCCACTGTAATCTCTAGCACTCTTCCAAGGGGCATTGTTGTTTTTCTTTTTATTCCACTGCGACTTCCACCTCTCTTCCAAGGGGCATTAAAACCGTCCACTTAAGCTACTGTAACCTCCACGTCTCTTTCCCGGGGCATTAAAGCCGTCTGGTTAAATCGCTCTGAACCCCACAGCTCTTCCAAGGGGCATTGATATTGTCTTTTTATTCCACTGTAACCTCCACCACTCTTCCAAGGGGCATTGATATTGTCTTTTTACTCCACTGCGACCTACATCTCTCTTCCAAGGGGCATTAAAACCTTCTTGTTAAGCTACTGTGACCTCCACGTCTCCACATCTCTACCAATATGCATTGATATTGTCTTTTTCTTCCACTGTAATCTCAACCACTCTTCCAAGGGGCATTGATATTGTATTTTTATTCCACTGCGAGCTCCACCACTCTTCCAAGGGGCATTGAAATTGTCTTTTTATTACACTGCGACCTCCAACACTCTTCCAACGGTCATTGATATTGTCTTTTTATTCCACTGTAGCCTCCACCACTCTTCCAAGGGGCATTGATATTGTCTTTTTAATCCACTGAGACCTCCACCACTGTTCCAAAGGGCATTAAAACCGTCTTGTTAAGAGATTGTGTTCTCCACATCTCTTCCAGGGGCATTGATATAGTCTTTTTATTTAATTGTATCCTTCACCACTATTCCAAGGGTCACTGATATTGTGTTTTTTATTCCACTACGACTTCCACCTCTCTTCCACGGGGCATTTAAACCATCTTGTTAAGCTACTGTGACCTCCACGTCTCTTTCACTGGGCATTGATATTGTCATTTTTTTCCACTGTAACCTCCACCACTCTTCCAAGGGGCATTGATATTGTCTTTATATTTCACTGGTACCCCCAATACTTTTCCAAGGGGCATAGATATTGTCTTTTTATTCCATTGTGACCTCCACCACTGTTCCAAGGGACATTTAAAACTGTCTTGTTAAGCAACAGTGCCCTCCAATTGTTTTCCACAGGGCATTGATATTGTCTTTTTATTCCACACCGACCTCCACCACTCTTCTACGGGGCATTGATATTGTCTTTTTATTCCACTGCGACCTCCACCACTCTTCCAAGGGGCATTGATATTGTCTTTTTAATCCACTGCGACCTCCAGCACTCTTCCAAGGGGCAATAAAACCGTCTTGTTACGCTATTGTGACCACCACATCTCTTCCACGGGGCATTGATATTGTCTTTTTATTCCACTGTAGCCTCCACCACTCTTCCACGGGGCATTGATATTGTCTTTTTATTCCACTGCGACCTCCACCACTCTTCCAAGGGGCATTGATATTGTCTTTTTAATCCACTGCGACCTCCAGCACTCTTCCAAGGGGCATTAAAACCATCTTGTTAAGCTATTGTGACCTCCACATCTCTTACACGGGGCATTGATATTGTCTTTTTATTCCACTGTAACCTCCACCACTCTTCTAAGGGTCATTGATATTGTCTTTTTATTCCACTGTGTCCTCCACCACTCTTCCAAGGGGCATTGCTATTGTCTTTTTAATACACTGTGACCTCCACCACTCTTCCAAGGGGCATTAAAACGTCTTGTTAAGCTATTGTGACCTCCACATCTCTTCCACGGGGCATTGATATTGTCTTTTTATTCCACTGTAACCTCCACCACTCTTCCACGGGGCACTGATTTTGTCTTTTTATTCCACTGCGACCTCCACCACTCTTCCTCGGGGCATTGATATTGTCTTTTTATTCCACTGCAACCTCCAGCACTCTACCAATCGGCATTGATATTGTCTTTTTAATCCACTGTGACCTCCACCACTCTTCCAAGGGGCATTAAAACCATCTTGTAAAGCTACTGTGACCTCCACGTCTCTTCAATGGGCATTAAAACAATCTGGTTTAAACGCTCTGAACTCCACAGCTCTTCCAAGGGGCATTGATATTGTCTTTTTATTCCACTGCGACCACCACCACTCTTCCAAGGGGCATTAAAACTGTCTTGTTAAGTTACTGTGATCTCCACATCTCTTCCACGGGGCATTGATTTTCTCTTTTTATTCCACTGTAACCTACACCACTCTTCCAAGGGGCATTGATTTTGTCTTTTTATTTCACTGCGACCTCCACCACTCTTCCAAGGGGCATTGATTTTGTCTTTTTAATCCATTACGCCCTCCATTACTCTTCCAAGGGGCATTAAAACTGTCTTCTTAAGCTACTGTGACCTCCACATCTCTTCCAAGGGGCATTGAAACCGTCTGGTTAAACCACTCTGAACTCCACAGATCTTCCAAGGGGCATTGATATTATCTTTTTATTCCACTGAGACCTCCACCACTCTTCCAAGTGGCATTGATATTGTCTTTTTATTCCATTGCGTCTTCCACCACTCTCCCAAGGGGCATTAAAACCGTCTTGTTAAGCTGCTGTAACCTCCATGTATATTCCACGGGGCATTGATATTGTCTTTTTATTCCAATGTAACCTCCACCACTCTTCTAAGGGGCAGTGATATTGTCTTTTTTAAACCACTGCGACCTCCACCACTCTTCCAAGGGGCATTAAAACATCTTGTTAAGCTATTGTGACCTCCACATCTCTTCCACGGGGCATTGATATTGTCTTTTTTTTCCACTGTAACCTCCACCACTCTTCCACGGGGCACTGATTTTGTCTTTTTATTCCACTGCGACCTCCACCACTCTTCCAAGTGGCATTAATATTGTCTTTTTAATCCACTGCGACCTCCATCACTCTACCAAGGGGCATTAAAACCATCTTGTTAAGCTACTGTGACCTCCACGTCTCTTCCAAGGGGCAATAAAACCGTCTGGTTAAACCTCTTTGAAATCCACAGTTCTTCCAAGTGGCATTGACATTGTCTTTTTATTCCAATGTAACCTGCACCACTCTTCCAAGGGGCACTGATATTGTCTTTTTATTCCACTGAGACCTCCACCACTTTTCCAAGGGGCATTGATATTGTCTTTTTAATCCTCTGCGACCTCCACCACTCTACCAAAGGGCATCAAAACTGTCTTGTTAAGCTACTTTGACCTCCACGTCTTTTCCTAGGGGCCTTAAAACTGTCAATTTAAACCACTTCGAACTCCAGAGCTCTTGCAAGGGGCATTGATATTGTCGTTTTATTCCACTGTAACCTCCAGCATTAGTCCAAGGGGCATTGATATTTTCTTTTTATTCCACTATGACTTCCACCTCTCTTCCAAGGGGCATTTAAACCGTCTTGTTAAGCTACTGTGACCTCCACCACTCTTCCAAGGGGCATTAATATTGTCTTTTATTTCCACTGTAACCTTCACCACTCTTCCAAGGAGCATTGATATTGGCTTTTTATTCCACTGGGACCTCCACCACTTTTCCAAGGGGCATTGATATTGTCTTTTTAATCCACTGCAACCTCCACCACTCTTCCAAGGGGCATTAAAACCATGTTGTTAAGCTACTGTGACCTCCACATCAATTCAACAGGGCATTGATATTGTCTATTTATTCCTCTGTGACCTCCACCACTCTTCCAATGGGCATTGATATTGTCTTTTTATTCCACTGCGAACTCCACCACTGTTCCAAGGGACATTAAAACTGTCTTGTTAAGCTACAGTGACCTCCAATTCTCTTCCTCGGGGCATTGATATTGTCTTTTTATTCCACTGCAACCTCCAGCACTCTACCAATCGGCATTGATATTGTCTTTTTAATCCACTGTGACCTCCACCACTCTTCCAAGGGGCATTAAAACCATCTTGTAAAGCTACCGTGACCTCCACGTCTCTTCAATGGGCATTAAAACCATCTGGTTTAAACGGTCTGAACTCCACAGCTCTTCCAAGGGGCATTGATATTGTCTTTTTATTCCACTGCGACCACCACCACTCTTCCAAGGGGCATTAAAACTGTCTTGTTAAGTTACTGTGATCTCCACATCTCTTCCACGGGGCATTGATTTTGTCTTTTTATTCCACTGTAACCTACACCACTCTTCCAAGGGGCATTGATTTTGTCTTTTTATTTCACTGCGACCTCCACCACTCTTCCAAGGGGCATTGATTTTGTCTTTTTAATCCATTGCGCCTCCATTACTCTTCCAAGGGGCATTAAAACTTTCTTGTTAAGCTACAGTGACCTCCAATTCTCTTCCTCGGGGCATTGATATTGTCTTTTTATTCCACTGCAACCTCCAGCACTCTACCAATCGGCATTGATATTGACTTTTTAATCCACTGTGACCTCCCCCACTCTTCCAAGGGGCATTAAAACCATCTTGTAAAGCTACTGTGACCTCCACGTCTCTTCAATGGGCATTAAAACAATCTGGTTTAAACGCTCTGAACTCCACAGCTCTTCCAAGGGGCATTGATATTGTCTTTTTATTCCACTGCGACCACCACCACTCTTCCAAGGGGCATTAAAACTGTCTTGTTAAGTTACTGTGATCTCCACATCTCTTCCACGGGGCATTGATTTTGTCTTTTTATTCCACTGTAACCTACACCACTCTTCCAAGGGGCATTGATTTTGTCTTTTTATTTCACTGCGACCTCCACCACTCTTCCAAGGGGCATTGATTTTGTCTTTTTAATCCATTACGCCCTCCATTACTCTTCCAAGGGGCATTAAAACTGTCTTCTTAAGCTACTGTGACCTCCACATCTCTTCCAAGGGGCATTGAAACCGTCTGGTTAAACCACTCTGAACTCCACAGATCTTCCAAGGGGCATTGATATTATCTTTTTATTCCACTGAGACCTCCACCACTCTTCCAAGTGGCATTGATATTGTCTTTTTATTCCATTGCGTCTTCCACCACTCTCCCAAGGGGCATTAAAACCGTCTTGTTAAGCTGCTGTAACCTCCATGTATATTCCACGGGGCATTGATATTGTCTTTTTATTCCAATGTAACCTCCACCACTCTTCTAAGGGGCAGTGATATTGTCTTTTTTAAACCACTGCGACCTCCACCACTCTTCCAAGGGGCATTAAAACAGTCTTGATAAGCTACTGTGACCTCTACGTCTCTTCCAAGGGGCAATAAAACCGTCTAGTTAAACCATTCTGTACTCCACAGTTCTTCCAAGGAGCATTGATATTGTCTTTTAATTCGACTGTATCCTCCAATACTCTTCCAAGGGGCATTGATATTGACTTTTTATTTAACTGCGACCTCCACCACTCTTCCAAGGGGCATTGATATTGTCTTTTTAATCCACTGCGACCTCCACCACTCTTCCAAGTGGCATTAAAACCATCTTGTTTAGCTACTGAGACTTCCATGTCCCTTCCTCGGGTCATTGATATTGTATTTTAATTCCTCTGCGACCTCCACAACTCTTCCAAGGGTCATTGATATTGTCTTTTTAATCCACTGCGACCTCCGCCACTTTTCCAAGGGGCATTAAAACCGTCTTGTTAAGCTACTGTGACCTCCACGTCTCTTCCAAGGGGCAATAAAACCGTCTGGTTAAAACACTCTGAACTCCACAGCTCTTCCAAGGGGCATTGGTATTGTCTTTTTATTCCACTGTAACCTCCACCACTCTTTCAAGGGGCAATGACATTGTCTTTTTATTCCACTGTGAACTCCACCATTCTTCCAAGGGGCATTAAAACTGTCTTATTAACCTACAGTGACCTCCACATCTCTTCCACTGGGCATTGATATTGTCTTTTTATTCCAGTGTAACCTCCACAACTCTACCAAGGGGCATTGATATTGTATTTTTATTCCACTACGACCTCCACTACTCTTCCAAGGGGCATTGATATTGTCTTTTTAATCCACTGCGACCTCCACCACTATTCCAAGGGGCATTAAAACCATCTTGTTAAGCTACTGTGACCTCCACGTCTCTTCCACGGGGCATTGATATTGTCTTTTCATTCCACAGTAACCTCCACCTCTCTTCCAAGGGACATTGATATTGTCTTTTCATTCCACAGTAACCTCCACCTCTCTTCCAAGGGGCATTGATATTCTCTTTTTAATCCACTGCGACCTCAACAACTCTTCCATGTAACTTTAAAACTGTCTTTTTAAGCTACTGTGACCTCCACGTCTCTTCCAAGGGGCATAAATACCATATGGTTAAACCACTCTGAACTCAACAAATCTTACAATGGGCATTGATATTGTCTTTTAATTCCACTGTAACCTCCACCACTCTTCCAAGGGGCATTGATATTGTCTTTTTATTCCACTGCGATCTCCACCACTCTTCCATGGTACATTAAAAAGATCTTGTTAAGCTACTGTGACCTCCATGTCTCTTCCACAGGGCATTGATATTCTCTTTTTATTCCACTGTAACCTCCAATACTCTTCCAAGGGGCATTGATATTGTTTTTTTATTTAACTGAGACTTCCACCACTCCTTCAAGGAGCATTGACATTGTCTTTTTAATCCACTTCGACCTCCACCACTCTTCCAAGGGGAATTAAAACAGTCTTGTTAATCTACTATGAACTCCAAGTCTCTTCCAAGGGGCATTAAAACTGTCAATTTAAACCACTCTCAACTCCGTAGCTCTAGCAAGGGGCATTGATATTGTTTTTTTATTCCACTGTAACCTCCAGCACTCTTCCAAGGGGCATTGATATTGTCTTTTTATTCCACTGCGACTTCCACCTCTCTTCCAAGGAGCATTAAAACCGTCTTGTTTAGCTACTGTGAGATCCAGGTCTCTTCCACAGGGCATTGGTATTTTCTTTTTATTCCACTGTGACCTCCACTACTCTTCCAAGGGGCGTTGATATTGTCTTTTTAATCCAGTGCGACCTCCACCGCTCTTCCATGTGGCATTAAAACCATCTTGTTAAGCTTCTTTGACCTCCACTTCTCTTCCAAGGGGCATTAAAATCGTCAATTTAAACCACTCTGAACTCCACATCTCTTGCAAGGGGCATTGATATTGTCTTTTTATTCCACTGCGACTTCCACAACTCTCCCAAGGGGCATTAAAACCATCTTGTTAAGCTACTGTAACCTCCATGTCTATTCCACGTCGCATTGATATTGTCTTTTTATTCCACTGTAACCTCCACCACTCTTCCAAGGTGCATTGATGTTGTCTTTTTAATCCTCTCCGACCTCCACCACTCTTCCAAGGGGCATTAAAACAGTCTTGATATACTACTGTGTCCTACACGTCTCTTCAAAGGGGCATTAAAACCGTCTGGTTAAACCAATCTTTACTACACAACTCAAACAAGGGGCATTGATATTATCTTTTTATTCGACTATAACCTCCACCACTCTTCCAAGGGGTCATTGATATTGACTATTTACTCCACTGCGACCTCCACCTCTCTTCCAAAGGGCATTGATATTGTCTTTTTAATCCACTGCGACCTCCACCACTCTTCCAAGTGGCATTAAAACCGTCTTCTTTAGCTACTGTGACCTCCACGTCCCTTCCACGGGGCATTAATATTGTATTTATATTCCACTGCGACCTACACCACTCTTCCAAGTGGCATTGATATTGTCATTTTAATCCAATGCAACCTCCCCACTCTTCCAAGGGGCATTAAAACCGTCTTGTTAAGCTACTGTGACCTCCACGTCTCTTTCAAGTGGCAATAAAACCGTCTGGTTAAACCACTCTGAACTCCACAGCTCTTCTAAGGGGCATTGGTATTGTCTTTTTATTCCACTGTAACCGCCACCACTCTTCCAAGGGGCATTGACATTGTCTTTTTATTCCACTGTGACCTCCACCATTCTTCCAAGGGGCATTAAAACTGTCTTGTTAAGCTACAGTGACCTTCACATCTCTTCCAAGGGGCATTGATATTGTCTTTTTATTCCACTGCGACCTTCACCACTCATCCAAGAGGCATTGATGTTGTCTTTTTATTCCACTGCGTCCTCCAACACTCTTCCAAGGGGACTTAAAACCGTCTTGTTAAGTTACTGTGACCTCCAAGTCTCTTCCAAGGGGCATTAAAATCGTCTGGTTAAACCGCTCTGTACTCCACAGCTCTTCCAAGGGGCATTGATATTGTCTTTTTATTCCACTGTTACCTCCACCACTCATCCAAGGGTATTGATATTGTCTTTTTATTCCACTGCGACCTCCACCACTCTTCCAAGGGACATTAAAACCGTCTTGTTAAGCTACTGTGACCTCCACATCTCTTCCAGGGGGCATTGATGTCGTTTTTTTATTCCACTGTAACCTCCACCACTCTTCCAAGGGGCATTGAAATGGTGTTTTTGTTCCAATGCGACCTCCACCACTCTTCCAAGGAACATAGATATTGTCTTTTATTCCACTGCGAATTCCACTACTCGTCCAAGGGTCATTGATATTGTCTTTTTATTCCACTGTAGCCTCCACCATTCTTCCAAGGGGCATTGATATTGTCTTTTTAATCCACTGCGACCTCCATCACTCTTCCAAAGGGCATTAAAACCATCTGGTTAAAGCACTCTGAACTCCACAGCTCTTCCAAAGGGCATTGATATTGTCTTTTTATTCCACTGCGACCTCCACTACTCTTCCAAGGGTCATTAAAACTAACTTGTTAAGCTATTTTGACCTCCACATCTCTTCCACGGGGCATTGATATTGTCTTTTTATTCCACTGTAACCTCCACCATTAGTCCAAGGGGCACTGATATTGTCTTTTTATTCCACTTCGACTTCCACCTCTCTTCCAAGGGGCATTTAAACCGTCTTGTTAAGCTACTGTGACCTCCACGTCTCTTTCACTGGGCATTGATATTGTCATTTTTTTCCACTGTAACCTCCACCACTCTTCCAAGGGGCATTGATATTGTCTTTTTATTCCACTGGTACCTCCACCACTATTCCAGGGGCATAGATATTGTCTTTTTATTCCACTGAGACCTCCACTAATGTTCCAAGGGACATTAAAACTTTCTTGTTAAGCTACATTGACCTCCAATTCATTTCCACGGGGCATGGATATTGTCTTTTTATTCCACTGCGACCTCCTCCAGTGTTCCAAGGAACATTAAAACCATCTTGCTAAGCTATTGTGACCTCCACATCTCTTCCACGGGGCATTGATATTGTCTTTTTATTCCACTGTATCCTCCACCACTCTTCAACTGGGCATTGATATTGTCTTTTTATTCGACTGCGACCTCCACCACTCTTCCAAGGGGCATTGATATTGTCTTTTTAATCCACTGCGACCTCAAGCACTCTTCCAAGGGGCAATAAAACCGGCTTGTTGCGCTATTGTGACCTCCACATCTCTTCCACGGGGCATAGATATTGTCTTTTTATTCCACTGTAACCTCCACCACTCTTCCACGGGGCATTGATATTGTCTTTTTATTCAACTGCGACCTCCACCGCTATTCCAAGGGGCATTGATATTGTCTTTTTAATCCACTGCGACCTCCAGCACTCTTCCAAGGGGCCTTAAAACCGTCTTATTAAGCTATTGTGACCTCCACATCTCTACCACGGGGCATTGATATTGTCTTTTTATTCCACTGTAACCTCCACCACTCTTCTAAGGGTCATTGATATTGTCTTTTTATTCCACTGCGACCTCCACCACTCTTCCAAGGGGCATTGCTATTGTTTTTTTAATACACTGTGACCTCCACAACTCTTCCAAGGGGCATTAAATCCGTCTTGTAAAGCTATTGTCACCTCCACATCTCTTCCACGGGGCATTGATATTGTCATTTTATTCCCCTGTAACCTACACCACTCTTCCATGGGGCATTGATATTGTCGTTTTATTCCACTGCGACCTCCACCACTCTTCCAAGTGGCATTAATATTGGCTTTTTAATCCACTGCAACCTCCATCACTCTACAAAGGGGCATTAAAACCGTCTTGTTAAGCTACAGTGACCTCCACGTCTCTTCCAAGTGGCAATAAAACCGTCTGGTTAAACCTCTTTGAAATCCACAGTTCTTCCAAGTGGCATTGATATTGTCTTTTTATTCCAATGTAACCTGCACCACTCTTCCAAGGGGCACTGATATTGTCTTTTTATTCCACTGAGACCTCCAACAGTTTTCCAAGGGGCATTGATATTGTCTTTTTAATCCTCTGCGACATCCACCACTCTTCCAAAGTGATTCAAAACCATCTTGTTAAGCTACTTTGACCTCCACGTCTCTTCCTAGGGGCATTAAAACGTCAATTTAAACCACTCCGAACTCCACAGCTCTTGCAAGGGGCATTGATATTGTCATTTTATTCCACTGTAACCTCCAGCACTAGTCCAAGGGGCATTGATATTTTCTTTTTATTCCACTACGACTTCCACCTTTCTTCCAAGGGGCATTTAAACCGTCTTGTTAAGCTACTGCGACCTCTACGTCTCTTTCAAGGGCCATTAATATTGTCTTTTATTTCCACTGTAACCTCCACCACTCTTCCAAGGGGCATTGATATTGTCTTTTTATTCCACTGGGACCTCCACCACTTTTCCAAGGGGCGTTGATATTGTCTTTTTAATCCACTGCGACCTCCACCACTCTTCCAAAGGGCATTAAAACCATGTTGTTAAGCTACTGTGACCACCACGTCAATTCCACAGAGCATTGATATTGTCCTTTTATTCCACTGTGACCTCCACCACTCTTCCAACGGGCATTGATATTGTCTTTTTATTCTACTGCGAACTCCACCACTGTTCCAAGGGACATTAAAACTGTCTTGTTAAGCTACAGTGACCTCCAATTCTCTTCCACGGGGCATTGATATTGTCTTTTTATTCCACTGTAACCTCCATCACTCTTCCAAGGGGCATTGATATTGTCTTTTTAATCCTCTGCGACCTCCGCCACTCCTCCAAGGGGCATTGATTTTGTCTTTTTAATCCATTGCGACCTCCATTACTCTCCCTAGGGGCATTAAAACCGTCTTGTTAAGCTACTGTGACCCCCACATCTCTATCAAGTGGCATTAAAACCGTCTTGTAAAGCTACTGTGACCTCCATGTCTCTTCAATGGGCATTAAAACAGTCTGGTTTAACCTCTCTGAGCTCCACAGCTATTCCAAGGGGCATTGATATTGTCTTTTTATTCCACTGCGACCTCCACCACTCTTCCAAGGGTCATTAAAACTGTCTTGTTAAGTTACTGTGATCTCCACATCTCTTCCACGGGGCATTGATATTGTCTTTTTAGTCCACTTTAACCTCCACCACTCTTCCAAGGGGCATTGATTTTGTCTTTTTAATCCATTGCGACCTCCATTACTCTTCCTAGGGGCATTAAAACCGTCTTGTTAAGCTACTGTGACCCCCACATCTCTATCAATGGGGATTGAAACCGTCTGGTCAAAACAATCTGAACTCCACAGATCTTCCAAGGGGCATTGATATTATCTTTTTATTCCACTGAGACCTCCACCACTCTTCCAAGGGGCATTGATATTGTCTTTTTGATTCTCTGCAACCTCCCCCACTCTTCCAAGGGTTATTAAAACCGTCTTGCTAAGCTACTGTGACCTCCAAGTCTTTTCCAAGGGGCATTTATATTGTCTTTTTAATCCACTGTGACCTCCATCACTCTTACAAGGAGCATTAAAACAGTCTTGTTAAGCCACTGTAACCTCCACGTCTCTTCCAAGGGGCATTAAAATCGTATGGTTAAACCACTCTGAACTCCACAGCTCTTCCAAAGGGCATTGATATTGTCTTTTTAACACATTGTGACCTACACCAATCATGCAAGGGGCATTAAAACCGTCTTGTTAAGCTATTGTGACCTCCACATTTCTTCCACTGTGTATTGATCTTGTCTTTTTATTCCACTGTAACCTCCACCACTAGTCCAAGGGGCATTTATTTTGTCTTTTTATTCCACTACGACTTCCACCTCTCTTGCAAGGGGCATTTAAACCGTCTTGTTAAGCTACTGTGAACTCCACGTCTCTTTCACTCGGCATTGATATTGTCATTTTTTCCCACTGTAACCTCCACCACTCTTCCAAGCGGCATTGATATAGTCTTTTTATTCCTCTGGGACCTCCACCACTTTTCCAAGGGGCATTGATATTGTCTTTTTATTCCACTGCGACCTTCACCACTGTTCCAAGGAACATTTAAACTGTCTTGTTAAGCTACAGTGACCTACAATTCTGTTCCACGGGGCATTGATATTGTCTTTTTATTCCACACCGACCTCCACCATTCTTCAAAGGGGCATTGATATTGTCTTTTTAATCCACTGTGACCTCCACCACTAATCCAAGAGGCATTAAAACCGTCTTGTTAATCTATTGTGACCTTCACATCTCTTCCACAGGGGCATTGATAATGTCTTTTTATTCCACTGCGACCTGCACCACTGTTCCAAGGGACATTAAAACTGTCTTGTTAAGCTACAGTGACCTCCAATTCTCTTCCATGGGGCATTGATATTGTCATTTTATTACACACCGACCTCCACCACTCTTCAAAGGGGCATTGATATTGTCTTTTTAATCCACTGTGACCTCCATCACTCTTCTAAGGGGCATTAAAACTGTCTTGATAAGCTATTGTGACCTCAACATCTCTTACACGGGGCATTGATATTGTCGTTTTATTCAACTGTAACCTCCACCACTCCTCCACGGGGCATTGATATTGTCTTTTTATTCCACTGCAACCTCCACCACTCTTCCAATGGGCACTGATATTGTCTTTTTAAGCCACTGCGACCTCCAGCACTGTTCCAAGGGGCATTAAAACCGTCTTATTAAGCTATTGTGATCTCCACATCTCTTCCACTGGGCATTGATATTGTCTTTTTATTCCACTGTAACCTCCACCACTCTTCTAAGGGTCATTGATATTGTCTTTTTATTCCACTGCGATCTCCACCACTCTTCCAAGGGGCATTGATATTGTCTTTTTTATCCACTGTGACCTCCACCACTCCTCCAAGGGGCATTAAAACCGTCTTGTTAAGCTATTGTGACCTCCACATCTGTTCCACGGGGCATTGATATTGTCTTTTTATTCCACTGCGACCTCCACCCCTGTTCCAAGGGACATTAAAACTGTCTTGTTAAGCTACAGTGACCTCCAATTCTCTTCCATGGGGCATTGATATTGTCTTTTTATTCCACACCGAACTCCACCACTCTTCAAAAGGGCATTGATTTTGTCTTTTTAATCCACTGTGACTTCCATCACTCTTCCAAGGGGCATTAAAACCGTCTTTTTATGCTATTGTGACCTTCACATCTCTTCCACGGGGCATTGATAATGTCTTTTTATTCCACTGCTACCTCCACCATTCTTCCAATGGGCACTGATATTGTCTTTTTAAGCCACTGCGACCTCCAGCACTGTTCCAAGGGGCATTAAAACCGTCTTATTAAGCTATTGTGACCTCCACATCTCTTCCACTGGGCGTTGATATTGTCTTTTTATTCCACTGTAACCTCCACCACTCTTCTAAGGGTCATTGATATTGTCTTTTTATTCCACTGCGACCTCCATCACTCTTCCAAGGGGCATTGATATTGTGTTCTTAATCCACTGTGACCTCCACCACTCCTCCAAGGGGCATTAAAACCGTCTTGTTAAGCTATTGTGACCTCCACATCTGTTCCATGGGGCATTGATATTGTCCTTTTATTCCACTGCAACCTCCACCACTGTTCCAAGGGACATTAAAACTGTCTTGTTAAGCTACAGTGACCTCCAATTCTCTTCCATGGGGCATTGATATTGTCTTTATATTCCACTGTAACCTCCACCACTCTTCTAAAGGTCATTGATATTGTCTTTTTATTCCACTGCGACCTCCACCACTCTTCCAAGGGGCATTGATATTGTGTTCTTAATCCACTGTTACTTCCATCACTCTTCCAAGGGGCATTAAAACCATCTTGTTAAGCTATTGTGACCTTCAGATCTCTTCCACGGGGCATTGATATTGTCTTTTTATTCCACTGCGACCTCCACCACTGTTCCAAGGGACATTAAAACTGTCTTGTTAAGCTACAGTGACCTCCAATTCTCTTCCATGGGGCATTGATATTGTCTTTTTATTCCACTGTAACCTCCACCACTCTTCTAAAGGTCAATGATATTGTCTTTTTATTCCACTGCGACCTCCACCACTCTTCCAAGGGGCATTTCTATTGTTTTTTTAATACACTATGACCTCCACCACTCATGCAACGGTCATTAAAACCGTCTTGTTAAGCTATTGTGACCTGCACATCTCTTCCACGGGGCATTGATATTGTCTTTTTATTCCACTGTAACCTCCACCACTTTTCCATGGGGCATTGATATTGTCTTTTTATTCCACTGCGACCTCCACCACTCTTCCAAGTGGCATTAATATTGTCTTTTTAATCCACTGCGACCTCCATCACTCTACCAAGGGGCATTAAAACCATCTTTTAAGCTATTGTGACCTCCACGTCTCTTCCAAGGGGCAATAAAACCATCTGGTTAAACCTCTTTGAAATCCACAGTACTTCCAAGTGGCATTGATATTGTCTTTTTATTCCAATGTAACCTGCACCACTCTTCCAAGGGGCACTGATATTGTCTTTTTAATCCACTGTGACCTCCAGCACTCTTCCAAGGGGCATTAAAACCGTCTAGTTAAGCTACTGTGACCTCCACATCTCTTCCAAGGGGCATTGAAACCGTCTGGTTAAACCACTCTGAAATCCACAGATCTTCCAAGGGGCATTGATATTATCTTTTTCTTCCACTGAGACCTCCACCACTGTTCCAAGGGGCATTGACATTGTCTTTTTGATTCACTGCGACCTCCCCCACTATTCCAAGGGGCATTAAAACTGTCTTGTTAAGCTACTGTGACATCCACGTCTCTTCAATGGGCATTGAAACTGTCTGGTTTAACCACTCTGAACTCCTCGGCTCTTCCAAGACACATTGATATTGTCTTTTTATTCCACTGTAACCTCCAGCACTCTTCAAAGCGGCATTGATATTGCCTTTTTATTCCACTCCGACTACCACCTCTCTTCCAAGGGGAATTAAAACCGTCTTGCTAAGCTACTGTGACCTCCACTTCTCTTTCAAGGGGCATTGATATTGTCTTTTTATTCCATTGTAACCTCCACCACTCTTCCAAAGGGCATTAATATTGTCTTTTTATTCCACTGCGACCTCCACAACTCTTACAAGGGGCATTAAAACCATCTTATTAAGCTACTGTGACCTCCACCCCTCTTCCAAGGGGCATTGAAACCGTCTGGTTAAACCACTCTGAACTCTACAGATCTTCCAAGGGGCATTGATATTATGTTTTTATTCCACTGAGATTTCCACCACTCTTCCAAGGGGCATTGATATTGTGTTCTTAATCCACTGTTACTTCCATCACTCTTCCAAGGGGCATTAAAACCATCTTGTTAAGCTATTGTGACCTTCAGATCTCTTCCACGGGGCATTGATATTGTCTTTTTATTCCACTGCGACCTCCACCACTGTTCCAAGGGACATTAAAACTGTCTTGTTAAGCTACAGTGACCTCCAATTCTCTTCCATGGGGCATTGATATTGTCTTTTTATTCCACTGTAACCTCCACCACTCTTCTAAAGGTCAATGATATTGTCTTTTTATTCCACTGCGACCTCCACCACTCTTCCAAGGGGCATTTCTATTGTTTTTTTAATACACTATGACCTCCACCACTCATGCAACGGTCATTAAAACCGTCTTGTTAAGCTATTGTGACCTGCACATCTCTTCCACGGGGCATTGATATTGTCTTTTTATTCCACTGTAACCTCCACCACTTTTCCATGGGGCATTGATATTGTCTTTTTATTCCACTGCGACCTCCACCACTCTTCCAAGTGGCATTAATATTGTCTTTTTAATCCACTGCGACCTCCATCACTCTACCAAGGGGCATTAAAACCATCTTTTAAGCTATTGTGACCTCCACGTCTCTTCCAAGGGGCAATAAAACCATCTGGTTAAACCTCTTTGAAATCCACAGTACTTCCAAGTGGCATTGATATTGTCTTTTTATTCCAATGTAACCTGCACCACTCTTCCAAGGGGCACTGATATTGTCTTTTTAATCCACTGTGACCTCCAGCACTCTTCCAAGGGGCATTAAAACCGTCTAGTTAAGCTACTGTGACCTCCACATCTCTTCCAAGGGGCATTGAAACCGTCTGGTTAAACCACTCTGAAATCCACAGATCTTCCAAGGGGCATTGATATTATCTTTTTCTTCCACTGAGACCTCCACCACTGTTCCAAGGGGCATTGACATTGTCTTTTTGATTCACTGCGACCTCCCCCACTATTCCAAGGGGCATTAAAACTGTCTTGTTAAGCTACTGTGACATCCACGTCTCTTCAATGGGCATTGAAACTGTCTGGTTTAACCACTCTGAACTCCTCGGCTCTTCCAAGACACATTGATATTGTCTTTTTATTCCACTGTAACCTCCAGCACTCTTCAAAGCGGCATTGATATTGCCTTTTTATTCCACTCCGACTACCACCTCTCTTCCAAGGGGAATTAAAACCGTCTTGCTAAGCTACTGTGACCTCCACTTCTCTTTCAAGGGGCATTGATATTGTCTTTTTATTCCATTGTAACCTCCACCACTCTTCCAAAGGGCATTAATATTGTCTTTTTATTCCACTGCGACCTCCACAACTCTTACAAGGGGCATTAAAACCATCTTATTAAGCTACTGTGACCTCCACCCCTCTTCCAAGGGGCATTGAAACCGTCTGGTTAAACCACTCTGAACTCTACAGATCTTCCAAGGGGCATTGATATTATGTTTTTATTCCACTGAGATTTCCACCACTCTTCCAAGGGGCATTGATATTGTGTTTTTAATCCACTGTAACCTCCACCACTAGTCCAAGGGGCATTGATATTTTTTTTTTATTTCAATACGACTACCACCGCTCTTCCAAGGGGCATTTAAAACGTCTTGTTAAGCTGCTGTGACCTCCACGTCTCTTTCACGGGGCATTGATATTGTCTTCTTTTTCCACTGTAACCTCCACCACTCTTCCAAGTGGCATTGATATAGTCTTTTTATTCCACTACGACTTCCACCTCTCTTCCAAGGGACATTTAAACCGTCTTGTTAAGCTACTGTGACCTCCACGTCTCTTTCACGGGGCATTGATATTGTCTTTTTTTTCCACGGTAACCTCCACCACTCTTCCATGGGGCATTGATATTGTCTTTTTATTCCACTGCGATCTCCATCACTCTTCTAAGGGGCATTGATATTGTCTTTTTAATACACTGTGACCTCCACCACTCTTCCAAGGTGCATTAAAACCATGTTGTTAAGGTACTGTGACCTCCACGTCAATTCCACGGGGCATTGATATTGTCTTTTTATTCCACTGCGACGTCCACCACTCTTCCAACGGGCATTGATATTGTCTTTTTATTCCACTGCGACCTCCACCACTCTTCCAGGGGGCATTGATATTGTCTTTTTAATCCACTTTGACCTCCACCACTCTTCCAAGGGCATTAAAACCGTCTTGTTAAGCTATTGTGACCTCCACATCTCTTCCACGCGGCATTGATATTGTCTTTTTATTCCACACCGTCCTCCACCACTCTTTCAAGGGGCATTGATATTGTCTTTTTAATCCACTGTGAACTTCACCACTCTTCCAAGGGCATTAAAACCGTCTTATCAAGCTATTGTGACCTCCTCATCTCTTCCAAGGGGCATTGATATTGTCTTTTTAATCCACTGCGACCTCCACCACTCTTCCAAAGGGCATTAAAACCGTCTTGTTAAGCTATTGTGACCTCCACATCTCTTCCACGGGGCATTGATGTTGTCTTTTTATTCCAGACTGTCCTCCACCACTCTTTCAAGGGGCATTGATATTGTCTTTTTAATCCACTGTGACCTCCACCACTCTTCCAAGGGCATTAAAAACGAGTTGTTAAGCTATTGTGACCTCCACATCTCTTCCACGGGGCATTGATATTGTCTTTTTATTCCACTGTATCCTCCACCACTCTTCCACGGAGCATTGATATTGTCATTTTATTCCACTGCGACCTCCACCACTCTTCCAAGGGGCATTGATATTGTCTTGTTAATCCACTGCAACCTCCACCACTCTACCAAGGGGCATTAAAACAGTCTTGTTAAGCTACTGTGACCTCCACGTCTCTTCCAAGGGGCAATAAAACCGTCTGGTTAAACCACTCTGAAATCCACAGATCTTCCAAGTGGCATTGATATTGTCTTTTTATTCCAATATAACCTGCAACACTCTTCCTAGGGGCACTGATATTGTGTTTTTATTCCACTGAGACCTCCACCACTCTTCCAAGGGGCATTGATATTGTCTTTTTAATTCTCTGCGACCTCCACCACTGTTCCAAGGGGCATTAAAACCATCTTGTTAAGCTGCTTTGACCTCCACGTCTCTTCCTAGGGGTCATTAAAACCGTCAATTTAAAACACTCTGAACTCCACAGCTCTTGCAAGGGGCATTGATATTGTCTTTTTAATCCACTGTGACCTCCACCACTCTTCCAAGGGGCATTAAAACCATCTTGTTAAGCTACTGTGACCTGCACGTCTCTTCAATGCACATTAACACTGCCTGGTTTAACCTCTGTGAACTCCACAGCTCTGCCAAGGGGCATTGATATTGTCTTTTTATTCCACTGCAACCTTCACCACTCTTCCATGGGGCATTAATACCTTCTTTTTAAGCTACTGTGACCTCCACATCTCTTCCACGGAGCATTGATTTTGGCATTTTATTCCACTGTAACCTCCACCACTCTTCCAAGGGGCATTGATGTTTTCTTTTTAATCCATTGCAACCTCCATTACTCTTCCAAGGGGCATTAAAACCGTCTTGTTATGTTACTGTGACCTCCACATCTCTTCCAATGGGCATTGAAACCGTCTGGTTAAACCGCTCTCAACTCCATAGATCTACCAAGGGGCATTGATATTGTCTTTTTATTCCACTGTAACCTCCACCACTCTTCCACGGGGCATTGATATTGTGTTTTCATTCCACTACGACTCCCACCTCTCTTCCAAGGGGCATTTAAACCGTTTTGTTAAGCTACTGTGACCTCCACGTCTCTTTCACGGGCATTGATATTGTCTTTTTTTTCCACTGTAACCTCCACCACTCTTCCAAGGGGCATTGATTTTGTCTTTTTATTCCACTTGGACGTCCACCACTTTTCCAAGGGGCATTGATATTGTCTTTTAAATCCACTGCGACCTACACCACTCTTCCAAGGGGCATTAAAACCATGTTGCTAAGCTACTGTGACCTCCACGTCAATTCCACGGTGCATTGATATTGTCGTTTTATTCCACTGCGACCTCCACCACTCTTCCAGCGGGCATTGATATTGTCTTTTTATTCCACTGCAAACTCCAACACTGTTCCAAGGGATATTAAAACTGTCTTGTTAAGGTACAGTGACCTCCAATTCTCTTCCACAGGGCATTGATATTGTCTTTTTATTCCACTGCAACCTCCACCACTCTTCCAAGGGGCATTGATATTGTCTTTTTAATCCACTGTGACCTCCACCACTCTTCCAAGGGGCATTAAAACCATCTTGTTAAGCTACTGTGACCTCCACGTCTCTTCTATGGGCATTAAAACTGCCTGGTTTAACCTCTGTGAACTCCACAGCTCTGCCAAGGGGCATTGATATTGTCTTTTTATTCCACTGCAACCTTCACCACTCTTCCATGGGGCATTAATACCTTCTTTTTAAGTTACTGTGACCTCCACATCTCTTCCACGGGGCATTGATATTGTCTTTTTATTCCACACCGTCCTCCACCACTCTTTCAAGGGGCATTGATATTGTCTTTTTAATCCACTGTGAACTCCACCACTCTTCCAAGGGCATTAAAACCGTCTTATCAAGCTATTGTGACCTCCTCATCTCTTCCAAGGGGCATTGATATTGTCTTTTTAATCCACTGCGGCCTCCACCACTCTTCCAAAGGGCATTAAAACCGTCTTGTTAAGCTATTGTGACCTCCACATCTCTTCCACGGGGCATTGATATTGTCTTTTTATTCCAGACCGTCCTCCACCACTCTTTCAAGGGGCATTGATATTGTCTTTTTAATCCACTGTGACCTCCAACACTCTTCCAAGGGCATTAAAACCGAGTTGTTAAGCTATTGTGACCTCCACATCTCTTCCACGGGGCATTGATATTGTCTTTTTATTCCACTGTATCCTCCACCACTCTTCCACGGGGCATTGATATTGTCATTTTATTCCACTGCGACCTCCACCACTCTTCCAAGGGGCATTGATATTGTCTTGTTAATCCACTGCAACCTCCACCACTCTACCAAGGGGCATTAAAACAGTCTTGTTAAGCTACTGTGACCTCCACGTCTCTTCCAAGGGGCAATAAAACCCTCTGGTTAAACCACTCTGAAATCCACAGATCTTCCAAGTGGCATTGATATTGTCTTTTTATTCCAATATAACCTGCAACACTCTTCCTAGGGGCACTGATATTGTGTTTTTATTCCACTGAGACCTCCACCACTCTTCCAAGGGGCATTGATATTGTATTTTTAATTATCTGCTACCTCCACCACTGTTCCAAGGGGCATTAAAACCATCTTGTTAAGCTGCTTTGACCTCCACGTCTCTTCCTAGGGGTCATTAAAACCGTCAATTTAAAACACTCTGAACTCCACAGCTCTTGCAAGGGGCATTGATATTGTCTTTTTAATCCACTGTGACCTCCACCACTCTTCCAAGGGGCATTAAAACCATCTTGTTAAGCTACTGTGACCTGCACGTCTCTTCAATGCACATTAACACTGCCTGGTTTAACCTCTGTGAACTCCACAGCTCTGCCAAGGGGCATTGATATTGTCTTTTTATTCCACTGCAACCTTCACCACTCTTCCATGGGGCATTAATACCTTCTTTTTAAGCTACTGTGACCTCCACATCTCTTCCACGGAGCATTGATTTTGGCATTTTATTCCACTGTAACCTCCACCACTCTTCCAAGGGGCATTGATGTTGTCTTTTTAATCCATTGCAACCTCCATTACTCTTCCAAGGGGCATTAAAACCGTCTTGTTATGTTACTGTGACCTCCACATCTCTTCCAATGGGCATTGAAACCATCTGGTTAAACCGCTCTCAACTCCATAGATCTACCAAGGGGCATTGATATTGTCTTTTTATTCCACTGTAACCTCCACCACTCTTCCACGGGGCATTGATATTGTCTTTTCATTCCACTACGACTCCCACCTCTCTTCCAAGGGGCATTTAAACCGTTTTGTTAAGCTACTGTGACCTCCACGTCTCTTTCACGGGCATTGATATTGTCTTTTTTTTCCACTGTAACCTCCACCACTCTTCCAAGGGGCATTGATTTTGTCTTTTTATTCCACTGGGACGTCCACCACTTTTCCAAGGGGCATTGATATTGTCTTTTAAATCCACTGCGACCTACACCACTCTTCCAAGGGGCATTAAAACCATGTTGCTAAGCTACTGTGACCTCCACGTCAATTCCACGGTGCATTGATATTGTCGTTTTATTCCACTGCGACCTCCACCACTCTTCCAGCGGGCATTGATATTGTCTTTTTATTCCACTGCAAACTCCACCACTGTTCCAAGGGACATTAAAACTGTCTTGTTAAGGTACAGTGACCTCCAATTCTCTTCCACAGGGCATTGATATTGTCTTTTTATTCCACTGCAACCTCCACCACTCTTCCAAGGGGCATTGATATTGTCTTTTTAATCCACTGTGACCTCCACCACTCTTCCAAGGGGCATTAAAACCATCTTGTTAAGCTACTGTGACCTCCACGTCTCTTCTATGGGCATTAAAACTGCCTGGTTTAACCTCTGTGAACTCCACAGCTCTGCCAAGGGGCATTGATATTGTCTTTTTATTCCACTGCAACCTTCACCACTCTTCCATGGGGCATTAATACCTTCTTTTTAAGTTACTGTGAACTCCACATCTCTTCCACGGAGCATTGATATTGTCTTTTTATTCCACTTTAACCTCCACCACTCTTCCAAGGGGCATTGATGTTGTCTTTTTATTTCACTGAGACCTCCACCACTCTTCCAAGGGGCATTGATTTTGTCTTTTTAATCCATTGCAACCTCCATTACTCTTCCAAGGGGCATTAAAACCGTCTTGTTAAGTTACTGTGACCTCCACATCTCTTCCAATGGGCATTGAAACCGTCTGGCTAAACCGCTCTCAACTCCATAGATCTTCCAAGCGGCGTTGATATTATCTTTTTATTTCACTAAGATTTCCACCACTCTTCCAAGGGGCACTGACTTTGTCTTTTTAATCCACTGCGACCTCCACCACTCTTACAAGGGGCATTAAAATGATCTTCTTAAGCTACTGTGACCTCCACGTCTCTTCCAAGTGGCATTAAAACTGTCAATTTAAACCACTCTTAACTCCACAGCTCTTGCAAGGGGCATAGATATTGTCTTTTTATTCCATTGAGACTTCCACCACTCTTCCAAGGGGCATTGATATTGTCTTTTTATTCTACTTTGACTTCCACCTCTCTTCCAAGGGGAATTAAAACCGTCTTGCTAAGCTAATGTGACCACCACGTCTCTTTCATGGGGCATTGATATTGTCTTTTCATTCCACTGTAAGCTCCACCACTCTTCCAAGGGGCATTGATATTGTGTTTTTATTCCATTGCGACCTCCACCACTTTTCCAAGGGGCATTAAAACCGTCTTGTTAAGCTACTGTGACCTCCACGTCACTTCCAATGGACATTAAAACCGTCTGGTTAAGCCACTCTGAACTCCACAGCCCTTCCAAGGGGCATTGATATTGTCTTTTCATTCGACTGTAACTTTCACCACTCTTCCAAGGGGTATTGATATTGTCATTTTATTCCACTGCGACCTCTACCACTCTTCCATGGGGCATTAAAACCATCTTGTTACGCTACTGTGACCACCATGTCTTTTCCACAGGGCACTGATATTGTCTTTTTATTCCACTGCGACCTCCACCACTCTTCCAAGGGGCATTGATATTGTCTTTTTATTCCACTGCAACCTCCACCTCTTTTCCAAAGGGCATTGATATTGTCTTTTTAATCCACTGCGACCTCCACGTCTCTTCCAAGGGGCATTAAAACCGTCTGGTTGAACCACTCTAAACAACACAGCTCTTGCAAGGTGCATTGATTTTGTCTTTTTATACCACTGTAATCTTCACCACTCTTCCAAGGGGCATTGATATTGTCTTTTTATTCCACTGTGACCTCCACCATGCTTCCAAGGGGCATTAAAACAGTCTTGTTAAGCTACTGTGACCACCATGTCTTTTCCACAGTGCACTGATATTGTCTTTTTATTCCACTGCGACCTCCACCACTCTTCCATGGGGCATTGATATTGTGTTTTTAATCCACTGCGACCTCCACCACTCTTCCAAAGGGCATTAAAACCGTCTTGTTAAGCTATTGTGACCTAGACCTCTTTTCCAAGGGGCATTAAAACCATCTGGTTAAACCACTCTGACCTCCACGTCTCTTCCACCGGGCATTGATATTGTCTTTTTATTCCACTGTGACCTCCACCATGCTTCCAAGGGGCATTAAAACAGTCTTGTTAAGCTACTGTGACCACTATGTCTTTTCCACAGGGCACTGATATTGTCTTTTTATTCCACTGCGACCTCCACCACTCTTCCAAGGGACAATGATATTGTCTTTTTATTGCACTGTGACCTTTACCACTCTTCCAAGGGGCACTGATATTGTCTTTTTAATCCACTGCGACATCCACCACTCTTCCAAGGGGCATTAAAACCATCTTGTTAAGCTAATGTGACCTCCACGTCACTACCAAGGGGCATAAAACCATCTGGTTAAACCACTCTGAACTCCACAGCTCTTTAAAGGGGCATTGTTATTGTATTTTTTTTCCACTGGGACCTCCACAACTCTTCCAAGAGGCATTGATATTGTCATTTTATTCCACTGCAACCTCCACCACTCTTTCAAGGGGCATTGATATTGTCTTTTTAATCCACTGCGACCTCCACCACTCTTCCAGGGGGCATTAAACTGTGTTGTTAAGCTACTGTGACCTCAACGTCTATTCCATGGGGCATTGATATTGTCTTTTTATACCACTGCGACCTCCACCACTCTTCCAAGGGGCATTGATATTCTCTTTTTAATCCACTTCGACCTTCATCACTCTTCCAAGGGGCATTAAAACCGTCTTGTTAAGCTAAATTGACCTCAACTTCTCTTCCAAGGGACATTAAAACCGTCTGGTTAAACCACTCTGAACTCCACAGCTCTTCAAAGGGGCAGTGATATTGTCTTTTTATTCCACTGTAACCTTCACCACTCTTCCAAGGGGCATTGATATTGTCATTTTATCAACTGTAACCTCCACCACTCTTCCAAGGGACATTGATATTGTCTTTTTATTCCACTGCGACCACCACCACTCTACCAAGGGGCATTGATATTGTCTTTTTAATTCACTGCGACCTCCACCACTCTTCCAAGTGCATTACAACCATCTTGTTAAGCTACTGTGACCTCAACATCTCTTCCAAGGTGCATTAAAACCGTCTGATTAAACCACTCTGAACTCCACAGCTTTTCCAAGGGGCATTGATATTGTCTTTTCATTCCAATTAAACCTCCACCACTCTTCCAAGGGGCATTGATATTGTCTTTTTATTCCACTGCGACCTCCACCACTCTTCCAAGGGTCATTAAAGCCGACTTGTTAATCTACTTTGACCTCCACGTCTCTTCCACGGGGCATTGATATTGTCTTTTTATTCCCCTGCGATCTCCACCACTTTTCCAAAGAGCATTGATATTGTCTTTTTAATCCACTGCGACCTCCACCACTCTTCCAACGGGCGTTAAAACCATCTTGTTAAGCTACTGTGACCTCCACGTCTCTTCCACGGGGCAATGATATTGTCTTTTTATTCCACTGCGACCTCCACAAATCTTCCAAGGGGCATTGATATTGACTTTTTATTCCACTGCGACCTCAACCACTCTTCCAAGGGGCATTGATATTGTCTTTCTAATCCACTGAGACCTCCACCACTCTTCCAAGGGGCATTAAAACTGTGTTGATAAGCTACTGTGACCTCAACGTCAATTGCAAGGGGCATTGATATTGTCTTTTTATTCCACTGCGACGTCCACCACTCTTCCAAGGGGCATTGATATTGTCTTTTTAATGCACTTCGACCTCCATCACTCTTCCAAGGGGCATTAAAACCTTCTTGTTAAGCTAATGTTACCTCAATGTCCCTTCCAAGGGGCATTAAAACCGTCTGGTTAAACCACTCTGAGCTCCACAGCTCTTCCAAGGAGCATTGATATAGTCTTTTTATTCCTCTGTAACCTCCACCACTCTTCCAAGGGGCATTGATATTATCTTTTTATTCCACTGTAACCTTCACCGCTCTTCCAAAGGGAATTGATATTGTCTTATTATTCCACTGCGACCTCCACCACTCTTCCTAGGGGCATTGATATTGTCTTTTTAATCCACTGCGACCTCCACCACTCTTCCAAGGGCATTACAACCATCATTTTAAGCTATTGTGACCTCCACGTCTCTTCCAAGTGGCATTAAAACCGTCTGGTTAAACCACTCTGAGCTCCACAGCTCTTCCAAGGAGCATTGATATAGTCTTTTTATTCCTCTATAACCTCCACCACTCTTCCAAGGGGCATTGATATTGTCTTTTTATTCCAGTGCGACCTACACCACTTTTCCAAAGGGCATTGATATTGTCTTTTTAATCCACTGCGACCTCGACGTCTCTACCACGGGGCAATGATATTGTCTTTTTATTCCACTGCTACCTCCACCACTCTTCCAAGGGGCATTGATATTGTCTTTTTTTTCCACTTTAACCTCCCCCACTCTTCCAAGGGGCATTGATATTGTATTTTTAATCCACTGCGACTTTCGCCATTCTTCCAAGGGTCATTAAAACCGTTTTGTTAAGCTACTGTGACCTCCACGTCTCTTCCAAGGGCATTAAAACTGTCTGGTTAAACCATGCTGAACTCCCCAGCTCTTTCAAAGGGCATTGATATTGTCTTTTTATTTCACTGTATCGTCCACCACTCCTCAAACGGGCATTCATATTGTCTTTTTATTCCACTGCGACCTCCACCACTCTTCCAAGGAGCATTAAAACTGTCTTGTTAAGCTACTGTGACCTCCACGTCTCTTCCACGGTGCATTGATAATGTCTTTTTATTCTAATGTGACCTCCACCACTTTTCCAAAGGGCATTGATATTGTCTTTTTAATCCACTGCGACCTCCACCACTCTTCCAACGGGCATTAAAACCGTTTTGTTAAGCTACTGTGACCTCCGTGTATCTTCCACGGGGCAAAGATATAGTCTTTTTATTCCACTGCGACCTCCACCATTCTTCCAAGGAGCATTGATATTGTCTTTTAAATCCACTGTGACCTACACCACTTTTCCAAGTTGCATTAAACCCGTGTTGTTGAGCTACTGTGACCTCCACGTCTCTTCCACGGGGCATTGATATTGTCTTGTTATTCCACTGCGACCTCCACAACTCTTCCAAGGGGCATTGATATTGTCTTTTTAATCCACTGCGACCTCCACCACTCTTCCAAGGGGCATTAAAACCGTCTTGTTAAGCTGCTGTGACCTCCACGTCTTTTCCAAGGGGCATTAAAACCATCTGGTTAAACCACACTGAACTCCACATCTCTTCCATGGGGCATTGAAATAGTCTTTTTGTTCCACTGTAACCTCCACCACTCTTCCAGGGGGCATTGATATTGTCTTTTTATTCCACTGCGAACTCCACCACTTTTCCAAGGGGCATTAAAACCGTTTTGTTAAGCCACTGTGACCTTCACATCTCTTACACGGTGCATTGATATTGTCTTTTTATTCCACTGTAGCTTCCACCACTCTTCCAAGGGGCATAGATTTGTTTTTTTATTCCACTGCGACCTCCACAACTCTTCCAAGGGGCATTGATATTGTCTTTTTAATCCACTGCGACCTCCACCACTCTTCCAAGGGGCATTAAAACCGTCTTGTTAAGCTGCTGTGACCTCCACGTCTTTTCCAAGGGGCATTAAAACCATCTGGTTAAACCACACTGAACTCCACATCTCTTCCATGGGGCATTGAAATAGTCTTTTTGTTCCACTGTAACCTCCACCACTCTTCCAGGGGGCATTGATATTGTCTTTTTATTCCACTGCGAACTCCACCACTTTTCCAAGGGGCATTAAAACCGTTTTGTTAAGCCACTGTGACCTTCACATCTCTTACACGGTGCATTGATATTGTCTTTTTATTCCACTGTAGCTTCCACCACTCTTCCAAGGGGCATAGATTTGTTTTTTTATTCCACTGCGACCTCCACCACTCTTCCAAGGAGCATTGATATTGTATTCTTAATCTACTGCGACCACCACCACTCTTCCAAGGGCCATTAAAACCATCTTGTTAAGGAACGGTGACCTCCATGTCTCTTCCAAGAGACATTAAAACCATCTGGTTAAACCACGCTGAACTCCACAGCTCTACCAAGGAGCATTGATATTGTCTTTTTATTCCACTCTAACCTCCACCACTCTTCCAAGGGGAATGGATATTGTGTTTTTATTCCACTGCGACCTCCACCACTCCTCCAAGGGGCATTGATATTGTCTTTTTATTCCACTGCGACCTACACCACTCTTTCAAAGGGCATTGATATTGTCTTTTTATTCCACTGTAACCTCCACCACTCTTCCAAGAGGCATTGATATTGTCCTTTTAATCCATTGCGACCTTGACCATTCTTACAAGGGGCATAAAAACCATCTGGTTAAACGACTCTGAGCTCCACAGCTCTTCCAAAGGGCATTGATATTGTATTTTCATTCCATTGTAACCTCCACCTCTCTTCCAAGTAGCATTGATATTGTCATTTTATTCCACTGCGTCTTCCACCACTCTCCCAAGGGGCATTAAAACTGTCTTGTTAAGCTGCTGTAACCTCCATGTCTTTTCCAAGAGACATTAAAACCATCTGGTTAAACTACGCTGAACTCCACAGCTCTACCATGGAGCATTGATGTTGTCTTTTTATTCCACTCTAACCTCCACCACTCTTCCAAGGGGCATTGATATTGTCTTTTTATTCCACTGCGACCTCCACCACTCCTCCAAGGGGCATTGATATTGTCTTTTTATTCCACTGCGACCTACACCACTCTTTCAAAGGGCATTGATATTCTATTTTTATTCCACTGTAACCTCCACCACTCTTCCAAGGGGCATTGATATTGTCTTTTTAATCCACTGCGACCTTGGCCATTCTTACAAGGGGCATAAAAACCATCTGGTTAAACCACTCTGAACTCCACAGCTCTTCCAAAGGGCATTGATATTTCATTTTCATTCCATTGTAACCTCCAGCTCTCTTCCAAGTAACATTGATATTGTCATTTTATTCCACTGCATCTTCCACCTCTCTCCCAAGGGGCATTAAAACTGTCTTGTTAAGCTGCTGTAACCTCCATGTCTATTCCACGGGGCATTGATATTGTCTTTTTATTCCAATGTGTAACATACCTGGCGGCTTCCTTGCATAGTGGTCCATCTCCCACTGTGCAAGAGCACACACTTGATCTCCAGTCCAGTCTGCTAGCCTGGCTTCCCTCCATGCTGTCTGCTTGCCTCTGTGTCTGCTGCTTAAGGGCGGCGCCCGATCACTTCCTGTTTCTTGGACCTGCTGCGGGCACACCCCTTGTGCGTCCTCAGCCTATTGCTGTCTGTCTCGTGGTATTTAACCCAGCTGCTCCAATGAATCCCTGCCTGAGCATTGTGTTTCATTCAGTGTGCTCTTTCACTCTGAATGTGCCAGGTCCCTTTCTGTGTTTGCTTGCTTGCCTTTCTTGTAGGCTGTATTTCCAGTCCTGTCTGAACACGCTCCTAGCCTGTTCCTCCCGCCTTCTAGGGGCTGCATACCTAGACCCGCTCCTGTATCTTGCTACTGTGTCTTTTCTTTTCTGAATACTCTTCTAGCCTGTTTCCTGTTTTTCTCTATGTCCGTACCTTTTCTTTTTCTGCAGAGTCTGAACTTGTACCTAACTCCTGCTCGTTGTCACTGTACTTCCGTTTGTGAGTTTGTGGTCCACTCGCTACTTCACTGCAAGTACCCTGTGGGTATCTGGTTCTGCCTTTCCCTTCCTGCCTGTTCCGTGTGTGCAGAGCCCTGTGCCCCCTGCTCTGCCTTGCTCACCGCTCCGGCGGTTCTAGCCTGCTCTGCCTTGCTCACCGCTCCGGCGGTTCTAGCCTGCTCTGCCTTGCTCGCCACTCCGGCGGTTCTAGCCTGCTCTGCCTTGCTCACCGCTCTGGCAGTTCTGTCCTGCTCTGACCCTTTTCTCACTGCTCCGGCAGTCTTGCTCCGCTCTGACCCTTTGCTCACTGCTCCAGCAGTCTTGCTCCGTTCTGACCCTTTGCTCACTGCTCCGGCAGTCTTGCTCCGCTCTGACCCTTTGCTCACTGCTCCGGCAGTCTCGCTCCGCTCTGACCCTTTGCTCACTGCTCCAGCAGTCTCTCTCCACTCTGACCCTTTGCTCACTGCTCCGCTGCTCCGGCAATCTCGCTCCGCTCTGACCCTTTGCTCACTGCTCCGGCCGTCTTGCTCCGCTCTCACCCTTTGCTCACTGCTCCGGCAGTCTTGCTCTGCTCTGACCCTTTGCTCACTGCTCCAGGCAGTCTTGCTCCGCTCTGACCCTTTGCTCACTGCTCCGGCAGTCTCACTCCGCTCTGACCCTTTGCTCACTGCTCCGTCAGTCTCGCTCCGCTCTGACCCGTTGCTCACTTCTCTGGCAGTCTCGCTCCACTCTGACTCCTTTGCTCACTGCCCCGGCAGTCTCACTCTGCTCTGACTCCTTGCTCACTGCTCCGGCAGTCTCGCTCAGCTCTGACCCTTTCTCACTGCTCCAGGCGGCCTTGTCCTGCTCTACTCTTGGTCACCGCTCCAGGCGGCCTTGTCCTGCTCTGCTCTTGCTCACCGCTCCAGGAGGCCTTGTCCTGCTCTACTCTTGCTCACCGCTCCAGGCGGCCTCGTCATGCTCTACTCTCGCTCACCGCTCCAGGCGGCCTCGTCCTGCTCTACTGTCGCTCACCGCTCTAGGCGTTCTCGTCTTGCCCTGCTCTCGCTCACCTCTCTGGGCGGCCTCACTCTGCTGTGTTTGTCCGCCACATCTGTGGTTCTGTTCCTGAGTCCCAGTGTGTACTGGGTCCTATCCCGCCTGTGTTCCAACCTGCTAGTGCCTCCGTGTCTGCACTCTAGCCGTGCTTGCCTGTACCCCCCTGCCTGCATACCCGCCTGCCTGCATACCAGTTGTGCCTGCCTATACCCACCAGTCTGTGTGCCAGCCTAACCTGTCTGTTCCTGTATTCCCCTGTGTGGGTCAACAGCCGTGTCCGGGGTCTGTCCTGGAGTAGCACCAGGTCCCTCTGCTCGGTTGCTCCTTGGTGCACTGGCGTCGTATGAAGTCGTGCGACCCTGGTCGGATCGGGTGAATACCTAGTTACGCCCCTCCAGGCATTCATTCTCCGGCCCGGTCCAGTGGAATCACACGCACACGCCGCTCAGCCCGGGCGTGTGCATTACACAATGTAACCTCCACCACTCTTCTAAGGGGCAGTGATATTGTCTTTTTAAACACTTGCGACCTCCACCACTCTTCCAAGAGGCATTAAAAACATCTTATTAAGCTACTACTGTAACGGGTCTGGGAGTTGGAACCTCTGAGCAACTATACAAAGGGGCAGTCCTTGTAAGGAAGCCGGTGGCTCCCAGGGAAGGCGGGCAGGTAGTCACGGCAAGTGACAGGAACAGTCTCTGGGTAGAAGGGCAGGAAGTCACGGCAAGTGACTGGGACAGTCTCTTGACAGGCGGATGGTCACGGCAAGTGACAGCAGGGTATGAGTCTCTAGACGGGCAGGTGGCCACGGCAAGTGACAGCAGGGAAGAGTCTCTAGATAGGCTAGCAGGCAGGTAGCAGGTGAGCGCTCCCAGGTGAGTGGGCAAGAGTCTCTGGACAGGCAGGTAGTCACGGCAAGTGACGGCAGAGCCTCCAGGTAGGCTAGCAGGCAGGTAGCAGGTGAGCGCTCCCAGGTGAGCGGGCAAGAGTCTCTGGACAGGTAGGTGGTCACGGCAAGTGACGGCAGAGCCTCCAGGTAGGCTAGCAGGCAGGTAGCAGGTGAGCGCTCCCAGGTGAGCGGGCAAGAGTCTCTGCACAGGCAGGCAGGTATCAGGCAGGTATCTAGCAGGTACTTCCTGGTCCGCAAGGCGGACTGATCCCTAGACAGACAGGCAGGTGCTGGTAGGCAGACTGTCGGACCACAGGATAGCAAGCAGGTAAGCAGATATCAGGCAGGTATCAGGCAGGTATCAAGCAGGAATCTGGCAGGTGACTGGCAGGTAACAGGTAACGGGACCTGAGGGCTGAAGCAGAGTTGAAAGGCTTTGCAACAACATTGCTCGGGCACCTCCATTTTGGAGGATGTGCCTTATATATGGTGAGGTCCTCCGGCCATTGGCCGGGGACTCCTTAGGACTGCGCGCGCGGCCCCTTTAAGAGAGGGAGAGAGCGCGCCCGCGCGCCCTAAGCACAGTGGCCGGGAAGCAGCGCGCGCTGCCAGCAGAGCGGGAGGAAGACGCCGGGCACGGAGCGGAGAGGTGAGGGGAACGTCGTCCCTGCCTAGCAGGAGGCAGGGATGCCGGCGCTACAGTACCCCCCCCATAGGCCCCCCCTTTTTTAGGCCAGACAGAAATTTATCAAAGATGAGCGGGGCATGGATGTTCTCCCATGGCTCCCATGTTCTCTTCTCAGGACCAAACCCCTTCAAATCCACTAGAAAAAAGGTCCTTCCTCTTACCCTTTTGGTGGCCAGAATGTTCTCTACCTCAAACTCGTTTTCAGCGGAAACCGGAGCAGGAGGCGTACCTGTAGACTTGGAAAAAGAGTTAAGTATCACGGGTCTGAGTAGAGATACATGGAAGGAGTTAGGAATCCGCAAATTGGCAGGGAGTTTCAATTTATAGGCCACCGAGTTGATTTGTTTGATAACTTCCAGTGGGCCGATGAACCGAGGCTCTAACTTGTAGGAAGGAATCTTGAGCCGGACATATTTGGATGAGAGCCAGACCTTATCTCCAGGACGGAATTGTGGTGGATCCAGACGTCTCTTGTCAGCCTGTTTTTTCATCCGCTCGGTTGACTGAAGAAGTGCGGATCTGGTACTTTCCCAAATGGAGGAAAATTCGTTAACGAGAGATTCCGCAGCCGGATTGTCCACCGAGGCGGAGACGGGAAACGGGATCCGAGGATGCTGACCGAAGACTACAAAAAATGGGGATTTGGAGGAAGATTCGCTCTCGTGATTATTGTAAGAAAATTCGGTAAAAGATCCACCCAGTCGGAATGGTGAGCATTAACAAAGTGCCGGAGGTAACTGGTTAAAATTTGGTTGATCCGTTCTACTTGGCCATTGGACTGTGGGTGATAAGCGGAAGAAAAGTCCAAAGTGACCCCCAGCAGTTTACACATGGCTCGCCAAAACGAGAGGTGAACTGAACCCCTCGGTCGGATACGATGTGGAGAGGAAGACCATGAAGACGGAAGACATGATGGATAAAGTCTTTAGCTAACTCTGTTGCAGACGGGAGACCCGGCAGGGGAATAAAGTGAGCCATTTTGGAAAAGCGGTCAGCGACCACCCATATGACCGTACAACCGGCAGAGACAGGGAGGTCCGTAATAAAGTCCATAGCTATATGCTGCCACGGGGCAGCAGGTACAGGAAGTGGAAGGAGGCGGCCTGCTGGCAGATGTCTCGGAACCTTGTTGCGGGCGCAGGACTCACAGGCTGAAACAAAGTCTATTACGACCTTGTGCAGGGTAGGCCACCAGTAATGCCGGGTAATAAGCTGGAGGGTCTTTTTCTTACCAGCGTGGCCAGCTAGCTTGGACGAGTGTCCCCAGTGTAGAACCTTCTCACGATCAGGAACAGTTACGAACGTCTTACCGGGTGGAAGACGATTTAGATTCACGGGGGCCACTTGCATTACTTTGGCGGGATCGATGATGTGTTTAGGCTCCTCCTCAAGATCAGAGACCAAAAAGGATCGGGATAAGGCATCAGCTTTGATGTTTTTGTCAGCCGGGCGAAAATGAAGAATGAAATTAAAGCGGGCGAAGAACAAGGACCACCGGGCTTGGCGCGGGTTAAGTCTCTGGGCACTCTGGAGGTAAGCCAAGTTCTTGTGGTCCGTGTAAATTATTACCGGGTGAAGAGCCCCCTCTAGCAGGTAATGCCACTCCTCCAGTGCCAGCTTAATGGCCAACAATTCTCGGTCTCCTATAGAATAATTGCGCTCAGAAGAGGAGAAGAGTTTGGAGAAGAAGCCGCAAGTTACCATTCTTCCGGAAGACGACTTTTGGGTAAGTACTGCTCTGGCTCCGGAGGAGGAAGCGTCGACTTCTAGAAATAATTGTTTGTTGCCGTCCGGACGATGCAGCACAGGGGCGGAGGAAAAAGCTCGTTTTAAGGAAAGGAAGGCCTCCTCTGCTTCGGGCGGCCATTCTCTGGGATTAGCGCCCTTACGGGTGAGCGCCGAGATAGGGGCAGTCCGGGAAGAGAAGTGCGGAATGAAGAGGCGGTAGTAGTTGGCGAAGCCCAGGAACCACTGAATAGCCTTCAACCCCTCTGGTCGGGGCCACTTCTGGATGGCAGACAGTTTCTCAGGGTCCATTTGTAGGCCGGTCTGAGAGATTATGTAGCCCAGAAATGGAAGCGAGGTCTGCTCAAAGAGGCACTTCTCATATTTAGCGTAGAGGTGGTTCTGCCTGAGCCTGAGCAGGACCTGACGAACGTCCCTCCGGTGAGTGAGAAGATCTGGAGAGAAGACCAAGATGTCGTCCAGGTGCACCACCACGCAGGAGTAGAGAAGGTCACGGAAGATGTCATTGACCAACTCTTGAGAGACGGCGGGAGCGTTACAGAGACCGAAGGGCATTACAAGATATTCATAGTGGCCGTCCCGGGTGTTGAATGCCGTCTTCCATTCATCCCCCTGATGGATACGGACCAGATTATACGCCCCATGGAGGTCCAGCTTGGTGAAGATTCTAGCCCCCCTCAGACGGTCAAATAATTCAGGAATGAGCGTAAGGGGGTATTTATTCTTCACTGTGATCTGGTTAAGGCCTCTATAGTCTATACAGGGACAGAGTGAGCCGTCCTTCTTTTTGACGAAGAAGAAGCCTGCTCCCGCCGGCGAGGTAGATTTCCGGATAAATCCCCGCGCCAGATTCTCCTCAATATATTCAGACATGGACCGGGTCTCAGCAGCGGACAAAGGGTAAATACGCCCACGGGGAGGAGTAGCTCCGGGCACCAGGTCAATTGGGCAGTCGTATGGTCTATGAGGGGGTAATGTCTCTGCTTCTCTTTTATTAAAGACGTCCGCAAAAGACCAATAGGGAGCCAATAGGCCGGGTAGATTGGCTGGGGTAGGAGAAGGATGAGCAGGATGAACAGGAACTAAACAAGTCTTATGGCAGTCCTGTCCCCAGCAAAGAACTTCTCCGGTCTGCCAATCAAGCACGGGAGCGTGTCTCTGGAGCCAAGGTAGGCCTAGCAAGAGGGCGTGAGAGAGTCCAGGCAGAACATGGAAGCAGATGCTCTCAGAGTGCAGCATGCCCACCTGCAGAGTTATGGATTCGGTGATGAGTTGGATGGGATGTGATAAGAGGCCCCCATCCACGGCGGCGACAGATAAGGGTACAGCCAGAGGTTTGGTGGGAATGCTGTATTTCTCTACCGGGGACTGAGAAATGAGATTTCCGGCAGCTCCAGAGTCAAGTTGAGCCAGTTCAAAATAACGGTTCTCCCCGCAGATGATAGAGACCGACAGCAACAGAGATGGAGAGGGTTTATTTCTGTCTAGGGTGACCTCTCTGAGCGATCCTAGACACAGACGTTTCCCAACTTCTCCGGGCAGGAACGGATCCGGTGCTCCTTACTGCCACAGTAGAAGCAGCTCCCCTCGGCACGGCGTAATTCTTGACGGGTCTTGGCCATCTTGGTCTGGTCGACCTGCATAGGCTCGGGTGAGGGCGCCGGAGGAGTAACGGAGGAAGTGACGGATCTCTGGAAGGTAGGGGCAAGGCGTGGAAACCTCCTCTCACGGGTGACCTCTTTGGTGTGCTCCTGGAACCGGATGTCAATCTGGGTGGCAAGTGTAATTAAGTCGTCGAGAGTGGTAGGAATGTCCCGACCGGCGAGTTCATCTTTAATACGGCCGGACAGACCCTCCCAGAAGACGAACATCAGGGCGTCGTTATCCCAGGCAAGCTCCGAAGCAAGGGTACGGAACCGTATGGCATATTGGCCCACGGTGAGACTTCCTTGGCGGAGGCGTAGCAGAGATGAGGCGGATGAGATCCTCCGTCCTGGTTCGTCGAAGACCTTCCGGAAAGCCGAGAGAAAGGCTGGCAGATTGGACACCAGGGGATCTCCTCTCTCCCATAGAGGATTTAGCCAAGCCAGCGCCTCCCCCGTGAGATGGGACATGATGAAGGCTACTTTAGCTCGGTCGGTGGAAAACTGGTGTGCCAACAGTTCGAAGTACAGAGTGCACAGGTTAATGAAGCCCCGTGCCAGACCAGGATCTCCGCCAAAACGAGGCGGGGCTGTGAGGCAGGGACCGGGAAGAGATGCCATGGAATTGACGGCCAGCGGCGCTGCCGGGGTAGGAGTCGTGCGACTGGAAGCCGGTCCCGAAGATGTAGTCAGTGTGTCCAGGCGGGAGTTAACACTACGCAGGTGGCTCAGGATGGACTCCTGTTGGGACCTCTGACGGGACAGTTCATGGCATAGGTCCGAGAGCGAGGGAGCTTGGGTGCCACCGGGTTCCATGGCCCGAGCAAACTGTAACGGGTCTGGGAGGTGGAACCTCTGAGCAACTATACAAAGGGGCAGTCCTTGTAAGGAAGCGGGTGGCTCCCAGGGAAGGTGGGCAGGTAGTCACAGCAAGTGACAGGGACAGTCTCTGGGTAGAAGGGCAGGAAGTCACGGCAAGTGACGGGGACAGCCTCTTGACAGGCGGATGGTCACGGCAAGTGACAGCAGGGTATGAGTCTCTAGACGGGTAGGTGGTCACGGCAAGTGACAGCAGGGAAGAGTCTCTAGATAGGCTAGCAGGCAGGTAGCAGGTGAGCGCTCCCAGGTGAGCAGGCAAGAGTCTCTGGACAAGCAAGTGGTCACGGCAAGTGACGGCAGAGGCTCCAGGTAGGCTAGCAGGCAGGTAGCAGGTGAGCACTCCCAGGTGAGCGGGCAAGAGTCTCTGGACAGGCAGGTGGTCACAGCAAGTGACAGCATAGCCTCCAGGTAGGCTAGCAGGTAGGTAGCAGGTGAGCGTTCCCAGGTGAGCGAGTAAGAATCTCTGGACAGGCAGGCAGGTATCAGGCAGGTATCTAGCAGGTACTTCCTGGTCCGCAGGCGGACTGATCCATAGACAGACTGGCAGGTGCTGGTAGGCAGACTGTCGGACCACAGGATAGCAAGCAGGTAAGCAGATATCAGGCAGGTATCAGGCAGGTATCAAGCAGGAATCTGGCAGGTGACTGGCAGGTAACTGGTAACGGGACCTGATGGCTGAAGCAGAGTTGAAAGGCTTTGCAACAACATTGCTCGGGCACCTCCATTTTGGAGGAGGTGCCTTATATATGGTGAGGTCCTCCGGCCATTGGCCGGGGACTCCTTAGGACGGCGCGCGTGGCCCCTTTAAGAGATGGGGAGCACGCGCGCGCCCTAGGCACAGAGGCCGGGAAGCAGCGCGTGCTGCCAGCAGAGCGGGAGGAAGACGCCGGGCACGGAGCGGAGAGGTGAGGGGAACGGCGTCCCTGCCTAGCAGGAGGCAGGGACGCCGACGCAACAACTTTGACCTCCAGGTCTCTTCCAAGGGGCATTAAAACCGTCTGGTTAAACCACTCTGAATTCCACAGCTCATCAAAGGGGCATTGATATTGTCTTTTATTCCACTGTAACCTCCACCACTTTTCCTATGGGAATTGATATTGTCTTTTTATTATTATTATTATTATTATTTATTATTATAGCGCCATTTATTCCATGGCGCTTTACATGTGATAGGGATATACATAACAAAAGCATTTACATAATCTTAACAAAACGAGTCAGCGACTGGTACAGGACGAGCGAGGACCCTGCCCGCGAGGGCTCACATTCTAGAAGGGATGGGTGAGGATACATTAGGTGAGGATAGAGCTGGTCGTGCAGCGGTGGTTACTGCAGGTTGTAGGCTTGTCGGAAGAGGTGGGTCTTCAGGTTTCTTTTGAAGGTTTCCACGGTCGGTGAGAGTCTGATGTGTTGGGGTAGAGAGTTCCAGAGTAGGGAGGATGCACGGGAGAAATCTTGTATACGATTGTGGGAGGAGGAGATAAGAGGGGAGTAGAGAAGGAGATCTTGTGAGGATCGGAGGTTGCGTGCAGGTAAGTACCAGGAGACTAGGTCACAGATGTATAGGGGAGACAGGTTGTGGATGGCTTTGTATGCCATGGTTAGAGTTTTGAACTGGATTCTCTGGGCAATGGAGAGCTAGTGAAGAGATTGACAGAGAGGAGAGGCTGGGGAATAGCGGGGGGGCAGGTGAATTAGTTGAGCAGCAGAGTTTAGGATAGATTGGACTGAGAGTGTTGTAAGGGAGGCCACAGAGCAGGAGGTTGCAGTAGTCGAGGTGGGATATGATGAGGGCATGCACTAGAGTCTTTGCTGACAAATGCACAGATCCAGGAGATGTTTTTGAGTTGGAGTCGGCAGGAAGTGGAAAGGGCTTGGATATGTGGCTTGAAGGAGAGATCGAAGTCCAGGGTTACTCCAAGGCAGCGAGCTTGTGGGACTGGGGAGAGTGAACAGCCATTGACGTTGATGGCTAGGTCAGATGGGGGATGTGAATGAGAGGGTGGAAAGATGATGAACTCTGTTTTATCCATGTTGAGTTTTAGAAATCTGTCAGAGAAGAAGAATGACATGGAGGACAGATATTGTGGGATTTTGGTTAGTAGGGAGGAGATATCGGGTCCAGAGAGGTAGATCTGTGTGTCGTCAGCATAGAGGTGATACTGAAAACCGTGATACTCTATGAGCTGTCCCAGGCCAAAGGTGTAGATGGAGAAGAGCAGAGGTCCTAGAACTGAACCTTCTGAACCTTAGGGCACACAGACAGATAGGGGGCGAGATGAGGAGGTGGTGCGTGAGTGTGAGACGCTGAATGTCCTGTCTGTTAAGTATGAGGAGATCCAAGATAGAGCCAAGTCCGTGCTGCCAAAAGATGAGAGAATCTGGAGTAAGAGGGAATGGTCCACTGTGTCAAAGGCAGATGACAGGTCCAGAAGGAGGAGGATGGAGTAGTGTCGCTTGGATTTGGCATTTAGTAGGTCGTTGGTGACTTTGGTCAGGGCAGTTTCAGTCGAGTGATGCGGTCGCAAGCCAGATTGCAGGCGGTCGAAGAGGGAGCAGGAGGAGAGGTGGGAGGACAGTTCAAGGTGGACATGTTGTTCTAGTAGTTTTGAGGCAAAGGGGAGGAGTGATATGGGGCGGTAGCTAGTCAGAGAGAAAGGGTCAAGGGAGGGCTTTTTGAGGATGGGTGTGATTGCGGCATGTTTGAAACATGAGGGGAAGACACCGGTTGTTAGTGACAGCTTGAAGAGGTGGGTTAGGGTTGGGATGAAGACTGTGGTAAGGTTAGTGATGAGGTGGAATGGGATTGGGTCAAGTTCGCAGGTGGTGAGGTGTGATTTGGAGAGTAAAGAGGAGACTTGACCTTCTGTAATGATGGAGAAGTGGGCTTTGGAGGAGGTGGGTTGAATAGATATGAGGAGGGGTTGTGTGGACTTTAGGCAAAAGTTTTGTCTGATGGTGTCAATCTTCTGTTTGAAGAATGAGGCAAAGTCGTCGGCTGAGATGAGAGAAGAGGGAGGAGGTGCTGGGGGACGAAGGAGAGAGTTGAAAGTGTTAAATAGCTGTTTAGGGTTGTGAGATAGGGAGGATATGAGAGATGAGAAGTAGGTTTGTTTTGCTGTAGTGAGTGCGGACTTGAAATTAGTGAGGGATTGCTTGAATGCAATGAAGTGCTCGATGGAGTGAGACCTTTTCCATCTCCGCTCCGCAGCCCTGCAGGCCCGGCGCAGTTCTTTAGTAAGTTTAGTGTGCCAGGGTTGCCTGTTGAATGTGCGAGATGTGGTGTGTGTGAGAGGGGTGATCGAGTCTAGAGCTGCAGCTATTGTGGTGTTATATGAAGCAGCAGCAATGTCTGCATCGTGTAAGGAATTTATGTCTGTAAGAGGGAGGAGGGATTCAGAGAGTCAGTGTAAGTCAAGGTGTTTGAGATTTCTGCGAGGGTATGCAAGTTTGTGGAGTGGGGATTGTTGCCCCGGGGAGGAGAGAGAAGAGAATGCAAGTAGGCTGTGATTAGAGAGAGGGATAGGTGAGTTAGAGAGGTTAGATAGGGAACAGAGGCGGGTGAAGATGAGGTCCAGTGTGTGGCCATCTTTGTGGGTGGGTGTGGAAGACCATTGAGTGAGTCCGAAGGAGGAAGTGAGAGATAGGAACTTAGAGACAGACGAGTGGGAAGTGTTAATGGGGATGTTGAAGTCACCCATTATGATAGTGGGGATGTCAGTGGAGAGGAAGTGAAGCAGCCAGGTGGTGAAGTGGTCTAAGAAGGTGGTGGCTTGCCCTGGGGGTCGGTAAACGACGGCCAGTTGGAGGTTGGAGGGGGAATAGATGCGCACACAGTGCACCTCAAAAGAGGGGAGTGTAACGGAGGGTGGCAGTGGGATTTGGGTGAAAGCGCAGTGTTCTGATAGGAGAAAACCTACGATTCCGCCATGTTTGCCGTTGGGGCGGGGTGTGTGGGAAAGGTGGAATCCGTCATATGAAAGTGCAGCTGGGGAGGCTGTGTCAGAGGGGGTGAGCCAGGTTTCAGTGATGGCGAGGAAGGAAAGTTTGTTTGTAATGAAAAGATCGCGGATGAAAGAAAGTTTGTTGCAGACAGAGCGAGCGTTCCATAGAGCTCCTGTTAGAGCAACTAAGGGAGTGGGGATTGGTTGGATAGGTATGAGGTTAGAAGGGTTGCGACAGTTTGTGGAAGGTCGTGGATAGGAGGAAGAAGTAACTGTGGGGATATGGCGAGGAGGACCCGGATTTTGAGAGATATCTCCAGCAGTGAGGAGGAGCAGAGAAAGTGTTAGCAGGTGGGAGCAAGAGAGAGCATGAGGTGGCTGTCTGTGTTTGGAGATCCAGGATTGAATGTTTAGGAATAATTTGGAGGAGGAGGTGAGATGAATGGGGAGGATGGAGGAAGAGATGAAGAGTTTCTTACTAGGTGTAGGGATTTGAGGGGTTACTAGAAAGTGGAGGACTATAGAGGAAAAAGTGAGAGCTAACAGTAACATAGTTAAAAGAGAGTAAGTGGTCAAAGTGTTGGTTAACTGACTCCTGCCCTGACTAACTGCCTCTGAAATAACTGCCACTTATCTCCGAAGCCACTTTGCACAAGAAGACGCGTGCACACCCCAGCACAAGTGCACCCCTTACAGAGCTTCTAATTATATAGGGCACATTAAACTATCAGGTGAAGGGCATTGTGGGAGCTGCATATGGCTAAATTAGCAGCGGGTCGTCTCACCAGGAGATGGCTGGGTAATCAAGCACAGAGCTAGGACTCTAGTCTCTGCAGTTTAGCACCTCTAAATATCAGATAAGATCTATAGTGGGGAAGGGACAGACATATGTGGGTATTGAATGGAGTGGGACAGATAAAGCAGAGAAGTTATGCAGAGCATGTACCAGTGAGGTGAATCAGCAAAGCAGAGCATTAGATTACAGCAGACACAGCAAGCAGAGAAGTTATGCAGAGCATGTACCAGTGAGGTTATTCCACTGCGACCTCCACCACTCTTCCAAGGGGCATTAAAACCGTCTTGTTAAGCTACTTTGACCTCCACGTCCCTTCCGCGGGGCATTGATATTGTCTTTTTATTCCACTGCGACCTCCACCACTCTTCTAAGGGGCATTGATATTGTCTTTTTAATCCACTGCGACCTCCACCACTCTTCCAAGGGACATTGATATTGTCTTTTTATCCCACTGCGACCTTCACCAGTCTTCCAAGGAACATTGATATTGTCTTTTATTTCCACTGTAATCTCCACCACTCTTCTAAGGAGCATTGATATTTTCTTTTTATTCCACTGCGACCTACACCACTCTTCCAAGGGGCATCGATAATGTCTTTTTAATCCACTGCGACCTCCACCACTCTTCCAACGGGCACTAAAAACGACTTGTTAAGCTACTGTGACCTCCACGTCTCTTCCAAGGGGCATTAAAACCGTCAATTTAAACCACTCTGAACTCCACAGCTCTTGCAAGAGGCATTGATATTGTCTTTTTATTCCACTGTAACCTCCATCACTCTGCCAAGGGGCATTGATTTTGTATTTTTAATCCACTGCGACCTCCATCTCTCTTCCAAGAAGCATTAAAACCGTCTTGTTTAGCTACTGTGACCTCCACGTCTATTCCACGGTGCCTTAAAACCTTCTGGTTAAACCACTGTGAACTCCACAGCTCTTCCAAGGGGCATTGATATTGTCTTTTTATTCAACTGTAACCTCCATTACTCTTCCAAAGTGCATTGATATTGTCTTTTTTATTTTGCTGCGACCTCCACCACACTTCCAAGGGGCATTAATATTGTCTTTTTATTCCACTGCGACCTCCACCACTCTTCCAAGGGTCATTGATATTGTCTTTTTATTCCACAATAACCTCCACCACTCTTCCAAGGGGCATTGATATTGTCTTTTTTTTCCACTGCGACCTCCACCTCTCTTCCAAGGGGCATTAAAACCATCTTGTTAAGCTACTGTGACCTCCAAGTCTCTTCCACGAGGCATTGATATTGTCTTTTTATTCCACTGCGACCTCCACATCTCTTCCAAGGGGAATTGATATTGTCTATTTATTCCACTGCGACCTCCACCCTCTTCTAAGGGGCATTGATATTGTTTTTTTAATCCACTGCGACCTTCACCACTCTACCAAGGGGCATTAAAACAGTCTTGATAAGCTACTGTGACCTCCACGTCTCTTCCAAGGGGCATTAAACCGTCTGGTTAAACCACTCTGTACTCCACAGCTCTTCCAAGAGGCATTGATAATGTCTTTTTTATTCGACTGTAACCTCCACCACTCTACCAAGGGGCATTGATATTTTCTCTATTTTCCACTGTGACCTTCACCACTCTTCCAAGGGGCTTTGATATTGTCTTTTTTTTCCACTGCGACCTCCACCACTCTTCCCATGGGCATTAAAACTGTCTTGTTATGCTACTGTGACCTCCACGTCCCTTCCACGGGGCATAGATATTGTCTTTTTATTCCATTGCTACCTCCATCACTCTTCCAAGGGGCATTAAAACCGTCTTGTTAAGCTACTGTGACCTCCAAATCTCTTCCAAGGGGCACTAATACAGTCTGGTTATACCGCTCTGAGCTCCACAGCTCTTCCAAGGGGCATTGATATTGTCTTTTTATTCCTCTGCGATGTCCACGACTCTTCCAAGGGGCATTAAAACCGTCTTGTTAAGCTACTGTGACCTCCAAGTTTCTTTCACAGGGCATTGATATTGTCTTTTTATTCCACTGTAACCTCCACCACTTTTCCAAGGGGCATTGATATTGTGTTTTTATTCCACTCTAACCTCCACCAATCTTCCATGGGGCATTGATATTGTGTTTTTATTCCACTGCGACCTCCACCACTCTTCTAAGGGGCATTGATATTGTCTTTTAAATCCACAACTATCTCCACCACTCTTCCAACGGGCATTAAAACAGTCTTGTTAAGCTACTGTGACCTCCTCGTTTCTTCCAAGGGGCATTAAAACCGTCTGGTTAAACACTCTGAATTCCACAGCTCTTACAAGGGGCATTGATATTGTCTTTTTATTCGACTGTAACATCCCCCACTCTTTCAAGCGGCATTGATATTGTCTTTTTATTCCACTGCGACCTCCACCACTCTTCCAAGGGGCATTGATTTTGTCTTTTTAATTAACTGCGACCTCCACCTCTCTTCCAATGGGCATTAAAACCCTCTTGTGAAGCTACTGTGACCTCCACGTCCCTTCCACGGGGCATTGATATTGTCTTTTTATTCCACTGCGACATCCACCACTCTTCCAAGGGGCATTGATATTGTCTTTTTAATCCACTGTGACCTCCACCACTCTTCCAAGGGGCATTGATATTGTCTTTTTAATCCACTGTGACCTCCACGTCTCTTCCAAGGGGCATTAAAACCGTCAATTTAAACTACTCTGAACTCCACAGCTCTTCCAAGGGGCATTGGTATTGTCTTTTTATTCCACTCTAACCTCCACCACTTTACCAAGGGGCAGTGACATTGTCTTTTTATTCCCCTGCAACCTCCATCATTCTTCCAAGGGGCATTGATATTGTCTTTTTATTCCACTGCCACCTCCACCACTCTTCCAAGGGGCATCGATATTGTCTTTTTAATCCACTGCGACCTCCAGCACTCTTCCAAGAGGCATTAAAACAGTCTTGTTTATCTACTGTGACCTCCACCTCTCTTCCAAGGGGCATTAAAACCGTCTGGTTAAACCACTCTGAACTCTACAGCTCTTCCAAGGGCATTGATATTATCTTTTTATTCCACTGTAACCTCCACCATTCTTCCAAGGGGTATTGATGTTGTCTTTTTAATGCACTGCGATCTTCACCACTCTTCCAAGGGGCATTAAAACCATCTGGTTAAACCACTCTGAACTCCATAGCTCTTTCAAGAGGCATTGATATTGTCTTTTTATTTCAAGGTAACCTCCACTACTCTTTCAAGGGGCATTGATATTGTCTTTTTATTCCACTGCGACCTCCACCACTCTTCCAAGGGGCATTAAACCTGTCTTGTTAAGCTACTGTGAACTCCACTTGTCTTCCCCTGGGCATTGATATTGTCTTTTTAATCCACTGTGACCTCCACCACTTTTCCAAGGGGCATTAAAACCGTCTTGTTAATCTACTGTGACCTCCACGTCTCTTTGAAGGGGCAATAAAACCATCTGCTTCAACCACTCTGAACTCCACAGCTCTTCCAAGGGGCATTGGTATTGTCTTTTTATTCCACTCTAACCTCCACCACTCTTCCAAGGGGCAGTGACATTGTCTTTTTATTTCACTGCACCCTCCATCATTCTTCCAAGGGGCATTGATATTGTCTTTTTATTCCACTGCCACCTCCACCACTCTTCCAAGGGGCATTGATATTGTCTTTTTAATCCTCTGCGACCTCCACGTCTCTTCCAAGGTGCATTAAAACCGTCAATTTAAACATCTCTGAACTCCACAGCTCTTCCAAATAACACTGGTCTTGTCTTTTTATTCCACTGCCACCTCCACCATTCTTCCAAGGGGTATTGATATTGTCTTTTTAATGCACTGCGATCTCCACCACTCTTCCAAGGGGCATTAAAACCATCTGGTTAAACCACTCTGAACTCCATAGCTCTTTCAAGAGGCATTGATATTGTCTTTTTATTTCGCTGTAACCTCCACCACTCTTTCAAGAGGCATTGATGTTGTCTTTTTATTCCACTGCGACCTCCAACACTCTTCCAAGGGGCATTAAACCTGTCTTGTTAAGCTACTGTGACCTCCACTTGTCTTCCAAGGGGCATTGATATTGTCTTTTTAATCCAATGTGACCTCCACCACTTTTCCAAGGGGCATTAAAATCATGTGGTTAAACCACTCTGAACTCCACAGCTCTTCCAAGGGGCATTGGTATTGTCTTTTTATTCCACTCTAACCTCCACCACTTTACCAAGGGGCAGTGACATTGTCTTTTTATTCCACTGCAACCTCCATCATTCTTCCAAGGGGCATTGATATTGTCTTTTTATTCCACTGCCACTTCCACCACTCTTCCAAGGGGCATCGATATTGTCTTTTTAATCCACTGCGACCTCCAACACTCTTCCAAGAGGCATTAAAACAGTCTTGTTTATCTACTGTGACCTCCACCTCTCTTCCAAGGGGCATTAAAACCGTCTGGTTAAACCTCTCTGAACTCTACAGCTCTTCCAAGGGCATTGATATTATCTTTTTATTCCACTGTAACCTCCACCATTCTTCCAAGGGGTATTGATGTTGTCTTTTTAATGCACTGCGATCTTCACCACTCTTCCAAGGGGCATTAAAACCATCTGGTTAAACCACTCTGAACTCCATAGCTTTTTCAAGAGGCATTGATATTGTCTTTTTATTTCAAGGTAACCTCCACCACTCTTTCAAGGGGCATTGATATTGTCTTTTTATTCCACTGCGACCTCCACCACTCTTCCAAGGGGCATTAAACCTGTCTTGTTAAGCTACTGTGACCTCCACTTGTCTTCCCCTGGGCATTGATATTGTCTTTTTAATCCACTGTGACCTCCACCACTTTTCCAAGGGGCATTAAAACCGTCTTGTTAATCTACTGTGACCTCCACGTCTCTTCCAAGGGGCAACAAAACCATGTGGTTAAACCACTCTGAACTCCACAGCTCTTCCAAGGGGCATTGGTATTGTCTTTTTATTCTACTCTAACCTCCACCACTTTACCAAGGGGCAGTGACATTGTCTTTTTATTCCCCTGCAACCTCCATCATTCTTCCAAGGGGCATTGATATTGTCTTTTTATTCCACTGCCACCTCCACCACTCTTCAAAGGGGCATCGATATTGTCTTTTTAATCCACTGCGACCTCCAGCACTCTTCCAAGAGGCATTAAAACAGTCTTGTTTATCTACTGTGACCTCCACCTCTCTTCCAAGGGGCATTAAAACCGTCTGGTTAAACCACTCTGAACTCTACAGCTCTTCCAAGGGCATTGATATTATCTTTTTATTCCACTGTAACCTCCACCATTCTTCCAAGGGGTATTGATGTTGTCTTTTTAATGCACTGCGATCTTCACCACTCTTCCAAGGGGCATTAAAACCATCTGGTTAAACCACTCTGAACTCCATAGCTCTTTCAAGAGGTATTGATATTGTCTTTTTATTTCAAGGTAACCTCCACCACTCTTTCAAGGGGCATTGATATTGTCTTTTTATTCCACTGCAACCTGCACCACACTTCCAAGGGGCATTAAACCTGTCTTGTTAAGCAACTGTGAACTCCACTTGTCTTCCCCTGGGCATTGATATTGTCTTTTTAATCCACTGTGACCTCCACCACTTTTCCAAGGGGCATTAAAACCGTCTTGTTAATCTACTGTGACCTCCACGTCTCTTTGAAGGGGCAATAAAACCATCTGCTTAAACCACTCTGAAATCCACAGCTCTTCCAAGGGGCATTGGTATTGTCTTTTTATTCCACTCTAACCTCCACCACTCTTCCAAGGGGCAGTGACATTGTCTTTTTATTTCACTGCACCCTCCATCATTCTTCCAAGGGGCATTGATATTGTCTTTTTATTCCACTGTCACCTCCACCACTCTTCCAAGGGTCATTGATATTGTTTTTTAATCCACTGCGACCTCTACCACTTTTCCAAGGGGCATTAAAAATGTCTTTCTAAGCTACTGTGACCTCCACGTCACTTCCAATGGGCATTAAAACCGTCTGGCTAAACCACTCTGAACTCCACATCTCTTCTAAGGGGCATTGGTATTGTTTTTTTGTTCCACTCTAACCTCCACCACTCTTCCAAGGGGCATTAAAACTGTCTTGTTATGCTGCTGTAACCTCCATGTCTATTCCACGGCGCATTGATATTGTCTCTTTATTCCAATGTAACCTCCTCCACTCTTCTAAAGGGCAGTGATATTGTCTTTTTAAACCACTGAGACCTCCACCACTCTTCCAAGAGGAATTAAAAACATCTTATTAAGCTACTATGACCTCCACGTCTCTTCCAATGGTCATTAAAACCATTTGGTTAAACCACTCTGAATTCCACAGCTCATCAAAGGGGCATTGATATTGTCTTTTTATTCCACTGTAACCTTCACCACTTTTTCTATGGGAATTGATATTGTATTTTTATTATTATTATTATTTATTATTATAGCGCCATTTATTCCATGGCGCTTTACATGTGATAGGGATATACATAACAAAAGAATTTACATAATCTTAACAAAACGAGTCAGCGACTGGTACAGGAGGAGGGAATACCCTGCCCGCGAGGGCTCACATTCTAGAAGGGATGGGTGAGGATACGTTAGGTGAGGGTAGAGCTGGTCGTGCAGCGGTGGTTACTGCAGGTTGTAGGCTTGTCGGAAGAGGTGGGTCTTCAGGTTTCTTTTGAAGGTTTCCACGGTCGGCGAGAGTCTGATGTGTTGGGGTAGAGAGTTCCAGAGTAGGGGGGATGCACGGGAGAAATCTTGTACACGATTGTGGGAGGAGGAGATAAGAGGGGAGTAGAGAAGGAGATCTTGTGAGGATCGGAGGTTGCGTGCAGGTAAGTACCGGGAGACTAGGTCACAGATGTATGGGGGAGACAGGTTGTGGATGGCTTTGTATGCCATGGTAAGAGTTTTGAACTGGATTCTCTGGGCAATGGGGAGCCAGTGAAGAGATTGACAGAGAGGAGAGGCTGGGGAATAGTGGGGGTACAGGTGAATTAGTCGAGCAGCAGAGTTTAGGATAGATTGGAGAGGCGCAAGAGTGTTGTAAGGGAGGCCACGGAGCAGGAGGTTGCAGTAGTCGAGGCGGGATATGATGAGGGCATGCACTAGTGTTTTTGCAGAGTCTTTGCTGAGGAATGCACGGATCCGGGAGATGTTTTTGAGTTGGAGTCGGCAGGAAGTGGAAAGGGCTTGGATATGTGGCTTGAAGGAGAGATCGGAGTCCAGGGTTACTCCAAGGCAGCGAGATTGTGGGACTGGGGAGAGTGAACAGCCATTGACGTTGATGGCTAGGTCAGATGGGGAATGTGAATGAGAGGGTGGAAAGATGATGAACTCTGTTTTATCCATGTTGAGTTTTCGAAATCTGTCAGAGAAGAAGGATGACATGGCGGACAGACATTGTGGGATTTTGGTTAGTAGGGAGGAGACATCGGGTCCAGAGAGGTAGATCTGTGTGTCGTCAGGATAGAGGTGATACTGAAAACCGTGAGGCTCTATGAGCTGTCCCAGGCCAAAGGTGTAGATGGAGAAGAGCAGAGGTCCTAGAACTGAACCTTGGGGGACACCGACAGATAGGGGGAGAGATGAGGAGGTGGTGGGTGAGTGGAAGACGCTGAATGTCCTGTCTGTTAAGTATGAGGAGATCCAAGATAGAGCCCAGTCCGTGATGCCAAGAGATGAGAGAATCTGGAGTAAGAGGGAATGGTCCACTGTGTCAAAGGCAGATGACAGGTCCAGAAGGAGGAGGATGGAGTAGTGTCGCTTGGATTTGACATTCAGTAGGTCGTTGGTGACTTTGGTCAGGGCAGTTTCAGTCGAGTGATGCGGTCGGAATCCAGATTGCAGGCGGTCGAAGAGGGAGTAGGAGGAGATGTGGGAGGACAGTTCAAGGTGGACATGTTGTTCTAGTAGTTTTGAGGCAAAGGGGAGGAGTGATATGGGGCGGTAGCTAGTCAGAGAGGAAGGGTCAAGGGAGGGCTTTTTGAGGATGGGTGTGATTGCGGCATGTATGAAACATGAGGGGAAGACACCGGTTGTTAGTGACAGATTGAAAAGGTGGGTTAGGGTTGGGATGAAGACTGTGGTAAGGTTAGTGATGAGGTGGGATGGGATTGGGTCAAGTTCGCTGGTGGTGAGATTTGGACAGTAAAGAGGAGACTTGACCTTCTGTAATGGTGGAGAAGTGGGGTTTGGAGGAGGAGGGTTGAATAGATATGAGGAGGGGTTGTGTGGATTTTAGGCAAAAGTTTTGTCTGATGGTGTCAATCTTTTGTTTGAAGAATGAGGCAAAGTCGTCGGCTGAGATGAGAGAAGAGGGAGGAGGTGCTGGGGGACGAAGGAGAGAGTTGAAAGTGTTAAATATCTGTTTAGGGTTGTGAGCTAGGGAGGATATGAGAGATGAGAAGCAGGTTTGTTTTGCTGTAGTGAGTGCGGACTTGAAATTAGTGAGGGATTGCTTGAATGCGATGAAGTGCTCGATGGAGTGAGACCTTTTCCATCTCCGCTCCGCAACCCTGGAGGCCCAGCGCAGTTCTTTAGTAAGTTTAGTGTGCCAGGGTTGCCTGTTGAATGTGCGAGATGTGGTGTGTGTGAGAGGGGCGATCGAGTCTAGAGCTGCAGCTATTGTGGTGTTATATGAAGCAGCAGCAACGTCTGCATCATGTAAGGAATTTATGTCTGTAAGAGGGAGGAGGGATTCAGAGAGTGAGTGTAAGTCAAGGTGTTTGAGATTTCTGCAAGGGTATGCAAGTTTGTGGAGTGGGGATTGTTGCCCCGGGGAGGAGAGAGAAGAGAATATAAGTAGGCTGTGATCAGAGAGAGGTAGAGGTGAGTTAGAGAGGTTAGATAGGGAACAGAGGTGGGTGAAGATGAGGTCCAGTGTGTGGCCATCTTTGTGGGTGGGTGTAGAAGACCATTGAGTGAGTCCGAAGGAGGAAGTGTGAGATAGCAACTTAGAGACAGATGAGTGGGAAGTGTTAATGGGGATGTTGAAGTCACCCATTATGATAGTGGGGATGTCAGTGGAGAGGAAGTGAAGCAGCCAGGTGGTGAAGTGGTCTAAGAAGGTGGTGGCTTGCCCTGGGCGTCGGTAAACGACGGCCAGTTGGAGGTTGGAGGGGGAATAGATGCGCACACAGTGCACCTCAAAAGAGGGGAGTGTAACGGAGGGTGGCAGTGGGATTTGGGTGAAAGCGCAGTGTTCTGATAGGAGAAAACCTACGCCTCCGCCATGTTTGCTGTTGGGGCGGGGGGTGTGGGAAAGGTGGAATCCGCCATATGAAAGTGCAGCTGGGGAGGCTGTGTCAGAGCGGGTGAGCCAGGATTCAGTCATGGCGAGGAAGGAAAGTTTGTTTGTAATGAAAAGATCGTGGATGAAGGAAAGTTTGTTGCAGACAGAGCGAGCGTTCCATAGAGCTCCTGTTAGAGCAACTAAGGGAGTGGGGATTGGTTGGATGGGTATGAGGTTAGAAGGGTTGCGACAGTTTGTGGAAGGTCGTGGATAGGAGGAAGAAGTAACTGTAGGAATATGGTGAGGAGGACCAGGATTTGGAGAGATATCTCCAGCAGTGAGGAGGAGCAGAGAAAGTGTTAGCAGGTGGGAGCAAGAGAGAGCATGAGGTGGCTGTCTGTGTTTGGAGATCCAGGATTGAATGTTTAGGAATAATTTGGAGGAGGAGGTGAGATGAATGGGGAGGATGGAGGGAGAGATGAAGAGTTTCTTACTAGGTGTAGGGATTTGAGGGGTTACTAGAAAGTGGAGGACTATAGAGGAAAAAGTGAGAGCTAACAGAAACATAGTTAAAAGAGAGTAAGTGGTCAAAGTGTTGGTTACTTGACTCCTGCCCTGACTAACTGCCTCTGAAATAACTGCCACTTATCTCTGAAGCCACTTTGCACAAGAAGACGCGTGCACCCCTTACAGAGCTTCTAAATATATAGGGCACATTAAACTATCAGGTGAAGGGCATTGTGGGAGCTGAACATGGCTAAATTAGCAGCGGGTCGTCTCACCAGGAGATGGCTGGGTGATCAAACACAGAGCTAGGACTCTAGTCTCTGCAGTTCAGAACCTCTAAAAATCAGATAAGATCTATAGTGGGGAAGGGACAGACATATGTGGGTATTGAATGGAGTGGGACAGATAAAGCAGAGAAGTTATGCAGAGCATGTACCAGTGAGGTGAATCAGCAAAGCAGAGCATTAGATTACAGCAGACACAGCAAGCAGAGAAGTTATGCAGAGCATGTACCAGTGAGGTGAATCAGCAAAGCAGAGCATTAGATTACAGCAGACACAGAAAGCAGAGAAGTTATGCAGAGCATGTACCAGTGAGGTGAATCAGCAAAGCAGAGCATTAGATTACAGCAGACACAGCAAGCAGAGAAGTTATGCAGAGCATGTACCAGTGAAGTTATTCGACTGCGACCTCCACCACTCTTCCAAGGGGCATTGATATTGTCTTTTTAATGCACTGCGACCTCCGCAACTCTTCCAAAGGGCATTGATATTGTCTTTTATTCCACTGTAACCTCCACCACTGTTCTAAGGGGCATTAAAACCATCTTGTTAAGCTACTGTGACCTCCACGTCTCTTCCACAGGGCATTGTTGTTGTCTTTTATTCCACTGCGACCTCCACCACTCTGCCAAGGGGCATTAAAACCGTCTTGTTAAGCTACTGTGATGTCCACGTCTCTTCCACGAGGCATTGATATTGTCTTTTTTTTCCACTGCGACCTCCACCACTCTTCCAAGGGGATTTGCTAGTCTTTTTAATCCACTGCGACCTCCACCACTCTTGCAAGGGGCATTAAAACCGTCTTGTTAAGCTACTGTGACCTCCACGTCCCTTCCACGGGGCATTGATATTGTCTTTTTATTCCACTGCGACCTCCACCACTCTTCCAAGTGGCAGTGATATTGTCTTTTTAATCCACTGCGACCTCCACTACTCTTCCAAGGGACATTGATATTGTCTTTTTATTCCACTGCGACCTTTACCCTTCTTCCAAGGAACATTGATATTGTCTTTGTTTTCCACTGTAACCTCCACCACTCTTCTAAGGGGCATTGATATTTTTTTTTTATTCCCCTGCGACCTCCACCACTCTTCCAAGGGGCATCGATAATGTCTTTTTAATCCATTGCGACCTCCACCACTCTTCCAAGGGGCTTAAAAACCATCTTGTTAAGCTACTGTGACCTCCACGTCTCTTCCAAGGGGCATTAAAACCGTCAATTTAAACCACTCTGAACTCCACAGCACTTGCAAGAGGCATTGATATTGTCTTTTTATTCCACTGTAACCTCCACCATTCTTCCAAGGGGTATGGATATTGTCTTTTTAATGCACTGCGACCTCTACCACTCTTCCAAGGGGCATTAAAACCATCTGGTTAAACCACTCTGAACTCCATAGCTCTGTCAAGAGGCATTGATATTGTCTTTTTATTTCACTGTAACCTACACCACTCTTTCAAGGGGCATTTATATTGTCTTTTTATTCCACTTCGACCTCAACCACTCTTTCAAGGGGCATTAAAACTGTCTTGTTAAGCTACTGTGACCTCCACGTGTCTTCCAAGGAGCATTGATATTGTCTTTTTAATCCACTGTGACCTCCACCACTTTTCCAGGGGGCGTTAAAACCATCTTGTTAATCTACTGTGACCTCCACGTCTCTTCCAAGGGGCAATAAAACCATCTGGTTTAACCACTCTGAACTCCACAGCTCTTCCAAGGGGCATTGGTATTGTCTTTTTATTCCACTCTAACCTCCACCACTCTTCCAAGGGGCATTGACTTTGTCTTTTTATTCCACTGCGACCTCCATCATTCTTCCAAGGGACATTGATATTGTCTTTTTAATCCACTGTGACCTCCAACCCTTTTCCAAGGAGCATTAAAAATGTCTTTTTAAGCTACTGTGACCTCCACGTCACTTCCAATGGGCATTAAAACTGTCTGTTTAAATCACTCTGAACTCCACAGCTCTTCCAAGGGGCATTGGTATTGTCTTTTTATTCCACTCTAACCTCCACCACTCTTCCATGGGGCATTGCCATTGTCTTTTTATTCCACTGCGACCTCCACCATTCTTCCAAGGGGCATTAAAACTATTTTGTTAAGCTACAGTGACCTCCACATCTCTTCCACGGGGCATTGATATTGTCTTTAAATTCCACAGTAACCTCCACCACTCTACCAAGGGGCATTGATAATGTATTTTTATTCCACTGCGACCTCCACCACTCTTCCAAAGGGCATTGATATTGTCTTTTTAATCCACTGCACCCTCCACCACTCTTCCAAAGGGCATTAAAACCATCTTGTTAAGCTACTGTGACCTCCATGTCTCTTCCATTTAGCATTGATATTGTCTTTTTATTCCACTGCAACCTCCACCACTCTTCCAAGGGGCATTAAAACCGTCTTGTTAAGCTACTGTGACTCCACATCTCTTCCAAGGGGCATTAAAACCGTATGGTTAAACCAATCTGAACTCCACAGATCTTCCAAGGGGCATTGATATTGTCTTTTTATTCCACTGTATCCTCCACCACTCTTCCAAGGGGCATTGATATTGTCTTTTTATTCCACAGCGACCTCCACCACTCTTCCAAGGGGCATTAAAACCATCTTGTTAAGCTACTGTGACCTATTCGTCTCTTCCACGAGGCATTGAAATTGTCTTTTTATTCCACTGTAACCTCCACCACTCTTCCACGGGGCTTTGATATTTTCTTTTTAATCCACTGCGACCTCCTCCAATCTTTCAAGGGGCATTAAAACCGTCTTGTTGAGCTATTGTGACCTCCACGTCTCTTCTACGGGGTATTGATATTGTCTTTTTATTCCACTGTAACCTCCACAACTCTTCCAAGGGGCATTGATATTGTCTTTTTCTTCCACTGTAACTTCCACCACTCTTCCAAGTGGCATTGATATTGCCTTTTTATTAAAATGTTACCTCCACCACTCTTCCAAGGGGCAATAAAACCGTCTTGTTAAGCTACTGTGACCTCCACGTCTCTTCCAAGCGGCATTAAAACCGTCTAGCAAAACCACTCTGAACTCCACAGCTCTTCCAAGGGGCATTGATATTGTCTTTTTATTCCACTGTTACCTCCACCACTATTCCAAGGGGCATTGATATTGTGTTTTTATTCCACTGTGACCTCCACCACTCTTCCAAGGGGCATAGATATTGTCATTTTATTCCACTGTAACCTCCACCACTCTTCCAAGGGGCATTGATATTGTCTTTTTACACCACTGTAACCTCCACTACTAGTGTTGAGCGATACCTTCCGATATCAGGAAATATCGGATCGGATTGGATCGGGCCGATACCCAAAAAGTATCGGATGTCGCCGATTCCGATACCGGAAACCAATGCAAGTCAATGGGACACAAATATCGGTATGAAAATAAACCCTTTCTTTCCCTCTAGGTTAATTCTACATGAAGGAAAACAACTAACAATAATGTAGAATGTATTGGTGGAGGTGGTTGCCCAAATCGATGGGAACAGTGCTCACAGTGAAACATGAAAAGCCGGCAATTCAGCAGCGGCATACACCGGTACCCGACAATTTAGAACAGAAAGAATAGAGCTTCACACATAGATTAGATAGATAGAAACATGTCAGTCACATATATATGAAGTACAGTGACAGTGTTGCTTACTGTACTTATTATTTAGTGTAAAGGATTTATTTAAAAAAATAACAGTGTTTTCATGCACCGTCTCTTTAAAAAAGCCGGCTGGCAATTCAGCAGCGGTACCCGATAATTTATAACAGAAAGAATAGAGCATCAAACATAGATTAGATAGATAGAAACATGTCAGTAACATATATATGAAGTACAGTGACAGTGTTGCTTACTGTACTTGTCATTTAGTGTTAAAATAAAGGATTTATTAGAAAAAAAATTGGCGTGGGGTTCCCCATAATTTTAGGCTCTAGCAGCGGTTAAGCAGACGGCTGGGGCAGATGTTTGAAGCTTTTGAAGGGGGTAATACCCACGGAGCTCCCCAGGCTACTAATATCAGCCCCCAGCTGAATACCTAGCCTTTACTAGCTATTAAAATGGGGGACCCCCCCAAAAAAATGACTTGGGGTCCCCCCTATTTTAATAGCTAGCAAAGGCTAGGCAAACAGCTGGGGGCTGATATTAATAGCCCAGGAAGGGTGCCATGAATATTGGCCCCCTCCCAGGCTAGAAACACCAGCCATCAGCCGCCCCAGAAATGGCGCATCCATAGGATGCGCCAATTCTGGCACTTAGCCTCGCTCTTCCCACTGCCCTGTAGCGGTGGCAGTGGGGTAATAGGGCTGGGGTTGATGTCAGCTTATAATGCCAGCTGACATCAAGCCCAGGTTAGTAATGGAGAGGCGTCTATAAGACACCCCCATTACTAACCCCATAGTGAAAGTTAAAAAAAAAACACAAACACCCAGAATAAAGTCCTTTAATTGAAATAAAGACACAATTCTTTATTGTTCTAAATTAAACCATACTTACCATCACGCCCATTCCAGCTGAAGCCAACGATCTCCTGCAATAAAAATAAAATAATAAAGCAACATCATCCTTACCTTTCCATTGTTCCCAGGACAGCTTCAGCTCTGCTACATCGAGATGACAGGCTGGACCGCAGCAGAAAGCTGCCATCCAGCCTGTCATCCCGCAGACACTGAGAAGCGCAGGTGTGTCACCCTACCTGGATGCCACAAGTGTAATTAAAGCTGTGTCTGAGAGCAAGGGGGAGGTTCTCTGGTTAGGGGAACATTAGCATGCAATGCCTCCTGTCTCAGGCCAGTAGGGGGAGCTGGCTGCCCCTATAAAAGCTGGTACTGGGGACAGGGTTAGGGAGAACTGGATTGCCTGTCTCAGCTTTGAGACGTGTCCCAGAGTGGAGCAGGGACAGAAAGTTGCATTGTAACCTAAGAGGAAGTGTGGCAGTAGGAGAGAGCCACAAGCCAGAGACAAGAGGCGAAGAGAGCCTGTCTTGGCAGAGAAAAGACTTAACTTTACCAGACTTTGGTGTCTGAGGCTGGAAGGATTCCACATCCCCCAGCAGAGAACCAGTTCGCAAGGGACTGTACTTTCCTTGGCCTAAGAAGCCTGGAGGCCCTGCCACAACCGAAGGGACCAGTAAAGCCGTACAAGGCTGGGAGCAGAAAGGAACCCACGTCGCAGGCCCTACAGGCGAGAAAGCACGAAAGCTCGGAAACGTGGGCTGTTATCCTATCAGGAGGAGATAGCCAGAAGGAGCACAGAAAGCACGGTAGGCCTACACCCTCACCCTGATCAGGGCCAATTTCCCCGTTGCTCTCAGACATCCAGGTCCCCTCCTAGCTGGGACTGTTTATGGGTCAGTTTGCCTGTTTCAGTAAAGACCCTGGACTGCAACTTGTTGTCTGTGTGCTCCTTGCTCCTCCAGCACTATCAGCACCGGGACTCCCACTACCATCACTCCCAACATCCATTATACTGCCCTGGGGCCGCACTCTTCCCGTGATGAGTCACACTACCATAGCTGCACACCTCATCAGCCCCAGCGGTCTGCATGCAGCGGCGGTTCCTAATAACCACAAATCCACGGTTGGCGTAGTCGGACATAATCAACAACACATAACGGACTACCAATGGCCTGACCACCCTGAGCCACGGAATCGGGTTGCCACTACTACTCCCATCGTTTCCCTAATTGCCCGGATCCAAGTGCCCCACGGCCCAGGGGGCGAGTCAGCTTTGGCGTAGTCGGCAGGATTTCGTGCCCGCAACCACCGGGTACTGCGTGCCTGAAAAAGACTTTTGTAACTTACCTGTGGAGTCGTTTCCCGCCATCCGGAGCCGATTCCCGCCATCAAACGCCATCTTGGACCTTTTCACGCCGTCTTCTGCCGTCTTCCCGCCATCTGCAGCTGTTTCCCGCCATCGGACGCCATCTCCAGGACGCTGCGCGGGAAGAAGAGGGGCGTGGACGTCAAAACCGCCCCACGCACCTACGCTGCGCAAGGTCCTGGAAGGGAGAGAAAGCGACGCTGACGTCATCGGAGTGCGACGCCAGGTCCTCGTCCAGAGCAGCAGCGGAGCCGCGGCCTACAGAAGAGGATCGTCGGAAGGTAGGCCACACTTCACTAGGGGCGGGGGAAGATGTCGGACACAGAGGCGCCCACTACCACCAACGCAGCTGCAGCAGCAGTTATGTCCTTTTCCTTACCCTACATCCCTGGAGCGGCCTGGCTGCCCAAATACTCAGGTGAGCCCCATGCCCTAACTGACTTCAAGGAAAGGCTATACAGTTTGTTCCACGTTTACCCCCTGACAGAGGAACAGAAGGTCAGCATATTAACAGGGCAGTTAACTGGCGCAGCCCAGAGGGAGGTAAAATCATGGCCCATTGAGGAGAAAGGGACTGTGAAGGGTATTCTGGCCCGGCTGCGGGGTACCTTTGATACACGTACCTCCGCTGAGATTAAAATGAGGTTCTATGGTTGTAAGCAGCGGGCACAGGACAGCATCAGAGACTATGCCCTAAATCTGCAGGAAGCCTTGAGGGCTATTCAACAAACTGACCCTGGCAGTGTGCAGGAAACCGATAAGCTGCTAACAGAACAATTCATAGAAGGTCTGCTGTCTAGCGCCCACAGGGCCCAGCTGCGCCTCATGTTCTTCCTGAACCCCGACCTGACCTTTGCCCAATTTAAGGACAGGGCCATAAGGGTTCTCCGTGAATCTGCAACCAGTGGCGCTATAAACCCCCGGCGCCCTGCTATCACCTACCACCGGAAGGCGGCGCCCTCCTCTATGGACTCCGTGGAGGCTGATGCACAGGCCCTGAACCAAGCCCCGTCGAAAGGCCTGCACCACCAAGTCCAGGAGCTGACCAGGAGCGTCGCGGCGTTGACCAGGACCGTCCAGGCGTTGCAAGTGGACCCGTCAAGACCCATCGAGCTGGCTTCAAGTCCGGAGGATGTCCCGTGGCGTCGACAGAGGAGGATCCCGTCGTTCCGAGGGAGGCCCACAGACCGCTACGCAGAGGATGGACAGCCCATTTGCCGTCGATGCAACCAGCCTGGACACATTTCCAAGTACTGTAATTTAAACGGGTCCAACCTGGGGCAGAGGGCCGACCCCCAGGCATAAGATCACCAGGCCCTTATAATTGGCGCGATAAGTACGTTGGGGGGCGCCCGGTTTTACCCGTGGTGCTGGGCGGTATCCCCATGAGCGCCTTGCTGGATACTGGGTCACAAGTAACCACTATCCCTTATGTACTTTTTAAGCAGTATTGGACTGATGCTGATATCACACGGTATCCAGACAGTAACTTGAGCATCATCGCCAGTAATGGCTTACCCGTGCTGCAGATGGGGTTCAAGGAGATGACCATTAAAATTGGTAAAGTTGAACTGCCGGCACAGGGAGTGATTATTGTGGACATTGACCGTCATGAAAGTCACCCTAAAATAACTGTGGGTACTAACATAATTGAAAATTGTCTTTCAGAAGTAATTGTAATTCTACAACAGGTGGCGGTGAATGCTAGTTCCAGCCAACAGAGAGTCCTCAACAAGGAGATAAAAGCCCTGATGAGACGGCAGCAGGTAGAACTGTCTGGTGGTGAGATCGGTAGCGTAAGACTCAGTGATCCATTCCCCATTTCCATGCCTCCCAAAAGTGAAATGATGATCTGGTGTCGGACTGCAATCGGGTTGAGAGGTAGAGACTACCAAGCCATGGTAGAACCCGTGTACTCAGACAGCAGGCCCACCATTTTGACAGCCCGGGGGGTGGTTGATGTCCGTCATGGGAGGGTGCCCGTCCGCATCCTCAACATTGGGGAGAGGGAAGTACACTTACCCAGGTACACTACACTCGCCAAACTGTTTGCCGTCGAACACAAAGCTATCAGGGCCGTGGAACCCTTGCCTCCATCTCCTCAGGCGGAGGGTAATGGCTCCCAGAAACAAAAGGAGGACTGGTGCCAGAAACTCCACGTGGGTGCTGACTCCACTCCCCTGCACCAAAAACAAGGAGTCTACCGGGTGGTACAGGAGTACGAGAGAGTCTTTAGTAAGCACCCGCTAGACTTCGGCAGAGTAAAAGGGATAGAACACCACATCCCCACAGGGAGCCACCCACCAATAAAAGAGAGGCACAGACCTGTACCCCCTGCACATTATCAGAACGCAAAGGGCATGCTAAGAGAGATGAAAGAAGCTGGGGTTATTAGAGACAGCTGTAGCCCCTGGGCAGCCCCTTTGGTTCTGGTCAAAAAGAAAGACAGCACCATGAGAATGTGCGTGGACTATAGACAAATCAACCGTATCACCCACAAAGACGCATATCCGCTGCCTATAATAGAAGAGTCTTTAGCCGCACTAAAATCTGCTAACTTCTTTTCTACTTTGGACCTTACTAGCGGGTACTGGCAGGTTCCTGTGGCAGAGGCTGACAAGGAGAAGACCGCCTTCACCACCCCGATGGGACTGAGCGAATTCAACTGTATGCCTTTCGGGCTCTGCAACGCACCAGGGACCTTCCAGCGGCTGATGGAATGCTGTCTAGGGCACCGAAACTTCGAGACGGTCCTCCTTTACCTGGACGACGTGATCATCTATTCGAAGACCTACGAGGACTATCTCAAGCACCTGGCTGAGGTGTTCGAAGCCCTGGCAGGCTATGGCCTGAAGGTGAAACCATCGAAGTGCCACCTGCTGAAACCAAAGGTCCAGTACCTAGGGCACGTGGTAAGCGCGGAAGGAGTGGCCCCCGACCCTGACAAGGTCACGGCAATCAAGAGCTGGCCAAGCCCCTCGAACATCAAAGAGGTGAGACAGTTTCTCGGGTTGGTAGGCTACTACCGAAGGTTCATCCCCGGGTTCACTAAGATGGCAGCTCCTATGCAGGACCTCCTGATCGGACAGTCCAAGTCCAGAAGTCAAAAGCCACCCTTCAAGTGGGATAAACCGGAAGAGGAGTCCTTCCACCAGCTAAAGTTGGCCCTCACTGGGGATGAGATCCTGGCCTACCCTGATTATGCCCAGCCTTTCATTCTCCACACAGATGCCAGTAATGTGGGACTGGGAGCCGTACTGTCCCAAAACCAACAGGGCAGAGAACGGGTGATTGCATACGCCAGCCGGAAGCTGAGGCCCACCGAAAGGAACCCGGAGAATTACAGCTCCTTCAAGCTAGAATTCTTGGCGGTGGTGTGAGCCGTGACGGAACGCTTCAAGCATTACCTGGCCTCCGCAAAGTTCACCGTGTACACGGACAACAACCCGTTGACACACCTGGACAATGCAAGACTGGGTGCCCTGGAACAGCGGTGGATGGCCCGTCTCTCCAACTATGACTTCGTGATCAAGTACCGGGCAGGCAAAACCAACGCCAACGCGGACGCCCTATCAAGAATGCCTCACTTACCTGAAGGTGACGAAGACCCAGAAGAGCTGGAAGAGGTAGAACTCCCCGCGTTTCACCGGTATGGAGCCGCTCAACACTCTCACCGCGTGAAGGAGGAGGATCTAACAACTGTGATGATGAATCCCCTACCTCACCACAGCTGGGCCGAAACCCAAGATAGTGACCCTGCTGTCCGTCTGGTGAAAGATCTGCTGACCCGGGAAGACGCCTGCCTAGATCCAGATGCCCCAGAGGAAGCCAAGCAGCTATGGAAGGAGAAGAGCAAGCTGTTCCTCTGCGAAGGCAAGTTGTGCAGAAGGATTGTCAACCACCGGACGCACGAGCTGACCTGGCAAGTCGTGGTCCCAAGGCGAGATGCAGCTATGGTCCTGGGAGCTTACCATGACAGAGCGGGACACTTCGGTTGGAAGAAACTGGAGTTCCTACTAAGAGGAAGGTTCTTTTGGGTCGTTATGAGAGGAGCTGTGGAAAAATGGTGCAGAGACTGTGGCCCTTGTCACCTAAGGAGGAAGGACCGCACCAGCCAGAAGACACCCTTGAGGCCCATCGTCACCACGCAGCCTCTTGAGCTGGTAGCTCTGGACCACGTCAAATTGGCTCCAAGCCGGTCCGGATACATCTATGCCCTGACAATCGTGGACCACTATTCCCGTTTTCTCGTGGTGGTCCCGGTAAAGGACTTGACAGCCCAAACAGCGGCCCGAGCCTTCCAGCAATACTTCTGCCGTCCACACGGGTATCCGGAACAGGTCCTGACAGACCAGGGTCCAGCGTTTGAAGCTGAAATCTTCCAGGAGTTCTGCAACCTCTATGGCTGTAAGAAGATTCGGACAACGCCTTACCACCCCCAAACCAACGGGATGTGTGAGAAGATGAACAATATAGTCATTGATCTCCTGAAAATGTTGCCCCTGGAGGAACGCAGCCTGTGGCCAGAAAAGTTGCCGGACCTGGTAGACATGTACAACAATATCCCGGTGAATGCTACAAACTGCACCCCGGCTTACCTGATGCGAGCTAGACCGGGTAAGCTGCCCGTAGACCTGGAGATGGGAGTCCTAATACCTGAGGACACCTCCCCGGATGCGGACTGGGATATGGAAAGGCAACTGCAGTACAAGAAGGTACAGGAGAGTGTGGAGAAGAGCCTGGCCCAGGTGAGAGAGAAGCAAGAAAGACTCTTCAATCAACACGCCCCTGCTAGTCCCCTAGAACCTGGTGAGCAAGTCCTAAAGCGAAAAAGAAGGCTACATAAGTTGGACGACCAGTGGGAAAGGGAACCCTACACCGTACTGCAGTCTGACCACGACAACCCAAAGGTGTGCGTGATCACAAAGGACGGAGGAGAAACCACTAGTGTCGTCTCCAGAGACCACCTCAAAAGGTGCCCCGAGCAACTCCGCAGTGCAGAAGAGGATCAGAGTGACCTTGAGCCCGCAGAGGACAAGGAAGAAATGATCAGCACCGTTCTCGGAGAGTTCCCTCAGTCCTGGACTCGCATAAATGATGCCATAGTGGTACCTGTCTTGCATTTCCTGCAACCGGCACAGCAACAACCAACACCAGAGCCGGAAGGTGAAGAGGAGCAAGCGGTTCCAGAGGCAGAAGAGCCTGTTCCAGCAGCCCAGGAGAGTCAACCCTCTGCTGACAGTGAGCCTGCCATGCCTGCGGTAAGCCAAAGAACCCGCAGACAGCTGCCTGCCCTACCTGTACATTCAGCTGGTAGCTGTACCCCTAACGCTAGTGGGGAAAGCCAGGTTGGTCCACCACCAGACAGTGGGTTAAGGAGGTCAACCAGGAGCACAAAGGGGCAGATACCCGCTCGCTGGAGAATATAGAGTGTACTAAATTGTAAATAACCTTGTTGCCAAATGTTGAATTGTTTGCCAAGTTACATGCATGTTCGGTAATTCTGTGTTTCAGTCTCTTGCAGCAACCTTAAGGACTCACAGGTTATGGACTTTTTATAACCGGGACCTTGTATGGACTGCATTCTGAGCCTAACCCAGGAATGAACTAAGACTGTGAAGGACTTGGGGTTGGACAGACCCCCACCTGGTTAAGGCTCCCGTTGTTTTGGTGATATGGACACCCGGTCACAGACCACACTGTGACCTAAAGAACTCAATTTGTGCGTCGTTTGTCCATTAATGTTTTATTGTCATGTATATTATCCTTGTTTATTGTTTAGTCCCGGAGTACTAAATTTCACTAGGGGGGAATGTGTCACCCTACCTGGATGCCACAAGTGTAATTAAAGCTGTGTCTGAGAGCAAGGGGGAGGTTCTCTGGTTAGGGGAACATTAGCATGCAATGCCTCCTGTCTCAGGCCAGTAGGGGGAGCTGGCTGCCCCTATAAAAGCTGGTACTGGGGACAGGGTTAGGGAGAACTGGATTGCCTATCTCAGCTTTGAGACGTGTCCCAGAGTGGAGCAGGGACAGAAAGTTGCATTGTAACCTAAGAGGAAGTGTGGCAGTAGGAGAGAGCCACAAGCCAGAGACAAGAGGCGAAGAGAGCCTGTCTTGGCAGAGAAAATACTTAACTTTACCAGACTTTGGTGTCTGAGGCTGGAAGGATTCCACATCCCCCAGCAGAGAACCAGTTCGCAAGGGACTGTACTTTCCTTGGCCTAAGAAGCCTGGAGGCCCTGCCACAACCGAAGGGACCAGTAAAGCCGTACAAGGCTGGGAGCAGAAAGGAACCCACGTCGCAGGCCATACAGGCGAGAAAGCACGAAAGCTCGGAAACGTGGGCTGTTATCCTATCAGGAGGAGATAGCCAGAAGGAGCACAGAAAGCACGGTAGGCCTACACCCTCACCCTGACCAGGGCCAATTTCCCCATTGCTCTCAGACATCCAGGTCCCCTCCTAGCTGGGACTGTTTATGGGTCAGTTTGCCTGTTTCAGTAAAGACCCTGGACTGCAACTTGTTGTCTGTGTGCTCCTTGCTCCTCCAGCACTATCAGCACCGGGACTCCCACTACCATCACTCCCAACATCCATTATACTGCCCTGGGGCCGCACTCTTCCCATGGGGAGTCACACTACCATAGCTGCACACCTCATCAGCCCCAGCGGTCTGCATGCAGCGGCGGTTCCTAATAACCGCAAATCCACGGGTGGCGTAGTCGGACATAATCAACAACACATAACGGACTACCAATGGCCTGACCACCCTGAGCCACGGAACCGGGTTGCCACTACTACTCCCATCGTTTCCCTAATTGCCCGGATCCGAGTGCCCCACGGCCCAGGGGGCGAGTCACAGGCATGCTTGCGCTCCTCAGTGTCTGGCTGTGACGGCATCTAGATGAGCCGACAATGAACTCAGCTCACCTCATGCACATCACTGACAGCGTGGTAGAATTCTCCTGCGCATGCAGTGAGCGTGAGAGACTCGGCTCATCTGGATGCCGTCACAGCCTGACAATGAGGAGCGCAAGCATGCCTGCGCTTCTCAGTGTCTGCGGGATGACAGGCTGGATGGCAGCTTTCTGCTGCGATCCAGCCTGTCATCTCGATATAGCAGAGCTGGAGCTGTCCTGGAAACCATCGAAAGATAAGGATGATATTGCTTTATTATTTTTCTTTTATTGCAGGAGATCGTTGGCTTCAGCTGGAATGGGCGTGATGGTACGTATGGTTTAATTTATAACAATAAAGAATTGTGTGTTTATTTCAATTAAAGGACTTTATTCTGGGTGTTGTGTTTTTTTTAAAATACTTTACTATAAATTCATGGCGGTCATGTCTAATATTGGCGTGACCCCATGAATTTCGGGCTTAGGGCCAGCTGCTAATGCCAAGCTGGCCCTAACCCCTTTGTTACCCAGTGAGCCACCGCACCAGGGCCCTGGATGAGTTGGGTACAGCGCCAGAAGATGGCGCTTCTATGAATGCGCCATTTTCTGGGGTGGCTGCGGACTGCAATTTGCAGCGGGTAGAGCCCAGAAAGCTTGGGCCTCCCTGCGCTGCAGATTCCAGCCCCCAGCTGCCTAGTTGTACCTGGCTGGACACAAAAATAGGGCGAAGCCCCACGTATTTTTATTTTTTAAATATTTCATGAAATAATTAAGAAAAAAAGGGCTTCCCTATATTGTTGTGTCCAACCAGGTACAAATAGGCAGCTGGTGGTTGGGGGCAGTCCGTTCCTGCCTGCTGTACCTGGCTGGACACAAATATAGTGCGAAGCCCCACGTCAATTTTTTTTTAATTATTTCATGAAATTCATGAAATAATAAAGAAAAAAAGGGCTTCCCTATATTGTTGTGTCCAGCCAGTTACAAATAGGCAGCTGGTGGTTGGGGGCAGCCCGTTCCTGCCTGCTGTACCTGGCTGGACACAAATATAGTGCGAAGCCCCACGTCAATTTTTTTTAAATTATTTCATGAAATAATTTTAAAAAAAGGGCTTCCCTATATTGTTGTGTCCGGCCAGGTACAAATAGGCAGCTGGTGGTTGGGGGCAGCCCGTTCCTGCCTGCTGTACCTGGCTGGACACAAATATAGGGCGAAGCCCCACATCAATTTTTTTTTAATTATTTCATGAATTTCCTGAAATAATTTAAAAAAAATTGACGTGTGGCTTCGCACTATATTTGTGTCCAGCCAGGTACAGCAGGCAGGAACGGGCTGCCCCCAACCACCAGCTGCCTATTTGTAACTGGCTGGACACAACAATATAGTGAAGCCCTTTTTTCTTTATTATTTCATGAATTTCATGAAATAATTTAAAAAAAAAATACGTGGGGCTTCGCCCTTTTTTTGTGTCCAGCCAGGTACAAGTAGGCAGCTGGGGGCTGGAATCTGCAGCGCAGGGAGGCCCAAGCTTTCTGGGACCCCCCCGCTGCAAATTGCAGTCCGCAGCCACCCCGGAAAATGGCGCGTTCATAGAAGCGCCATCTTCTGGCGCTGTACTCAACTCATCCAGGGCCCTGGTGCGGTGGCTCACTGGGTAATAAAGGGGATAGGGCCAGCTTGGTATTATCAGCTGGCCCTAAGCCCGAAATTCATGGGGTCACGCCAATATTAAACATGACCGCCATGAATTTCTAGTAAAGTATTTAAAAAAAACACAACACCCAGAATAAAGTACTTTAATTGAAATAAACACACAATTCTTTATTGTTCTAAATTAAACCATACTTACCATCACGCCCATTCCAGCTGAAGCCAACGATCTCCTGGAATAAAAGAAAAATAATAAACCAACATCATCCTTACCTTTCCATGGTTCCCAGGACAGCTCCAGCTCTGCTACATCGAGATGACAGGCTGGATCGCAGCAGAAAGCTGCCATCTAGCCTGTCATCCCGCAGACACTGAGAAGCGCAAGCATGCTTGCGCTCCTCAGTGTCAGGCTGTGACGGCATCCAGATGAGCCGAGTCTCTCACGCTCACCGCATGCGCAGGAGAATTCTCCCACGCTGTCAGTGACGTGCATGAGGTGAGCTGAGTTCATTGTCAGCTCATCTGGATGCCGTCACAGCCAGACACTGAGGAGCATAAGCATGCCTGCGCTTCTCAGTGTCTGTGGGATGACAGGCTGGATGGCAGCTTTCTGCTGCGATCCAGCCTGTCATCTCGATGTAGCAGAGCTGAAGCTGTCCTAGGAACCATGGAAAGGTAAGGATGATGTTGCTTTATTATTTTACTTTTATTGCATTTCATCGTTCCTGGATGCTGCACCTGTCTGGCATACAAAAATATGGCAAAGCCCACGTCAAAATTTTTGGGAAAAATTTATTAAAAAATAAATAATAATTTAGGGACTGCATCTTTATTAACCCCTCAAGTGTCATTTAGTGTTAAAATAAAGGATTTATTAAAAAAAAAATTGGCGTGGGATCCCCCATAATTTTAGTCTCTAGCGGAGGTTAAGCAGACGGCTGGGGCAGATGTTTGAAGCCTGGGAAGGGGGTAATACCCACGGAGCTTCCCAGGCTACTAATATCAGCCCCCAGCTGAATACCTAGCCTTTACTAGCTATTAAAATGGGGAGACGGCCCAAAAAAATTGATGTGGGGTCCCCCCTATTTTAATAGCTAGCAAAGGCTAGGCAGACAGCTGGGGGCTGATATTAATAGCCCAGGAAGGGTGCCATGAATATTGGCCCCCTCCCAGGCTAGAAACACCAGCCCTCAGCCGCCCCAGAATTGGCGCATCCATAGGATGCGCCAATTCTGGCACTTAGCCTCGCTCTTCCACGCTGCCCTGGTGCGGTGGCAGGGGGTAATAGTGGTGGGGTTCATGTCAGCGCCAGTTGCCATGAAGCCCAGGTTAGTAATGATGGGCGTCTATAAGACACCCCCATTACTAACCTACAAAGTGTTAAAAAGAAAAAACACACACTACACCCAGAAAAAAATAATTTATTTGAAATAAAACACACCATTTTATTTAATTCTTAGTTTACTAAAAAAATAGTTACCTGTCCACGTTCCTGCACTGATCTCCCATGCACAGCTGTCACATCTGGAGATGGTGACAGCTGTGCATGGCTGCTGTAAGCTCACACTGCCGGGAACACGTCCGCTCCCGGCAGCGGGAGCCACTGACTGAGGTCACCGGAGTGCATTCAGTCAGCGCAGCTCCGGAGACCTCCTTTACGGCACTGCTGTACCGTGGGAATTTCTCACGGTACAGCAGGGCCGTAAAGGAGCTGACCGGAGCAGCGCTGCCTGAACTCCGGCGAACTCGCTTATGCAATGACCGGGCTGCTTTACGGCCCCGTTATTGTAGCGGCGGCAGCGGTTCAGAGCGGTCACATTTTATGTGGCAGCTCTAAACTGGAGATCTTCGTGGGACACTCGTGGACTACTACGGAGGGGTAAGGATAAGGTTGTGGTTTATTATTTTATATTTTATTACAGGAGTTCGATGGCTTCGGGGAATTAGGTGTCTAGGTGAGTATAGGTGTAGTTTTTTATTTTTTACTTTATTTTAGGTGGCGAACGGCAGAGACAGGTAATGTATAAACTAATTTATTTTAGGTAACCACTGGCCACCAATGAAATGTATTTAAAATTTATTGGGGACCAACAACCCCCCCAAAAAAATATGGGGGCCTAAATAAAACATGTATAGGGGCAAAAATAGAAAACTATGGGGGACAAAATAACATATGGGCCAGTTTAAAGGGCAATTTAAATAGCAGGATCAGGCTGATGGGAACTACTGCTCCCATCAAGCTGATCCTGCTGGCACGAGTGGACGGGGGACAGACATAGGCCGATGGGAGTAGTAGTGTCACATCGGCCTATGTCTGCCTGCGCAGACACATCGCGCACACATCGCGCACACATCGCGCACACATCGCACACACATCGTGCAGACACCGCGCAGACACCAATCATGACCAGTCTGATGGTCTGGGAGGTGAGGCTGACCTGTGTGGCCGTGGGAAAGTTCATGTGAGTTCATGCAATGCAGTCAAGCATGAACTCACATGAACACTCGGAGGGCACCGCGGCTACTTCAAATGAACAGCTGATCAGCATCACCTGATACCTCAGCTGTTCATTTGAAATAACCGGCGGGAGAGCGCAGCACAGAACGGGAAAGCCGGCGGTGAAGTCTTTTCACTGCCGGCTTCCCCGCCCGGATCCTTTGCTCCCCGCTCCCTGGTGCTGCGCTCCCCGCTCGGTCCTAACTTACGATCGGGATGGGAGGTGGCGAGGGGAGCGGAGGATCGGGGTGGTAGGCTGCGGGGAAGCAGTATGGGGCTGTGTGATTGTTTAAAAGCCGGCGGCTATTTACCGTCCGCCGGCTTTTAAACAATCAGGAGAATTCTGGGATGGCATTCTGATGACAGGCTGGATCGCAGCTGAGCGCTGCCATCCAGCTTGTCATCCTTCAGAGACACTGCAGAGCGCAGGCATTATGGGAACTTCCGATTCTGGTATTCGATATTGTAAAAATATCGGAACTCAGTATCGGAACTCCGATACCGCGAATATCGGCCGATACCCGATATTACAGTATCGGAATGCTCAACACTATCCACAACTCTTCCAAGGGGCATTGATATTGTCTTTTTATTCCACTGTACGCTTCACCACTTTTCCAACAGGCATTAAAACCGTCTTGTTAAGCTACTGTGACCTCCACGTCTCTTCCACGGGGCATTGATATTGACTTTTTATTCCACTGTGACCTCCACCATTCTTCCAAGGGGCATTAAAACTGTCTTGTTAAGCTACAGTGACCTCCACATCTCTTCCACGGAGCATTGATATTGTCTTTAAATTCCACAGTAACCTCCACCACTCTACCAAGGGGCATTGATAATGTATTTTTATTCCACTGCGACCTCCACCACTCTTCCAAAGGGCATTGATATTGTCTTTTTAATCCACTGCAACCTCCACCACTCTTCCAAAGGGCATTAAAACCATCTTGTTAAGCTACTGTGACATCCACGTCTATTCCACGGGGCATTGATATTGTCTTTTTATTCCAATGTAACCTCCACCACTCTTCTAAGGGGCAGTCTTGTTGTCTTTTTAAACCACTGTGACCTCCACCACTCTTCCAAGAGGCTTTAAAAACATCTTATTAAGCTACTATGACCTCCACGTCTCTTCCAAGGGGCATTAAAACCGTCTGGTTAAACCACTCTGATTTCCACAGCTCATCAAAGGGGCATTGATATTGTCTTTTTATTCCACTGTAACCTCCACCACTTTTCCTATGGGAATTGATATTGTATTTTTATTATTATTATTATTTATTATTATAGCGCCATTTATTCCATGGTGCTTTACATGTGATAGGGATATACATAACAAAAGCATTTACATAATCTTAACAAAACGAGTCAGCGACTAGTACAGGAGGAGCGAGGACCCTGCCCGTGAGGGCTCACATTCTAGAAGGGATGGGTGAGGATACATTAGGTGATGGTAGAGCTGGTCATGCAGTTGTGGTTACTGCAGGTTGTAGGCTTTTCGGAAGAGGTGGGTCTTCAGGTTTCTTTTGAAGGTTTCCACGGTCGGCGAGAGTCTAATGTATTGGGGTAGAGAGTTCCAGAGTAGGGGGGATGCACGGGAGAAATCTTGTATACGATTGTGTTAGGAGGAGATAAGAGGGGAGTAGAGAAGTAGATCTTGTGAGGATCGTAGGTTGCATGCAGGTAAGTACCGGGAGACTAGGTCACAGAAGTATGGGGAGGCAGGTTGTGGATGGCTTTATATGCCATGGTTAGAGTTTTGAACTGGATTCTCTGGGCAATGGAGAGCCAGTGAAGAGATTGACAGAGAGGAGAGGCAGGGGAATAGCGGGGGGACAGGTGAATTAGTCGAGCAGCAGAGTTTAGGATAGATTGGAGAGGCGCAAGAGTGTTGTAAGGGAGGCCACGGAGCAGGAGGTTGCAGTAGTCGAGGCGGGATATGATGAGGGCATGCACTTGTGTTTTTGCAGAGTCTTTGCTGAGGAATGCACGGATCTGGGAGATGTTTTTGAGTTGGAGTCGGCAGGAAGTGGAAAGGGTTTGGATATGTGGCTTGAAGGAGAGATCAGAGTCCAGGGTTACTCCAAGGCAGCGAGATTGTGGGACTGGGGAGAGTGAACAGCCATTGACGTTGATGGCTAGGTCAGATGGGGGATGTGAATGAGAGGGTGGAAAGATGATGAACTCTGTTTTATCCATGTTGAGTTTTAGAAATCTGTTAGAGAAGAAGGATGACATGGCGGACAGACATTGTGGGATTTTGGTTAGTAGGGAGGAGATATCGGGTCCAGAGAGGTAGATCCGTGTGTCGTCAGCATAGAGGTGATACTGAAAACCGTGATACTCTATGAGCTGTCCCAGGCCAAAGGTGTAGATGGAGAAGAGCAGAGGTCCTAGAACTGAACCCATGGGGACACCGACAGATAGGGGGTGAGATGAGGAGGTGGTGCGTGAGTGGGAGACGCTGAATGTCCTGTCTGTTAAGTAGGAGGAGATCCAAGATAGAGCCAAGTCCGTGATGCCAAGAGATGAGAGAATCTGGAGTAAGAGCGAATGGTCCACTGTGTCAAAGGCAGATGACAGGTCCAGAAGGAGGAGGATGGAGTAGTGTCGCTTGGATTTGGCATTTAGTAGGTCATTGGTGACTTTGGTCAGGGCAGTTTCAGTCGAGTGATGCGGTCGGAAGCCAGATTGCAGCCGGTCGAAGAGGGAGCAGGAGGAGAGGTGGGAGGACAGTTCAAGGTGGACATGTTGTTCTAGTAGTTTTGAGGCAAAGGGGAGGAGTGATATGGGGCGGTAGCTAGTCAGAGAGAAAGGGTCAAGGGAGGGCTTTTTGAGGATGGGTGTGATTGCGGCATGTTTGAAACATGAGGGGAAGACACCGGTTGTTAGTGACAGATTGAAGAGGTGGGTTAGGGTTGGGATGAAGACTGTGGTAAGGTTAGTGATGAGGTGGGATGGGATTGGGTCAAGTTCGCAGGTGGTGAGGTGTGATTTGGAGAGTAAAGAGGAGACTTGACCTTCTGTAATGGTGGAGAAGTGGGGTTTGGAGGAAGAGGGTTGAATAGATATGAGGATGGGTTGTGTGGACTTTAGGCAAAAGTTTTGTCTGATGGTGTCAATCTTCTGTTTGAAGAATGAGGCAAAGTCGTCGGCTGAGATGAGAGAAGAGGGAGGAGGTGCTGGGGGGCGAAGGAGAGAGTTGAAAGTGTTAAATAGCTGTTTAGGGTTGTGAGATAGGGAGGATATGAGAGATGAGAAGTAGGTTTGTTTTGCTGTAGTGAGTGCGGACTTGAAATTAGTGAGGGATTGCTTGAATGCGATGAATTGCTCGATGGAGTGAGACCTTTTCCATCTCCGCTCCGCAACCCTGGAGGCCCGGCGCAGTTCTTTAGTAAGTTTAGTGTGCCAGGGTTGCCTGTTGAATGTGCGACATGTGGTGTGTGTGAGAGGGGCGATCGAGTCTAGAGCTGCAGCTATTGTGGTGTTATATGAAGCAGCAGCAGCGTCTGCATCGTGTAAGGAGTTTATGTCTGTAAGAGGGAGGAGGGATTCAGAGAGTGAGTGTAAGTCAAGGTGTTTGAAATTTCTGCGAGGGTATGCAAGTTTGTGGAGTGGGGATTGTTGTCCCGGGGAGGAGAGAGAAGAGAATGTAAGTAGGCTGTGATCAGAGAGAGAGAGAGGTGAGTTAGAGAGGTTAGATAGGGAATAGAGTCGGGTGAAGATGAGGTCCAGTATGTGGCCATCTTTGTGGGTGGGTGTGGAAGACCATTGAGTGAGTCCGAAGGAGGACGTGAGAGATAGGAACTTAGAGACAGACGAGTGGGAAGTGTTAATGGGGATGTTGAAGTCACCCATTATGATAGTGGGGATGTCAGTGGAGAGGAAGTGAAGCAGCCAGGTGGTGAAGTGGTCTAAGAAGGTGGTGGCTTGCCCTGGGGGTCGGTAAACGACGGCCAGTTGGAGGTTGGAGGGGGAATAGATGCGCACACAGTGCACCTCAAAAGAGGGGAGTGTAACGGAGGGTGGCAGTGGGATTTGGGTGAAAGCGCAGTGTTCTGATAGGAGAAAACCTACCCCTCCGCCATGTTTGCCGTTGGGGCGGGGTGTGTGGGAAAGGTGGAATCCGCCATATGAAAGTGCAGCTGGGGAGGCTGTGTCAGAGGGGGTGAGCCAGGTTTTAGTGATGGCGAGGAAGGAAAGTTTGTTTGTAATGAAAAGATCGTGGATGAAGGAAAGTTTGTTGCAGACAGAGCGAGCGTTCCATAGAGCTCCTGTTAGAGCAACTAAGGGAGTGGGGATTGGTTGGATGGGTATGAGCTTAGAAGGGTTGCGACAGTTTGTGGAAGGTCGTGGATAGGAGGAAGAAGTAACTGTGGCGATATGGCGAGGAGGACCAGGATTTGGAGAGATATCTCCAGCAGTGAGGAGGAGCAGAGAAAGTGTTAGCAGGTGGGAGCAAGAGAGAGCATGAGGTGGCTGTCTGTGTTTGGAGATCCAGGATTGAATGTTTAGGAATAATTTGGAGGAGGAGGTGAGATGAATGGGGAGGATGGAGGGAGAGATGAAGAGTTTCTTACTAGGTGTAGGCATTTAAGCGGTTACTAGAAAGTGGAGGACTATAGAGGAAAAAGTGAGAGCTAACAGAAACATAGTTAAAAGAGAGTAAGTGGTCAAAGTGTTGGTTACCTGACTCCTGTCCTGACTAACTGCCTCTGAAATAACTGCCACTTATCTCCGAAGCCACTTTGCACATGAAGACGCGTGTACACCCCAGCACAAGTGCACCCCTTACAGAGCTTCTAAATATATAGGGCACATTAAACTATCAGGTGAAGGGCATTGTGGGAGCTGCATATGGCTAAATTAGCAGCTGGTCGTCTCACCAGGAGATGGCTGGGTGATCAAACACAGAGCTAGGACTCTAGTCTCTGCAGTTTAGCACCTCTAAAAATCAGATAAGATCTATAGTGGTGAAGGGACAGACATATGTGGGTATTGAATGGAGTGGGACAGATAAAGCAGAGAAGTTATGCAGAGCATGTACCAGTGAGGTGAATCAGCAAAGCAGAGCATTAGATTACATCAGACACAGCAAGCAGAGAAGTTATGCAGAGCATGTACCAGTGAGGTGAATCAGCAAAGCAGAGCATTAGATTACAGCAGACACAGCAAGCAGAGAAGTTATGCAGAGCATGTACCAGTGAGGTTATTCCACTGCGACCTCCACCACTCTTCCAAGGGGCATTGATATTGTCTTTTTATTCCACTGCGACCTCCGCCACTCTTCCAAAGGGCATTGATATTTTCTTTTATTCCACTGTAACCTCCAACAATGTTCTAAGAGGCATTAAAACCGTCTTGTTAAGCTACTGTGATGTCCACGTCTCTTCCACGGGGCATTGATATTGTCTTTTTATTCCACTGTAACCTCCACCACTCTTCCAAGAGGCAATGATATTGTCTTTTTATTCGACTGTAACCTCCACAACTCATAAAAGGGGCATTAAAACCGTTTTGTTAAGCTACTGTGATGTCCACGTCTCTTCCACGGGGCATTGATATTGTCTTTTTATTCCACAGTAACCTCCACCACTCTTCCAAGAGGCAATGATGTTGTCTTTTTATTCCACTGTAACCTCCACCACTCTTACAAGGGGCATTAAAACCGTCTTGCTAAGCTACTGTGACCTCCAAGTCTATTCCACGGTGCATTAAAACTTTCTGGTTAAACCACTGTGAACTCCACAGCTCTTCCAAGGGGCATTGATATTGTCTTTTTATTCCACTCTAATCTCCACCACTCTTCCAAGGGGCATTGATATTGTCTTTTTATTTTACTGCGACCTCCACCACTCTTCCAAGGGGCATTAATATTGTCTTTTTATTCCACTGTGACCTCCACGTCTCTTCCAAGGGGCATTGATATTGTCTTTTTATTTAATTGGAACCTCCAGCACTCTTCCAAGGGGCATTGATATTGTCTTTTTATTCCACTGTAACCTCCACCATTCTTCCAAGGGACATTGATATTGTCTTTTTATTCCACTGTAACCTCCACCACTCTTCCAAGGGGCATTGATATTGTCTTTTTATTCCACTGTAACCTCCACCACTCTTCCAAGGGGCATTGATATTGTCTTTTTAATCCACTGCGACCTCTACCACTCCTCCAAGGGGCTTTAAAACAGTCTTGAAAACCGCATGGTGAAACCACTCTGACCTCCACAGCTTTTCCAAGAGGCATTGATATTGTCTTTTTATTCAACTGTAACCTCCACTACTCTTCCACGGGCATTGATATTGCCTTTTTTTCCACTGCGACCTCCACCACTCTTCCAAGGGGATTTGATAGTCTTTTTAATCCACTGCGACCTCCACCACTTTTCTAAGGGGCTTTTAAACAGTCTTGTTAAGCTACTGTGACCTCCAAGTCTCTTCCACGCGGCATTGATATTGTCTTTTTATTCCACTGCGACCTCCACATCTCTTCTAAGTGGAATTGATATTGTCTTTTTATTCCACTGTGACCTCCACCACTCTTCTAAGTGGCATTGATATTGTCTTTTTAATCCACTGTGACCTCCACCACTCTTCCAAGGGGCATTAAAACAGTTTTGATAAGCTACTGTGACCTCCACGTCTCTTCCAAGCGGCATTAAAACTGTCTCGTTAAACCACTCTGAACTCCACACCAGTTTTCCAAGAGGCATTGATATTGTCTTTTTATTCGACTGTAACCTCCACCAGTCTTCCAATGGTCATTAAAACCGTCAATTTAAACCTCTCTGAACTCCACAGCTCTTGCAAGAGGCACTGATATTGTCTTTTTATTCCACTGTAACCTCCATCACTCTTCCAAGGGGCATTGATTTTGTCTTTTTAATCCTCTGCGACCTCCATCACTCTTCCCAGAATCATTAAAACCGTCTTGTTTAGCTACTGTGACCTCCACGTCTATTCCACGGTGCCTTAAAACCTTCTGGTTATACCACTGTGAACTCCACAGATCATCCAAGGGGCATTGATATTGTCTTTTTATTCCACTGTAACTGCCACCACTCTTCCAAGGTGCATTGATATTGTCTTTTTATTTTACTGCGACCTTCACCACTCTTCCAAGGGGCATTAATATTGTCTTTTTATTCCACTGCGACCTACACCACTCTTCCAAGGGTCATTGATATTGTCTTTTTATTCCACTGCGACCTCCACCTCTCTTCCAAGGGGCATTAAAACCATCTTGTTAAGCTGCTGTGACCTCCAAGTCTGTTCCACGAGGCATTGATATTGTCTTTTTATTCCACTGTGACCTCCACATCTCTTCCAAGGGGAATTGATATTGTCTTTCTATTCCAATGCGACCTCCACCACTATTCTAAGGGGCATTGATATTGTCTTTTTAATCCACTGCGACCTCCACAACTCTTCCAAGAGGCATTAAAACAGTCTTGATAAGCTACTGTGACCTCCATGTCTCTACCAAGGGGCATTAAACTGTCTGCTTCAACCACTCTGTACTCCACAGCTCTTCCAAGAGACATTCATATTGTCTTTTTATTCGACTGTAACCTCCACCACTCTTCCATGTGCATTGTTATTGTCTCTGTTTTCCACTGCGACCTCCACCACTCTTCCAAGGGGCTTTGATATTGTCTTTTTTATCCACTGCGACCTCCACCACTCTTCCAACGGGTATTAAAACCGTCTTGTTAAGCCACTGTGACCTCCAAGTCTCTTCCAAGGGGCATTAAAACCGTCTGGTTAAACCGCTCTGAACTCCACAGCTCTTCCAAGGGGCATTGACAATGTCTTTTCATTCCATTGTAACCTTCTGCACTCTTCCAACTGCATTGATATTGTCTTTTTATTCCTCTGCGACGTCCACGACTCTTCCAAGGTGCATTAAAACAGTCTTGTTAAGCTACTGTGACCTCCAAGTTTCTTACACAGGGCATTGATATTGTCTTTTTATTCCACTGTAACCTCCACCCCTCTTACAAGGGACATTGATATTGTCTTTTTATTCAACTGTAACCTCCACCAATCTTCCAAGGGGCATTGATATTGTCTTTTTATTCCACTGCGACGTCCACCACTTTTCTAAGGGGCATTGATATTGTCTTTGAAATCCACAACTATCTCTACCACTCTTCCAAGGGGCATTAAAACAGTCTTGTTAAGCTACTGTGACCTCCTCGTCTCTTCCAAGGGGCATTAAAACCGTCTGGTTAAACACTCTGAACTCCACAGCTCTTACAATAGGCATTGATATTGTCTTTTTATTTGACTGTAACATCCACCACTCTTGCAAGCAGCATTGATATTGTCTTTTTATTCCACTGCAACCTCCACCACTCTTCCAAGGGGCATTGATATTGTCTTTTTAATCAACTGCAACCTCCACCACTCTTCCAAGGGTCATTGATATTGTCTTTTTATTCCACTGTAACCTCCACCACTCTTCGAAGGGGCATTGATATTGTCTTTTTATTCCACTGCGACCTCCACCTCTCTTCCAAGTGGCATTAAAACCATCTTGTTAAGCTACTGTGACCTCCAAGTCTGTTCCACGAGGCATTGATATTGTCTTTTTATTCCACTGCGACCTCCACATCTCTTCCAAGGGGAATTGATATTGTCTTTTTATTCCACTGCGACCCCCACCGCTCTTCTAAGGGGCATTGATATTGTCTTTTTAACCCACTGCGACCTCCACAACTCTTCCAAGGGGCATTAAAACAGTCTTGATAAGCTACTGTGACCTCCACGTCTCTACCAAGGGGCATTAAACCGTCTGGTTAAACCACTCTGTACTCCACAGCTCTTCCAAGAGACATTGATATTGTCTTTTTATTCGACTGTAACCTTTACCACTCTTCCATGTGCATTGATATTGTCTCTGTTTTCCACTGCGACCTCCACAACTCTTCCAAGGGGCTTTGATATTGTCTTTTTTATCCACTGCGACCTCCACCACTCTTCCAAGGGGCATTAAAACCGTCTTGTTAAGCCACTGTGACCTCCATGTCTCTTCCAAGGGGCATTAAAACTGTCTGATTAAATCGTTGTGAGCTCCACAGCTCTTCCAAGGGGCATTGACAATGTCTTTTTATTCCATTGTAACCTTCTGCACTCTTCCAAGTGCATTGATATTGTCTTTTTATTCCTCTGCGACGTCCACGACTCTTCCAAGGTGCATCAAAACCGTCTTGTTAAGCTACTGTGACCTCCAAGTTTCTTACACAGGGCATTGATATTGTCTTTTTATTCCACTGTAACCTCCACCCCTCTTACAAGGGACATTGATATTGTCTATTTATTCCACTGTAACCTCCACCAATCTTCCAAGGGGCATTGATATTGTTTTTTTATTCCACTGCGACGTCCAACACTTTTCTAAGGGGCATTGATATTGTCTTTTAAATCCACAACTATCTCCACCACTCTTCCAAGGGGCATTAAAACAGTCTTGTTAAGCTACTGTGACCTCCTCGTCTCTTCCAAGGGGCATTAAAACCGTCTGGTTAAACACTCTGAACTTCACAGCTCTTACAAGAGGCATTGATATTGTCTTTTTATTCGACTGTAACATCCACCACTCTTCCAAGCAGCATTGATATTGTCTTATTATTCCACTGCGACCTCCACCACTCTTCTAAGGGGCATTGATATTGTCTTTTTAATCAACTGCAACCTCCACCTCTCTTCCAAGGGGCATTAAAACCGTCTTGTGAAGCTACTGTGACCTACAAGTCCCTTCCACGGGGCATTGATATTGTCTATTTATTCCACTGCGACCTCCACCACTCTTCCAAGGGGCATTGATATTGTCTTTATAGTCCACTGCGACCTCCACCACTCTTCCAAGGGGCATTGATATTGTCTTTTTAATCCACTGTGACCTCCACGTCTCTTCCAAGGGGCATTAAAACCATCAATTTAATCCACTCTAAACTCCGCAGCTCTTGCAAGAGGCATTGATATTGTTTTTTATTCCACTGTAACCTCCACCACTCCTACAAGGGGCATTTATTTTGTCTTTTTAATCCACTGCGACCTCCATCACTCTTCCAAGAAGCATTAAAACCGTCTTGTTTAGCTACTATGACCTCCACGTCTATTCCACGGTGCCTTAAAACCTTCTGGTTAAACCACTATGAACTCCACAGCTCTTCCAAGGGGCATTGATATTGTCTTTTTATTCCACTGAAACCTCCACCACTCTTCCAAGGGGCATTGATATTGTCTTTTTATTTTACTGCGACCTCCACCACTCTTCCAAGGGGCATTAATATTGTCTTTTTATTCCACTGCGACCTCCACCACTCTTCCAAGGGTCATTGATATTGTCATTTTATTCCACTGTAGCCTCCACCACTCTTCCAAGGGGCATTGATATTGTCTTTTTATTCCACTACGACCTCCACCTCTCTTCCAAGGGGCATTAAAACCATCTTGTTAAGCTACTGTGACCTCCAAGTCTCTTCCACGAGGCATTGATATTGTCTTTTTATTCCACTGCGACCTCCACATCTCTTCCAAGTGGAATTGATATTGTCTTTTTATTCCACTGCGACCTCCACCACTCTTCTAAGGGGCATTGATATTGTCTTTTTAATCCACTGCGACCTCCACCACTCTTCCAAGGGGCATTAAAACCGTCTTGTCAAGCTACTGTGACCTCCACGTTTCTTCCAAGGAGCATTAACACCGTCAATTTAAACCACTCTGAACTCCACAGCTCTTGCAAGAGGCATTGATATTGTCTTTTTATTCCACTGTAACCTCCACCACTCTTCCAAGGGGCATTGATTTTGTCTTTTTAATCCACTGTGACCTCCATCTCTCTTCCAAGAAGCATTAAAACCGTCTTGTTTAGCTACTGTGACCTCCAATTCCACGGTGCCTTAAAACCTTCTTGTTAAACCACTGTGAACACCACAGCTCTTCCAAGGGGCATTGATATTGTCTTTTTATTCCACTGTAACCTCCACCACTCTTCCAAGGGGCATTAATAATGTCTTTTTATTCCACTGCGACCTCCACCACTCTTCCAAGGGTCATTGATATTGTCTTTTTATTCCACTGTAACCTCCACCACTCTTCCAAGGGGCATTGATATTGTCTTTTTATTCCACTGCGACCTCCACCACTCTTCCAAGGGGCATTAAAACCGTCTTGTTAAGCTACTGTGACCTCCAAGTCTCTTGCACGAGACATTGATATTGTCTTTTTATTCCACTGTGACCTCCACATCTCTTCGAAGGGGAATTGATATTGTCCTTTTATTCCACTGCGACCTCCACCACTCTTCTAAGGGGCATTGATATTGTCTTTTTAATCCACTGAGACCTCCACCACTCTTCCAAGGGGCATTAAAACAGTCTTGTTAAGCTACTGGGACCTCCACGTTTCTTCCAAGGGGCATTAAAACCGTCTGGATAAACCACTCTGAACTCCACAGCTCTTCCAAGGGGCATTGATATTATCTTTTTATTCCACTTTAACCTCCACCACTCTTCCAAGGGGCATTAAAACCGTCTTGTTAAGCTACTGTGACCTCCACGTCCTTTCCACGGGGCTTTGATATTGTCTTTTTATTCCACTGCGACCTCCACCACTCTTCCAAGGGGCATTGATATTGTCTTTTTAATCCACTGCGAACTCCACCACTCTTCCAAGGGGCATTAAAACCGTATTGTTATGCTACTGTGACGTCGACTTCTCTTCCAAGGGGCATTAAAACCATGTGGTTAAACCACTCTGAACTCCACAGCTCTTCCAAGGGGCATTTGTCTTGTCTTTTTATTCCACTCTAACCTCCACCACTCTTCCAAGGGGCATTGACATTGTCTTTTTATTCCACTGCGACCTCCACCACTCTTCTAAGGGGCATTGATATTGTCTTTTTAATCCACTGCGACCTCCACCACTCTTCCAAGGGGCAATAAAACAGTCTTGATAAGCTACTGTGACCTCCACGTCTCTTCCAAGGGGCATTAAACCGTCTGTTTAAACCACTGTGTACTCCACAGCTCTTCCAAGAGGCATTGATATTGTCTTTTTAATCAACTGTAACCTCCACCACTCTTCCAAGGGGCATTGATTTTGTCTCTGTTTTCCACTGCGACCTCCACCACTCTTCCAAGGGTCATTGATATTGTCTTTTTATTCCACTGTAACCTTCACCACTCTTCCAAGGGGCATTGATATTGTCTTTTTATTCCACTGCGACCTCCACCACTCTTCCAAGGGGCATTAAAACCGTCTTGTTAAGCTACTGTGACCTCCAAGTCTCTTCCACGAGACATTGATATTGTCTTTTTAGTCCACTGTGACCTCCACATCTCTTCCAAGTGGAATTGATATTGTCCTTTTATTCCACTGCGACCTCCACCACTCTTCTAAGGGGCATTGATATTGTCTCTTTAATCCACTGCGACCTCCACCACTCTTCTAAGGGGCATTAAAACAGTTTTGATAAGCTACTGTGACCTCCACGTCTCTTCCAAGGGGCATTAAAACTGTCTGGTTAAACCACTCTGAACTCCACAGCTCTTCCAAGATTCATTAATATTGTCTTTTTATTCGACTGTAACCTCCACCACTCTTCCAAGGGGCATTAAAACCGTCTTGTTAAGCTACTGTGACCTCCACGTCTCTTCCAAGGGGCATTAAAACCGTCAATTTAAACCACTCTGAACTCCACAGCTCTTGCAAGAGGCATCGATATTTTCTTTTTATTCCACTGTAACCTCCACCACTCTTCCAAGGGGCATTGATTTTGTCTTTTTAATACACTGCAACCTCCATTGCTCTTCCAAGAAGCATTAAAACAGTCTTGGCTAGCTACTGTGACCTCCACGTCTATTCCACGGTGCCTCAAAACCTTCTGGTTAAACCACTGTGAACTCCACAGCTCTTCCAAGGGGCATTGATATTGTATTTTTATTCCACTGTAACTTCCACCAATCTTCCAAGGGGCATTGATATTGTCTTTTTATTTTTCTGCGAACTCCACCACTCTTCCAAGGGGCATTAATATTGTCTTTTTATCCCACTGCGAACTCCACCACTCTTCCAAGAGTCATTGATATTGTCTTTTTATTCCACTGTAACCTCCACCACTCTTCCAAGGGGGATTGATATTGTCTTTTTATTCCACTGCGACCTCCACCTCTCTTCCAAGGGGCTTTATAACCATCTTGTTCAGCTACTGTGACCTCCAAGTCTCTTCCACGAGGCATTAATATGGTCTTTTTATTCCACTGCGACCTCCACATCTCTTCGAAGGGGAATTGATATTGTCTTTTTATTCCACTGCGACCTCCACCACTCTTCTAAGGGGCATTGATATTGTCTTTTTAATCCACTGAGACCTCCACCACTCTTCCAAGGGGCATTAAAACAGTCTTGTTAAGCTGCTGGGACCTCCACGTTTCTTCCAAGGGGCATTAAAACCGTCTGGATAAACCACTCTGAACTCCACAGCTCTTCCAAGGGGCATTGATATTATCTTTTTATTCCACTGTAACCTCCACCACTCTTCCAAGGGGCATTAAAACCGTCTTGTTAAGCTACTGTGACCTCCACGTCCTTTCCACGGGGCTTTGATATTGTCTTTTTATTCCACTGCGACCTCCACCACTCTTCGAAGGGGCATTGATATTGTCTTTTTAATCCACTGCGAACTCCACCACTCTTCCAAGGGGCATTAAAACCGTCTTGTTATGCTACTGTGACGTCGACTTCTCTTCCAAGGGGCATTAAAACCATCTGGTTAAACCACTCTGAACTCCACAGCTCTTCCAATGGGCATTTGTCTTGTCTTTTTATTCCACTCTAACCTCCACCACTCTTCCAAGGGGCATTGACATTGTCTTTTTATTCCACTGCGACCTCCACCACTCTTCTAAGGGGCATTGATATTGTCTTTTTAATCCACTGCGACCTCCACCACTCTTCCAAGGGGCAATAAAACAGTCTTGATAGGCTACTGTGACCTCCACGTCTCTTCCAAGGGGCATTAAACCGTCTGGTTAAACCACTCTGTACTCCACTGCTCTTCCAAGAGACATTGATATTGTCTATTTATTCCACTGTAACCTCCACCAATCTTCCAAGGGGCATTGATATTGTTTTTTTATTCCACTGCGACGTCCAACACTTTTCTAAGGGGCATTGATATTGTCTTTTAAATCCACAAATATCTCCACCACTCTTCCAAGGGGCATTAAAACAGTCTTGTTAAGCTACTGTGACCTCCTCGTCTCTTCCAAGGGGCATTAAAACCGTCTGGTTAAACACTCTGAACTTCACAGCTCTTACAAGAGGCATTGATATTGTCTTTTTATTCGACTGTAACATCCACCACTCTTCCAAGCAGCATTGATATTGTCTTTTTATTCCACTGCGACCTCCACCACTCTTCCAAGGGGCATTGATATTGTCTTTTTAATCAACTGCAACCTCCACCTCTCTTCCAAGGGGCATTAAAACCGTCTTGTGAAGCTACTGTGACCTACAAGTCCCTTCCACGGGGCATTGATATTGTCTATTTATTCCACTGCGACCTCCACCACTCTTCCAAGGGGCATTGATATTGTCTTTATAGTCCACTGCGACCTCCACCACTCTTCCAAGGGGCATTGATATTGTCTTTTTAATCCACTGTGACCTCCACGTCTCTTCCAAGGGGCATTAAAACCATCAATTTAATCCACTCTAAACTCCGCAGCTCTTGCAAGAGGCATTGATATTGTTTTTTATTCCACTGTAACCTCCACCACTCCTACAAGGGGCATTTATTTTGTCTTTTTAATCCACTGCGACCTCCATCACTCTTCCAAGAAGCATTAAAACCGTCTTGTTTAGCTACTATGACCTCCACGTCTATTCCACGGTGCCTTAAAACCTTCTGGTTAAACCACTATGAACTCCACAGCTCTTCCAAGGGGCATTGATATTGTCTTTTTATTCCACTGAAACCTCCACCACTCTTCCAAGGGGCATTGATATTGTCTTTTTATTTTACTGCGACCTCCACCACTCTTCCAAGGGGCATTAATATTGTCTTTTTATTCCACTGCCACCTCCACCACTCTTCCAAGGGTCATTGATATTGTCATTTTATTCCACTGTAGCCTCCACCACTCTTCCAAGGGGCATTGATATTGTCTTTTTATTCCACTACGACCTCCACATCTCTTCCAAGTGGAATTGATATTGTCTTTTTATTCCACTGCGACCTCCACCACTCTTCTAAGGGGCATTGATATTGTCTTTTTAATCCACTGCGACCTCCACCACTCTTCCAAGGGGCATTAAAACCGTCTTGTCAAGCTACTGTGACCTCCACGTTTCTTCCAAGGAGCATTAACACCGTCAATTTAAACCACTCTGAACTCCACAGCTCTTGCAAGATGCATTGATATTGTCTTTTTATTCCACTGTAACCTCCACCACTCTTCCAAGGGGCATTGATTTTGTCTTTTTAATCCACTGTGACCTCCATCTCTCTTCCAAGAAGCATTAAAACCGTCTTGTTTAGCTACTGTGACCTCCAATTCCACGGTGCCTTAAAACCTTCTTGTTAAACCACTGTGAACACCACAGCTCTTCCAAGGGGCATTGATATTGTCTTTTTATTCCACTGTAACCTCCACCACTCTTCCAAGGGGCATTAATAATGTCTTTTTATTCCACTGCGACCTCCACCACTCTTCCAAGGGTCATTGATATTGTCTTTTTATTCCACTGTAACCTCCACCACTCTTCCAAGGGGCATTGATATTGTCTTTTTATTCCACTGCGACCTCCACCACTCTTCCAAGGGGCATTAAAACCGTCTTGTTAAGCTACTGTGACCTCCAAGTCTCTTGCACGAGACATTGATATTGTCTTTTTATTCCACTGTGACCTCCACATCTCTTCGAAGGGGAATTGATATTGTCCTTTTATTCCACTGCAACCTCCACCACTCTTCTAAGGGGCATTGATATTGTCTTTTTAATCCACTGAGACCTCCACCACTCTTCCAAGGGGCATTAAAACAGTCTTGTTAAGCTACTGGGACCTCCACGTTTCTTCCAAGGGGCATTAAAACCGTCTGGATAAACCACTCTGAACTCCACAGCTCTTCCAAGGGGCATTGATATTATCTTTTTATTCCACTTTAACCTCCACCACTCTTCCAAGGGGCATTAAAACCGTCTTGTTAAGCTACTGTGACCTCCACGTCCTTTCCACGGGGCTTTGATATTGTCTTTTTATTCCACTGCGACCTCCACCACTCTTCCAAGGGGCATTGATATTGTCTTTTTAATCCACTGCGAACTCCACCACTCTTCCAAGGGGCATTAAAACCGTATTGTTATGCTACTGTGACGTCGACTTCTCTTCCAAAGGGCATTAAAACCATGTGGTTAAACCACTCTGAACTCCACAGCTCTTCCAAGGGGCATTTGTCTTGTCTTTTTATTCCACTCTAACCTCCACCACTCTTCCAAGGGGCATTGACATTGTCTTTTTATTCCACTGCGACCTCCACCACTCTTCTAAGGGGCATTGATATTGTCTTTTTAATCCACTGCGACCTCCACCACTTTTCCAAGGGGCAATAAAACAGTCTTGATAAGCTACTGTGACCTCCACGTCTCTTCCAAGGGGCATTAAACCGTCTGTTTAAACCACTGTGTACTCCACAGCTCTTCCAAGAGGCATTGATATTGTCTTTTTAATCAACTGTAACCTCCACCACTCTTCCAAGGGGCATTGATTTTGTCTCTGTTTTCCACTGCGACCTCCACCACTCTTCCAAGGGTCATTGATATTGTCTTTTTATTCCACTGTAACCTTCACCACTCTTCCAAGGGGCATTGATATTGTCTTTTTATTCCACTGCGACCTCCACCACTCTTCCAAGGGGCATTAAAACCGTCTTGTTAAGCTACTGTGACCTCCAAGTCTCTTCCACGAGACATTGATATTGTCTTTTTAGTCCACTGTGACCTCCACATCTCTTCCAAGTGGAATTGATATTGTCCTTTTATTCCACTGCGACCTCCACCACTCTTCTAAGGGGCATTGATATTGTCTCTTTAATCCACTGCGACCTCCACCACTCTTCTAAGGGGCATTAAAACAGTTTTGATAAGCTACTGTGACCTCCACGTCTCTTCCAAGGGGCATTAAAACTGTCTGGTTAAACCACTCTGAACTCCACAGCTCTTCCAAGATTCATTAATATTGTCTTTTTATTCGACTGTAACCTCCACCACTCTTCCAAGGGGCATTAAAACCGTCTTGTTAAGCTACTGTGACCTCCACGTCTCTTCCAAGGGGCATTAAAACCGTCAATTTAAACCACTCTGAACTCCACAGCTCTTGCAAGAGGCATCGATATTTTCTTTTTATTCCACTGTAACCTCCACCACTCTTCCAAGGGGCATTGATTTTGTCTTTTTAATACACTGCAACCTCCATTGCTCTTCCAAGAAGCATTAAAACAGTCTTGGCTAGCTACTGTGACCTCCACGTCTATTCCACGGTGCCTCAAAACCTTCTGGTTAAACCACTGTGAACTCCACAGCTCTTCCAAGGGGCATTGATATTGTATTTTTATTCCTCTGTAACCTCCACCAATCTTCCAAGGGGCATTGATATTGTCTTTTTATTTTTCTGCGAACTCCACCACTCTTCCAAGGGGCATTAATATTGTCTTTTTATCCCACTGCGAACTCCACCACTCTTCCAAGAGTCATTGATATTGTCTTTTTATTCCACTGTAACCTCCACCACTCTTCCAAGGGGGATTGATATTGTCTTTTTATTCCACTGCGACCTCCACCTCTCTTCCAAGGGGCTTTATAACCATCTTGTTCAGCTACTGTGACCTCCAAGTCTCTTCCACGAGGCATTAATATGGTCTTTTTATTCCACTGCGACCTCCACATCTCTTCGAAGGGGAATTGATATTGTCTTTTTATTCCACTGCGACCTCCACCACTCTTCTAAGGGGCATTGATATTGTCTTTTTAATCCACTGAGACCTCCACCACTCTTCCAAGGGGCATTAAAACAGTCTTGTTAAGCTGCTGGGACCTCCACGTTTCTTCCAAGGGGCATTAAAACCGTCTGGATAAACCACTCTGAACTCCACAGCTCTTCCAAGGGGCATTGATATTATCTTTTTATTCCACTGTAACCTCCACCACTCTTCCAAGGGGCATTAAAACCGTCTTGTTAAGCTACTGTGACCTCCACGTCCTTTCCACGGGGCTTTGATATTGTCTTTTTATTCCACTGCGACCTCCACCACTCTTCCAAGGGGCATTGATATTGTCTTTTTAATCCACTGCGAACTCCACCACTCTTCCAAGGGGCATTAAAACTGTCTTGTTATGCTACTGTGACGTCGACTTCTCTTCCAAGGGGCATTAAAACCATCTGGTTAAACCACTCTGAACTCCACAGCTCTTCCAATGGGCATTTGTCTTGTCTTTTTATTCCACTCTAACCTCCACCACTTTTCCAAGGGGCATTGACATTGTCTTTTTATTCCACTGCGACCTCCACCACTCTTCTAAGGGGCATTGATATTGTCTTTTTAATCCACTGCGACCTCCACCACTCTTCCAAGGGGCAATAAAACAGTCTTGATAGGCTACTGTGACCTCCACGTCTCTTCCAAGGGGCATTAAACCGTCTGGTTAAACCACTCTGTACTCCACAGCTCTTCCAAGAGGCATTGATATTGTCTTTTTAATCAACTGTAACCTGCACCACTCTTCCAAGGGGCATTGATTTTGTCTCTGTTTTCCACTGCGACCTCCATCACTCTTCCAAGGGCCATTAAAACCGTGTTGTTAAGATACTTTGACCTTCACGTCAATTCCACGGGGCATTGATATTGCCTTTTTATTCCACTGCAATCTCCACCACTCTTCCAAAGGGCATTGATATTGTCTTTTTAATCAACTGTGACCTTCACCACACTTCCAAGGGGCATTAAAACCGTCTAGTTAAACTACTGTGACCTCCACGTCTCTTCCAAGGGGCATTGATATTGTCTTTTTATTCCACTGCGACCTCCACCACTCTTCCTCATGGCATTGATATTGTCTTTTTAATCCACTGCGACCTCCACCACTTTTCCATGTGGCATTAAAACCGTCTTCTTAAGCTACTGCGACCTCCACTTCTCTTCCAAGGGGTATTAAAGCCGTCAATTTAAACTACTCTGAACTCCACAGCTCTTGCAAGAGGCATTGATTTTGTCTTTTTATTCCATTGTAATCTCCAGCACTCCTCCAAGGGGCATTGATATTGTCTTTTCATTACACTGCGACTTCCACCACTTTCCCAAGAGGCATTAAAACCATCTTGTTAAGCTGCTGTAACCTCCAAGTCTATTCCACGGGGCATTGATATTGTCTTTTTCTTCCAATGTAACCGTCACCACTCTTCTAAGGGGCAGTGATATTGTCTTTTTAAACCACTGCGACCTTCTCCACTCTTCCAAGGGGCATTAAAACAGTCTTGATAAGCTACTGTGACCTCTACGTCTCTTACAAGGGGCAATAAAACTGTCTGGTTAAACCATTCTGTACTCCACAGTTCTTTCAAGGAGCATTGATAGTCTTTTTATTCGACTGTAACCTCCAGCACTCTTCGAAGGGGCATTGATATTGACATTTTATTTCACTGCGACCTCCACCACTCTTCCAAGTGGCATTGATATTGTCTTTTTAATCAACTGCGACCTCCACCTATCTTCCAAGGGGCATTAAAACTGTCTTGTTAAGCTACTGTGACCTCCACGTCCCTTCCACGGGGCATTGATATTGTCTTTTTATTCCACTGCGACCTCCACCACTCTTCCAAGGGGCATTGATATTGTCTTTTTAATCCACTGCGACCACAACCACTCTTCCAAGGGGCATTGATATTGTCTTTTTAATTCACTGTGACCTCCACTTCTCTTCCAAGGTGCATTAAAACCGTCAATTTAAACCACTCTGAACTCTACAGCTCTTCCAAGGAGCATTAGTATTGTCTTTTTATTCCACTCTAACCTCCACCACTCTTCCAAGGGGCATTGACATTGTCTTTTTATTCCACTGCGACCTCCACCACTCTTCCAAGGGGCATTAAAACTGTCTTGTTAAGCTACTGTGACCTCCACGTGTCTTCCACGGGGCATTGATATTGTCTTTTTAATCCGCTGTGACCTCCACCACTTTTCCAAGGGGCATTAAAACCGTCTTGTTAATCTACTGTGACCTCCACGTCTCTTCCAAGGGGCAATAAAACCATCTGGTTAAACCCCTCTGAACTCCACAGCTCTTCCAATGGGCATTGGTATTGCCTTTTTTTTCCACTCTAAACTCCACCACTCTTCCAAGGGGCATTGACATTGTCTTATTATTCCACTGCGACCTCCATCATTCTTCCAAGGGGCATTGATATTGTCTTTTTATTCCATTGCCACCTCCACCACTCTTCCAAGTGGCATTGACATTGTCTTTTTATTCTACTGCGACTTCCACCTCTCTTCTAAGGGGCATTTATATTGTCATTTTAATCCACTGTAACCTCCACCACTTTTCCTATGGGAATTGATATTGTCTTTTTATTATTATTATTATTATTATTATTATTATTTATTATTATAGCGCCATTTATTCCTTGGTGCTTTACATGTGATAGGGATATACATAACAAAAGCATTTACATAATCTTAACAAAACGAGTCAGCGACTGGTACAGGAGGAGCGAGGACCCTGCCCGAGACGGCTCACATTCTAGAAGGGACGGGTGAGGATACATTAGTTGAGGGTAGAGCTGGTCGTGCAGCGGTGGTTACAGCAGGTTGTAGGCTTGTCGGAAGAGGTGAGTCTTCAGGTTTATTTTGAAGGTTTCTACGGTCGGCGAGAGTCTGATGTGTTGGGGTAGAGAGTTCCAGAGTAAGGGGGATGCACGGAAGAAATCTTGTATACGATTGTGGGAGGAGGAGATAAGAGGGGAGTAGAGAAGGAGATCTTGTGAGGATCGGAGGTTGCGTGCAGGTAAGTACCGGGAGACTAGGTCACAGATGTATGGGGGAGACAGGTTGTGGATGGCTTTGTATGCCATGGTTAGAGTTTTGAACTGGATTCTCTGGGCAATGGGAAGCCAGTGAAGAGATTGACAGAGAGGAGAGGCCGGGGAATAGCGGGGGGACAGGTGAATTAGTCGAGCAGCAGAGTTTAGGATAGATTGGAGAGGCGCAAGAGTGTTGTAAGGGAGGCCACGGAGCAGGAGGTTGCAGTAGTCGAGGCGGGATATGATGAGGGCATGCACTAGTGTTTTTGCAGAGTCTTTGCTGAGGAATGCACGGATCCGGGAGATGTTTTTGAGTTGGAGTCGGCAGGAAGTGGAAAGGGCTTGGATATGTGGCTTGAAGGAGAGCTCAGAGTCTGTAACATACCTGGCGGCGTCCTTGCATAGTGGTCCATCTCCCACTGTGCAAGTGCGCGCACTTGATCTCCAGTCCAGGGTGTCTCTCTGGCTTCCCTCCATGCTGTCTGTTTGCCTCTGTGTCAGCTGCTTAAGGGCGGCGCCCGATCACTTCCTGCTTTTTGTACCTGCTGCAGGCACACCCCTTGTGCGTCCTCAGCCTATTGCTGTCACCTGGTATTTAAAACAGCTGCTCCAATTAACCCATGCCTGAGCATCTTGCCCTGTCAGTTGGCTTTTGTCTCTGACATGCCAGGTCCTGTCTATGTTACCTGTCTTGCAGTATCTGTTCCCATGTCTGTACTGTGTCCTATCTGTGTAGCTTAACCTGCAGTCTGTACTCGTTCCTTGCCTGTTTGTTCCGCCTTCCTGGAGGCTGTATTTCCAGGCCAGTCTGAACACGCTCCTTGCCTGATCGTCCCGCCTCTCTGGGGGCCGTATTCCCAGACCCGCTCCTGTATCCTGCTGCAGTGTCGGTCTCTTCCGTACACTCAGTTCCAGTCTGAACTCTCTCCTATCCTTTACCTGTTTTTCCTCTATGTCCGTTCCTTTCCTTTTTCTGCAGAGTCTGAACTCGTACCTAACTCCTGCTCGTTGTCACTGTACTTCCGTTTGTGAGTTTGTGGTCCACTCGCTACTTCTCTGCAAATACGTTGTGGGTATCTGGTTCTGCCTTTCCCGTCTAGTCTGTTCCGTGTGAACAGACTCCTGTTCCCTCTGCGTCTGCGGTTTTCGCTTTGCTCAGCTCTGTCCGCCGCGTCTGCGGTTTTCGCTTTGCTCAGCTCCGTCCGCCGTGTCTGCGGTTTTCGCTTTGCTCAGCTCTGTCCGCCGCGTCTGCGGTTTTCGCTTTGCTCAGCTCTGTCCGCCGCGTCTGCGGTTTTCGCTTTGCTCAGCTCTGTCCGCCGCGTCTGCGGTTTTCGCTTTGCTCAGCTCTGTCCGCCGCGTCTGCGGTTTTCGCTTTGCTCAGCTCTGTCCGCCGCGTCTGCGGTTTTCGCTTTGCTCAGCTCTGTCCGCCGCGTCTGCGATTTTCGCTTTGCTCAGCTCTGTCCGCCGCATCTGCGGTTTCGCTTTGCTCGGCCCTGTCCACCGCGTCTGCGGTTTCGAATTTGTCTCCCAGTCTGTACTGGACCCTACCCAGCCTGCGCTCTAGTCTGCCTGTTCCTGTATTCTCCGGTGTGGGTCAACAGCCGCGTCCGGAGTCTGACCTGGAGTAGACCCTGGTTCCTCTGCTCGGTTCCTCCCTGGTGCACTGGCGTCGTATGCCGTCGTGCGACCTTGGTCGGATCGGGCAGATACTTAGTTATGCCCCTCCAGGCACTCTCCGGTTCATGGCACAGTGGAATCACTACATAAACATGCACACGCCAGTCAGTTCGGGCATGTGCATTACAGCATGCTCAGGCCATTGTTCCCGTTGAGCCCCACGGCCTTCACTCTCTGAGATGTTTTCCAGCGAATACGTGCATTAAAAATAAATAAATACATTTTTTTTCTTTAGCTGAGTTCCAGGCGAATTACGCACCCGTCCAGATGGATCTAGCAGCTCTCGTTCCTGCGGATCCGCCACGTTACTATGGGGATCCAAGACAGAGTCGTGCATTTGTGGAGCAATGCATGCTACACTTAAAGTTCTACCCTCTATGTTTTCCCACAGATCGGGTTAAGGTGGGATTCATGATGTCTTACCTAGCGGGTGATGCCTTGAATTGGATCATTCCCCTGTGGGACGCACAGGATCCTATCGTCCTAGACATAATGGCCTTCCTGGTGGCCTTTCTAATGGTCTTCGATCATCCTAACCCGGAGGCTCCTGCTGAAGCTTCACTTCCCAGTATCCCGGAGCAGCCCCGATGGGTAATGTGTGTGGGTAGCGCAATAGTCCTCCAGCCCAATGAGACTACTGCCCACCCAGAATCCTCACAGGGTGACTACACTCTCCGGAATACTTCTCCCAACCTCAAGAGGCAGTCCAGACGTGCTAGACGTAGAGGCAAGCCGTCACGCCAGGGTCTGTCCTCCCTGAGACCTCCTGACCCCAACCTTGAAGTCCCTACTGAAGCTTCATCTCCCTGTATCCTGGAGAAGCCCCAACGGGTAATATGCGTGGGTAGTGCACCAGTTCTCCTGTCCGAAGAGACTGCTGCCCACCCAGAATTCACACCGGAGGACCCCCTGTTGCCTCCTGAATCCCCCGGGATACCACTTGAGGACAATTGGAGAGAGACTTCCCTATACCCTGCACCTGATACCTCGCCCGCTTCGTCCAGTGAGTCCGACCTAGTGTTCTCCGAAGCAGAGGTTACCCCTGAGTCTCTACACCCCTCCGATCAGGCGGAGGATCTCCAGTTGTCTCCTGAATACTTTGGGGTGCTACCTGATAGCGAATGGACAGAGACTTTCCTATACTCGGTACCTGATACCTCGGCTGCTTCATCCAGTGAGTCCGACCTAGTGTACTCTGAAGCAGAGGTTACCCATGAGTCTCTTCACCCCTCCGACCTGGCGGAGGACCTCCAGTTGTCTCCTGAGCCCTTCGGGGTGCTACCTGGTAGCGAAAGGACAGAGACTTTCCTATACTCAGTACCTGATACCTTGCTCGCTTCGTCCAGTGAGTCCCACCTAGTGTACTCCGAAGCAGAGGTTACTCCCGAGTCTCTACACCCCTCCGACCAGGCGGAGGACCTCCAGTTGTCTCCAAAACCCTTCGGGGTGCCACCTGGTGGTAAATGGACAGAGACTTTCCTATATCCTGGATCTGATACCTCGCTTGCTTCGTCCAGTGAGTCCGACCTAGTGTACTCTGAAGCAGAGGTTACCTATGAGTCTCTACACCCCTCTGACCAGGCGGAGGACCTCCAGTTGTCTCCAGAACCCTTTGGGGTGCCACCTGGTGGTGAATGGACAGAGACTTTCCAATACTCGGTACCCGATACCTTGTCTGCTTCGTCCAGTGAGTCCGACCTAGTGTACTCTGAAGCAAATGTTTTCCCCGAGCCTCTGCACTCTTCTGACCCGGCAGAGGACCTCCAGTTGTTTCCTGACTCCTCCGGGGTACCACCAGATAACAAAGAGACAGTGACTTTTTCTCACCCTGTACCTGATAACCCGTCTATTTCTTCCTGTGAATTTGACAAGATGTACCTCGAAGCAGAGGTTATTCCCGAGTCTCTACACCCCTCCGACCAGGCGGAGGACCTCCAGTTGTCTCCTGAACCCTTCGGGGTGCTACCTGATAGCGAATGGACAGAGACTTTCCTATACTCGGTACCTGTTACCTCGGCCGCTTCTTCCAGTGAGTCCGACCTAGTGTACTCCGAAGCAGAGGTTATCCCCGAGTCTCTACACCCCTCCGACCAGGCGGAGGACCTCCAGTTGTCTCCTGAACCCTTCGGAGTGCTACCTGATAGTGAATGGACTGAGACTCTCCTATACTCGGTACCTGTTACCTCGGCCGCTTCTTCCAGTGAGTCCGACTTAGTGTACTCCGAAGCGGAGGTTATCCCTGAGTCTCTACACCCCTCCAACCAGGTGGAGGAGCTCCAGTTGTCTCCTGAACCATTCGGGGTGCTACCTGATAACGAATGGATAGGTACTTTTCTATACTCGGTACCTGATGCCTCGCCCGCTTCATCTAGCGAGTCTGACCTAGTGTACTCCGAAGCAGAGGTTACCCCCGAGTCTCTGCACTATTCTGACCCGGCGGAGGATCCCCAGTTGTTTCCTGAATCCTCCTGGGTACCACCAGATAACAAGGTAACAGGGACTTTTCTACACCTTGTACCTGATACCTCGCACATTTCATCCTGTGAGCTTGACAAGATGTACCCCGAAGCAGAGGTTACCCCCGAGTCTCTGCACCCCTCCAACCCGGCGGAGGACTTCCAGTTGTCTCCTGAACCCTCTGGGGTGCTACCTGATAATAAGTGGAGAGAGACTTCCCTGTGTGCTGTTCCTGGTACTCCACCCGTTTTGTCTGTTGCTGAGGATGGCTGGATAGGAGGTAGCATCCTAGCTAACCAGATGAGACCAGTTTCTCCAGTGGACAGTGGAAGTGATCTCCTTGAAGTGAAGGATTGGCCCTCGAATTCCCTGCGGAACATTCTGGCAGGCCTGAAGAAGAGGGGGCGTAAAGGGGGGGGTTACTGTAACATACCTGGCGGTGTCCTTGCATAGTGGTCCATCTCCCACTGTGCAAGAGCGCGCACTTGATCTCCAGTCCAGGGTGTCTCTCTGGCTTCCCTCCATGCTGTCTGTTTGCCTCTGTGTCAGCTGCTTAAGGGCGGCGCCCGATCACTTCCTGCTTTTTGTACCTGCTGCAGGCACACCCCTTGTGCGTCCTCAGCCTATTGCTGTCTGTCACCTGGTATTTAAAACAGCTTCTCCAATTAACCCATGCCTGAGCATCTTGCCCTGTCAGTTGGCTTTTGTCTCTGACATGCCTGTCTTGCAGTATCTGTTCCCATGTCTGTACTGTGTCCTATCTGTGTAGCTTAACCTGCAGTCTGTACTCGTTCCTTGCCTGTTTGTTCCGCCTTCCTGGAGGCTGTATTTCCAGGCCAGTCTGAACACGCTCCTTGCCTGTTCGTCCCGCCTCTCTGGGGGCCGTATTCCCAGACCCGCTCCTGTATCCCGCTGCAGTGTCAGTCTCTTCCGTACACTCAGTTCCAGTCTGAACTCTCTCCTATCCTTTACCTGTTTTTCCTCTATGTCCGTTCCTTTCCTTTTCTGCAGAGTTTGAACTCGTACCTAACTCCTGCTCGTTGTCACTGTACTTCCGTTTGTGAGTTTGTGGTCCACTCGCTACTTCTCTGCAAATACCCTGTGGGTATATGGTTCTGCCTTTCCCTTCTAGTCTGTTCCATGTGAACAGAGTCCTGTTCCCTCTGCGTCTGCGGTTTTCGCTTTGCTCAGCTCTGTCCGCCGCGTCTGCGGTTTTCGCTTTGCTCAGCTCTGTCCGCCGCGTCTGCGGTTTTCGTTTTGCTCAGCTCTGTCCGCCGCGTCTGCGGTTTTCGCTTTGCTCAGCTCTGTCCGCCGCGTCTGCGGTTTTCGCTTTGCTCAGCTCTGTCCGCCGCGTCTGCGGTTTTCGCTTTGCTCAGCTCTGTCCGCTGCGTCTGCGGTTTTCGCTTTGCTCAGCTCTGTCCGCCGCGTCTGCGGTTTTCGCTTTGCTCAGCTCTGTCCGCCGTGTCTGCGGTTTTCGCTTTGCTCAGCTCTGTCCGCCGCGTCTGCGGTTTTCGCTTTGCTCAGCTCTGTCCGCCGCGTCTGCAGTTTTCGCTTTGCTCAGCTCTGTCCGCCGCATCTGCAGTTTCGCTTTGCTCGGCCCTGTCCACCGCGTCTGCGGTTTCGAATTTGTCTCCCAGTCTGTACTGGACCCTACCCAGCCTGCGCTCTAGTCTGCCTGTTCCTGTATTCTCCGGTGTGGGTCAACAGCCGTGTCCGGAGTCTGACCTGGAGTAGACCCTGGTTCCTCTGCTCGGTTCCTCCCTGGTGCACTGGCGTCGTATGCCGTCGTGCGACCTTGGTCGGATCGGGCAGATACTTAGTTATGCCCCTCCAGGCACTCTCCGGTTCATGGCACAGTGGAATCACTACATAAACATGCACACGCCAGTCAGTTCGGGCATGTGCATTACAGAGTCCAGGGTTACTCCAAGGCAGCGAGCTTGTGGGACTGGGGAGAGTGAACAGCCATTGACATTGACGGCTAGGTCAGATGGGGGATGTGAATGAGAGGGTGGAAAGATGATGAACTCTGTTTTATCCCTGTTGAGTTTTAGAAATCTGTCAGAGAAGAAGGATGACATGGCGGACAGACATTGTGGGATTTTGGTTAGTAGGGAGGAGATATCGGGTCCAGAGAGGTAGATCTGTGTGTCGTCAGCATAGAGGTGATACTGAAAACCGTGATACTCTATGAGCTGTCCCAGGCCAAAGGTGTAGATGGAGAAGAGCAGAGGTCCTAGAACTGAACCTTGGGGGACACCGACAGATAGGGGGCGAGATGAGGAGATGGTGCGTGAGTGGGAGACTCTGAATGTCCTGTCTGTTAAGAATGAGGAGATCCAAGATAGAGCCAAGTCAGTGATGCCAAGAGATGAGAGAATCTGGAGTAAGAGGGAATGGTCCACTGTGTCAAAGGCAGATGACAGGTCCAGAAGGAGGAGGATGGAGTAGTGTCGCTTGGATTTGGCATTTAGTAGGTCGTTGGTGACTTTGGTCAGGGCAGTTTCAGTCGAGTGATGCGGTCGGAAGCCAGATTGCAGGCGTTCGAAGAGGGAGCAGGAGGAGAGGTGGGAGGACAGTTCAAGGTGGACATGTTGTTCTAGTAGTTTTGAGGCAAAGGGGAGGAGTGATATGGAGTGGTAGCTAGTCAGAGAGGAAGGGTCAAGGGAGGGCTTTTTGAGGATGGGTGTGATTGCGGCATGTTTGAAACATGAGGTGAAGACACCGGTTGTTAGTGACAGATTGAAGAGGTGGGTTAGGGTTGGGATGAAGACTGTGGTAAGGTTAGTGATGAGGTGGGATGGGATTGGGTCAAGTTCGCAGGTGGTGAGGTGTGATTTGGAGAGTAAAGAGGAGACTTGACCTTCTGTAATGGTGGAGAAGTGGGGTTTGGAGGAGGAGGGTTGAATAGATATGAGGATGGGTTGTGTGGACTTTAGGCAAAAGTTTTGTCTGATGGTGTCAATCTTCTGTTTGAAGAATGAGGCAAAGTCGTCGGCTGAGATGAGAGAAGAGTGAGGAGGTGCTGGGGGACGAAGGAGAGAGTTGAAAGAGTTAAATACCTGTTTAGGGTTGTGAGATAGGGAGGATATGAGAAGTAGGTTTGTTTTGCTGTAGTGAGTGCGGACTTGAAATTAGTGAGGGATTGCTTGAATGCGATGAAGTGCTCGATGGAGTGAGACCTTTTCCATCTCCGCTCCTCAACCCTGGAGGCCCGGCGCAGTTCTTTAGTAAGTTTAGTGTGCCAGGGTTGCCTGTTGAATGTGCGAGATGTGGTGTGTGTGAGAAGGGCGATCGAGTCTAGAGCTGCAGCTATTGTGGTGTTATATGAAGCAGCAGCAACGTCTGCATCGTGTAAGGAATTTATGTCTGTAAGAGGGAGGAGGGATTCAGAGAGTGAGTGTAAGTCAAGGTGTTTGAGATTTCTGCGAGGGTATGCAAGTTTGTGGAGTGGGGAATGGTTGCCCCGGGGAGGAGAGAGAAGAGAATGTAAGTAGGCTGTGATCAGAGAGAGGTAGAGGTGAGTTAGAGAGGTTAGATAGGAACAGAGGCGGGTGAAGATGAGGTCCAGTGTGTTGCCATCATTGTGGGTGGGTGTGGAAGACCATTGAGTGAGTCCGAAGGAGGAAGTGAGAGATAGGAACTTAGAGACAGATGAGTATAAAGTGTTAATGAGGATGTTGAAGTCACCCATTATGATAGTGGGGATGTCAGTGGAGAGGAAGTGAAGCAGCCAGGTGGTGAAGTGGTCTAAGAAGGTGGTGGCTTGCCCTGGGGGTCAGTAAACGACGGCCAGTTGGAGGTTGGAGGGGGAATAGATGCGCACACAGTGCACATCAAAAGAGGGGAGTGTAACGGAGGGTGGCAGTGGGATTTGGGTGAAAGCGCAGTGTTCTGATAAGAGAAAACCTACGCCTCTGCCATGTTTGCCGTTGGGGCAGGGGGTGTGGGAAAGGTGGAATCCGCCATATGAAAGTGCAGCTGGGGAGGCTGTGTCAGAGGGGGTGAGCCAGGTTTCAGTGATGGCGAGTAAGGAAAGTTTGTTTGAAATGAAAAGGAAAAGTTTGTTGCAGACAGAGCGAGCGTTCCATAGAGCTCCTGTTAGAGCAACTAAGGGAGTGGGGATTGGTTGGATGGGTATGAGGTTAGAAGGGTTGCGACAGTTTGTGGAAGGTCGTGGATAGGAGGAAGAAGTAACTGTGGGGATATGGCGAGGAGGACCGGGATTTGGAGAGATATCTCCAGCAGTGAGGAGGAGCAGAGAAAGTGTTAGCAGGTGGGAGCAAGAGAGAGCATGAGGTGGCTGTCTGTGTTTGGAGATCCAGGATTGAATGTTTAGGAATAATTTGGAGGAGGAGGTGAGATGAATGGGGAGGATGGAGGGAGAGATGAAGAGTTTCTTACTAGGTGTAGGGATTTGAGGGGTTACTAGAAAGTGGAGGACTATAGAGGAAAAAGTGAGAGCTAACAGAAACATAGTTAAAAGAGAGTAAGTGGTCAAAGTGTTGGTTACCTGACTCTTACCCTGACTAACTGCCTCTGAAATAACTGCCACTTATCTCCGAAGCCACTTTGCACAAGAAGATGCGTGCACACCCCAGCACGCGTGCATCCCTTACAGAGCTTCTAAATATATAGGGCACATTAAACTATCAGGTGAAGGGCATTGTGGGAGCTGCATATGGCTAAATTAGCAGCTGGTCGTCTCACCAGGAGATGGCTGGGTGATCAAACACAGAGCTAGGACTCTAGTCTCTGCAGTTTAGCACCTCTAAAAATCAGATAAGATAGTGGGGAAGGGACAGACATATGTGGGTATTGAATGGAGTGGGACAGATAAAGCAGAGAAGTTATGCAGAGCATATACCAGTGAGGTGAATCAGCAAAGCAGAGCATTAGATTACAGCAGACACAGCAAGCAGAGAAGTTATGCAGAGCATGTACCAGTGAGGTGAATCAGCAAAGCAGAGCATTAGATTACAGCAGACACAGCAAGCAGAGAAGTTATGCAGAGCATGTACCAGTGAGGTGAATCAGTAAAGCAGAGCATTAGATTACAGCAGACACAGCAAGCAGAGAAGTTATGCAGAGGATGGACCAGTGAGGTTATTACATTGCGACCTCCACCACTCTTCCAAGGGGTATTGATATTGTCTTTTTAATTCCACTGCGACCTCTGGCACTCTTCCAAAGGGCATTGATATTGTCTTTTATTCCACTGTAACCTCCACCACTGTTCTAAGGGGCATTAAAACCATCTTGTTAAGCTACTGTGACCTCCACGTCTCTACCACAGGGCATTGTTATTGTCTTTTTATTCCACTGCGGCCTCCACCACTCTTCCAAGGGGCATTGATATTGTCTTTTTAATCCACTGCGACCTCCACCACTCTTCCAAGGGACATTCATATTGTCTTTTTATTCCACTGCGACCTTCACCCCTCTTCCAAGGAACATTGATATTGTCTTTTTTTTCCACTGTAACCTCCACCACTCTTCTAAGGGGCATTGATATTTTCTTTTTATTCCACTGCGACCTCCACCACTCTTCCAAGGGGCATCGATAATGTCTTTTTAATCCAATGCGACCTCCACCACTCTTCCAAGGGGCATTAAAACCGTCTTGTTAAGCTACTGTGACCTCCACGTCTCTTCCAAGGGGCATTAAAACCGTCAATTTAAACAACTCTGAATTTCATAGCTCTTGCAAGAGGCATTGATATTGTCTTTTTATTCCACTGTAACCTCCACCACTCTTCCAAGGGGCATTGATTTTGTCTTTTTAATCCACTGCGACCTCCATCTCTCTTCCAAGAAGCATTAATACCATCTTGTTTAGCTACTGTGACCTCCACGTCTATTCCACGGTGTCTTAAAACCTTCTGGTTAAACCACTGTGAACTCCACAGCTCTTCCAAGGGGCATTGATATTGTCTTTTTATTCCACTGTAACCTCCACCACTCTTCCAAGGGGCATTGATATTGTCTTTTTATTTTACTGCGACCTCCACCACTCTTCCAAGGGGCATTAATATTGTCTTTTTATTCCACTGCAACCTCCACCACTTTTCCAAGGGTCATTGATATTGTCTTTTTATTCCACTGTAACCTCCACCACTCTTCCAAGGGGCATAGATATTGTCTTTTTAATCTACTGCGACCTCCACCACTTTTCCAAGGTTCCAAGGGGCATTAAAACAGTCTTGATAAGCTACTGTGACCTCCACGTTTCTTACAAGGGGCATTAAACCGTCTGGTTAAACCACTCTGTACTCCACAGCTTTTCCAAGAGGCATTGATATTGTCTTTTTTTTCGACTGTAACCTCCACCACTCTTCCAAGGGGCATTGATATTGTCTCTGTTTTTCACTGCGACCTCAACCACTCTTCCAAAAGGCTTTGATATTGTCTTTTTTATCCACTGCGACCTCCACCTCTCTTCCAAGTGGCATTAAAACCGTCTTGTGAAGCTACTGTGACCTCCACGTCCCTTCCACGGGGCACTGATATTGTCTTTTTATTCCACTGCGACCTCCACCACTCTTTCACGGGGCATTGATATTGTCTTTTTATTCCACTGCGACCTCCACCACTCTTCCAAGGGGCATTGATATTGTCTTTTCTAATCCACTGCGAACTCGACCACTCTTCCAAGGGGCATTAAAACCGTCTTATTAAGCTACTGTGACCTCCAAGTTTCTTACACAGGGCATTGATTTTGTCTTTCTATTCCACTGTAACCTCCACCACTGACGTCGACTTCTCTTCCAAGGGGCATTAAAGCCATCTAGTTAAACCACTCTGAACTCCACAGCTCTTCCAAGGGGCATTTGTATTGTCCTTTTATTCCACTCTAACCTCCACCACTCTTCCAAGGGGCATTGACATTGTCTTTTTATTCCACTGTGACCTCCACCACTCTTCCAAGGGGCATTAAAACAATATTGTTAAGCTACAGTGACCTCCACTTCTCTTACACGGGGCATTGATATTGTCTTTTTATTCCACTGTAACCTCCACCAATCTTCCAAGGGGCATTGATATTGTTTTTTTATTCCACTGCGACCTCCACCACTCTTCCAAGTGCATTAACACCGTCTTGTTAAGTTACTGTGACCTCCACGTCTCTTCCAAGAAGCATTAAAACCGTCTGGTTATTCCACTCTGAGCTCCACAGCTCTTCCAAGGGGAATTACTATTGTCTTTTTATTCCATTGTAACCTCCAAAACTCTTCCAAGGGGCATTGATATTGTCTTTTTATTCCACTGCGACCTCCACCACTCTTCCAAGGGGCATTAAACCATATTGTTAAGCTACTGTGTACTGCACGTCTCTTCCAAGGTGCATTAAAACCGTCAATTTAAACCACTCTGAACTCCACAGCTCTTGCAAGAGGCATTGATATTGTCTTTTTATTCCACTGTAACCTACAGCACTCTTTCTAATGGCATTGATATTGTCTTTTTATTCCACTACGACTTCCACCACTCTCCCAAGGTGCATTAAAAACATCTTGTTTAGCTACTATGACCTCCACGTCTATTCCACGGTGCCTTAAAACCTTCTGGTTAAACCACTGTGAACTCCACAGCTCTTCCACGGGGCATTGATATTGTCTTTTTAATCCACTGTAACCTCCACCACTCTTCCAAGGGGCATTGATATTGTCTTTTTAATCCACTGCGACCTCCACCACTCTTCCAAGAAGCATTGAAACCGTCTAATTTATCTACTGTGACCTCCACGTCTATTCCACGGTGCATTAAAACTTTCTGGTTAAACCACTGTGAACTCCACAGCTCTTCCAAGGGGCATTGATATTGTCTTTTTATTCCACTGTAACCTCCACCACTCTTCCAAGGGGCATTGATATTGTGTTTTTATTTTACTGCGACCTCCACCACTCTTCCAAGGGGCATTAATATTGTCTTTTTATTCCACTGTGACCTTCCCGTCTCTTCGAAGGGGCATTGATATTGTCTTTTTATTTATTGGAACCTCCACCACTCTTCCAAGGGGCATTGATATTGTCTTTTTATTCCACTGTAACCTCCACCATTCTTCCAAGGGACATTGATATTGTCTTTTTTATTCCACTGTAACCTCCACCACTTTTCCAAGGGGCATTGATATTGTCTTTTTATTCCACTGTAACCTCCACCACTCTTCCAAGGGGCATTGATATTGTCTTTTTAATTCACTGCGACCTCTGCTACTCCTCCAAGGGGCTTTAAAACAGTCTTGATAAGCTTCTGTGACCTCCAAGTCTCTTCCAAGGAGTATTAAAACCGCATGGTTAATGCACTCTGAACTCCACAGCTCTTCCAAGAGGCATTGATATTGTCTTTTTATTCAACTGTAACTTCCACCACTCTTCCAAGGGGCATTGATATTGTCTTTTTTTTCCACTGCGACCTCCACAACTCTTCCAAGGGGATTTGATAGTCTTTTTAATCCACTGCGACCTCCAAGACTCTTCCAAGGGGCATTAAAACCGTCTTGTTAAGCTACTGTGACCTCCACGTCCCTTCCACGGGGCATTGATATTGTCTTTTTATTCCACTATGAACTCCACCACTCTTCCAAGGGGCATTGATATTGTCTTTATAATCCACTGCGACCTCCACCACTCTTCCAAGGGACATTGATATTGTCTTTTTATTCCACTGCGACCTTCACCCCTCTTCCTAGGAACATTGATATTGTCTTTTTTTTTCCAATGTAATCTCCACAACTCCTCTAAGGGTCATTGTTATTTTCTTTTTATTCCACTGTGACCTCCACCACTCTTCCAAGGGGCATCCATAAAGTCTTTTTAATCCACTGCGACCTCCACCACTCTTCCAAGGGGCATTAAAACCGTCTTGTTAAGCTACTGTGACCTCCACGTCTCTTCCAAGGGGCATTAAAACCATCAATTTAAACCTCTCTGAACTCCACAGCTCTTGCTAGAGGCATTGATATTGTCTTTTTATTCCACTGTAACCTCCACCACTCTTCCAAGGGGCATTGATTTTGTCTTTTTAATCCAATGCAAACTCCATCTCTCTTCCAAGAAGCATTATAACCGTCTTGTTTAGCTACTGTGACCTCCACGTCAATTCCACGGTGTCTTAAAACCTTCTGGTTAAACCACTGTGAACTCCACAGCTCTTCCAAGGGGCATTGAAATTGTCTTTTTATTCCACTGTAACCTCCACAACTCTTCCAAGGGGCATTGATATTGTCTTTTTATTAAACTGCGACCTCCACCACTCTTCCAAGGGGCATTAATATTGTCTTTTTATTCCACTGCAACCTCCACCACTCTTCCAAGGGTCATTGATATTGTCTTTTTATTCCACTGTAACCTCCACCACTCTTCCAGGGGGCATAGATATTGTCTTTTTTTTCCACTGCGACCTCTACCTCTCTTCCAAGGGGCATTAAAACCATCTTGTTAAGCTACTGTGACCTCAAAGTCTCTTTCACGAGGCATTGATATTGTCTTTTTATTCCACTGCGACCTCCACATCTCTTTCAAGTGGAATTGATATTGTCTTTTTATTCCACTGCGACCTCCACCACTCTACTAAGGGGCATTAAAACAGTTTTGATAAGATACTGTAACCTCCACGTCTCTTCCAAGGGGCATTAAAACCGTCTCGTTAAACCACTCTGAACTCCACAGCTCTTGCAAGAGGCATTGATATTGTCTTTTTATACCACTGCGACCTCCACCACTCTTTTAAGGGGCATTGATATTGTCTTTTCTAATCCACTGCGAACTCCACCACTCTTCCAAGGGGCATTAAAACCGTCTTGTTAAGCTACTGTGACGTCGACTTCTCTTCCAAGGGGCATTAAAACCATCTGGTTAAACCACTCTGAACTCCACAGCTCTTCCAAGCGGCATTTGTATTGTCTTTTTATTCCACTGTAACCTCCACCACTCTTCCAAGGGTCATTGACATTGTCTTTTTATTCCACTGCGACCTCCACCACTCTTCCAAGGGGCATTAAAACAATATTGTTCAGCTACAGTGAACTCCACATCTCTTCCACCGGGCATTGATTTTTTTCTTTTTATTCCACTGTAACCTCCACCAATCTTCCAAGGGGCATTGATATTGTTTTTTTATTCCACTGCGACCTCCATCACTCCTCCATGTGGCATTAAACCCGTCTTGTTAAGTTAATGAGACCTCCACGTCTCAACCAAGGAGAGTTAAAACCGTCTGGTTATACCACTCTGAACTCCACAGCTCTTCCAAGGGGCATTATTATTGTCTTTTTATTCCACTGTAACCTCCACCACTCTTCGAAGGGGCATTGATATTGTCTTTTTATTCCACTGCGACCTCCACCACTCTTCCAAGGGGCATTAAAACCGTATTGTTAAGCTACTGTGAACTCCACGTCCCTTCCACGGGGAATTGATATTGTCTTTTTATTCCACTGCGACCTCCACCACTCTTCCACTGGGCATTGATATTGTCTTTTTATTCTACTGCGACTCCAACATTCTTCCAAGGGGCATTGATATTGTCTTTTTTAATCCACTGCGAACTTCACCACTCTTCCAAGGGGCATTAAAACCATTTTGTTATTCTACTGTGACGTCGACATCTCTTCCAAGGGGCATTAGAACCATCTGGTTAAACCACTCTGAACTCCACAGCTCTTCCAAGGGGCATTTGTATTGTCCTTTTATTCCACTCTAACCTCCACCACTCTTCCAAGGGTCATTGACATAGTCTTTTTATTCCACTGCGACCTCCACCACTCTTCCAAGGGGCATTAAAACCATATTGTTAAGCTACGGTGACCTCCACATCTCTTCCACGGGGCATTGATTTTGTCTTTCTATTCCACTGCGACCTCTACCACTCTTCCAATGAGCATTGATATTGTCTTTTTATTCCACTCCAACCTCCACCACTCTTCCAAGGGGCATTAAAGCCGTCTTGTTAAGCTACTGTCACGTCCATGTCTATTCCACGGGGCATTGATATTGTATTTTTATTGCACTGTAACCTCCAACACTTCCAAGTGGCATTGACATTGTCTTTTTATTCCACTGCGACTTCCACCTCTCTTCTAAGGGGCATTGATATTGTCTTTTTAATCCACTGCGACCTCCACCACTCTTCCAAGGGGCATTAAAACAGTCTTGTTAAGCTACTGTGACCTCCACGTCTCTTCCAAGGTGCATTAAAACCGTCTGGTTAAACCACTCTGAACTCCACAGCTCTTCCAAGGGGCATTGATATTGTCTTTTTAATCCCCTGCAACCTCCACCACTCTACCAAGGGGCATTAAAACCAACTTGTTAAGCTACTGGGACCTCCACGTACCTTCCACGGGACATTGATATTGTCTTTTTATTCCACTGCGACCTCCACCACTGTTCCAAGGGGCATTGATATTGTCTTTTTAATCCACTGCGTACTCCACCACTCTTCCAAGGGGCATTAAAACCGTCTTTTTTATGCTACTGTGACATCAACTTCTCTTCCAAGGGGCATTAAAACCATTTGGTAAACCACTCTGAATTCCACAGCTCTTCCAAGGGGCATTGATATTGTCTTTTTATTCCACTGTAACCTCCACCAATCTTCCAAGGGGCATTGATATTGTTTTTTTATTCCACTGCGACCTCCACCACTATTCCAAGGGGCATTAAAACCGTCTTGTTAAGTTCCTGTGACCTCCACGTCTCTTCCAAGAAGCGTTAAAACCGTCTGGTTAAACCACTCTGAACTCCACAGCTCTTCCAAGGGGCATTATTATTGTCATTTTATTCCACTGTAACCTCCACCACTCTTCCAAGGGGCATTGATATTGTCTTTTTATTCCACTGCGACCTCCACCAGTCCTCCAAGAGGCATTAAAACCGTCTTGTTAAGCTACGGTGACCTCCACGTCTCTTCCACGGGGCATTGAAATTGTCTTTTTATTCCACTGTAACCTCCACCACTCGTCCAAGGGGCATTGATATTGTCTTTTTATACCACTGCGACCTCCACCACTCTTCCAAGTGGCATTGATAATGTCTTTTTATTCCACTGCGACCTCCACAACTCTTCCAAGGCTCATTGATATTGTCTTTTTAATCCACTGCGACCTCCACCACTCTTCCAAGGGGCATTAAACCCGTCTTGTTAAGCTATTGTGACTTCCACATCTCTTCCATGGGGCATTGATATTAGTCTTTTTATTTAACTGTAACCTCCACCACTGTTCCAAGGGGCATTGATATTGTCTTTTTATTCCACTGTAACCTCCATCACTCTTCCAAGGGGCATTGATATTGTCTTTTTATTCAACTGTAACCTCCACCACTCTTCCAAAGGGAATTGATATTGTCTTTTTATTCCACTGCGGCCTCCACCTCTCTTCCAAGCGGCATTCATATTGTCTTTTTAATCCAATGCGACCTCCACCCCTCTTCCAAGGGGAATTAAAACTGTCTTGATAAGCTACTGTCACCTCCACGTCCCTTCCAAGGGGTATTAAAACCGTCAATTTAAACCACTCTGAATTCCACAGCTCTTGAAAGAGGCATTGCTATTGTCTTTTTTTTCCACTGTAACCTACAGCACTCTTTCAAGGGTCATTGATATTATCTTTTTATTCCACTACTACTTCCACCACTCTTCCAAGGTGCATTAAAAACATCTTGTTTAGCTACAGTAACGTCCATGTCTATTCCACGGGGCATTGATATTGTCTTTTTATTCCACTGTGTCCTCCACCACTCTTCCACGGGGTATTGATATTGTCTTTTTATTCCACTGCGACTTCCACCTCTCTTCTAAGGGGCATTGATATTGTCTTTTTAATCCACTGCGACCTCCACCACTCTACCAAGAGTCATCAAAACAGTCTTGTTAAGCTACTATGACCTCCACATCTCTTCCAAGGGGCATTAAAACCGTCTGGTTAAACCACTCTGAACTCCACAGCTCTTCCAAGGGGCATTGATATTGTCTTTTTATTCCACTGTAACCTCCACCATTCTTCCAAGGGGTATTGATATTGTCTTTTTAATGCACTGCGACCTCCACCACTCTTCCAAGGGGCATAAAAACCATCTGGTTAAACCACTCTGAACTCCATAGCTCTTTCAAGAGGCATTGATATTGTCTTTTTATTTCACTGTAACCTCCACCACTCTTTCAAGTGGCATTGAAATTGTCATTTTATTCCACTGCGACCTCCACCACTCTTCCAAGGGGCATTAAAACTGTCTTGTTAAGCTACTTTGACCTCCACGTGTCTTCCACGGGGCATTGATATTGCCTTTTTAATCCACTGTGACCTCCACCACTTTTCCAAGGGGCATTAAAACCGTCTTGTTAATCTACTGTGACCTCCATGTCTCTTCCAAGGGGCAATAAAACCATCTCGTTAAACCACTCTGAACTCCACAGCTCTTCCAAGGGGCATTGGTATTGTCTTTTTATTCCACTCTAACCTCCACCACTCTTCCAAGGGGCATTGACATTGTCTTTTTATTCCACTGCGACCTCCATCATTCTTCCTAGGGGCATTGATATTGCCTTTTTATTCCACTGCCACCTCCACCACTCTTCGAAGGGGCATTGATATTGTCTTTTTAATCCACTGCGACCTCCACCACTTTTCCAAGGGGTATTAAAAACGTCTTTTTAATCTACTGTGACCTCCACGTCACTTCCAATGGGCATTAAAACCTTCTGGTTAAACCACTCTGAACTCCACAGCTCTTTCAAGGGGCATTGGTATTGTCTTTTTATTCCACTCTAACCTCCACCACTCTTCCAAGGGGCATTAAAACTCTCTTGTTAAGCTGCTGTTACCTCCATGTCTATTCCACGGGGCATTAAAACCATCAATTTAAACCACTCTGAACTCCATAGGTCTTGCAAGAGGCATTGATATTGTCTTTTTATTCCACTGTTACCTCCACCACTCATCCAAGGGCCATTGATTTTGACTTTTTAATCCACTGCGACCTCCATCACTCTTCCAAGAAGCATAAAAACCGTCTTGTTTAGCTACTGTGACCTCCACGTCTATTCCACGGTGCCTTAAAACCTTGTCGTTAAACCACTGTGAACTCCACAGCTCTTCCAAGGGGCATTGATATTGTCTTTTTATTCCACTGCGACATCCACATCTCTTGCAAAGGGAATTGATATTGTCTTTTTATTCCACTGCGACCTCCACAACTTTACAAAGGGGCATTGATATTGTCTTTTTAATCCACTACGACCTCCACCACTCTTCCAAGGGGCATTAAAAGAGTCTTGATAAGCTACTGTGACCTCCACGTCTCTTCCAAGGGGCATTAATCCTTCTGGTTAAACCACTCTGTACTCCACAGCTCTTCCAGGAGGCATTGATATTGTCTTTTTATTCGATTGTAACCTCCACCACTCTTCCAAATGGCATTGATATTGTCTCTGTTTTCCACTGCGACCTCCAACTCTCTTGCAAGGGGCTTTGATATTGTCTTTTTTATCCACTGCGACCTCCACCAATCTTCCAATGGGCATTAAAACCGTCTTGTTATGCTACTGTGACCTCTACATCCCTTCCACGGGGCATTGATATTGTCTTTTTATTCCATTGCGACCTCCACCACTCTTCCAAGGGGCATTAAAACCGTCTTGTTAAGCTACTGTGACCTTCAAGTCTCTTCTTAGGGTCATTAAAACCGTCTGGTTAAACCGCTCTGAGCTCCACAGCTCTTCCAAGGGGTATTGACAATGTCTTTTTATTCCATTGTAACCTTATGCACTCTTCCAAGTGCATTGATATTGTCTTTTTATTCCTCTGCGAAGTCCACGACTCTTCGAAGGGGTATTAAAAACGTCTTGTTAAGCTACTGTGACCTCCAAGTTTCTTACACAGGGAATTATTATTGTCTTTTTATTCCACTGTAACCTCCACCACTCTTCCAAGGGGCACTGATATTGTCTTTTTATTCCACTGTAACCTCCACCACTCTTCCAAGGGGCACTGATATTGTCTTTTTAATCAACTGCGACCTCCACCTCTCTTCCAAGGGGCATTAAAACCGTTTTGTGAAGCTACTGTGACCTCCACATCCCTTCCACGGGGCATTGATATTGTCTTTTTATTCCACTGCGACCTCCACCACTCTTCCAAGGGGCATTGATATTGTGTTTTAATCCACTGCGACCTCCACCACTCTTCCATGGGGCATTGATATTGTCTTTTTAATCCACTGTGACCTCCACGTCTCTTCCAAGGGGCATTAAAACCGTCAATTTAAACCACTCTGAAATCCACTGCTCTGCCAAGGAGCACTGGTATTGTCTTTTATTTCCACTCTAACCTCCAACACTCTTCCAAGGGGCATTAAGATGATCTTGTTAAGCTACCGTGACCTCCACCACTCTTCCATTGGGCATTGATATTGTCTTTTTATTCCACTGTAACCTCCACCACTCTTCCAAGGGGCATTGATTTTTTATTTTTATTCCACTGCGACCTCTACCACTCTTCCAATGGGCATTGATATTGTCTTTTTAATCCACTGCAACCTCCACCACTCTTCCAAGGCGCATTAAAGCCGTCTTGTTAAGCTACTGTCACGTCCTTGTCTATTCCACGGGGCATTGATATTGTTTTTTTATTCCACTGTAACCTCCACCACTCTTCCAAGTGGCATTGACATTGTCTTTTAATTCCACTGCGAATTTCACCTCTCTTCTAAGGGGCATTGATATTGTCATTTTAATCCACTGCGACCTCCACCACTCTTCCAAGGGGCATTAAAACAGTCTTGTTAAGCTACTGTGACCTCCACGTCTCTTCCAAGGGGCATTAAAACCGTCTGGTTAAACTACTCTGAACTCCACCGCTCTTCCAAGGGGCATTGATATTGTCTTTTTATTCCACTGCCACCTCTCCACTCTTCCAAGAGGCATTGATATTGTCTTTTTAATCCACTGCGACCTCCACCACTTTTCCATGAGGCATTGAAAACATCTTTTTAAGCTACTGTGACCTCCACGTCACTTCCAATTGGCATTAAAACCGTCTGGTTCAACTACTCTAAACTCCACTGCTCTTCCAAGGGGCATTGATATTGTCTATTTAATCCACTGTTACCTCCACCACTCTTCCAAGGGGAATTGAAATTGTCTTTTTATTCCACTTCGACCTCCACTACTCTTCTAAGGGGCATTTATATTGTTTTTTTAATCAACTGCGACCTCCACCACTCTTCCAGGGGCCATTAAAACCGAGTTGTTAAGCTACTTTGACCTCCACGTCAATTCCACGGGGCATTGATATTGCCTTTTTATTCCACTGCAACCTCCAGCACTCTTCCAAGGGGCATTGATATTGTCTTTTTAATCAACTGTGACCTTCACCACTCTTCCAAGGGGCATTAAAACCGTCTTGTTAAGCTACTGTGACCTCCACGTCTCTTCCACGGGGCATTGATATTATCTTTTTTTTCCACTGTAACCTCCACCACTCTTCCAAGGGGCATTGATATTGTATTTTTATTCCACTGCGACCTCCACCACTCTTTCTCGGGGCATTGGTATTATCTTTTTAATCCACTGCGACCTCCACCACTTTTCCATGTGGCATTAAAACCGTCTTATTAAGCTACTGTGACCTCCACTTCTCTTCCAAGGGGCATTAAAGCCGTCAATTTAAACCACTCTGAACTCCACATCTCTTCCACGGGGCATTGATATTGTCTTTTTTTTCCACTGTAACCTCCACCACTCTTCCAAGGGGCATTGATATTGGCTTTTTATTCCACTGCGACCTCCACCACTCTTCCTCGGGGCATTGATATTATCTTTTTAATCCACTGCGACCTCCACCACTTTTCCATGTGGCATTAAAACCGTCTTATTAAGCTACTGTGACCTCCACTTCTCTTCCAAGGGGCATTAAAGCCGTCAATTTAAACCACTCTGAACTCCACAGCTCTTGCAAGAGGCAGTGATATTGTCTTTTTATTCCATTGTAATCTCCAGCACTCTTCCAAGGGGCATTGATATTGTATTTTTATTCCACTGCGACCTCCACCACTCTTCCAAAAGGCATTAAAAACATCTTATTAAGCTACTATGACCTCCACGTCTCATTCAAGGGGCATTAAAGCCGTCAATTTAAACCACTCTGAACTCCACAGCTCTTGCAAGAGGCATTGAAATTGTCTTTTTATTCCACTGCGACCTCAACTACTCTTCTAAGGGGCATTTATATTGTTTTTTTAATCAACTGCGACCTCCACCACTCTTCCAAGGGCCATTAAAACCGTGTTGTTAAGCTACTTTGACCTCCACGTCAATTCCACGGGGCATTGATATTGCCTTTTTATTCCACTGCAACCTCCAGCACTCTTCCAAGGGGCATTGATATTGTCTTTTTAATCAACTGTGACCTTCACCACTCTTCCAAGGGGCATTAAAACCGTCTTGTTAAGCTACTGTGACCTCCACGTCTCTTCCACGGGGCATTGATATTTTCTTTTTTTTCCACTGTAACCTCCACCACTCTTCCAAGGGGCATTGATATTGTATTTTTATTCCACTGCGACCTTCACCACTCTTTCTCGGGGCATTGGTATTATCTTTTTAATCCACTGCGACCTCCACCACTTTTCCATGTGGCATTAAAACCGTCTTATTAAGCTACTGTGACCTCCACTTCTCTTCCAAGGGGCATTAAAGCCGTCAATTTAAACCACTCTGAACTCCACAGCTCTTGCAAGAGGCAGTGATATTGTCGTTTTATTCCATTGTAATATCCAGCACTCTTCCAAGGGGCATTGATATTGTATTTTTATTCCACTGCGACCTCCACCACTCTTCCAAAAGGCATTAAAAACATCTTATTAAGCTACTATGACCTCCACGTCTCTTCCAAGGGGCATTAAGCCATCAATTTAAACCACTCTGAACTCCACAGCTCTTGCAAGAGGCAGTGATATTGTCTTTTTATTCAACTGTAACCTCCACCACTTTTCCTATGGAAATAAATATTGTCTTTTTATGCCACTGGGACCTTCACCACTCTTCCAAGTGGCATTGATATTGTCTTTTTAATCCACTGCGACCTCCACCACTCTTCCAAAGGGCATTAAAACCGTATTGTTAAGCTACTGTGACCTCCACGTCTCTTCCAAGGTGCAGTATAACAGTCAATTTAAAACACTCTAAACTCCACAGCTCTTGCAAGAGGCATTGATATTGTCTCTTTACTCCACTGTAACCTACAGAACTCTTTCAAGGGGCATTGATATTGTCTTTTTATTCCACTGCGACTTCCATCACTCTCCCAAGGTGCATTAAAAATATCTTGTTTAGCTACTGTAACGTCCATGTCTATTCCACAGGGCATTAATATTGTCTTTTTATTCCAATGTATCCTCCACCACTCTTCCAAGGGGTATTGATATTGTCTTTTTATTCCACTGCTACTTCCACCTCTCTTCTAAGGGGCATTGATATTGTCTTTTTAATCCACTGCGACCTCCACCACTCCTCCAAGAGGCATTAAAACAGTCTTGTTAATCTACTGTGACCTCCACATCTCTTCCAAGGGGCATTAAAATGGTCTGGTTAAACCACTCTGAACTCCACAGCTCTTCCAAGGGGCATTGATATTGTCTTTCTATTCCACTGTAACCTCCACCATTCTTCCAAGGGTTATTGATATTGTAATTTTAATACACTGCGACCTCCACCACTCTTCCAATGGGCATTAAAACTGTCTTGTTAAGCTACTGTGACCTCCACGTGTCTTCCATGGGGCATTGATATTGTCTTTTTAATCCACTGTGACCTCCACCTCTTTTCCAAGGGGCATTGAAACCGTCTTGTTTATCTACTGTGACCTCCACATCTCTTCCAAGGGGCAATAAATCCATCTGGTTAAACCACTCTGAACTCCACAGCTCTTCCAAGGGGCATTGGTATTGTCTTTTTATTCCACTCTAAGCTCCACCACTCTTCCACGGGGCATTAAAACTGTCTTGTTAAGCTGCTGTTACCTCCATGTCTATTCCACGGGGCATTGAAACCGTCAATTTAAATCACTCTGAACTCCACAGCTCTTGCAAGAGGCATTGATATTGTCTTTTTATTCCACTGTAACCTCCACCACTCTTCCAAGGGGCATTGATTTTGTCTTTTTAATCCACTGCGACCTCCATCACTCTTCCAAGAAGCATAAAAACCATCTTGTTTAGCTACTGTGACCTCCACGTCTATTCCACGGTGCCTTAAAACCTTCTGGTTAAACCACTGTGAACTCCACAGCTCTTCCAAGGGGCATTGATATTGTCTTTTTATTTCACTGTAACCTCCACCACTCTTCCAAAGGGCATTGATATTGTCTATTTATTTTACTGCGACCTCCACCACTCTTCCAAGGGGCATTAATATTGTCTTTTTATTCCACTGCGACCTCCACCACTCTTTCAAGGGTCATTGATATTGTCTTTTTATTCCACTGTGACCTCCACCTCTCTTCCAAGGGGCATTAAAACCATCTTGTTAAGCTACTGTGACCTCCAAGTCTCTTCCACGAGGCATTGATATTGTCTTTTTATTCCACTGCGACCTCCACATCTCTTCCAAGGGGAATTGATATTTTCTTTTTATTCCACTGCGACCTCCACCACTCTTCTAAGGGGCATTGATATTGTCTTTTTAATCCATGGCGACCTCCACCACTCTTCCAAGGGGCATTAAAACAGTGTTGATAAGCTACTGTGACCTCCACGTCTCTTCCAAGGGGCATTAAACCGTCTGGTTAAACCACTATGTACTCCACAGCTCTTCCAAAAGGCATTGATAGTTTCTTTTTATTCGACTGTAACCTCCACCACCCTTCCAAGGGGCATTGATATTGTCTCTGTTTTCCACTGCGACCTCCACCACTCTTCCAAGGGGATTTGATATTGTCTTTTTTATCCACTGCGACCTACACCACTCTTCCATTGGGCATTAAAACCGTCTTGTTATGCTACTGTGACCTTCACGTCCCTTCCACAGGGCAAAGATATTGTCTTTTTATTCCATTGCGACCTCCACCACTCTTCCAAGGGGCATTAAAACAGTCTTGTTAAGCTACTGTGACCTCCAAGTCTCTTCCAAGGGGCATTAAAACAGTCTGGCTAAACCGCTCTGAGATCCACAGCTCTCCCAAGGGGCATTGACAATCTCTTTTTATTCCATTGTAACCTTCTGCACTCTTCCAAGTGCATTGATATTGTCTTTTTATTCCTTTGCGACGTCCACGACTCTTCCAAGGGGTATTAAAACCATATTGTTAAGCTACTGTGACCTCCAAGTTTCTTACACAGGGCATTGATATTGTCTTTTTATTCCACTGTAACCTCCACCACTCTTCCAAGGGGCATTGATATTGTCTTTTTATTCCACTGTAACCTCTACCAATCCTCCAAGGGGCATTGATATTGTCTTTTTATTCCACTGCGACCTCCACCACTCTTCCAAGGGGCATTAAAACAGTCCTGTTAAGCTACTGTGACCTCCTTGTCTCTTCCAAGGGGCATTAAAACCATCTGGTTGAACACTCTTAACTCCACAGCTCTTACAAGAGGCATTGATATTGTCTTTTTAATCGACTGTAACATCCACCACTCTACCAAGCGCATTGATATTGTCTTTTTATTCCACTGCGACCTCCACCACTCTTCCAAGGGGCACTGATATTGTCTTTTTAATCAACTGCGACCTCCACCTCTCTTCCAAGGGGCATTAAAACTGTCTTGTGAAGCTACCGTGACCTCCACGTCCCTTTCACGGGGCATTGATATTGTCTTTTTATTCCACTGCGACCTCCACCACTCTTCCAAGGGGCATTGATATTGTCTTTTTAATCCACTGCGTCCTTCACCACTCTTGAAGGGGCATTGATATTGTCTTTTTAATCCACTGGGACCTCCACGTCTATTCCAAGGGGCATTAAAACCGTCAATTTAAACCTCTCTGATCTCCACAGCTCTGCCAAGGAGCATTGGTATTGTCATTTTATTCCACTCTAACCTCCACCACTCTTCCAAGGGGCATTGACATTGTCTATTTATTCCATTGCGACCTACACCACTCTTCCAAGGGGCATTAAGATCATCTTGTTAAGCTACAGTGACCTCCACAACTCTTCCATGGGGCATTGATATTGTGTTTTTATTCCACTGTAACCTCCACCACTCTACCAAGGGGCATTGATTTTGTCTTTTTATTCCACTGCGACCTCTACCACTCTTCCAATGGGCATTGATATTGTCTTTTTAATCCACTGCAACCTCCACCACTCTTCCAAGGGGCATTAAAGCCGTCTTGTTAAGATACTGTCATGTCCATGTCTATTCCACGGGGCATTGGTATTGTCTTTTTATTCCACTTTAACCTCCACTGCTCTTCCAAGTGGCATTGACGTTGTCTTTTTATTCCACTGTAACCTCCACCACTCTTCCTAGCGGCACTGACGTTGTCATTTTATTCCACTCTTATAAGGGGCATTGATATTGTCTTTTTAATCCACTGTGACCTCCACCACTCTTCCAAGGGTCATTAAAACAGTCTTGTTAAGCTACTGTGACCTCCACATCTCTTCCAAGGGGAATTAAAACCGTCTGGTTAAACTCCTCTGAATTCCACCGCTCTTCCAAGTGGCATTGATATTGTCTTTTTATTCCACTGCCACCTCTCCAGTCTTCCAAGAGACATTTATATTGTCTTTTTAATCCACTGCGACCTCCACCACTTTTCCATGGGGCATTAAAAACATCTTTTTAAGCTACTGTGACCTCCATGTCACTTCCAACGGGCATTAAAACCATCTGGTTTAACTACTCTAAACTCCACTGCTCTTCCAAGGGGCATTGATATTGTCTATTTAATCCACTGTTACCGCCACCACTCTTCCAAGGGGCATTGATATTGTTTTTTTATTCCTCTGCGACCTCCATTACTCTTCCAAGGGGCATTGATATTGTCTTTTTATTCCACTACGACCTCCACCACTATTCTAAGGGGCATTTATATTTTCTTTTTAATCAACTGCGACCTCCACCACTCTTCCAAGGGCCATGAAAACCGTGTTGTTAGGCTACTTTGACCACCACGTCAATTCCACGGGGCATTGATATTGCCTTTTTATTCCACTGCACCCTCCACCACTCTTCCAAGGGGCATTGATATTGTCTTTTTAATCAACTGTGACCTTCACCACTCTTCCAAGGGGCATTAAAACCATCTTGATAAGCTACTGTGACCTCCACGTCTCTTCCACGGGGCATTGATGTTAACTTTTTTTTCCACTGTAACCTCCACCACTCTTCCAAGGGGCATTGATATTGACTTTTTATTCCACTGCGACCTCCACCACTCTTCCTCGGGGCACTGACATTGTCTTGTTAATCCACTGCGACCTCCACCACTTTTCCATGCTGAATTAATACCGTCTTATTAAGCTACTGTGACCTCCACTTCTCCTTCAAGGGGCATTAAAGCCGTCAATTTAAACGACTCTGAACTCCACAACTCTTGCAACAGGCATTGATATTGTCTTTTTATTCCATTGTAATCTCCAGCACTCTTCCAAGGGGCACTGATATTGTATTTTTATTTCACTGCGACCTCCACCACTCTTCCAAGAGGCATTAAAAACATCTTATTAAGCAACTTTGAACTTCCAAGGGGCATTAAAACCGTCTGGTTAAAGCACTCTGAATTCCACAGCTCATCAAAGGGGCATTGGTATTGTCTTTTTATTCCACTGTAACCTCCACCACTTTTCCTATGGGAATTGATATTGTCTTTTTAGTCCACTGGGACCTTCACCACTCTTCCAAATGGCATTGATATTGTCTTTTTAATCCACTGCGACCTCCACCACTCTTCCAAGGGGCATTAAAACCATATGGTTAAGCTACTGTGACCTCCCCGTCTCTTCCAAGGTGCATTAAAACCGTCAATTTAAAACACTCTGAAGTCCACAGCTCTTGCAAGAGGCATTGATATTGTCTTTTTACTCCACTGTAACCTACAGCACTCTTTCAAGGGGCATTGATATTGTCTTTTTATTCCTCTACGACTTCCATCACTCTCCCAAGGTGTATTAAAAACATCTTGTCTAGCTAATGTAACGTCCATGTTTATTCCACGGGGCATTGATATTGTCTTTTTATTCCACTGTATCCTCCACCACTCTTCCAATGGGTAATGATATTGTCTTTTTATTCCACTGCGACTTCCGCCTCTTTTCTACGGGGCATTGATATTGTCTTTTTAATCCAGTGCGATCTCCACCACTCTTCCAAGAGGCATTGAAACAGTCTTGCTAAGCTACTGTGACCTCCACATCTCTTCCAAGGGGCATTAAAACCGTCTGGTTAAACAACTCTGAACTCCACTGCTCTTCCAAGGGGCATTAATATTGTCTTTTTATTCCACTGTAACCTCCACCATTCTTCCAAGGGGTATTGATATTGTCTTTATAATGCACTGCGACCTCCACTACTCTTTTAAGGGGCATTAAAACCATCTGGTTAAACAACTCTGAACTCCATAGTTCTTTCAAGAGGCATTGATATTGTCTTTTTTTTTCGCTGTAACCTCCACCACTCTTTCAAGGGGCATTGATATTGTCTTTTTATTCCACTGTGACCTCCACCACTCTTCCAAGGGGCATTAAAACTGTCTTGTTAAGCTACTGTGACCTCCTTGTGTCTTCCACGGGGCATTGATATTGTCTTTTTAATCCACTGTGACCTCCACCACTTTTTCAAGGGGCATTAAAACCGTCTTGTTAATCTACTGTGACCTCCACAGCTCTTCCAAGGGGCATTGATGTTGTCTTTTTATTCCACTGTAACCTCCACCACTCTTCCAAGGGGCATTGATATTGTCTTTTTACTTAACTGCGACCTCCACCACTCTTCCAAAGGGCATTAATATTGTCTTTTTATTCCACTGCAACCTCCACCAGTCTTTCAATGGTCATTGATATAGTCTTTTTATTCTACTGTAACCTCCACCACTCTTCCAAGGGGCATTGATATTGTCTTTTTATTCCACTGCGACCTCCACCTTTCTTCCAAGGGGCATTAAAACCATCTTGTTAAGCTACTGTGACATCCAAGTTTCTTCCACAAGGCATTGATATAGTCTTTTTATTCCACTGCGACCTCCACATCTCTTTCAAGGGGAACTGATATTGTCTTTTTATTCCACTGCGACCTCCACCACTCTTCCAAGGGGCATTAAAGCAGTCTTGATAAGCTACTGTGACCTCCACGTCTCTTCTAAGGGGCATTAAACCGTCTGGTTAAACCACTCTGTACTTCACAGCTCTACCAAGAGGCATTGATATTGTCTTTTTATTCGACTGTAACCTCCACCACTCTTCCAAGGGGCTTTGATATTGTCTCTGTTTTCCACTGCGACCTCCACCACTCTTCTAAGGGGCTTTGATATTGTCTTTTTTATCAACTGCGACCTCCACCGCTCTTCCAATGGGCATTAAAACCGTCTTGCTATGCTACTGAGACCTCCACGTCCCTTCCACGGTGCATTGATATTGTCTTTTTATTTCATTGCGACCTCCACCACTCTTCCAAGGAGCATTAAAACCATCTTGTTAAGCTACTCTGACCTCCAAGTCTCTTCCAAGGGGCATTAAAACCGTCTGGTTAAACCGCTCTGATATCCACAGCATTTCCAAGGGGTATTGACAATGTCTTTTTATTCCATTGTTACCTTCTGAACTCCTCCAAGTGCATTGATATTGTCTTTTTATTCCTTTGCGACGTCCACGACTCTTCCAAGGGGCATTAAAACCGTCTTGTTAAGCTACTGTGACCTCCAAGTTTCTTACACAGGGCATTGATATTGTCTTTTTATTCCACTGTAACCTCAACCAATCTTCCAAGGGGCATTGATATTGTCTTCTTATTCCACTGCATCCTCCACCATTCTTCTAAGGGGCATTGATATTGTCTTTTAAATCCACAACGATCTCTACCACTCTTCCAAGGGGCATTAAAACAGTCTTGTTAAGCTACTGTGACCTCCTTGTCTCTTCCAAGGGGCATTAAAACAGTCTGGTTAAACACTCTGAACTCCACAGCTCTTACAAGAGGCATTGATATTGTCTTTTTATTCGACTGTAACATCCACCACTCTTTCAAGCGGCATTGATATTGTCTTTTTATTCCACTGCGCCCTCCACCACTCTTCCAAGGGGCACTGATATTGTCTTTTTAATCAACTGCGACCTCCACCTCTCTTCCAAGGGGCATTAAAACCGTCTTGTGAAGCTACTGTGACCTCCACGTCCCTTCCACGGGGCATTGATATTGTCTTTTTATTCCACTGCGACCTTCACCACTCTTCCAAGGGGCATTGATATTGTCTTTTTAATCCACTGTGACCTCCACGTCTCTTCCAAGGGGCATTAAAACCGTCAAATTAAACCACTCTGAACTCCACAGCTCTGCCAAGGAGCACTGGTATTGTCTTTTTATTCCACTCTAACCTCCACCACTCAACCAAGGGGCATTGACATTGTCTATTTATTCCACTGCGACCTCCATCTCTCTTCCAAGGGGCATTAAGACCATCTTGTTCAGCTTCAGTGACCTCCACAACTCTTCCATGGGGCATTGATATTGTCTTTTTATTCCACAGTAACCTCCACCACTCTTCCAAGGGGCATTGATTTTGTCTTTTTATTCCACTGCGACCTCTACCACTCTTCTAATGGGCATTGATATTGTCTTTTTAATCCACTGCAACCTCCACCACTCTTCCAAGGGGCATTCAAGCCGTCTTGTTAAGCTACTGTCAAGTCCATGTCTATTCCACGGGGCATTGATATTGTCTTTTTATTCCAATGCGACTTCCATTTCTCTTCTAAGGGGCATTGATATTGTCTTTTTAAACCACTGCGACCTCCACCACTCTTCCAAGCGGAATTAAAACAGTCTTGTTAAGCTACTATGACCTCCACGTCTCTTCCAAGGGGCATTAAAACCGTCTGGTTAAACCACTCTGAACTCCACCACTCTTCCAATGGGGCATTGATATTGTCTTTTTAATCCACTGCGACCTCCAACACTTTTCCAAGGGGCATTAAAAACATAGTTTTAAGCTACTGTGACCTCCACGTCACTTCCAATGGGCATTAAAACCATCTGGTTTATCCACTGCGACCTCCACCACTCTTCCAAGGGGCATTGATATTGTCTTTTTAATCCCCTGTTACCTCCACCACTCTTCAAAGGGGCATTGAAATAATTTTTTTATTCCACTGCGACCTCCACTACTCTTCCAAGGGGCATTGATATTGTCTTTTTATTCCACTGCAACCTCCACCACTCTTCTACGGGGCATTGATATTGTCTTTTTAATCAACTGCGACCTCCACCCCTCTTCCAAGGGGCATTAAAACCGTCTTGTTAAGCTACTATGACCTTCACGTCTCTTCCACGCGGCATTGATATTATCTTTTTTTTCCACTGTAACCTCCACCACTCTTCAAAGGGGCATTGATATTGTCTTTTTTTTCCACTGCGACCTCCACCACTCTTCCTCGGGGCATTGATATTGTCTTTTTAATCCACTGCGACCTCCACCACTTTTCCATGTGGCATTATAACCGTCTTATTAAGCTACTGTGACCTCCAATTCTCTTCCAAGGGGCATTAAAGCCATCAATTTAAACCACTCTGAACTCCACAGCTCTTGCAAGATGCATTGATATTGTCTTTTTATTCCATTGTAATCTCCAGCACTCTTCCAAGGGGCATTGATATTGTCTTTTTATTCCACTGCGACGTCCACCACTCTTCCAAGAGGCATTAAAAACATCTTATTAAGCTACTATGACTTCCACGTCTCTTCCAAGGGGCATTAAAACCATCTGGTTAAACCACTCTGAATTCCACAGCTCATCAAATGGGCATTGATATTGTATTTTTATTCCACTGTAACCTCCACCACTTTTCCTGTGGGAATTGATATTGTATTTTTATTATTATTATTATTTATTATTATAGCGCCATTTATTCCATGGCGCTTTACATGTGATAGGGATATACATAACAAAAGCATTTACATAATCTTAACAAAACGGGTCATCGACTGGTACAGGAGGAGCGAGGACCCTGCCCGCGAATGCTCATATTCTAGAAGGGATGGGTGAGGATACATTAGGTGAGGGTAGAGCTGGTCGTGCAGCGGTGGTTACTGCAGGTTGTAGGCTTGTCGGAAGAGGTGGGTCTTCAGGTTTCTTTTGAAGGTTTCCACGGTCGGCGAGAGTCTGATGTGTTGGGGTAGAGAGTTCCAGAGTAAGGGGGATGCACGGGAGAAATCTTGTATACGATTGTGGGAGGAGGAGATAAGAGGGGAGTAGAGAAGGAGATCTTGTGAGGATCGGAGGTTGCGTGCAGGTATGTACCGGGAGACTAGGTAACAGATGTATGGGGGAGACAGGTTGTGGATGGCTTTGTATGCCATGGTTAGAGTTTTGAACTGGATTCTCTGGGCAATGGGGAGGCAGTGAAGAGATTAACAGAGAGGAGAGGCCGGGGAATAGTGGGGGGACTGGTGAATTAGTCGAGCAGCAGGGTTTAGGATAGATTGGAGAGGCGCAAGAGTGTTGTAAGGGAGGCCACAGAGCAGGAGGTTGCAGTAGTCGAGGCGGGATATGATGAGGGCATGCACTAGTGTTTTTGCACAGTCTTTGCTGAGGAATGGACGGATCTGTTTTTGAGTTGGAGTCAGCAGGAAGTGGAAAGGGCTTGGATATGTGGCTTGAAGGAGAGATCAGACTCCAGGGTTACTCCGAGGCAGCGAGCTTGTGGGACTGGGCAGAGTGAACAGCCATTGTCGTTGATGGCTAGGTCAGATGGGGGATGTGAATGAGAGGGTGGAAAGATGATGAACTCTGTTTTATCCATGTTGAGTTTTAGAAATCTGTCAGAGAAGAAGAATGACATGGCGGACAGAGATTGTGGGATTTTGGTTAGTAGGGAGGAGATATCGGGTCCAGAGAGGTAGATCTGTGTGTCGTCAGCATAGAGTTGATACTGAAAACCGTGAAACTCTATGAGCTGTCCCAGGCCAAAGGTGTAGACGGAGAAGAGCAGAGGTCCTAGAACTGAACCTTGGGGGACACAGACAGATAGGGGGCGAGATGAGGAGGTGGTGCGTGAGTGGGAGATGCTGAATGTCCTGTCTGTTAAGTATGAGGAGATCCAAGATCGTGCCAAGTCCGTGATGCCAAGTGATGAGAGAATCTGGAGTAAGAGGGAATGGTCCACTGTGTCAAAGGCAGATGACAGGTCCAGAAGGAGGAGGATGGAATAGTGTCGCTTAGATTTGGCATTTAGTAGGTCATTGGTGACTTTGGTCAGGGCAGTTTCAGTCGAGTGATGCGGTTGGAAGCCAGATTTCAGGCGGTCGAAAAGGGAGCAGGAGGAGAGGTGGGAGGACAGTTAAAGGTGGACATGTTGTTCTAGTAGTTTTGAGGCAAATGGGAGGAGTGATATGGGGCGATAGCTAGTCAGAGAGGAAGGGTCAAGGGAAGGCTTTTTGAGGATGGGTATGATTGCGGCATGTTTGAAACATGCGGGGAAGACACCGGTTGTTAGTGACAGATTGAAGAGGTGGGTTAGGGTTGGGATGAAGACTGTGGTAAGGTTAGTGATGAGGTGGGATGGGATTGGGTCAAGTTCGCAGGTGGTGAGGTGTGATTTGGAGAGTAAAGAGGAGACTTGACCTTCTGTAATGGTGGAGAAGTGGGGTTTGGAGGAGGAGGGTTGAATAGATATGAGGAGGGTTTGTGTGGACTTTAGGCAAAAGTTTTGTCTGATGGTGTCAATCTTCTGTTTGAAGAATGAGGCAAAGTCGTCGGCTGAGATGAGAGAAAAGGGAGGAGGTGCTGGGGGACGAAGGAGAGAGTTGAAAGTGTTAAATAGCTGTTTAGGGTTGTGAGATAGGGAGGATATGAGAGATGAGAAGTAGGTTTGTTTTGCTGTAGCGAGTGCAGACTTGAAATTAGTGAGGGATTGCTTGAATGCGATGAAGTGCTCGATGGAGTGAGACCTTTTCCATCTCCACTCCGCAACCCTGGAGGCCCGGCGCAGTTCTTTAGTAACTTTAGTGTGCCACGGTTGCCTGTTGAATGTGCGAGATGTGGTGCGTGTGAGAGGGGCGATTGAGACTAGAGCTGCAGCTTGTAACGGGTCTGGGAGGCGGAACCTCTGAGCTACTATACAAGGGGGCGGTCCTTGTAAGGGAGCGGGTGGCGACCAGGGAAGACGGGCAGGAAGTCTCAGCAGGTGAACGGGACAGTCTCTGAGTGAACGGGCTGGAGATCACGGCAAGTGACCGAGGCAGTCTCTGGATGAACGGACTGGTGGTCACGGCAAGTGACCGGGGCAGTCTCTAGGTAAAGGGTTGGTACGACCTGTGGCGGCTGATGATAGACGTGAGCTCCCAGGTGAGCAGGCGAGAGTCTCTGGATGAACGGGTGGTCACAGCATGTGACGGCGGAGCCTCCAGGAAGACCAACAGACAGGCGGCAGATGAGCGCTCCCAGGTGAGCGGGCAGAAGTCTCTGGACAGGCGGGTGGTCACAGCACGTGACGGCAGAGCCTCCGGGTAGGCAAGCAGACAGGTAGCAGGTGAGCGCTCCCAGGTGAGCGGGCAGGAGTCACTGGACAGGCAGATGGTCACAGCACGTGACAGCGGAGCCTCCAGGTAGGCTAGCAGACAGGTAGCAGATGAGCGCTCCCAGGTGAGCGGGCAGAAGTCACTTGACAGGCAGGTGGTCACAGCACGTGACGGCGGAGCCTCCAGGTAGGCTAGCAGACAGGTAGCAGATGAGCGCTCCCAGGTGAGCGGGCAAGCTGGTCCATAGACAGACTGACAGGAGTTGGAAGGCAGACCGCCGGACCTCAGGCAAGCGGGCAGGTAGCTGATGTGCGCTCCCAGGTGAGCGAGCAGGCTGGTCCTTAGACAGACTGACAGGATTAGTAAGGCAGACCGTCGGACCTCAGACTAGCAGGCAGGTAGCAAGTAATCAGGCAGGAATCTGGCAGGAAACTGACAGGAAACTGGCAACGGGACCTGAGGGCTGAAGCACAGGTGAGACACAGTGCAAACAACATTGCTCGGGCACCTCCATTTTGGAGGAGGTGCCTTATATATGGTAAAGTCCTCCGGCCATTGGCCGGGAACTCCTTAGGACGGCGCGCGCGGCCCCTTTAAGAGGGAGGGAGAGCGCGCGCGCCCTAAGCACAGTGGCCGGGAAGGAGCGCGCGCTGCCAGCAGAGCGGGAGAGTGACACCGGGCACGGAGCAGAGCGGTGAGGGGAACAGCGTCCCTGCCTAGCAGAGGGCAGGGACGCCGGCACTACAGTACCCCCCCCTTTAGGCCCCCCCTTTTTTAGGCCAGACAGAAATTTAGCAAGGATGAGAGGGGCATGGATGTTCTCCCGGGGCTCCCACGTTCTCTCCTCAGGACCAAACCCCCTCCAATCTACCAGAAAAAAGGTCTTTCCTCTTACCCTTTTGGTGGCAAGAATGTTCTCTACCTCAAACTCGTCCTCAGCGGAAACCGGAGCAGGGGGCGTACCTGTAGACTTGGAAAAAGAGTTAAGCACCACGGGTTTGAGGAGAGATACATGGAAGGAGTTAGGGATCCGTAAGTTGGCCGGGAGTTTCAATTTATAGGCCACCGGGTTGATCTGACTGATGACCTCCAGAGGACCGATGAACCGAGGCCCTAACTTGTAAGAAGGTATCTTGAGTCGAACATATTTAGATGAGAGCCAGACTCTATCTCCTGGACGAAATTGTGGAGGATCCAGGTGTTTTTTGTCAGCGTGTCTTTTCATACGCTCGGATGACAGAAGGAGTGCGGACCGGGTACTCTCCCATATGGAGGAAAATTTGCTAACGAGAGATTCCGCAGCCGGGTTGTCCACGGAGGTGGAGACAGGAAAAGGAATCCGAGGATGCTGACCAAAGACTACAAAAAACGGGGATTTGGAGGAGGATTCGCTCTTGTGATTATTATAAGAGAACTCGGCCCATGGTAGGAGATCCACCCAGTCAGAATGGTGGGCATTAACGAAGTGCCGGAGGTAACTGGTCAGGTTCTGATTGATCCGCTCCACTTGACCATTGGACTGTGGGTGGTAAGCGGAAGAGAAGTCCAGGGTGACGTCTAGTAGTTTACAAGTGGCTCTCCAGAAACGTGAGGTGAACTGTACCCCACGATCCGACACGATGTGGAGGGGCAGGCCATGAAGACGGAAGATATGGCGGATAAAGTCTTTAGCCAGCTCGGGTGCAGACGGGAGGCCTGGCAGGGGAATAAAGTGAGCCATCTTGGAAAAGCGGTCAGCGACCACCCAAATGACCGTACAACCGGCAGAGACGGGGAGATCAGTTATGAAGTCCATAGCAATATGCTGCCAGGGGGCAGCAGGCACAGGAAGCGGAAGGAGGCGTCCGGCTGGCAGATGTCTCGGGACTTTGTTGCGGGCGCAGGACACACAGGCAGAAACAAAGTCTATTACGTCCTTGTGCAGGGTAGGCCACCAATAGTGCCGGGCAATAAGCTGGAGGGTCTTTTTCTGACCGGCGTGGCCAGCTAGTTTAGACGAATGGCCCCAGTGTAGGATCTTCTCCCGATCAGGTACAGTAACAAACGTCTTACCGGGAGGGAGACGATTTAGACTCACGGGAGCCACCTGCATTACTCTGGCGGGATCGATGATATGTTTAGGTTCTTCCTCGAGATCGGACACCAGAAAGGATCGGGACAAGGCGTCTGCTTTGACGTTTTTGTCAGCCGGGCGAAAATGAAGAACAAAATCAAAGCGAGCAAAAAACAAGGACCACCGGGCTTGGCGCGGGTTTAGTCTCTGGGCATGCTGGAGGTAAGCCAAGTTCTTGTGGTCAGTGTAAATTATTACCGGATGAAGAGCCCCCTCGAGTAGGTAACGCCACTCCTCCAACGCCAGCTTGATGGCCAATAACTCTCGGTCTCCTATGGAATAGTTGCGCTCTGAAGAAGAGAAGAGTTTGGAGAAGAAGCCACAAGTTACCATTCTCCCGGAAGATGATTTTTGAGTAAGTACCGCTCCGGCTCCAGAGGAGGAGGCGTCAACTTCCAGGAAGAACTGCTTGTTGCCGTCCGGGCGATGCAGCACCGGGGCGGAAGAGAAGGCCTGTTTTAGGGAAAGAAAGGCCTCCTCTGCTTCGGGCGGCCACTCTTTGGGATTAGTACCCTTACGTGTGAGCGCGGAAATTGGGGCAGTCCGGGAAGAGAAGTGTGGTATGAAGAGGCGGTAGTAGTTGGCGAAGCCCAGGAATCGCTGAATGGCCTTCAACCCCTCCGGTCGGGGCCATTTCTCGATGGCAGACAGTTTCTCAGGATCCATTTGTAGGCCGGTCTGAGAGATAATGTAGCCCAGAAACGGAAGCGAGGTCTGCTCAAAGAGGCACTTCTCATATTTAGCATAGAGATGGTTCTGCCTGAGCCTGAGCAGGACCTGACGAACGTCCCTCCGGTGAGTCAGGAGATCCGGAGAGAAGACCAAGATGTCGTCCAGGTACACCACTACGCAGGAGTAGAGAAGGTCCCGGAAGATGTCATTGACCAACTCTTGAAAGACGGCAGGAGCGTTACAGAGGCCAAAGGGCATTACCAGATATTCATAGTGGCCGTCCCGGGTGTTGAATGCCGTCTTCCATTCATCCCCCTGACGGATACGAACCAGGTTGTACGCCCCACGGAGGTCCAGTTTGGTGAAGATTCTAGCCCCCCTCAGACGATCAAATAACTCCGGAATGAGCGGAAGGGGGTACTTATTCTTCACCGTGATCAGGTTAAGGCCTCTATAGTCTATACAGGGACGGAGGGAGCCGTCCTTCTTTTTGACGAAAAAGAAGCCTGCTCCCGCCGGGGAGGTAGATTTCCGGATGAATCCCCTGGCCAGATTCTCCTCAATATATTCGGACATCAAGCGGGTCTCAGCAGCGGATAATGGATAAATACGCCCACGGGGAGGAGAAGTACCAGGTAACAGGTCGATAGGGCAGTCGTATGGTCTATGAGGGGGTAGTGTCTCTGCTTCCTTTTTATTAAAGACATCAGCATAAGACCAATAAGGGATCGGAAGTCCAGGTAGATTAGCTGGGGTAGGAGAAGGACGGACGGGATGAACGGGAACCAGACAGGTCTTATGGCAGCCCTGTCCCCAGCGAAGGACTTCTCCGGTCTGCCAGTCTAGAACGGGTGCATGTCTCTGGAGTCAAGGTAGACCTAGCAAGAGGGCGTGAGAGAGTCCAGGCAGAACATGGAAGGAGATACTTTCAGAATGCAGCATTCCCACCTGCAGAGTAATGGATTCGGTGATGAGTTGGATGGGGCGTGGTAAGAGCCCCCCATCCACGGCAGCAACAGACAAGGGTACATCCAGAGGTTTGGTGGGGATGCGGTATTTCTCTACCAGGGACTGTGAAATAAGATTCCCGGCTGCTCCAGAGTCAAGTTGGGCTAGTTCGAAATAACGGTTCTCCCCGTAGACGATTGAAACTGACAACAGCAGGGATGGAGAGGATTTATTCTTGTCTAGGTGGACCTCCCTGAGCGAACCTAGACACAGGCGTTTCCCGACCTCTCCGGGCAGGCACGGATCCGGTGCTCCTTACTGCCACAGTAGAAGCAGGTCCCCTCGGCACGGCGTAAGTCCTGACGGGTCTTGACCATCTTGGTCTGGTCGACCTGCATAGGCTCAGGAGAGTGTACCTGGTAAGAGACAGAAGGAGTGACGGGTTTCTGAAAAGTAGGAGCTAGACGTGGTAATCTCCTCTCACGGGTGACCTCTCTGGCACGCTCCTGGAACCGTAGGTCAATCCGGGTGGCAAGAGTTATTAAGTCATCGAGAGTGGTAGGAATGTCCCGACCGGCAAGCTCATCTTTAATACGGCCGGACAGACCCTCCCAGAAGACGGAAACCAGAGCATCGTTATCCCAGGCCAGCTCCGAGGCAAGGGTACGGAACCGTATGGCATATTGGCCCACGGTGAGACTTTCCTGACGGAGACGTAGCAGAGATGATGCGGATGAGGTCTTCCGTCCGGGTTCGTCGAAGACTTTCCGGAAAGCCGTGAGAAAAGCAGGCAAGTTGGATACCAGGGGGTCTCCTCTCTCCCATAGAGGATTTAGCCAGGCCAGGGCCTCCCCGGTGAGATGGGACATGATGAATGCAATTTTGGCCCGGTCGGAGTTAAACTGGTGAGATAATAGTTCAAAGTGCAGGGTGCACTGATTTATGAAGCCCCGAGCCTGGGCGGAGTCGCCTCCGAAGCCAGGAGGTGCAGAAAGCCGGGGTCCGGGGTAAGATACCATGGTATTAGTGGGCAGCGGAGCTGCCGGATTGCGAGACATGGCACTGGCGGAGGTTGCTGGTGGAGCAGTCAGAGTGTCCAGGCGAGTATTGACATTCCGCAGGTGACCCAGGATGGACTCCTGTTGGGACCTTTGACGGGACAGTTCATGACACAGGTCCGAGAGTGAGGGAGCTTGGGTGCCACCGGGTTCCATGGCCCGAGCAAACTGTAACGGGTCTGGGAGGCGGAACCTCTGAGCTACTATACAAGGGGGCGGTCCTTGTAAGGGAGCGGGTGGCGACCAGGGAAGACGGGCAGGAAGTCTCAGCAGGTGAACGGGACAGTCTCTGAGTGAACGGGCTGGAGATCACGGCAAGTGACCGAGGCAGTCTCTGGATGAACGGGCTGGTGGTCACGGCAAGTGACCGGGGCAGTCTCTAGGTAAAGGGTTGGTACGACCTGTGGCGGCTGATGATAGACGTGAGCTCCCAGGTGAGCAGGCGAGAGTCTCTGGATGAACGGGTGGTCACAGCATGTGATGGCGGAGCCTCCAGGAAGACCAACAGACAGGCGGCAGATGAGCGCTCCCAGGTGAGCGGGCAGAAGTCTCTGGACAGGCGGGTGGTCACAGCACGTGACGGCAGAGCCTCCGGGTAGGCAAGCAGACAGGTAGCAGGTGAGCGCTCCCAGGTGAGCGGGCAGGAGTCACTGGACAGGCAGATGGTCACAGCACGTGACAGCGGAGCCTCCAGGTAGGCTAGCAGACAGGTAGCAGATGAGCGCTCCCAGGTGAGCGGGCAGAAGTCACTGGACAGGCAGGTGGTCACAGCACGTGACGGCGGAGCCTCCAGGTAGGCTAGCAGACAGGTAGCAGATGAGCGCTCCCAGGTGAGCGGGCAAGCTGGTCCATAGACAGACTGACAGGAGTTGGAAGGCAGACCGCCGGACCTCAGGCAAGCGGGCAGGTAGCTGATGTGCGCTCCCAGGTGAGCGGGCAGGCTGGTCCTTAGACAGACTGACAGGATTAGTAAGGCAGACCGTCGGACCTCAGACTAGCAGGCAGGTAGCAAGTAATCAGGCAGGAATCTGGCAGGAAACTGACAGGAAACTGGCAACGGGACCTGAGGGCTGAAGCACAGGTGAGACACAGTGCAAACAACATTGCTCGGGCACCTCCATTTTGGAGGAGGTGCCTTATATATGGTAAAGTCCTCCGGCCATTGGCCGGGGACTCCTTAGGACGGCGCGCGCGGCCCCTTTAAGAGGGAGGGAGAGCGCGCGCGCCCTAAGCACAGTGGCCGGGAAGGAGCGCGCGCTGCCAGCAGAGCGGGAGAGGGACGCCGGGCACGGAGCAGAGCGGTGAGGGGAACAGCGTCCCTGCCTAGCAGAGGGCAGGGACGCCGGCACTACACAGCTATTGTGGTGTTACATGAAGCAGCAGCAACGTCTGCATCGTGTAAGAAATTTATGTCTGTAAGAGGGAGGAGGGATTCAGAGAGTGAGTGTAAGTCAAGGTGACGTGCCCCCTGGGCCATGTTCAGGGGATACCCGGAGCCGGATCTGGATGGGGGTAGTAGTCCGTGGCGGTGACCCGGTCCGTGCCCAGGGTGTCAAACTAAGTGGCAGTCTAAGACAGTAGATGTTAACTTGATTGTCGACTACGCCACCCGTTGAGTGCGGCTTTGAAGCCGCCGCTGCAGAGCAGTCCGCTGAGGCCGGTGGGGTGTGTGCAGCAATGATGGTATAACCCCCAACGGGAGGGGTATGGCCTCAGGGCAGCAGGTGTGGATGATGGGTGCAGTAATGTTGTAGTAAGCAGACTCAGAGACGGGAGGTGCAGTTCAGGGTTTTTACTTACTGATGTTCTTTTGGTCACTCTGGCCTTGAGTGACCACCCGAGCCGTGCTGCGTCCACCAGGTCCTGGACTCGGCCAACCCCCAGGCAACTCCGGAGCGTGGTCCTGAGCTCCCTTCTGACCCTCTCTCTCTGGCCGTTCCCACCAGGGATCCACCTGTGTCCGGCTCCCTCGGGTCTCTTGTTGGTTGAACCTTCTCTGGCTTCCCTGACCCTATGCTCGGTGTGCCATTCTGGTGGATTTGGTGAGGGTCGTGGCAAATCTTGACCACGATCTCCGGTTCCTGGCTAAGGTTTGCTTTGGCCTCTGCCAGCTTGGGTTCCGGTACCCTTGTTCGCCAACCCTTCACCCTTCTGTCTTTATTCTGGGATCTTGGGGTTCCTTCTTCTTTCCTCTCTGGGCCTTCCTTTCTCCTCTCTCTCTCTCTCCGCAGACTTGGCCTTGGAGCTGGGCCCAGCCGGAGCCACAGCTCCCTGTCAGCCCTCCTGGCTGAGCTCTTCTGCTCTGCTCCTCTGGCTCTACAAAAGACCCTGTCCTCAGATGGTGCCCACCTTATATACTCCCTCTATGTGTGAGCTCAGGTGACCAGCACCCAATGAGCTCCTAGCCTTACCCAGACTGCTCCCCCTATCTGCCCCTACACTACTGGGATGTTCCACCCCCCTCCCACTCCAGCCAGGGACAGACGCTGTCGTACCTGCACATATATCTGGTGGGAGTACCGTAGTTCTGTCCCCCGGAAATGGGATGTATGTAGTGCATGCAGCCTACTAAGCTCAGTTCCACACTCCATCCTTACCCGGGAGTGGAATACCACACCTCTGGCTTGAGGTGTAATACCCCTGTAGCAGCCGAGTCCTCAGGGTGCTACATTCCCCCCTGGTAAATCACAGCACGTCCTCGGGCTGTAAAAGAGCAAAACACCACAAAAACATACAATTTTTTTCATAACATCATAAACATAAAAAACATCATATATATATTATCAGCATAATAACTTTTTCATAATAAACTTTTCATTATCAACATTCTTGTTTTTCCGGCCACGGTGCAACTTGTGACCGGGTAAAGTGCGACAGTCTCTTTTAGAAAAAACACAGTTCTTCATAAAACCAGTAGGGGGCGCCTTAGGAAGCGCAACTATGTACAAGGGGGATGTGGCCGCTCTCAGTCCTCGGCCAGGTATTAGGAAAGAATGACCGCTCTTAGTCCTCGGTCAGTGGGAATAGGGACACACGGGTTTCAGTTCACACTTGTCCCAACGGGAACATATTTTAACTATTAACAGTTCTTTGTACCCCGACGGGTAACTATTTTACAGTTCTCTTTACCGTACTCTAGTAACGGCGTTCCTCCTAATGCTTCCTCCGTGTGCTCTTCAGACCCGTCCGGGTCCTCTTGATCCTCCTGACACCTCAGCTCTTCCTCTGTCAGCCGGTGTACATGAAGGGCATAGGGTCCTTTGGCACATTGGTGCCGGGTGAATGTGACCTCGTCACCCAGGTATAGGTCACGTCCTCTGTGTCCCTCCGGTAGGTGGGACTCGACATCTCTTCTGGTCACAAAGACGTCGCCGGGGGTGTGATGATCTCTTATGAAGCCCCAACCGTGCTGCAGTTGGAATTTAATTACAGTCCCGGTGGCACGGGGACCGTGGGCTGCACGGGGGTTCCTCCGGGTCCGGCTCTTCTGTTCTGCGCTCTGTATCTGCAGCCGCTGCTCACGGACCCGCCTCTCTCTCCGTTCCCGGTCGAAAACCTCTAATTGCTGCCGGCAGCACTCCGCACGCTCAGCTGCGGCCGCCCATGTTTCTTGGGTGAACCCCATGAGGTCTCTTCCAGTGGGGTCCCACTCAAACTGCGCCTCCTCCAACGAGAGCGGGGTCCTCTTGACGGGCTTCGGAGCCGGAATCAGGGGCTCGCACAGGGGCCTTTCCTTTTGGAGTTGAAATTGGTAGTACTCCGGTGGCCATACAAAGGGCTGCCCATCCGGGCAAGTGTGTTGGGCAAACAAGTCCTCACCCAGGTGCGGCACTCTAGATGTTGAGGGCGCAGTGGTGGCAGCGGCGCCCGGGTTGACCCGGCCTTGCGACCAGGCTTGGGGCACCCTAAAGGTAAAGGGCACCGTAAGGATGGCGGCGCCCGGGGTTACTCGGCCCTGCGACCAGGCCGGTGGCTCGGTGGAGGTAGAAGGCGCTGTTGGCACTGCAGCGCCTGGGGGTACTCGACCTTGCGACCGGGCCGGTGGTGTTTCCTGCCTGGCCGCACTCAGGGTTGAGGCGCGTGACGTCACAGGGGTCGCGGCCGCGGCTTCTACTTGAGGCCTAGTCTGGAGCGGTGACGGTGCAGCGACGGGCACGGCAGGGGGAATTTCGGGCTCTGCGACGGGGAGCTGGGGCAGGCTCACGGTTTCTCGGCTCGGGGTAGTGACGTCCCCTTTACCTGCCTCCGCCTCTTCAGCTCCTTCCTCGGCGTCGTCTCCAGCCTTGATTCCTCCTGCACCATCCTCAGAGGCGGTCGGTCTCCTCGTCTCGGGTGGCGTGCTCCGCTGGCGGGTTCCAGCCTGCTGGGCCATCTCTCTGCTCCACTCCGTCAGCGTTTCTCGCTGCACCTGGGCCATCCTCCGTGCGAGGCGCTCCAGCGCGGTCTGTGCACACTCCCGGTCTCGGGGGAGCTGTGCCAGGATCTCCACCAGGCCTAGTGGGGTGGTTGCTTGCAGCAGGCTCCTGACCACAGGGTCGGTGCTGCCTGACTCTCCCTCCATCTCCGGGTGCGACTTCTCTGGACTCCTCTCCAGACTCCTCATCTCCGGGTGCGCTCTCTCCAGACTCCTCCAGGCTGCACCCATCTTCGCTCTTTTGTTCTGTATCCTCCCACATTGAGGGTGGTCCCGGGGCAACTTGGTGATTGTCAGTTCCAGGGGCAGTTCCCTCACGCTGATGGACACTTCTACCATCACAGTCTCTGCTAGTGGGGGCGGTTTCCGCTTTTGGCGCCATTCTTCGACCTGGCCCACGATGGGAGGTGGCCTCTTGCCACCCTCTGGCACGCCCATAATGGCGTCCGCTCTGCCAGGGCGGGAAATCTTCTCCGATGGCGGGAATCGTCTCCCAGTGGCGGGAAACTCCGTGGATGGCGGGAAAAGGCTGCAGATGGCGGGCAAACGGCGGGAAACGATCCGAGATGGCGTCCGATGGCGGGGACCCTCTGGAATTGGCGGGAGACTTCGTTTTGAGGTAAATGCGAACTTTTCTTCAGGCACGCAGTACCCGGTTGTTGCGGGCACGTTATCCTGCCGACTACGCCAAAGTTGACGCGCCCCCTGGGCCATGTTCAGGGGATACCCGGAGCCGGATCTGGATGGGGGTAGTAGTCCGTGGCGGTGACCCGGTCTGTGCCCATGGTGTCAAACTAAGTGGCAGTCTAAGACAGTAGATGTTAACTTGATTGTCGACTACGCCACCCGTTGAGTTCGGCTTTGAAGCCGCCGCTGCAGAGCAGTCCGCTGAGGCCGGTGGTGTGTGTGCAGCAATGATGGTATAACCCCCAACGGGAGGGGTATGGCCTCAGGGCAGCAGGTGTGGATGATGGGTGCAGTAATGTTGTAGTAAGCAGACTCAGAGACGGGAGGTGCAGTTCAGGGTTTTTACTTACTGATGTTCTTTTGGTCACTCTGGCCTTGAGTGACCACCCGAGCCGTGCTGCGTCCACCAGGTCCTGGACTCGGCCAACCCCCAGGCAACTCCGGAGCGTGGTCCTGAGCTCCCTTCTGACCCTCTCTCTCTGGCCGTTCCCACCAGGGATCCACCTGTGTCCGGCTCCCTCGGGTCTCTTGTTGGTTGAACCTTCTCTGGCTTCCCTGACCCTATGCTCGGTGTGCCATTCTGGTGGATTTGGTGAGGGTCGTGGCAAATCTTGACCACGACCTCCGGTTCCTGGCTAAGGTTTGCTTTGGCCTCTGCCAGCTTGGGTTCCGGTACCCTTGTTCGCCAACCCTTCACCCTTCTGTCTTTATTCTGGGATCTTGGGGTTCCTTCTTCTTTCCTCTCTGGGCCTTCCTTTCTCCTCTCTCTCTCTCTCTCCGCAGACTTGGCCTTGGAGCTGGGCCCAGCCGGAGCCACAGCTCCCTGTCAGCCCTCCTGGCTGAGCTCTTCTGCTCTGCTCCTCTGGCTCTACAAAAGACCCTGTCCTAAGATGGTGCCCACCTTATATACTCCCTGTTATGTTCTGCTACCAAAGCTAAGGAAAGAGAGGAGATCTGTCCCTACTATAGGACTCAGCTGAATCCCTACGATGTAACAGGGAACCTGATCCTGCGATCAGACCTGCTAAAGTCCTAATCCAGTCTGTACGGAGACCTATAGATGTGGGGAGGGAATCCCTACAAGTACTAAGGACTGGGAGGAATATGGGACACCTCCTAACAGAAATAGTAGCAGACAGACGAACAAACAAAATAGATAGAACATAGAGGTCCGTAGACCAAGCAAACTAACAGAGTTAGATACAGAGCACAGGCTAGCTAGAAAGTAGATATACAATGAAGTCCAGCAAAGCCAGAAGGGCGGAGCAGGATTAAATAGGCCAACAAGGTCATGTGACCAGCAAAGGAAAAAAAGACCTAAGAGCAAGGTTCTAACAGTACCCCCCCTTCTTAGAGGATCCTCCGGATCCCCTAGGACCGGGCTTATCAGGAAATCTCCTGTGAAACGCTCTGATAAGTCTGGACGCGGAAACATCATCCGACCTCACCCAAGAGTTATCCTCGGGTCCGAAACCTTTCCAGGCCACAAGATACTGCAAACTACCTCTATACCGTCTAGAGTTAAGGATGCGAGAAATTTCATATTCCCCGTCCTCCACAACCGGAGGAACAGAGGCAGAGGCGTCACAATCCGATACAACAGCTTTTTTCAACAGAGAGACATGAAATACCGGATTAATTCTCCAGGAGGTAGGAACCTCCAACCTAACAGCAGATTGGTTGACAACCTGAAGCACCTTAAAGGGCCCTACAAACTTGGGACCCAATTTCTTTGAAGGAATCCTCAACCGCAGATTCCTAGAGGACAACCAAACCATGTCACCAACAGCGAACAAAACCTCCTGTCGTTTCCTATCAAAGTAGTCTTTAGATTTTCTGTTGGCCTCCTGAAGATTACCACGCACATCCGTCCAAACTCTCTCCAAATCACCGGAAAAATTCTCCTCCTCAGGCACGGCAGATCCCAACTTGGAGAACGACCCAAACGACGGATGTCTCCCAGAACAACAAAAAAAAGGCGAACAACCAGCAGAAGAAGATGTATGATTGTTCAGAGCAAATTCAGCAAGTGGTAGAAACTCAGACCACCCCTCTTGATTGTCTGCCACAAAACAACGCAAGAACTGCTCAACATCCTGGTTTTTCCTTTCTGTCTGGCCATTAGATTCAGGATGATATCCGGACGAGAACGACAAATGAATTCCCAACCTATCACAAAAGGCACGCCAAAAACGAGCCACGAACTGAGGACCCCTATCAGAAACAATGTCAGTAGGAACGCCATGAAGTCTGACAATTTCCTTGACAAAGGCCTTAGCGAGAGTTTTAGCGCAGGGCAGTTTGACGAAAGGAACCAAGTGACACATCTTGCTAAAACGGTCCACGACCACCCAGATGACAGTAAAACCCTCAGAGGGGGGAAGGTCAGTTATAAAGTCCATAGCCAAATGTGTCCAAGGAGCACTGGGAACCTCCAAAGGACAAAGCAACCCCGCAGCAGGAGTATGTGAGGACTTAGATCTAGCACATATAGTACATTGACGCACCCACTTAATGACTTCCTTCTGCCATCCAGGCCACCAAAAACTGCGACCCACCAGTCTCTTGGTCTCAGAGATTCCGGGATGACCTGCCAACCGAGATTCGTGACACTCAACAAACAAATCTCTCCTAAAGGTCCCAGGCACAAACAACCTCCCATGAGGAGTGTTAGAAGGGGCATTCTCCTGTGCTTTAAGAATCTCATTTTCCAAAACGGAGTCCAAAGCAGCTATCACAACACCTTCTTGTAAAATGTTCTCCTCTTTCTCAGCACCGACTATGGGAGAAAAACTGCGAGACAAGGCATCCGCCTTAACATTCTTAGTACCAGGGATGTAAGTAACGGAGAAATTAAACCGCGAGAAAAACAGTGCCCACCTAGCCTGACGGGCATTCAGGCGCTTGGCAGCATCAAGATATATCAGATTTTTATGATCCGTAAGAACCTGAACGGGAAATTCCGCACCTTCCAAGAAGTGGCGCCAGTGTTCAAATGCGAGTTTAATAGCCAATAATTCCCGATTACCAATATCGTAATTCAGTTCAGTCTCCGAAAAATTTTTTGAAAAAAAGGCACAGGGATGTAATCCATCCCCGTTATCCTGAGACAATACTGCGCCAACCCCCACAGAGGAAGCATCAACCTCAACCAAAAACGGCCTAGTAACATCAGGCTGCATAAGGATGGGAGCAGAGATGAACCTCTCCTTGAGATACACAAAAGCTTCAATGGCATCAGAAGACCACTGAACCGCATCAGCACCTTTCCTGGTGAGATCAGTCAGAGGTTTGACAATACTAGAAAAAATTTTTATGAATTTTCTATAGTAATTGGCGAAACCCAAAAACCTCTGTATCGATTTCAAACCAATAGGCCTAGGCCATTCCTGCACAGCCTGAACCTTAACCGGATCCATCTCAAAACCTTTGCTGGAGATAATGTAGCCCAAAAAACTAATTCTCTGTACAGCGAACTCACATTTCTCCAGCTTAGCAAAAAGCGAATTGTCCATTAATAACTGTAATACCTCACGCACGCTCCGCCAATGAGACTCCAGATCTGGCGAATAAATCAAAATGTCATCCAAATACACAACCACATTTTTACCGATCAAAGGTCTAAGGATGTCATTAATCAGATTCTGAAAAAATGCAGGAGCATTAGTAAGACCAAAAGGCATACCAGATTCTCAAAATGACCCACAGGAGTGTTAAAAGCAGTCTTCCATTCATCACCCTCCTTCATGCGCAACAGATTGTATGCCCCCTTAAGGTCAATTTTAGAGAACCACTTGGCCCCCAATAACTGGTTAAACAGATCAGGAATCAATGGCAGTGGGTAAGGATTGCGTACAGTAATTTTGTTAATCTCACGAAAATCCAGACAAGGACGTAAACCGCCATCCTTTTTTTTACAAAAAAAAATCCAACCGCCACAGGAGACTTAGAGGGCCTAATGTGACCGGCGGCCAAACTTGTCTGTATGTATTCCTCCAAAGCCTTCCTCTCAGGAATAGTAAGGTTAAATAAACGACTTTTAGGAAGAGTCGCTCCAGGGACAAATTCAATAGAACAATCATAGTCTCTATGCGGAGGCAAAACCTGCGATTCCTTCTCAGAAAAAACTCTCCAAAAATCCTGAATAGGAACAGGCAATTCTCCCCTATCCAAAGCTGCAATACGCCCGTTACAACACTTGTCATAACATTTATGGCTCCAGGATTTAATTTCACTGGTAGACCAATCCAGTACAGGATTGTGAAATTTTAACCAGGGCAAACCCAATATTACTGGAGAAGGCAAGTTATTCAACACTACCAAATCCAATTTCTCATGGTGAACACCATTAATAGTGAGAGGAAATTCACAGACCTTGAGAGTAATATTCTTCAAAGGGGAGCCATCCACAGAAACCACAGCAATGGGGGATGATAAAGGTTCAGGTTTTAAATTGAGTTTTTCCACGAATCCCCCATCAATTACATTCAGTGTAGACCCGCAATCAACAAACACCCGAAATTCCATTAATTTTTCCTGAGCAATCGTGGAAGCAGCTAAAAATATACCCTTGGAATTTAAACAGGCAATACGGGCGTGACTGACCATTTTTTTTTCTTTCTTCATACGAAGCTCACAGCCTTTAATCAAATGACCAGATTTTCCGCAATAGAAACACAAGCCTTCCGAAAAACGACGGTCTTTTTCTTGAGAGCGAGGTGCCACCGATCCAATCTCCATCGGTTCACCACTGTTAGTACACACATTATCATAACCAGAAACTGACATAGCAGAGGATTTGCTCTCATTAACCCTTGCACGCAGTCTTCTATCCACCCGTATAGCTAATTGCATAGCCTGTTGCAAATCTTCAGGTGTAGGATAAGCAATTAGCAGGTCTTTAACCCTTTCACTGAGCCCAGCAAGAAATAGACTTTTCAGAGCAGAATCGTTCCACCCTGTTTGAGTGGACCAACGACGAAAATGAGTACAATATTTTTCCACATTACCTGATCCTTCTTTTAAACGTCTCAACTCAGTCTCAGCTGATGCCACACGGTCAGGATCATCATATAATACTCCTAAAGCAGAAAAAAAACTATCCACTGATCTGAAGCATGTATCACTAGGTTGCAAAGAAAAGGCCCACTCCTGAGGCTCTTTGCGCAAAAGTGACATTATGAACCCTACGCGCTGGGATTCATCCCCAGAGGACTTGGGTCTCAAACGAAAATACAATAAGCAAGCATTTTTAAATGAAAAAAATTCTCGATGTTCACCAAAAAATAAATCCGGCAAACATACCTTAGGCTCCAAGAAATATGCTCCAGGACAGTTACTCACGTGCTGACGGAGCTCGGCCACTTCCAGAGAGAGTCCCTGCAGGTGTTTAGCCAAATCCTGAACCGACACCATGATGGAACAGAAAAATCTTTCCTTAGAGAATTTGCAGGCTGGACTTACTGTTATGTTCTGCTACCAAAGCTAAGGAAAGAGAGGAGATCTGTCCCTACTATAGGACTCAGCTGAATCCCTACGATGTAACAGGGAACCTGATCCTGCGATCAGACCTGCTAAAGTCCTAATCTAGTCTGTACGGAGACCTATAGATGTGGGGAGGGAATCCCTACAAGTACTAAGGACTGGGAGGAATATGGGACACCTCCTAACAGAAATAGTAGCAGACAGACAAACAAACAAAATAGATAGAACATAGAGGTCCGTAGACCAAGCAAACTAACAGAGTTAGATACAGAGCACAGGCTAGCTAGAAAGAAGATATACAATGAAGTCCAGCAAAGCCAGAAGGGCGGAGCAGGAATAAATAGGCCAACAAGGTCATGTGACCAGCAAAGGAAAAAAAGACCTAAGAGCAAGGTTCTAACACTCCCTCTATGTGTGAGCTCAGGTGACCAGCACCCAATGAGCTCCTAGCCTTACCCAGACTGCTCCCCCTATCTACCCCTACACTACTGGGATGTTCCACCCCCCTCCCACTCCAGCCAGGGACAGACGCTGTCGTACCTGCACATATATCTGGTGGGAGTACCGTAGTTCTGTCCCCCGGAAATGGGATGTATGTAGTGCATGCAGCCTACTAAGCTCAGTTCCACACTCCATCCTTACCCGGGAGTGGAATACCACACCTCTGGCTTGAGGTGTAATACCCCTGTAGCAGCCGAGTCCTCAGGGTGCTACATTCCCCCCTGGTAAATCACAGCACGTCCTCGGGCTGTAAAAGAGCAAAACACCACAAAAACATACAATTTTTTTCATAACATCATAAACATAAAAAACATCATATATATATTATCAGCATAATAACTTTTTCATAATAAACTTTTCATTATCAACATTCTTGTTTTTCCGGCCACGGTGCAACTTGTGACCGGGTAAAGTGCGACAGTCTCTTTTAGAAAAAACACAGTTCTTCATAAAACCAGTAGGGGGCGCCTTAGGAAGCGCAACTATGTACAAGGGGGATGTGGCCGCTCTCAGTCCTCGGCCAGGTATTAGGAAAGAATGACCGCTCTTAGTCCTCGGTCAGTGGGAATAGGGACACACGGGTTTCAGTTCACACTTGTCCCAACGGGAACATATTTTAACTATTAACAGTTCTTTGTACCCCGACGGGTAACTATTTTACAGTTCTCTTTACCGTACTCTAGTAACGGCGTTCCTCCTAATGCTTCCTCCGTGTGCTCTTCAGACCCGTCCGGGTCCTCTTGATCCTCCTGACACCTCAGCTCTTCCTCTGTCAGCCGGTGTACATGAAGGGCATAGGGTCCTTTGGCACATTGGTGCCGGGTGAATGTGACCTCGTCACCCAGGTATAGGTCACGTCCTCTGTGTCCCTCCGGTAGGTGGGACTCGACATCTCTTCTGGTCACGAAGACGTCGCCGGGGGAGTGATGATCTCTTATGAAGCCCCAACCGTGCTGCAGTTGGAATTTAATTACAGTCCCGGTGGCACGGGGACCGTGAGCTACACGGGGGTTCCTCCGGGTCCGGCTCTTCTGTTCTGCGCTCTGTATCTGCAGCCACTGCTCACGGACACGCCTCTCTCTCCGTTCCCGGTCGAAAACCTCTAATTGCTGCCGGCAGCACTCCGCACGCTCAGCTGCGGCCGCCCGTGTTTCTTGGGTGAACCCCATGAGGTCTCTTCCAGTGGGGTCCCACTCAAACTGCGCCTCCTCCAACGAGAGCGGGGTCCTCTTGACGGGCTTCGGAGCCGGAATCAGGGGCTCGCACAGGGGCCTTTCCTTTTGGAGTTGAAGTTGGTAGTACTCCGGTGGCCATACAAAGGGCTGCCCATCCGGGCAAGTGTGTTGGGCAGACAAGTCCTCACCCAGGTGCGGCACTCTAGATGTTGAGGGCGCAGTGGTGGCAGCGGCGCCCGGGTTGACCCGGCCTTGCGACCAGGCTTGGGGCACCCTAAAGGTAAAGGGCACCGTAAGGACGGCGGCGCCCGGGGTTACTCGGCCCTGCGACCAGGCCGGTGGCTCGGTGGAGGTAGAAGGCGCTGTTGGCACTGCAGCGCCTGGGGGTACTCGACCTTGCGACCAGGCCGGTGGTGTTTCCTGCCTGGCCGCGCTCAGGGTTGAGGCGCGTGACGTCACAGGGGTCGCGGCCGCGGCTTCTACTTGAGGCCTAGTCTGGAGCGGTGACGGTGCAGCGATGGGCACGGCAGGGGGAATTTCGGGCTCTGCGACGGGGAGCTGGGGCAGGCTCACGGTTTCTCGGCTCGGGGTAGTGACGTCCCCTTTACCTGCCTCCGCCTCTTCAGCTCCTTCCTCGGCGTCGTCTCCGGCCTTGATTCCTCCTGCACCATCCTCAGAGGCGGTCGGTCTCCTCGTCTCGGGTGGCGTGCTCCGCTGGCGGGTTCCAGCCTGCTGGGCCATCTCTCTGCTCCACTCCGTCAGCGTTTCTCGCTGCACCTGGGCCATCCTCCGTGCGAGGCGCTCCAGCGCGGTCTGTGCACACTCCCGGTCTCGGGGGAGCTGTGCCAGGATCTCCACCAGGCCTAGTGGGGTGGTTACTTGCAGCAGGCTCCTGACCACAGGGTCGGTGCTGCCTGACTCTCCCTCCATCTCCGGGTGCAACTTCTCTGGACTCCTCTCCAGACTCCTCATCTCCGGGTGCGCTCTCTCCAGACTCCTCCAGGCTGCACCCATCTTCGCTCTTTTGTTCTGTATCCTCCCACATTGAGGGTGGTCCCGGGGCAACTTGGTGATTGTCAGTTCCAGGGGCAGTTCCCTCACGCTGATGGACACTTCTACCATCACAGTCTCTGCTAGTGGGGGCGGTTTCCGCTTTTGGCGCCATTCTTCGACCTGGCCCACGATGGGAGGTGGCCTCTTGCCACCCTCTGGCACGCCCATAATGGCGTCCGCTCTGCCAGGGCGGGAAATCTTCTCCGATGGCGGGAATCGTCTCCCAGTGGCGGGAAACTCCGTGGATGGCGGGAAAAGGCTGCAGATGGCGGGCAAACGGCGGGAAACGATCCGAGATGGCGTCCGATGGCGGGGACCCTCTGGAATTGGTGGGAGACTTCGTTTTGAGGTAAATGCGAACTTTTCTTCAGGCACGCAGTACCCGGTTGTTGCGGGCACGTTATCCTGCCGACTACGCCAAAGTTGACGCGCCCCCTGGGCCATGTTCAGGGGATACCCGGAGCCGGATCTGGATGGGGGTAGTAGTCCGTGGCGGTGACCCGGTCCGTGCCCAATGTGTCAAACTAAGTGGCAGTCTAAGACAGTAGATGTTAACTTGATTGTCGACTACGCCACCCGTTGAGTGCGGCTTTGAAGCCGCCGCTGCAGAGCAGTCCGCTGAGGCCGGTGGTGTGTGTGCAGCAATGATGGTATAACCCCCAACGGGAGGGGTATGGCCTCAGGGCAGCAGGTGTGGATGATGGGTGCAGTAATGTTGTAGTAAGCAGACTCAGAGACGGGAGGTGCAGTTCAGGGTTTTTACTTACTGATGTTCTTTTGGTCACTCTGGCCTTGAGTGACCACCCGAGCCGTGCTGCGTCCACCAGGTCCTGGACTCGGCCAACCCCCAGGCAACTCCGGAGCGTGGTCCTGAGCTCCCTTCTGACCCTCTCTCTCTGGCCGTTCCCACCAGGGATCCACCTGTGTCCGGCTCCCTCGGGTCTCTTGTTGGTTGAACCTTCTCTGGCTTCCCTGACCCTATGCTCGGTGTGCCATTCTGGTGGATTTGGTGAGGGTCGTGGCAAATCTTGACCACGACCTCCGGTTCCTGGCTAAGGTTTGCTTTGGCCTCTGCCAGCTTGGGTTCCGGTACCCTTGTTCGCCAACCCTTCACCCTTCTGTCTTTATTCTGGGATCTTGGGGTTCCTTCTTCTTTCCTCTCTGGGCCTTCCTTTCTCCTCTCTCTCTCTCTCCGCAGACTTGGCCTTGGAGCTGGGCCCAGCCGGAGCCACAGCTCCCTGTCAGCCCTCCTGGCTGAGCTCTTCTGCTCTGCTCCTCTGGCTCTACAAAAGACCCTGTCCTAAGATGGTGCCCACCTTATATACTCCCTCTATGTGTGAGCTCAGGTGACCAGCACCCAATGAGCTCCTAGCCTTACCCAGACTGCTCCCCCTATCTGCCCCTACACTACTGGGATGTTCCACCCCCCTCCCACTCCAGCCAGGGACAGACGCTGTCGTACCTGCACATATATCTGGTGGGAGTACCGTAGTTCTGTCCCCCGGAAATGGGATGTATGTAGTGCATGCAGCCTACTAAGCTCAGTTCCACACTCCATCCTTACCCGGGAGTGGAATACCACACCTCTGGCTTGAGGTGTAATACCCCTGTAGCAGCCGAGTCCTCAGGGTGCTACAAAGGTGATTGAGATTTCTGTGAGTGTATGCAAGTTTGAGGAGTCTGGATTGTTGCCCAGGGGAGGAGAGAGAAGAGAATGTAAGTAGGCTGTGATCAGAGAGAGGGAGAGGTGAGTTAGAGAGGTTAGATAGGGAACAGAGGCGGGTGAAGATGAGGTCCAGTGTGTGGCCATCTTTGTGGGTGGGTGTGGAAGACCATTGAGTGAGTCCGAAGGAGGAAGTGAGAGATAGGAACTTAGAGACAGACGAGTGGGAAGTGTTAATGGGGATGTTGAAGTCACCCATTATGATAGTGGGGATGTCAGTGGAGAGGAAGTGAAGTAGCCAGGTGGTGAAGTGGTCTAAGAAGGTGGTGGCTTGCCCTGGGGGTCGGTAAACGACGGCCAGTTGGAGGTTGGAGGGGGAATAGATGCGCACACAGTGCACCTCAAAAGAGGGGAGTGTAACGGAGGGTGGCATTGGGATTTGGGTGAAAGAGCAGTGTTCTGATAGGAGAAAACCTACACCTCCGCCATGTTTGCCGTTGGGGCGGGGGATGTGGAAAAGGTGGAATCCGCCATATGAAAGTGCAGCTGGGGAGGCTGTGTCAGAGGGGGTGAGCCAGGTTTCAGTTATGGCGAGGAAGGAAAGTTTGTTTGTAATGAAAAGATCGTGGATGAAGGAAAGTTTGTTGCAGACAGAGTGAGCGCTCCATAGAGCTCCTGTTAGAGCAACTAAGGGAGTGGGGATTGGTTGGATGGGTATGAGGTTAGAAGGGTTGCGACAGTTTGTGGAAGGTCGTGGATAGGAGGAAGAAGTAACTGTGGGGATATGGCGAGGAGGACCAGGATTTGTAGAGATATCTCCAGCAGTGAGGAGGAGCAGAGAAAGTGTTAGCAGGCGGGAGCAAGAGAGAGCATGAGGTGGCTGTCTGTGTTTGGAGATCCAGGATTGAATGTTTAGGAATAATTTGGAGGAGGTGAGATGAATGGGGAGGATGGAGGGAGAAATTAAGAGTTTCTTACTAGGTGTAGGGATTTGAGGGGTTACTAGAAAGTGGAGGACTATAGAGGAAAAAGTGAGAGCTAACAGAAACATAGTTAAAAGAGAGTAAGTGGTCAAAGTGTTGGTTACCTGACTCCTGCCCAGACTAACTGCCTCTGAAATAACTGCCACTTATTTCCGAAGCCACTTAGCACAAGAAGACGCATGCACCCCTTACAGAGCTTCTAAATATATAGGGCACATTAAACTATCAGGTGAAGGGCATTGTGGGAGCTGCATATGGCTAAATTAGCAGCGGGTCATTTCACCAGGAGATGGCTGGGTGATCAAACACAGAGCTAGGACTCTAGTCTCTGCAGTTTAGCACCTCTAAAAATCAGATAAGATCTATAGTGGGGAAGGGACAGACATATGTGGGTATTGAATGGAGTGGGACAGATAAAGCAGAGAAGTTATGCAGAGCATGTACCAGTGAGGTGAATCAGCAAAGCAGAGCATTAGATTACAGCAGACACAGCAAGCAGAGAAGTTATGCAGAGCATGTACCAGTGAGGTGAATCAGCAAAGCAGAGCATTAGATTACAGCAGACACAGCAAGCAGAGAAGTTATGCAGAGCATGTACCAGTGAGGTGAATCAGCAAAGCCAGCATTAGATTACAGCAAACACAGCAAGCAGAGAAGTTATGCAGAGCATGTACCAGTGAGGTGAATCAGCAAAGCAGAGCATTAGATTACAGCAGACACAGCAAGCAGAGAAGTTATGCAGAGCATGTACCAGTGAGGTGAATCAGCAAAGCAGAGCATTAGATTACAGCAGACACAGCAAGCAGAGAAGTTATGCAGAGCATGTACCAGTGAGGTGAATCAGCAAAGCAGAGCATTAGATTACAGCAGACTCAGCAAGCAGAGAAGTTATGCAGAGCATGTATCAGTGAGGTGAATCAGCAAAGCAGAGCATTAGATTACAGCAGACACAGCAAGCAGAGAAGTTATGCAGAGCATGTACCAGTGAGGTGAATCAGCAAAGCAGAGCATTAGATTACATCAGACACAGCAAGCAGAGAAGTTATGCAGAGCATGTACCAGTGAGGTGAATCAGCAAAGAAGAGCATTAGATTACAGCAGACTCAGCAAGCAGAGAAGTTATGCAGAGTATGTACCAGCGAGGTTATTCCACTGCTACCTCCACCACTCTTCTAAGGGGCATTGATATTGTCTTTTTATTCCACTGCGACCTCCGCCACTCATGCAAAGGGCACTGATATTGTCTTTCATTCCACTGTAACCTCCACCACTGTTCTAAGGAGCATTAAAACCGTCTTGTTAAGATACTGTGACCTCCACGTCTCTTCCACAGGACATTGTTATTGTCTTTTTATTCCACTGCGACCTCCACCACTCTGCCAAGGGGCATTAAAACCGTCTTGTTAAGCTACTGTGATGTCCACGTCTCTTCCACGGGGCATTGATATTGTCTTTTTATTCCACTGTAACCTCCACCTCTCTTCCAAGTGGAATTGATATTGTCTTTTTATTCCACTGCGACCTCCACCACTCTTCTAAGGGGCATTGATAGTCTTTTTATTCCACTGCGACCTCCACCACTCTTCCAAGGTTCATTAAAACAGTTTTGATAAGTTACTGTGACCTCCACGTCTCTTCCAAGGGGCATTAAAACCGTCTGATTAAACCACTCTGAACTCTACAGCTCTTCCAAGAGGCATTGATATTGTCTTTTTATTCGACTGTAACCTCCACCACTCTTCCAAGGGGCATTAAAACGTCTTGTTAAGCTACTGTGACCTCCACGTCTCTTCCAAGGGGCATTAAAACTGTCAATTTAAACCACTCTGAACTCCACAGCTCTTGCAAGAGTCATTGATATTGTCTTTTTATTCCACTGCGACCTCCACCACTCTTCCAAGGGTCATTGATATTGTCTTTTTATTCCACTGTAACCTCCACCACTCTTCCAAGGGGCATTGATATTGTCTTTTTATTCCACTGCGACCTCCACCTTTCTTCCAAGGGGCATTAAATCCATCTTCTTAAGCTTCTGTGACTTCCAAGTCTCTTCCACGAGGCATTGATATAGTCTTTTTATTCCACCTCGACCTCCACATCTCTTCCAAGGGGAATTGATATTGTCTTTTTATTCCACTGCGACCTCCACCACTCTTTTAAGGGGCATTGATATTGTCTTTTTAATCCACTGCGACCTCCACCACTCTTCCAAGGGGCATTAAAACAGTCTTGATAAGCTACTGTGACCTCCACGTCTCTTCCAATGGCGATTAAACCATCGGGTTAATCCATTCTGTACTCCACAGCTCTTCCAAGAGTCATTGATGTTGTCTTTTTATTCGACTGTAACCTCAACCACTCTTCCATGGGGCATTGATATTGTCTCTGTTTTCCACTGCGACCTCCACCACTCTTCCAAGGGGCTTTGATATTGTCTCTTTTATCCCCTGCGACCTCCACCACTCTTCCAATGGGCATTAAAACCGTTTTGTTATGCTACTGTGACCTCCACGTCCCTTCCACGGGGCATTGATATTGTCTTTTTATTCCATTGCGACCTCCACCACTCTTCCAAGGGGCATTAAAACCGTCTTGTTAAGCTACTGTGACCTCCAAGTCTCTTCCAAGGGGCATTAAAACCATATGGTTAAACCGCTCTTAGCTCCACAGCTCTTCCAAGGGGCATTGACAATGTCTTACTATTCCATTGTAACCTTCTGCACTCTTCCAAGTGCATTGATATTGTCTTTTTATTGCTCTGTGACATCCTCGACTCTTCCAAGGGGCATTAAAACCATCTTGTTAAGCTACTGTGACCTCCAAGTTTCTTACACAGGGCATTGATATTATCTTTTTATTCCTCTGTAACCTCCACCTCGTCTCTTCCAAGGGGCATTAAAACTGTCTGGTTAAACCACTCTGAACTCTACAGCTCTTACAAGAGGCATTGATATTGTCTTTTTATTCGACTGTAACATCGACCAGTCTTCCAAGCGGCATTGATGTTGTCTTTTTATTCCACTGCGACCTCCACCACTCTTCCAAGGGACATTGATATTGTCTTTTTAATCAACTGCGACCTCCACCTCTCTTCCAAGGTGCATTAAAACCATCTTGTGAAGCTTCTGTGACCTCCACGTTCCTTCCACGGGGCATTGATATTGTCGTTTTATTCCACTGCGACCTCCACCACTCTTCCAAGCGGCATTAAAACCATCTTGTTAAGCTACAGTGACCTCCACAACTCTTCCACGGGGCATTGATATTGTCTTTTATTCCTCTGCAACCTCCACCACTCTTCCAATGGGCATTGATATTGTCTTTTTATTCCACTGCGACCTCCACCACTCTTCCAAAGGGCATTGATATTGTCTTTTTAATCCACTGCGACCTCCACCACTCTTCCAAAGGCATTGATATTGTCTTTTTATTCCACCGCGACCTCCACCACTCTTCCATGGGGCATTGATATTGTCTTTTTAATCAACTGCGACCTCCACCTCTCTTCCAAGGTGCATTAAAACCGTATTGTGAAGCTACTGTGACCTCCACGTCCCTTCCACGGGGCATTGATATTGTCTTTTTATTCCACTGCGACCTCCACCACTCTTCCAAGGGGCATTGATATTGTCTTTTTAATCCACTGCGACCTCCACCACTCCTCAAAGGGGTATTGATATTATCTTTTTAATACACTGTGACCTCCTCGTCTCTTCCAAGGGGCATTAATCGCCTCAATTTAAACCACTCTGAACTCCACAGCTCTTCCAAGGAGCACTGGTATTGTCTTTTTATTCCACTCTAACCTCCACCACTCTTCCAAGGGGTATTGACATTGTCTTTTTATTCCACTGCGACCTCCACCACTCTTCCAAGTGGCATTAAGACCATCTTGTTAAGCTACAGTGACCTCCACAACTCTTCCACGGGGCATTGATATTGTCTTTTAATCTTCTGCAACCTCCACCACTCCTCCAAGCGGCATTGATATTGTCTTTTTATTCCACTGCGACCTCCACCACTCTTCCAAAGGGCATTGATATTGTCTTTTAAATCCACAACGATCTCCACCACTCTACCAACGGGCATTAAAACAGTCTTGTTAAGCTACTGTGACCACCTCGTTTCTTCCAAGGGGCATTAAAACCGTCTGGTTAAACCACTCTGAACTCTACAGCTCTTACAAGAGGCATTGATATTGTCTTTTTATTCGACTGTAACATCCACCAGTCTTCCAAGCGGCATTGATGTTGTCTTTTTATTCCACTGCGACCTCCACCACTCTTCCAAGGGACATTGATATTGTCTTTTTAATCAACTGCGACCTCCACCTCTCTTCCAAGGTGCATTAAAACCGTCTTGTGAAGCTTCTGTGACCTCCACGTTCCTTCCACGGGGCATTGATATTGTCATTTTATTCCACTGCGACCTCCAGCACTCTTCCAAGCGGCATTAAAACCATCTTGTTAAGCTACAGTGACCTCCACAACTCTTCCACGGGGCATTGATATTGTCTTTTATTCCTCTGCAACTTCCACCACTCTTCCAAGGGGCATTGATATTGTCTTTTTATTCCACTGCGACCTCCCCCACTCTTCCAAAGGGCAGTGATATTGTCTTTTTAATCCACTGCGACCTCCACCACTCTTCCAAGGGCATTGATATTGTCTTTTTATTCCACCGCGACCTCCACCACTCTTCCTTGGGGCATTGATATTGTCTTTTTAATCAACTGCGACCTCCACCTCTCTTCCAAGGTGCATTAAAACCGTATTGTGAAGCTACTGTGACCTCCACGTCCCTTCCACGGGGCATTGATATTGTCTTTTTATTCCACTGCGACCTCCACCACTCTTCCAAGGGGCATTGATATTGTCTTTTTATTCCACTGCGACCTCCACCACTCCTCCAAGGGGTATTGATATTGTCTTTTTAATACACTGTGACCTCCACCACTTTTCCAAGGGCATTAAAACAGTCTTGATAAGCTATTGTGACCTCCATGTCTCTTCCAATGGCCATTAAACCATCTGGTTAAACCACTCTGTACTCCACAGCTCTTCCAAGAGGCATTGATATTGTCTTTTTATTCGACTGTAACCTCAACCACTCTTCCAAGGGGCATTGATATTGTCTCTGTTTTCCACTGCGACCTCCACCACTCTTCCAAGGGGCTTTGATATTGTCTTTTTTATCCTCTGCGACCTCCACCACTCTTCTAATGGGCATTAAAACCGTCTTGTTATGCTACTGTGACCTCCACGTCCCTTCCACGGGGCATTGATATTGTCTTTTTATTCCATTGCGACCTCCACCACTCTTCCAAGGGGCATTAAAACCGTCTTGTTAAGCTACTGTGACCTCCAAGTCTCTTCCAAGGGGCATTAAAACCGTCTGGTTAAACCGCTCTGAGATCCACAGCTCTTCCAAGGGGCATTGACAATGTCTTTTTATTCTATTGTAACCTTCTGCACTCTTCCAAGTGCATTGATATTGTCTTTTTATTCCTCTGTGACATCCTCGACTCTTCCAAGGGGCATTAAAACCATCTTGTTAAGCTACTGTGACCTCCAAGTTTCTTACACAGAGCATTGATATTGTCTTTTTATTCCACTGTAACCTTCACCACTCTTCCAAGGGGCATTGATATTGTCTTTTTATTCCACTGTAAACTCCACCAATCTTCCAAGGGGCATTGATATTGTCTTTTTATTCCACTGTGACCTCCACCACTCTTCTAAGGGGCATTGATATTGTCTTTTAAATCCACAAGGATCTTCACCACATTAAAACAGTCTTGTTAAGCTACTGTGACCTCCTCGTCTCTTCCAAGGGGCATTAAAACCGTCTGGCTAAACCACTCTGAACTCTACAGCTCTTACAAGAGGCATTGATATTGTATTTTTATTCGACTGTAACATCCAACACTCTTCCAAGCGGCATTGATATTGTCTTTTTATTCCACTGCGACCTCCACCACTCTTCCAAGCGGCATTGATATTGTCTTTTTAATCAACTGCGACCTCCACCTCTCTTCCAAGGTGCATTAAAACCGTCTTGTGAAGCTTCTGTGACCTCCACTTCCCTTCCACGGGGCATTGATATTGTCTTTTTATTCCACTGCGACCTCCACCACTCTTCCAAGCGGCATTAAGACCATCTTGTTAAGCTACAGTGACCTCCACAACTCTTCCACGGGGCATTGATATTGTCTTTTATTCCTCTGCAACCTCCACCGCTCTTCCAAGGGCATTGATATAGTCTTTTTATTCCATTGCGACCTCCACCACTCTTCCATGGGGCTTTGATATTGTCATTTTAATCAACTGCGACCTCCACCTCTCTTCCAAGGTGCATTAAAACCGTCTTCTGAAGCTACTGTGAACTCCACGTCCCTTCCACGGGGCATTGATATTGTCTTTTTATTACACTGCGACCTCCACCACTCTTCCAAGGGGCATTGATATTGTCTTTTTATTTCACTGCGACCTCCACCACTCTAACAAGGGGCATTGATAATGTCTTTTTATTCCACTGCGACCTCCCACACTCTTCCAAGGCTCATTGATATTGTCTTTTTAAACCACTGCGACCGCCACCACTCTTCCAAGTGGCATTGATATTGTCTTTTTAATCCACTGCGACCTCCACCACTCTTCCAAGGGACATTGATATTGTCTTTTTTTTCCACTGCGACCTCCACCACTCTTCTAAGGGACGTTGATATTTTCTTTTTATTCCACTGCGACCTCCACCACTCTTCCAAGGGGCATTGATAATGTCTTTTTAATCCACTGCGAGCTCCACCACTCTTCCAAGGGGCATTAAAACCATATTGTTAAGCTACTGTGACCTCCACGTCTCTTCCAATGGGCATTAAAACCGTCAATTTAAACCACTCTGAACTCCACAGCTCTTGCAAGAGGCATTGATATTGTCTTTTTATTCCACTGTAACCTCCACCACTCTTCCAAGGGGCATTGATTTTGTCTTTTTAATACACTGCGACCTCCATCTCTCTTCCAAGAAGCATTAAAATCGTCTTGTTAGCTACTGTGACCTCCACGTCTATTCTACGGTGCCTTACAACCTTCTGGTTAAACCACTGTGAACTCCACAGCTCTTCCAAGGGGCATTGATATTGTCTTTTTATTCCACTGTAACCTCCACCACTCTACCAAGGGGCATTGACATTGTCTTTTTATTTTACTGTGACCTCCACCAATCTTCCAAGGGGCATTAATTTTGTCTTTTTATTCCACTGTGACCTCCACCACTCTTCCAAGGGTCATTGATATTGTCTTTTTATTCCACTGTAAACTCCACCACTTTTCCAAGGGGCATTGATATTGTCTTTTTATTCCACTTCGACCTCCACCTCTCTTCCAAGGGGCATTAAAGCCATCTTGTTAAGCTACTGTGACCTCCACGTCTCTTCCACGAGGCATTGATACTTTCTTTTTATTCCACTGCGACCTCCACATCTCTTCCAAGTGGAATTGATATTGTCTTTTTATTCCACTGCGACCTCCACCACTCTTCCAAGGGGCATTAAAACAGTTTTGATAAGCTACTGTGACCTCCTCGTCTCTTCCAAGGGGCATTAAAACCATCTGGTTAAACCACTCTGAACTCCACAGCTCTTCAAAGAGGCATTGATATTGTCTTTTTATTCGACTGTAACCTCCACCACTCTTCCAAGGGGCATTAAACCATCTGGTTAAACGACTCTGTACTCCACAGCTCTTCCAATAGGGGTTGATATTGTCTTTTTATTCGACTGTAACCTCCACCACTCTTCCAAGGGGCATTGAAATTGTCTCAGTTTTCCAATGCGACCTCCACCACTCTTCCAAGGGGCTTTGATATTGTTTTTTTTATCCACTGTGACCTCCACCACTCTTCCGATGGGCATTAAAACCGTCTTGTTATGCTACTGTGACCTCCAAGTCCCTTCCACGGGGATTGATATTGTCTTTTTATTCCATTGCGACCTCCACCACTCTTCCAAGGTTCATTAAAACCGTCTTGTTAAGCTACTGTGACCTCCAAGTCTCTTTCAAGGGGCATTAAAACCGTCTGGTTAAACCGCTCTGAGCTCCACAGCTCTTCCAAGGGGCATTGATATTGTCTTTTTATTCCACTGTAACCTCCACCACTCTTCCAAGGGGCATTGATTTTGTCTTTTTATTCCATTGCGACCTCTACCACTTTTCCAATTGGCATTGATATTGTCTTTTTAATCCACTGCAACCTCCACCACTTTTCCAAGTGGCATTAAAACAGTCTTGTTAAGCTACTGTGACCTCCAAGTCAATTCCACGGGGCATTGATATTGTCTTCTTATTCCACTGTAACCTTCACCAATCTTCCAAGGGGTCATTGATATTGTTTTTTTATTCCACTTCCAAGGGGCATTAAAACCGTCTTGTTAAGTTTCTGTGACCTCCACGTCTCTTCCAAGGAGCGTTAAAACCGTCTGTTTATACCTCTCTGAACTCCACAGCTCTTCCAAGGGGCACTATTATTGTCTTTTTATTCCAATGTAACCTCCACCACTCTTCCAAGGGGCATTGATATTGTCTTTTTATTCCACTGCGACCTCCACCAGTCCTCCAAAAGGCATTAAAACCGTCTTTTTAAGATACTGTGACCTCCACTTCTCTTCCACGGGGCATTGAAATTGTCTTTTGATTCCACTGTAACCTCCACCACTCGTCCAAGGGGCATCGATATTGTCCTTTTTTTCCATTCCGACCTCCACCACTCTTCCAAGGCGCATTGATAATGTCTTTTTATTCCACTGCGACCTCCACCACTCTTCCAAGGGGCAGTGATAGTGTCTTTTTATTCAACTGTAACCTCCATCACTCTTCCAAGGGGCAGTGATAGTGTCTTTTTATTCAACTGTAACCTCCACCACTCTTCCAAGGGGCATTGATATTGTCTATTTATTCCACTGCGACCTCCACCACTCTTCCAAGGTGCATTCATATTGTCTTTTTAATCCACTGCGACCTCCAAAACTCTTCCAAGGTGCATTAAAACCGTCTTGTTAAGCTACTGTCACCTCCGCGTCCCTTCCAAGGGGCATTAAAACAGTCAATTTAAACCACTCTGAACTCCACAGCTCTTGCAACGGACATTGATATTGTCTTTTTATTCCAATGTAATCTCCAGCACTCTTCCAAGGGGCATGGATATTGTCTTTTTATTCCACTGCGACCTCCACCACTCTTCCAAGGGGCATTAAAACCGTATTGTTAAGCTACTGTGACCTCCACGTCTCTTCCATGGTGCATTAAAACTGTCAATTTAAACCACTCTGATCTCCACAGCTCTTGCAAGAGGCATTGATATTGTCTTTTTACTCCACTGTAACCTACAGCACTCTTTCAAGGGGCATTGATATTGTCTTTTTATTCCACAAATACTTCCAACACTCTCCCAAGGTGCATTAAAAACATCTTGTTTAGCTACTGTAACGTCCATGTCTATTCCACGGGGCTTTGATATTGTCTTTTGATTCCACTGTATCCTCCACCACTCTTCCAAGGGGTATTGATTTTGTCTTTTTATTCCACTGCGACTTCCACCTCTCTTCTAAGGTGCATTGATATTGTCTTTTTAATCCACTGCAACCTCCACCACTCTTCCGAGAGCCATTAAAACAGTCTTGTTAAGCTACTGTGACCTTCACATCTCTTCCAAGGGGCATTAAAACGGTCTGGTTAAACCACTCTGAACTCCACCACTCTTCCAAGGGGCATTGAGATTGTCTTTTTAATCCACTGCGACCTCCACCACTTTGCCAAGGGGCATTAAAAACATCTTTTTAAGCTACTGTGACCTCCATGTCTCTTCCAAGGTGCATTAAAACCGTCTGGTTAAACCTCTCTGAACTCCACAGCTCTTCCAAGGGGCATTGATATTGTCTTTTTATTCCACTGTAACCTCCACCACTCTTCCAAGTGGCATTGACTTTGTCTTTTTATTCCACTGCGAACTCCACCACTCTTCCAATGGGCATTGATATTGTCTTTTTAATCCCCTGCAACCTCCACCACTGATCCAAGGGGCATTAAAACCGCCTTGTTAAGCCACTGTGACCTCCACGTCAATTCCACGGGGCATTGATATTGTCTTTTTATTCCACTGTAACCTCCACCAATCTTCCAAGGGGTCATTGATATTATTTTTTTATTCCACTGCGACCTCCACCACTCTTCCAAGGGGCATTAAAACCATCTTGTTAAGTTTCTGTGACCTCCACGTCTCTTCCAAGGAGCGTTAAAACCGTCTGGTTATACCTCTCTGAACTCCACAGCTCTTCCAAGGGGCACTATTATTGTCTTTTTATTCCAATGTAACCTCCACCACTCTTCCAAGGGGCACTATTATTGTCTTTTTATTCCACTGTAACCTACAGCACTCTTTCAAGGGGAATTGATATTTTCTTTTTATTCCACTACGACTTCCACCACTCTCCCAAGGTGCTTTAAAAACATCTTGCTTAGCTACTGTAATGTCCATGTCTATTCCACGGGGCATTGATATTGTCTTTTTATTCCACTGCATCCTCCACCACTCTTCCAAGGGGTATTGATATTGTCTTTTTATTCCCCTGTGACTTCCACCTCTCTTCTAAGGGGCATTGATATTGTCCTTTAAATCCACTGCGACCTCCACCACTCTTCCAAGAGGCATTAAAACAGTCTTGTTAAGCTACTGTGACCACCACATCTCTTAAAAAGGGGCATTAAAACCGTCTGGTTAAACCACTCTGAACTCCACCACTCTTCCAAGGGGCATTGAGATTGTCTTTTTAATCCACTGCAACCTCCGCCACTTTGCCAAGGGGCATTAAAAAAGTCTTTTTAAGCTACTGTGACCTCCACGTCACTTCCAATGGGCATTAAAACCGTCTGGTTAAACCACTCTGAACTCCACAGCTCTTCCAAGGGGCATTGGTATTGTCTTTTAATTCCACTCTAACCTCCACCACTCTTCCAAGGGGCATTGACATTGTCTTTTTATTCCACTGCGACCTCCACCATTCTTCCAAGGGGCATTAAAACTGTCTTGTTAAGCTACAGTGACCTCCACATCTCTTCCACGGGGCATTGATATTGTCTTAAAATTCCACTGTAACCTCCACCACTCTACCAAGGGGCATTGATATTGTATTTTTATTCCATTGCGACCTCCACCACTCTTCCAAAGGGCATTGATATTGTCTTTTTAATCTACTGCTTCCTTCACCACTCTTCCAAAGGGCATTAAAACCATCTTGTTAAGCTACTGTGACCTCCACGTCTCTTCCACTGGGCATTGATATTGTCTTTTTATTCCACTGTGACCTCCATCACTCTTCCTCGGGGCATTGATATTGTCTTTTTAATCCACTGCAACCTCCACCACTCTTCCATGTGGCATTAAAACCGTCTTGTTAAGCTACTGTGACCTCCACCTCTCTTCCAAGGGGCATTAAAGCCGTCTTGTTAAGCTACTATCACGTCCATGTCTATTCCACGGGGCATTGATATTGTCTTTTTATTCCACTGTAACCTCCACCACTCTTCCAAGTGGCATTGACATTGTCTTTTTATTCCACTGCGACTTCCACCTCTCTTCTAAGGGGCATTGATATTGTCTTTTTAATCCACTGCGACCTCCACCACTCTTCCATGGGGCATTAAAACAATCTTGTTAAGCTACTGTGACCTCCATGTCTCTTCCAAGGGGCATTAAAACCGTCTGGTTAATACACACTGAACTCCACAGTTCTTCCAAGGGGCATTAATATTGTCTTTTTATTCAACTGTAACCTCCACCACTCTTCCAAGGGGTATTGATTTTGTCTTTTTATTCCACTGCGACCTCCACCACTCTTCCAATGGTCATTGTGACGCACCCCCTGGGCCATATTCTTAAGGGGAATACCCGGAGCCGGATCAGATGGGGGTTGTAGTCTCCGAGTGGCTGTGACCCGGTCCGTGCCCAGGGTGTCAAGCTCAGAGTGTGGCAGTCTTTACAGATGTTATAAATGTTCTTTGTGTCGACTACGCCACCCGTTGAATTGCGGTGCACAAGGGTCCGCTGAGGCTGGTGGTGTGTGTGCAGCTCTGGTAGTATAAACCCTAACGGGAGGGGTATAGCCTCAGGGGGTCAGGTGTAGAGGAGAGTGGTTGTGGTGGTGCAGTGTGGACGGGAAGAAGACTCAGAGTCGGGCTGTGCAGTTCAGGGTTTTTACTTACTGCTGTTGTGCTGGTCACTCCGGCCTTGAGTGACCACCCGAGCCGTGCTGCGTCCACCAGGCCCTGGACTCGGCCAACCCCCAAGCAGGTCTGGAGCGTGGTCCTGAGCTCCCTTTCTCACTGTCCTTTCTATGGCCTTCCCCACCAGGGATCCACTTATATCCGGCTCCCTCGGGCCTCTTGTTGGGTAAACCTTTTCTCTGGGTTCCCTGACCCTATACTTGGTTTGCCTTCTGAGTGGATTTAGTGAGGGGCTGCTCCACTGGTGATGTTGCAGCCTCCGGTTCTTAGTCGAGGGTAGTTTCTCTCCTCCACTAATTTGGGATCCGGTTCCCTTGCGTGCCAACCCTTCACCCTTCTGCTTGTATTCTGGGCTCTTGGGGTTCCTTCTTCTCCCCCTCTGGATCCTTCTTTCTCCTCTCTCTCTTCTTTCAGGACTGGCTCTCTGACCTTCCCTCTACAACAGGCTGACTGGTAACTGTCTGCCTGTCTGACTCTACAAAGACTGACCCTGATCTTAGATGGTTCCCACCTTATATACTCCCTCTATGTGTGAGCTCAGGTGACCAGCACCCAATGAGCTCCTATCTTTACCCAGACTGCTACCCCTATCTGCCCCTACACTACTGGGATGTTCCACCCCCCTCCCACTCCAGCCAGGGACAGACGCTGTCGTACCTGCACATTTCTCTAGTGGGAGTACAGTAGTTCTGTCCCCCGGAAAAGGGATGTATGTAGTGCATGCAGCTATCTGAGCTCAGTTCCACACTCCATTCTTACCCGGGAGTGGAATATCACACCTCTGGCCTGAGGTGCAATACCCCTGTAGCAGCCGAGTCCTCAGGGTGCTACATTCCCCCCTGGTAAATCACAGCACGTCCTCGGGCTGTAAGAAAAATAAAACATCCACAAACATACAATTTTTCATAACAACATAACATATAAAACATCATATATATATATATCAATAAAACTTTTTTATAAATATTCTTGTCTTGTTCCTCCGGCCACGGTGCAACTTGTGACCGGGTAAAGTGCGACAGTCTCTTTTCTTGGAAAAACAGTTTCTTTATAAAACCAGTAGGGGGCGCTTTAGGAAGCGCAACTATGTACAAGGGGAAATGGCCGCTCTCAGTCCTCGGCCAGGTAATGGATAGGGGACACACGGGTAACAGTTCACACTTTGTCCCAACGGGGAACATATTTTAAATCTGTAACAGTTTTTTGTACCCCGACGGGTAACTATGTACAGTCTCTCTCTACCGTACTTCAATGACGGCTTCCTCCTGCTCTTTCTTGGTGGAAGGTTTCAGACCCGTCCGGGTCCTCTTGCTCCTCCTCACACCGCAGCTCCTCCTCCGTCAGGCGATGTACATGGAGGGCGTAGGGTCCTTTGGCACACTTGTGCCGGGTGAACGTAACCTCGTCCCCTACATATAGGTCACGACCTCTGTGTCCCTCCGGCAGATGGCTTTCTACGTCTCTGCGGGTGACAAAGACGTCGCCGGGGGTATGATGGTCTCTAATGAAGCCCCACCCATGCTGCAGATTGAACTTTATCACAGTCCCGATGGTACGGGGACCATGCGCTGCACGGGGGTCTCTCCTGGTCCGGCTCTTCTGCTCCGCGCTCCTTATCTGCGCCTGCTGTTCCCGGACCCGCCTCTCTCTCCGCTCCCTCTCGAAGACCTCGAGCTGCTGCCGGCAGCACTCTGCACGCTCCGCTGCGGCCGCCCGAGTTTCCTGAGTGAACCCCATGAGGTCTTCTCCGGTGGGGTCCCACTCAAACTGTGCCTCCTCCAGCGGGGGCGGGGTCCTCTTTACGGGCTTCGGAGCCGGAATCAGGGGCTCGCACATGGGCCTTGCTTTTTGGAGTTCCAGCTGAATATACTCCTCGGGCCATATGAAGGGCTGCCCATCCGGGCACGTATGCTGGGCGAACAGGTCTTCACCCAGGTGCGGCACTCTAGATCTTATGGGCGCAGTGGTGGTAGCGGCGCCCGGGTTGACCAGGCCTTGCGGCCAGGCTTGGGGCACCCTAAAGGAAAAGGGCACCGTGAGAACGGCGGCGCCCTGGGTTACTCGGCCCTGCGACCAGGCCGGTGGCTCCGCGGAGGTAGGGGGCGCTGTTGGAATTGCGGCGCCCGGGGGCACTAGGCCTTGCGACCAGGCCGATGGTATTTCCTGCTTGGCCGCGCTCAGGGTCGAAGCGCGTGACGTCACAGGGGTCGCAGCCGCGGTTTCCGGTTGAGGCCTTGTCTGCGGCGGTGGTGATGCAGCGACGGGCACGGCAGGGGGAACTTCGGGCTCTGCTACGGGGAGCCGGGGCAGGCACGCGGTTTCTCGACTCGGGGTAGGGACGTCCCCTTTACCTGCCTCCGTTTCTTCGGCTCCCTCCTCGGCGCCGTCTCCGGCCTTGATTCCTCCTGCACCATCCTCAGAGGCGGTCTGTCTCCTCGTCTCGGGTGGCGTGCTCCGCTGACGGGCTTCGGTCTGCTGGGCCATCTCTCGGCTCCACTCCGCCAGCGTCTCTCGCTGCACCTGGGCCATCCTCCTTGCGAGGCCCTCCAGCGCGGTCTGTGCACACTCCCGGTCTCGGGGAAGCTGCGCCAGGACCTCCACTAGGCCTAGTGGGGTTGTCGCTTCCAGCAGGCTCCTGACCACTGGGTCGGTGCTGCCTGGCTCTCCCTCCATCTCCGGGTGTGTCTTCTCCATACTCCTCGCTAGACTTCTTGTCTCCGGGTGCGCTCTCTCCAGACTCCTCCAGGCGGCACCCATCTTCGCTCTTTTGTTCTGAGTCCTCCCACTTCGAGGGCGGTCCTGGGGCAACTTGGTGATTGTCAGCTCCAGGGGCAGTTCCTTCACGCTGACGGACACTTCTAGCATCACAGTCTCTGTTGGTGGGGGCGGTTTCCGCTTTTGGCGCCATTCTTCGTCCTGGCCCACGATGGGAGGCGGCCCCTTGCCATCCTCTGGCACGCCCATAATGGCGTCCGCTCTTCCAAGGCGGGAAATCTTCTGAAATGGTGGGAATCGTCTCCCAGTGGCGGGAAACTCTGCAGATGGCGGGAAAAAGCTGCAAATGGCAGACAACCGGCGGGAATCGATCTGTGATGGGGTCCGATGGCGGGGACCCTCCGGGACCGGCGGGAGACTTCTTTTTGAGGTAAACTTGTACTTTTCTTCAGGCACGCAGTACCCGGTTGTTGCGGGCACGAAATCCTGCCGACTACGCCAAAGTTGACGCACCCATTGGGCCATATTCTTAAGGGGAATACCCGGAGCCGGATCAGATGGGGGTTGTAGTCTCCGAGTGGCTGTGACCCGGTCCGTGCCCAGGGTGTCAAGCTCAGAGTGTGGCAGTCTTTACAGATGTTATAAATGTTCTTTGTGTCGACTACGCCACCCGTTGAATTGCGGTCAAAAGGCCGCCGCTGCACAAGGGTCCGCTGAGGCTGGTGGTGTGTGTGCAGCTCTGGTAGTATAATCCCCAACGGGAGGGGTATAGCCTCAGGGGGTCAGGTGTAGAGGAGAGTGGTTGTGGTGGTGCAGTGTGGACGGGAAGAAGACTCAGAGTCGGGCTGTGCAGTTCAGGGTTTTTACTTACTGCTGTTGTGCTGGTCACTCCGGCCTTGAGTGACCACCCGAGCCGTGCTGCGTCCACCAGGTCCTGGACTCGGCCAACCCCCAAGCAGGTCTGGAGCGTGGTCCTGAGCTCCCTTTCTCACTGTCCTTTCTACGGCCTTCCCCACCAGGGATCCACTTATATCCGGCTCCCTCGGGCCTCTTGTTGGGTAAACCTTTTCTCTGGGTTCCCTGACCCTATACTTGGTTTGCCTTCTGAGTGGATTTAGTGAGGGGCTGCTCCACTGGTGATGTTGCAGCCTCCGGTTCTTAGTCGAGGGTAGTTTCTCTCCTCCACTAATTTGGGATCCGGTTCCCTTGCGTGCCAACCCTTCACCCTTCTGCTTGTATTCTGGGCTCTTGGGGTTCCTTCTTCTCCCCCTCTGGATCCTTCTTTCTCCTCTCTCTCTTCTTTCAGGACTGGCTCTCTGACCTTCCCTCTACAACAGGCTGACTGGTAACTGTCTGCCTGTCTGACTCTACAAAGACTGACCCTGATCTTAGATGGTTCCCACCTTATATACTCCCTCTATGTGTGAGCTCAGGTGACCAGCACCCAATGAGCTCCTATCTTTACCCAGACTGCTACCCCTATCTGCCCCTACACTACTGGGATGTTCCACCCCCCTCCCACTCCAGCCAGGGACAGACGCTGTCGTACCTGCACATTTCTCTAGTGGGAGTACAGTAGTTCTGTCCCCCGGAAATGGGATGTATGTAGTGCATGCAGCTATCTGAGCTCAGTTCCACACTCCATTCTTACCCGGGAGTGGAATATCACACCTCTGGCCTGAGGTGCAATACCCCTGTAGCAGCCGAGTCCTCAGGTTGCTACAATTTTTATTGTCTTTTTAATCCCCTGCAACCTCCACTACTCTTCCAAGGGGCATTAAAACCGTCTTGTTAAGCTACTATGACCTCCTTGTCCCTTGCACGGGGCATTGATATTGTCTTTTTATTCCACTGCGACCTCCACCACTCTTCAAAGGGACATTGATATTGTCTTTTTAATCCACTGCGACCACCACCACTCTTCCAAGCTGCATTAAAACCGTCTTGCTATGCTACTGTGACGTCGACTTCTCTTCCAATGGGCATTAAAACCATATGGTTAAACCACTCTGAACTCCACAGCTCTTCCAAGGGGCATTTGTAGTCTTTTTATTCCACTCTAACCTCCACCACTCTTCCAAGGGGCATTGACATTGTCTTTTTATTTCACTGCGACCTTCACCACTCTTCCAAGGGGCATTAAAACCATATTGTTAAGCTACTGTGACCTCCATGTCTCTTCCACGAGGCATTGACATTGTCTTTTTATTCCACTGCGACCTCCACATCTCTTCCAAGTGGAATTGATATTGTCTTTAGTGTTGAGCCACCCACGTAGTGTTCGAGTTCGGTTCGTCGAACACCCGTGTGTTCGCCGAACTGTTCGTCGAACTGTTCGTCGAACACCTTCGAACACCGTTAAAACCAATGGCAGGCAAACAAAAACACATAGAAACACATAGAAAACACCTTCAAAGGTGTCCAAAAGCTGACAAACTGCTCAGAAGACACAACTAACACATGGAAAAGTGACAAGTACATATAGTCATGAGAAAAGAAAAGAGGTGGAGGAGTAAAAGGAGGGGGAGACACAGATATAGGCATGTCATGCCCTTCTAAAATCCAAAAAGTGAGAAGCCGACACGTTCAGTTCGCTCCTGCCCGTGCCACCTCCGTGTCGCCGGGTTTGTGCCAGAGCCGCGGTGAACCCTGATGGCCAGCCCCCCTCTCCCAATACTGGTGCCTGTCCGCTGGTGGGTCGAGCGAGCCCCCCTGTGGTGGAGGCAGCTCTAAGTTTTTTAATTTAAATTGTCTCTCTAATTTGAATGAATACACTTTAAATCCATTTACAAGGATCTATTGGAGGGCAAGTCTCATGCCAGCAGCCGCGTAATTCCAGCTCCAGTAGCGTCCACTAAAGCTGCTGCAGTTAAAAAGCTTTTATAAGGATCGAGCTCGGCTGTCCACCGCAAGGCATCCTACTGCCAGTCCCAGCCCCTATGCCTTGGGGTGCCTCCTGATGCTCTTCACTGAGTATCCCGTGGTCCCGAAGCATTTCCTTTGAAAAAATTAAGTGTCCAAACTACAGGTGGTGTAGCTTGCTTAACAGCCGGGATAATCCACTGACTAGCAGACACTGCTACTAGGCACAAAGTATTTCCTGGGCTAGATGCAGTTAAAAATTTGTAAGTAGATACTCTCGTTGGATGCTGAGAAAGCATTCCATAGAGTCTCCTGGCACGCCATATATGATTCTCTTAAAAAGCTTGGGGTAGGGGTCTAGGGGACCCTTTTATAGCCAAAATCACGGCCCTGTATCACAATACGTCACCTAGGCTGAAGATAAATGGAACTGTAGCAACCTGAGGGCTCGGTTGCTACAGACGTATTGCACCTCACCCAGAGGTGTGATATCTCACTCTCAGGTAAGGATGGAGTGTGGTTCAGGACCCGACACCTGCATGCATTACACCACATTGCCGTGGGGCAGGGCGACCAATATGCCCCTGAGATGGGCACGACAGTCTCTGTCCCTGGCTGGAGTGGGGGGAGGGAACACTGAGGAAGGGGAACCCTGTAGTGCAGGAGCAGGGAGGAAGCAGTTCCTGGGTGCATTGAGAAGGGAGTGTAAAAGGTGGGCACCATCTTAGTTCAGTGCAGAGAAGTCTGAGCAGAAGTGGCAGGGAGCAGGGGCTCTGCATGAGCTCTGCTCCGGAGGCGGGCCTAGTAACAGAGGCCCAGGCCTGCAAGAGGGAGAAGGAAGGAAGAGGAGCGGAGAAGGCTCCAGGAACGAGGAATGAAGGGATCCCAGGGGTGCGGACGGGCGAGTCGCCACCGCACGCCCGAATCCACCTGCGTGGAGGGGTCAGGCAAAAGGGGGAGACCGGTCCCCGAACTAGTGGAGGCAGGAAACGACCCTCAGCTAGAAACCGGAGGCTCTGACATTTTATGTGGCGCAGCCCCTCGCTACACCCGCTAGGAAGGCACCACATAGGGTCAGGGAAACTGGCGCCAAGTTTACCAAGAGGAGGCCCGAGGCAGCCGGACAGAAGTGTTGGTAAGAAAGGCCAGACAAAGGACACACAAAGGGGGTCCTGTGAAGCGCTCCAAAGTTATCTGGGAGTTGTCTGAGCCCCTCACCTGGTGAGCACAGTACGACGTGGGCAGCCGTTACCTGCAGACGTGGTCTGGATAATAAGAACTGTGAGTAAAGGCCCTGAACTGCATCACTGACTCCATGTCGTTACTGCTGCTGCCCTGCACCATCACCCCCATCCTCCGCATACACTGCCCTGAGGCTATACTCCTCCCATGGGGAGTTATGCTACGCTCTGCTGCACCCACAACACCAGCCTCAGCTGTCTGCCCTGTAGCGGCGGTTCACTCTGACCGCAATCCACGGGTGGCGTAGTCGGACATTTAAACATCAAAACCACATAAATAGTTTCCCACTGGTTTGACCACCCTGAGCCACGGAACCGGGTCACCGCCACGAAGACTACAAAGACTACAACCACCAGCATCCACCAAAAAGGATCTGGCTCCGGGTGTCCCAAGGCCCAGGGGGTGCGTCAGAACATTTTCATCACCTTTCACAATCACCAATGGGACAAGGCAGGGATGTCCTCTGTCCCCTCTCTTATACATCCTAGTGACGGAGCACCTGCTCTCATCAATTCGCCATAACCCCAATATTAGGTGGATTGAGTTGGGAGGCACCGAGTACAAGTGCTCTCTATTTGCTGATGATGTCCTAGTATATATCACTCAATCACATATATCCACCCATGCTGTTATGGCTGAAATAGATCACTTTTTTACATGGTCAAATTTTAAAATCAATGCAGCGAAGTCTGAGGCCCTCGATGTCTCCCTCCCCAAATCCATATAGGATTCCATCCAGTCCAACTTTCCCTTTGCCTGGCCCTCACAGGGTATCAAATACTTAGGAATTCCTATTCATAGAGACCTCTCCCATCTATGTTATCTTAATTTTGGGCCCTTTATTGAACAACTCCATACAGACCACGGTTGGCAAGTTAGAACTGTAAGATTCACTACGTGAACCACTGGTGTTTTGTGGAAAAGCACATGTACACTGCGTTCCAAATTATTATGCAAAATGTGTTTAGGAGTGATAAGGGAAGAATTTGTTTGTTTGTCAGTTAAACTCATTGATGGTGATGTGTGTCAGGGCTCTTTATATCACTGTAAGCAATTGCAGACACCTGTGCTAATTAGTTTGGCAGGTGTGTCCAATGAAAGGCAAGACTACTTAAGAAGGCTCTCTCACATTATTAAGCAGCCTACATTTTCTGCCAAAATGGGAAAGAAAAAGGATGTGTCGGCTGCTGAGAAGCAACAAATTGTGGAGTGTTTAGGTCAAGGCATGACTACAATCAACATTGGGCGATGATCAGGATGAAGTGTCTTGGCAATCAAGAAGTATGTAGCTGATTCACAGTACACACGTGTGCGTGCTGATAAGGGCAAATTGAGGACTCTTTCCTACAGGCAATTACGTCAGGTTGAAAGAGCAGCGGCAAAAAAGCCTTGTCATAGCAGCAGACAAGTTTTTGAAGCTGCTTGTGCCTCCAACGTCCCCCGAACAACAAGATGCAGGGTCCTTCAGAGGTTTGCAGCTGTGCATACGCCATCCTGTCGACCTCCTCTATCCACTTCACACAAGCAGAAATGGCTCCAGTGGGCCAAACATTACATGAAGACTGATTTCAAAACTGTTTTGTTCACGGATGAGCGCCGGGCAGCGCTCGATGGTCCAGATGGATGGAGTGGAGGATGGCTGCTTGATGGACACCCCACGCAAACACGGCTACAGCGCCAACAAGGAGGAGGTGGAGTAATGTTTTGGGCTGGAATCATGGGGAGAGAGATTGTCAGCCCCTTTAGGATCCCTGAAGGCGCTAAAGATGAACTCCATAATGTATGTGGATTTTCTCAAACAGCACTTCCTGCCATGGTTCAAGAAGAAGAACCGTGTATTTCACAGCAAGATCATTTTTCTGCATGATAATGCACCATCTCATGCTGCACATAAAACATCTGCATCTCTGGCTGATATGGGCATAAAAGGGGACAAACTTATGGTGTGACCCCCATGCTCCCCTGACCTCTACCCCATTCAGAACCTTTGGAGCATCATTAAAAGGAGTGTCTATGATGGCGGGAGGCAGTTCACATCTAAGCAACAGCTCTGGGAGGGTATTCTGTCCTCATGCAAAACAATTGAAGCAGAAACCATCCAAAACCTGACAAATTCAATGGACGAGAGAGTTCAGAAGCTCCTTTCGAACAAGGGGTCCTATGTGAAAATGTAACATCACCTAGAATAAAGTTTTGAGTTGAAAACTGTTTGATTTCAGTTTCTAACAACCTGCTAATGCTTATAATTTCAAAAATGACCATTTTTTTGGTCTTTATTAAAATGAAAAGGTTGATCGAAAAGTTTGGGGGATCTAAGAGTGTGGCAACCCAGTAGTCATGATTACTTCGAATTCTGACAATATGAGGGTCATGCTGCAGGTAGTGCAGCAAGAAGGCACTTATGTGTCTTGCGCATCTCGGAGCCCCAAAATCATTTTCCGGGCTAGATGCAGCTAAAAATTATTATTAATTTTAAATCTGGTGAAGCTTTAGTATAGATGGCCTAATAGGATCAGTGCTGCACACTGCTACAAAGCCCAAATTATTTTCCAGTCAAGATACAGATAAACATGATTAGTAATTTTAAATCTGGTGGAGCTTATTATAGATGGCCTAATAGAATCAGTGCTGCACACTGCTACAAAGCCCAAATTATTTTCCAGCCAAGATACAGATAAACATGATTAGTAATTTGAAAGCTTAAAACGGTTGGTAGGGTGATTTTAACCAATCATCAAGCTTTTACTCTCCCCAGGATGACACAGGGGTAGAAAAGTCGTTACGGATCCATGATTTGTTCATCTTTATGAACGTGAGTCTGTCTACATTATCAGTGGAGAGCCGCGTGTGCTTATCTGTCAGCACACCACCAGCAGCGCTGAACACACGTTCAGACAGAACGCTGGCTGCGGGGCATGACAAGATCTCCAAGGCGTAAGTGGCTAGCTCCGGCCATTTATCCAGATTGGAAGCCCAAAAAGAGCAAGGGTCCAGTGACACAGTCGTGGCTTCAATGTTTACTTGGAGATACTCCTGTACCATCGTCTCTAGGCGTTGACTATGTGTCAGACTTCTTGTCTCCTGTGGCCTTGCAAAGGATGGGCTAAAAAAGTGGTGAAATGATTCCGCAAAATTTATGTTACCAGCAGATACTGTGGTTCTGTTACGGTTTGAGTACTGAACACTTGACGGTCCCACGGTTGGCAAGTTGGAACTGTGAGATTCACTACGTGCACCACTGGTATTTTGTGGAAAAGCACATGTAAGATTCTGCAACAGTCTCTGCTGATACTCCTGCATGCGTGCATCCCTTTCTATGGCAGGAATAATTTCTGCAAATTTACTTTTGTACCGGGGATCTAACAGTGTGGCAACCCAGTAGTCAGGATTATTTCTAATTCTCACAATTCGAGGGTCATGTTGCAGGTAGTGCAGCAAGAAGGCACTCATGTGTGTTGCGCATCCAGGAGCACCAAGTCCCTGTTGTGTTGGTGGCGAGGTAACAATCATGCTTCCTTCCTCTGTCCTCTCCCCCCAACCTCGCACAACAGAAATGTGATCAAGGTCTCCCTCATCTGATGAGTCTTCCATCAGTTCGTCCTCCACTTCTTCCTGGGCTCCTGCACCTTCCTCACTAGTTTGGCTGCTACCATGCGCCCTGGTAAAACCATCTCCCCCACCCTCACATGCCTGCCGCCTTGGTGCTGCCGACCGTCTGGACCTTGCAGATGTTAGCCCTTCCGCATACAACTCCTCCTCCTCTACTTCCTCCACCTCCTCTTGTGCCACCACCTGACTCCGAATTCTGTTTAACATGTGCTCCAGCATGTAAATCACCGGAATAGTCATGCTGATAATAGCATCGTCAGCACTAAACATCTTCGTCGCCATTTCAAAACTGTGCAGAAGGGTGCATAGGTCCCTGATCTGAGACCACTCCTCCAGCGTGATTTGCCCCACCTCTGAATCTCGTTGGCCCAGGCTATACGTCAGAACGTATTGCACCAGGGCTTGTCGGTGCTGCCACAGTCGCTGCAACATGTGCAGAGTTGAATTCCACCGGGTAGGCACATCGCATTTTAGCCGGTGAAGTGGCAGGCCCAACGACTTCTGTAGAGATGTAAGTCGCTGAGCTGCGGGATGCGAACGGCGGAAGTGAGCACACAGCGACCGTGCCCTCTGCAGAAGGCCATCTAGTCTGGGATAGTGGGCTAAAAATTGCTGGACAACCAGGTTCAACACGTGAGCCATACAAGGCACGTGTGTGACATTGCCCCGGCGAAGGGCCGCACCCATGTTTGCAGCATTGTCGCACACGGCCTTCCCTGGTTTCAGGTCCAGTGGAGACAACCATTCATGAAATTGGTTCTCCAGAGCTGACCACAACTCCTCAGCTGTGTGACTCACATTTCCCAGACATTTCAATGTAAAAACCGCCTGATGACGTTGAGCCCTACTGCCAGCATAGTAAGGAGGTGTGCAGGATCCCTTCTGCGCAGTTAGAAAGCTTGTGGCATGACCAGACAGGCTTTGGGTGCAGGTGGAGGACCGAGAGGAGGTTGAGGAGGCAGAAGCAGTGGAGGAACTTTGACATAAAGAGGATTGACACACAACTCGTGGGGACGGCAAGACTTGGACAGCAGCCCCTTGTCCTGCTGTCACCATAGTTACCCAATGCCCAGTCAGCGACATGTAACGCCCCTGTCCATGCCTACTCGTCCAAGTGTCTGTGGTGAAATGCACCCTGTCACACACAGAGTTTCTCAAAGAAGCGGTGATGTTGTGTGCGACATGCTGGTGGAGCGCAGGCACACCTTTCTTTGAGAAGTAGTGCCGACTGGGCATCTGGTACTGGGGCACTGCGATGGACATAAGGTCTCGAAAATCCTCTGTGTCCACTGACGCTCCCCTGGGCCTACGTGGTGTAGCGTTGCGCACGCGGGGACTACCCGGAGCCGGGCCTGTTGGGGGTAGTAGTCTCGTGGCGGTGACCCGGTCCGTGCCCAGCGAGTCAAACTGTGTGGCTGAGTATTAGCAGTAGATGTAGGACGACTACGCCACCCGTTGAATGCAGCTATGGAGCTGCCGCTGCAGGGCAGACCGCTGAGGCCGGTGGAAGGATGGTGCAGCGTGGATGGTATAACCCCCAACGGGAGGGGTATGGCCTCAGGGCAGCCGACGTGGAAGATGGGGGTAGCAGGAACCACTCAGAGACGATGCGGTGTAGTTCAGGGTCTTTACTGGTGACAAAGATAGACCCTCCCGGAGTACTGGCTAGCGGTCGGGGCCTGGTCAGTCCTTGAGCAGATGGGATCTCCCCTGGCCGGGCGGAGTTGTAGGCCTCCCCAACTAATTGTACTCTTCTGGCTACCTTGCTAGAGGCGGGTAAAAGTAGCCCACGTCCCTGAGTGTAACGTGTGGTGCTCACCCGTATGGCCGGTGACTCGGGGCCTTCTAGTGGCTTCCGCTCCACAACGGCGGTGCTGGTCCCACGCGTGTGACCGTGCCTTCGGGTTTCTTGGCCAGAGGACCTGAAATCCCCTGCCGGTCGGTTTCTGCTGCTGGGAAGGATTAGTCCCCACAGCCTCGGACTCCGGGTCTGGACGTAACTCTTCAATCAGGGCGAGCTCTACAGCTGCCAGCCCCTGATTCCTTTTAGCACAACTTCCTCAGAGCTCCTGATCTCTCTTTCCTATAGCTGCTTCTCCTCTTCTCTCTCTACTCTTTCTCTTCTCTCCTCTAACCCTGCCTCAGCCCCAGTTTTATATAGGGGAAGTTCTTCCCCTCCCAGGACTGGTCAGGAGGTGTGGCATGCATAGGATTCCTGACCAAGAGACCTCCCACCTGCTCTCAGACATAATATTGCTATTACTGTGGAAACCAGACCCCTGGGGTGCCACATTCCCCCCTAGTGAAAGTCAGTACTCCGGGACTAAACATACTTTTGTAAACATAACAAGGTATAAACAATAACATTCTGATAGAGACAACACATAAGGTGGTCACGGCGTGTCCGCAACCGGGTGTAACTTTTGAGGAAAACCAAGGGTGTCCATTTCACCAAAACAGGGAGACGTAACCAGATAGGGGTCTGTCCTGCCCCGAGTCCTTAACAGTCTTTTAGTCCGTCCTGGATTACGCTCCAACTATATGCACAAAGGATTCCCGGTAAATCCACCAAAGACTCCTATAAATAACTAGAAACACATAATTATACACAAGCAACAATAAACAGGTAAACATTAATAAAACAGCTTGAACATTTAGATCCTCCACCGTATGGGCAACTGGCCTCTAGTGACCCTAGTGGACCTACGGAGCTGGCTGACTGGTCCTGAGCTACAGGGTATAGGAGCTGTCAAGGGTAAACTGGGCAGCCGTCTACGGACTCTTTGGCTCACTAGGGGTATGGCAGGCTCACTATAAGCAGAGGGTTGATTTTCCTGGTCTGCTTGTGTGGGGTCTTCTGCCTCCTGGACCGGCTGTTCTTCCAGCTCTACCTGTGTCTCCGTAGGCACTTGGGATGCTGGTTGGAGGAACGAGAGGACGGGTACCACAACAGCACCATTGACTTGAGTCCAAGACCGAGGGAAGTCTCCGAGCACAGTACTAACCATATCTTCCCTTTCCTCTACGGGTCGAGGGTCCTCTTGTTCCTCTTCAGGGTTCCGTAGCTGTTCGGGACACTTCTTCAGGTGATCCCGGGATACAATGGCTGTGGTTTCCCCTCCGTCTTTACTGATTGTACAGACCTTTGGGTTGTGGCTTGAGGGCAGTACGGTGTACGGGTCCTTCTCCCACTGGTCGTCCAACTTGTGGAGCCGTCTTTTCCTCTTCAAGACCTGCTCTCCGGGTACCAGGGGAACAGCGGGAGCATACTGGTTGTAAGTTTTCTCTTGTCTTTCCCTAGCTTGACAGAGACTACGCTCCACGCTCTCCTGTACTTTCCGGTACTGCTGCTGCCTCTCTGTGTCCCAGTCTGCTTCTGGTGAAGTGTCCTCGGGTGTCAGGACTCCCATCTCCAGATCAACAGGAAGCTTACCAGGTCTTGCCCTCATTAGGTAAGCCGGGGTACAGTTGGTGGAACCTACAGGGATGTGGTTGTATAGGTCCACCAGGTCGGGCAGCTTCTCAGGCCACAGACTGCGTTCTTCCAGGGGCAATGTTTTCAGAAGATCTATCACCACCTGGTTCATTTTCTCACAAAGTCCATTAGTTTGCGGGTGATAGGGTGTTGTTCTTATCTTTCGGCAGCCATACAGGGTGCAGAACTCCTGGAAGACCTCCGCTTCAAAGGCAGGCCCCTGGTCCGTCAGCACCTGCTCCGGGTATCCGTGCGGACGGCAGAAGTGCTGCTGGAAGGCTCTAGCTGCTGTTTGAGCCGTTAAGTCCTTGACGGGGACGACAACCAAGAACCGGGAGTAGTGATCCACGATGGTTAATGCGTAGACGTAGCCACTTCTGCTTGGGGTCAGTTTTACATGATCCAAGGCTACCAGTTCCAACGGCTGTCTGGTGATGATGGACTGCAGGGGAGTCTTCTGGCTGGCACGGTCCCTCCTTCTTAGGTTGCATGGGCCACAGTCTCTGCACCACCTCTCGATGGTTCCTCTCATGCCTACCCAATGGAACCGCCCGCGCAGCAGGAACTCCAGCTTCTTCCATCCGAAGTGCCCAGCTCCGTCGTGGTATGCCTCCATCACCATAGCTGCGTCTCTTCTTGGCACCACTACTTGCCAGATTAGTTCATGCGTCCGGGAGTTAACCATTCTGCGGCACAACTTTCCCTTGTAAAGGAACAGTCGACTCTTCTCAGCCCACAGTTGCTTGGCTTCCTCCGGAGCGTCTGGGTCAAGGCGTGCATCTGGCCGAGTCAGCATCTCCTTTACCAGTCGGACGGCAGGGTCACTGTCTTGCGTCTCCGCCCAGTTGTAATGAGGTAAGGGGTTGAACGTTGCGGATTGCTTACTCCTTACACGGTGGGAATACTGGATAGTCTCATGACGGTGGAACGCGGGGAGTTCAACTTCTTCCAGTCCCTCTGAATCTTCCCCTACGTCCGGTAGGTTTGGCATCCTGGACAGGGCGTCCGCGTTGGTATTGGAGCGTCCTGCCCGGTATTTGATTGTAAACTCATAGTTGGACAAGCGGGCCATCCATCTCTGCTCTAGGGCACCGAGTCTTGCAGTGTCCAGGTGTGTCAACGGGTTGTTATCCGTGTACACGGTGAACCGGGAAGAAGCGAGGTAGTGCTTAAAGCGTTCGGTGACTGCCCACACCACTGCCAGGAACTCTAGCTTAAATGAGCTGTAATTCTCAGGGTTTCTTTCGATGGGTCGCAGTTTTCGGCTGGCGTAAGCAATTACCCGTTCTTTCCCCTGCTGGATCTGGGACAGTACGGCTCCTAGCCCGATGTTACTGGCGTCGGTGTAGAGGATAAAGGGCTGGCTATAATCAGGGTACGCCAGGATTTCATCCCCCGTGAGGGCCATCTTCAGCTGGCGGAAGGACTCTTCTTCCAGCTTCTCCCATCTGAAGGGTGGCTTCTGGTTCTTGGCCTTCCTGGACTGGCGTATCAGGAGGTCCTGCATAGGAGCTGCCTTTTTGGTGAAACCGGGAATGAACCTTCGGTAGTAGCCTACCAACCCGAGGAACTGCCTCACTTCCTTTACGCTGGAGGGGCTTGGCCATTCCTTAATTGCGGTGATCTTATCAGGGTCGGGAGCCACTCCGTCAGCACTCACCACGTGTCCCAGGTACTGCACCTTTGGCTTCAGGAGGTGACACTTGGAGGGTTTCACCTTTAGGCCGTAACTTGCCAGAGCTTTGAACACTTCCGCCAGGTGTTTCAGGTGGTCCTCGTAGGTCTTGGAATAGACGATGACATCGTCCAGGTATAACAGGACCGTCTCAAAGTTTCGGTGTCCCAGACAGCATTCCATCAATCGCTGGAAGGTTCCTGGTGCGTTGCAGAGTCCGAACGGCATGCAGGTAAACTCGCTAAGTCCCATCGGGGTGGTGAATGCGGTCTTCTCCCGGTCCGCCTCTGCTACAGGAACCTGCCAGTACCCGCTAGTGAGATCCAAGGTGGAGAAGAAGTTAGCAGATTTTAAAACAGCCAAAGACTCCTCTATTCTTGGTAAGGGGTACGCATCTTTGTGTGTGATACGGTTAATTTTCCGGTAATCTACACACATTCTCATGGTGTTGTCTTTCTTTTTGACCAAGACTAGTGGAGCTGCCCAGGGGCTACAGCTATCCCTGATTACCCCAGCCTCCTTCATGTCTCTAAGCATCCCCTTGGCGTGTTGGTAGTGTGCAGGGGGTACGGGTCGATACCTCTCTTTTATGGGAGGATGGTCTCCCGTGGGGATGTGGTGTTCTACCCCCTTGACTCGCCCGAAGTCTAAAGGGTGTTTACTAAACACTCTCTCGTACTCTTGAACCACCCGGTAGACTCCCTGTTTCTGGTGGGAGGCAGTGGAGTCAGTACCCAAATGTAGTTGCTGACACCAATCCTCCACTATTTTCTTAGAGCCGTTACCTTCCTCCGGGTGAGATGGAGGCAAGGGTTCCACAGACTGTATAGAATTTTGGTTGATAGTATATAATTTGGCTAGCGTAGCATACCGGGGCAGGTATACTTCCCTTTTCCCGATATTTATTATGCGAACGGGCACCCTCCCATGGCGTACATCAACTACCCCCCGGGCTGTCAAAATGGTGGGCCTACTGTCTGAGTAAACTGGTTCTACCATGGCCTGGTAATCTCTACCTCTCAGACCAATAGCTGCCCGGCACCAAATCATCATTTCACTTTTCGGGGGCATGGCAATAGGGAAAGGGTCACACATTCTTACGCTACCAATCTCACCACCGGAGAGTTCCACCTGTTGCCGTCGCATCAGTGCCCGGATCTCTTTCTGGAGCACTCGCTGCTGGCCGGAGCTGGCGTTCTTGGCAACCTGCTGTAAAATGAAAATCACCTCTGCAAAACAATTTTCAATCACATTAGTTCCTAGAGTTATCTTTGGGTGACTCTCGCGCTTGTCAATGTCTACAATGATCAGTCCCTGTGCTGCCAGTTCGACTCTACCGATATTAATGGTCATCTCTTTAAATCCGATCTGTGGCACGGGCTGACCATTACTGGCGATGATACTCAAGTCGTCGTCTGGATAGCGGGTTATATCCGAGTCATTCCAGTACTGCTTGAAGAGCACGTACGGGATGGTGGTGACCTGTGACCCAGTGTCCAGTAGGGCACTCATAGGGATGCCATCCAGTACCACAGGCAAGACTGGACGTCCTCCCACATATTTGTCGCGCCAGTTCGATGGGCCTGGTGATCTTTTTCCTGGGGGTTGGCCCTCTACCCCAGGTTGTGCCAGTTTAAAGGACAGTACCTTGCCATATGTCCGGGTTGATTGCAGCGGCGGCAGATGGGTTGTCCGTCCTCGTTGTATCGGTCGCTGGGTCTTCCTCTGGCCGGTGGGGTCCTCCTTGGTCGACGCCACGGGATGTCCTCCGGTCCGGATGCCAGCTGGATCTTCCCTGGAGTGGAAACCTGGAAAGACTGCACAGTTCGGGTTAGCGCAGCAACGCTTTTAGCTAGCTCTTGGACCTGATGGTGCAGGTCTGGAGCCGGGTCATTGTTCAAAGCCTGCGCATCAGCTCCCACTGGCCCTGCCGACAAGGGTGTCGCCTCCTGGTGGTAAGCGGTAGCAGGGCGCCTATGGGCCACAACGCCACCCGGTGCCGGTTCTCGGAGCACCCAGATGGCTCTGTCCTTGAACTGTGCAAAGTCCAGATGAGGATCCTGTAAGGCTATTGCCCGCAACTGGGTTCGCTGGACATTGCAATATAGTCCCTCTATAAATTGTTCGGTCAGCAGCCTGTCCTCGTTTCCCACGCTGTCAGGGTCGGTCTGCTTAATGGCTCTCAGGGCCTCTTGTAGGTTTAGTGCATAGTCCCTGATACTCTCATGTGCTCGCTGCTTGCACCCATAGAATCTAAGCTTAATCTCGGCTGAGGTGCGGGTATCAAAGGTGTCCCTCAGCCGGGTTAGTATCCCTGCGACAGTCCTCCTCCCAGGTGGCCAGGACTTTACCTCCCTTTGGGCTGCCCCGGTTAGTTGGTCCACCAGGATGCTCACTTTTTGCTCTTCTGTGAGGGGGTACACCTGGAAGAGGCTATCCAGCTTTTCTCTAAAGTCATTCAGGGTATGTGACTCCCCTGAGTACTGGGGTAGCCAGGCTGCTCCCGGGATATAGGGCATGGTGAAAGGCATGACTGCAGCAGCGGTGGCGCTGGCGGGGGTTGAGGCAGTGAAGCTCTCCTCCGTATCCGACATCTTCCTCCCCCCTAGTGGACCGTGGCCTACCTTGCGATGATCCTCTTCCGTAGGCCGCGGCTCCGCAGTGGATCGTCAGGGTTGAGGACCTTCCGTCGCGCTCCTGTGACGTCGGCGTCTGCTGGGCTCCTTCCAGGACCTTACGCAACGTCCGGACGTGAGGCGGGGCTTCAGTTCTCGTGCGCTTTCGGAGTACACGCCCCTCTTCTTCCCGCGCGGCGTCTTCAAGATGGCGTCCAACGGCGGGAAAACTCCACGGATGGCGGGAAGAAGGCAGAAGATGGCGCCGGATGGCGGGTAAACTTCGCGGATGGCGGGAAGAAGGTAGAAGATGGCGCCGGATGGCGGGAAACCTCCAAGGATGGCGGGAATCTTCACCACTGGTAAGTTTGAACAGTCTTTTTCAGGCACGCAGTACCCGGTGGTTGCGGGCACGAAATCCTGCCGACTACGCCAAAGTTGACGCGCCCCTGGGCCTATGTGGTGTATCGTTGCGCACGCGGGGACTACCCGGAGCCGGGCCTGTTGGGGGTAGTAGTCTCGTGGCGGTGACCCGGTCCGTGCCCAGGGAGTCAAACTGTGTGGCTGAGTATTAGCAGTAGATGTAGGACGACTACGCCACCCGTTGAATGCAGCCATGGAGCTGCCGCTGCAGGGCAGACCGCTGAGGCCGGTGGAAGGATGGTGCAGCGTGGATGGTATAACCCCCAACGGGAGGGGTATGGCCTCAGGGCAGCCGACGTGGATGATGGGGGTAGCAGGAACCACTCAGAGACGATGCGGTGTAGTTCAGGGTCTTTGCTGGTGACAAAGATAGACCCTCCCGGAGTACTGGCTAGCGGTCGGGGCCTGGTCAGTCCTTGAGCAGATGGGATCTCCCCTGGCCGGGCGGAGTTGTAGGCCTCCCCAACTAATTGTACTCTTCTGGCTACCTTGCTAGAGGCGGGTAAAAGTAGCCCACGTCCCTGAGTGTACCGTGTGGTGCTCACCCGTATGGCCGGTGACTCGGGGCCTTCTAGTGGCTTCCGCTCCACAACGGCGGTGCTGGTCCCACGCGTGTGACCGTGCCTTCGGGTTTCTTGGCCAGAGGACCTGAAATCCCCTGCCGGTCGGTTTCTGCTGCTGGGTAAGGATTAGTCCCCACAGCCTCGGACTCCGGGTCGGTCGTAACTCTTCAATCAGGGCGAGCTCTACAGCTGCCAGCCCCTGATTCCTTTTAGTACGACTTCCTCAGAGCTCCTGATCTCTCTTTCCTATAGCTGCTTCTCCTCTTCTCTCTCTACTCTTTCTCTTCTCTCCTCTAACCCTGCCTCAGCCCCAGTTTTATATAGGGGAAGTTCTTCCCCTCCCAGGACTGGGCAGGAGGTGTGGCATGCATAGGATTCCTGACCAAGAGACCTCCCACCTGCTCTCAGACATAATATTGCTATTACTGTGGAAACCAGACCCCTGGGGTGCCACATCCACCAGGCGGAAAGGCAGCATTTCTGTAGCCAAGAGCTTGCAGATGGTGAAATTCAACCTCTTAGCTTTCTCATGGCTAGGAGGAAATGGTCTTTTACTTGTCCACATCTGAGGGACCGAGGGCTGGCTATTGTGCTTAGACGGGGTTGATAAGGGTGTCCCCGGCAAACTGCCGGTCTGTGAGGAAGATGCAGGCGGACATTTTAGGTTGCCTTGATCCAAAGGTGGTGCTATCGATGTCGGACAGCGCTCAACACCAGCTGGTGTTACCACCTCCAAAGAAAATGATGACCTGCCAATCACGCTGGCTGTTGCGGGTAAAGAGGTGGCAGGTCTGCGCCCCAAAACAGGTGTGACTGCTGTCCCCCCAGTCACAGAGGATGAAGAGGCCGCGAATGCACAAGATATGGCAGACGGTGGTTGGCCCGGCCGGCTAGGCCGCATTGTAGCACACTGAGCTTCCCACTGCAACTTATGCTTCATGTCCATGTGCCGGTTCATGCATGAAGTACTCAAACTATGTATTTTTTGGCCTCTACTTAGCTTTTGCTGACAAATGTTACAGATAACACGAGTTGGGTCATCTTTATCGATCTGAAAAAATGCCCAGGCTATGCAAGGCTTAGCACCCATGCGACCTGAAGAGCCACCACGACTTGTGGTGAGAGGCAGAGTTGTGTTTGAGGATGCAGTTGTTGACGTGCTTCCAGTACTACGTCTCTGTCCAGGAAGGCGCAACCTGACCTCGTCGTCACTAGCATCTTCCTCCACCTCCTCTGCTGACCTCATCTCTTGGCTGACTGTGGGTTGACAGTAAGTGGGATCTCCAACCTCATCATCATCACCCTGTGCGTTATCACACCCGTCGTCCTCAGAGCCAACCTGTTCCTGCCCTGACAAAAAACTAAAGTTGTCGCTCCAATCAGGTATTTGAGTCTTATCATCGTCTTCCTCATTGTCTCCACCAACAGGAGTTACAGTTTGGGAATGAGGGTCTACATTATGGTCAGAACCTTCTGCGTCTGGTCCTGGATCCGACTCATAAAGATTCTGGGCATCAGTGCAGATCATTTCCTCGTCTGGATTCACAGAAGCGCTGGAGTCGACCTCTGATTCCCTGGCATTAGTATGAGTAAACAGCTCTGCAGACTCAACCATCTGTTCTACCTCATACTCAGACGGGCAGCTGGAGATTTGGGAGCTGTGAGGAAGCAAGTGCGATTGGGGTGACACCTTTGAGGACTGGAGTATTTGTGATGTTGAAGTTGATGTGGAGGAGAGCCCACTTAAAGGAGCACTTGATATCCGTTGAAGCACCTGCTGTTTTTGTGCCTCATCTGGAATTTGTAGCGATTGGCGTGGCCGTAAGAAAGGGATCTTATCACATTGTCCGCTAAAAGAAGTAGACATTTTAGTTTGGCTGGAAGATGGTCTTTCTTCTGCAGATGTTACTGTTGCTTTAACACCTACCCCACGGACACAACCTTTTTTCCCCTTCCCAACACGCCTATTCCCCTTTCCACCAGCAGCAGGCCTTTTTCCACTCATTTTGGTGGTTAACTAATTCACAAATCTGGAGTTGTTTGCACAAAAAAACAATGGATGGGAACCGAGCAGAGCTGAGTGGCCAAACTGTGGTATTAGGCCAAAACTATTGGCTGGGTTAGATGCAGAAAAAAATTATATTCAATTTGCAACCTGATGGAGGTCTGTATAGATGGACTAATACAACAAGTCCCACACACAGCTAGAAGCCCAAAATTTTTTCAGAGGTAGATGCAGAAAAAAATATATTCAGTTTGCAACCTGATGGAGGTCTGTATAGATGGATTAATAGAACAAGTCCCACACACAGCTAGAAGCCCAATATTTTTTCAGAGGTAGATGCAGAAAAAAATTATATTCAGTTTGCAACCTTATGGAGGTCAGTATAGATGGACTAATAGAACAAGTCCCACACACAGCTAGAAGGCCAAATATTTTTTCAGAGGTAGATGCAGAAAAAAATTATATTCAGTTTGCAACCTTATGGAGGTCAGTATAGATGGACTAATAGAACAAGTCCCACACACAGCTAGAAGGCCAAATATTTTTTCAGAGGTAGATGCAGAAAAAAATTATATTCAGTTTGCAACCTTATGGAGGTCAGTATAGATGGACTAATAGAACAAGTCCCACACACAGCTAGAAGGCCAAATATTTTTTCAGAGGTAGATGCAGAAAAAAATTATATTCAGTTTGCAACCTTATGGAGGTCAGTATAGATGGACTAATAGAACAAGTCCCACACACAGCTAGAAGGCCAAATATTTTGTCAGAGGTAGATGCAGAAAAAATATATTCAGTTTGCAACCTGATGGAGGTCTGTATAGATGGATTAATAGAACAAGTCCCACACACAGCTAGAAGCCCAATATTTTTTCAGAGGTAGATGAAGAAAAAAATATATGCAGTTTGCAACCTGATGGAGGTCAGTATAGATGGACTAGTACAACAAGTCCCACACACAGCTAGAAGCCCAATATTTTTTCAGAGCTAGATGCAGAAAAAAATTATATTCAATTTGCAACCTGATGGAGGTCAGTATAGATGGACTAATAGAATGATGCTATGCCCAAAAGATTTTACTTCACTAGGTGCAGTAAAAAAATTGGTATTCTATACACAGGTGGTATATCTTGCAACACAGATAGGCTACTCCACTGACTAACACACTCTGCAATAGGCCAAAAAGGATTATCTTTGCTAGATTCAGCCAAATGCTGTGAAAAAAACTTGCACAGCACTGGCACAGACCTGCCAAAAACTGATAGGAACTGATGTAACCTAGTCCTGAAAAGGACTCCAATTACAATTAGTCTTTACTCCCACAATCTATCTATTTAAGAGCACAGACCTGCCTGATAAAAGTCGTAGGAAATGCTGTAACCTAGTCCTTAAAAGGACTGCAATCACAACTATTCCCTACTCCCAAGCTATCTGTAGATTTGTGCGAAAATTGGCTTGAAATTAACAAGGTATAGCGCACACAGCAACAGCGGTGCCGTCTAACACGCAGCTGCAGCAGTGAGAAAATGGTGGCGACGGGGAAAATGGCTTGGTCTTATAGGGCAAGGACATGTGACATACACTGCCAATGACACATGCCCTTGCTTGTGTGAAAAAAAGCACTTCGCTCCGTGTGTGCGCTGCTGATAGGCTGACAGATTGCACGTCCCCACTGCAAATGCGGGAAAGAGAAAAAAAAATGGAGATCTTCATTGTTCCTGCAGAGATCCATCCCCTGCCCCTCCCCCCACCCCGCTGTACACTCAAACTGCGTATTAACATTAATTTTCATCATTACTGAGAAAAAATCCAGTTATGATTTTGGTGCACGAACAGTTATCGAACATAACCTCGAACAGCCGAATTTTTCTTAAATTGTTCGTGTTCGCCGAACGGCTCGAACACCGCCCAAAACAGCTCGAATTTGAGATTGGCGAACAGTTCGAGTAGAACAACGCTCATATCTAATTGTCTTATTGTTTCATTGTGACCTTCACCTCTCTTCCAAGGGGCATTAAAACCATCTTGTTAAGCTACTGTTAGCTCCACGTCTCTTCCACGAGGCATTGATATTGTCTTTTTATTCCACTGCGACCTCCACCACTCTTCCAAGGGGCATTGATATTGTCTTTTTAATCCACTGCGAACTCCCCCACTCTTCCAAGGGGCATTAAAACCATCTGGTTAAACCACTCTGAACTCCAGAGCTCTTCCAAGGGGCATTTATATTGTCTTTTTATTCCACTCTAACCTCCACCACACTTCCAAGGGGCATTGACATTGTCTTTTTATTCCAGTACGACCTCCACCACTCTTCCAAGGGGCATTAAAACCATATTGTTAAGCTACAGTGACCTCCACATCACTTCCACGGGTCATTGATATTGTCTTTTTATTCCACTGTTACCTCCACCAATCTTCCAAGGGGCATTGATATTGTTTTTTTATTCCACTGTGACCTCCACCACTCTTCCAAGGTGCATTAAAACCGTCTTGTGAAGTTACTGTGACCTCCACGCCTCTTCCAAGAAGCGTTAAAACCATCTGGTTATACCACTCTGAACTACACAGATCTTCCAAAGGGCATTATTATTGTCTTTTTATTCCACTGTAACCTCCACCACTCTTCCAAGGGGCATTTATATTGTCTTTTTATTCCACTGCGACCTCCACCAGTCCTCCAAGAGGCATTAAAACCGTCTTGTTAAGCTACTGTGACCTCCACGTCTCTTCCACGCGGCATTGAAATTGTCTTTTTATTCCACTGTAACCTCCACCACTCGTCCAAGGGGCATTGATAATGTTTTTTTTTTCCACTGCGACCTCCACCACTCTTCCAAGGAGCATTGATAATGTCTTTTTATTCCAATGCGACCTCCAGCACTCTTCCAAGGCTCATTGATATTGTATTTTTAATCCACTGCGACCTCCACCACTCTTCCAAGGGGATTAAAACCGTATTGTTAAGGTATTGTGACCTCCACATCTCTTCCACGGGGCATTGATATTGTCTTTTTATTTAACTGTAACCTCCATCACTGTTCCAAGGGGCATTGATAATGTCTTTTTATTCCACTGGGACCTTCACCACTCTTCCAAGTGGCAATGATATTGTCTTTTAAATCCACTGCGACCTCCACCACTCTTCCAAGGGGCATTAAATAAGTCTTGTTAAGCTACTGTGACCTCCACGTCTCTTCCAAGGTGCAATAAAACCATCAATTTCAACCACTCTGAACTCCACAGCTCTTGCAAGAGGCATTGATATTGTCTTTTTACTCCACTGTAACCTACAGCACTCTTTCAAGGGGCATTGATATTGTCTTTTTATTCCACTACGACTTCTACCACTCTCCCAAGGTGCATTAAAAACATCTTGTTTAGCTACTGTAACGTCCATGTCTATTCCACGGGGCAATGATATTGTCTTTTTATTCCACTGTATCCTCCACCACTCTTCCAAGGGGTATTGATATTGTCTTTTTATTCCAATGCAACTTCCACCTCTCTTCTAAGGGGCATTGATATTGTCTTTTTAATCCACTGCGACCTCCACCACTTTTCCAAGGGGCATTAAAAATGTCTTTTTAAGCTTCTGTGACCTCCACGTCACTTCCAGTGGGCATTAAAACCGTCTGGTTTAACTACTCTGAACTCCACTGCTCTTCCAAAGGGCATTGATATTGTCTTTTTCATCCACTGTTCCCTCCACCACTCTTCCAAGGGGCATTGATATTGTTTTTTTATTCCACTGCGACCTCCACTACTCTTCCAAGGGGCATTGATATTGTCTTTTTATTCCACTGCGACCTCCACCACTCTTCTAAGGGGCATTTATATTGTCTTTTTAATCAACTGCGACCTCCACCACTCTTCCAAGGGCCATTAAAACCGTGTTATTAAGCTACTTTGACCTCCACGTCAATTCCACGGGGCATTAAAACCGTCAATTTAAACCACTCTGAACTCCAAAGCTCTTGCAAGGGGCATTGATATTGTCTTCTTATTCCAATGTAACCTCCAGCACTCTTAAAAGGGGCATTAATATTGTCTTTTTATTCCACTGCAACTTCCACCTCTCTTCCAAGGTGCATTAAAACCGTAAATTTAAACCACTCTGAACTCCACAGCTTTTGCAAGAGGCATGGATATTGTCTTTCTATTCCACTGTAACCTACAGCACTCTTTCAAGGGGCATTGATATTGTCTTTTTATTCCACTACGACTTTCACCACTCTCCCAAGGTGCATTAAAAACATCTTGTTTAGCTACTGTAACGTCCATGTCTAATCCACGGGGCATTGATATTGTCTTTTTATTCCACTGTATACTCCACCACTCTTCCAAGAAGTATTGATATTGTCTCTTTATTCCACTGCGACTTCAACCTCTCTTCTAAGGGGCATTGATATTGTCTTTTTAATCCACTGCGACCTCGACCACTCGTCCAAGAGGCATTAAAACAGTCTTGTTAAGCTACTGTGACCTTCACATCTCTTCCAAGCGACATTAAAACCGTCTGGATAAACCACTCGGAACTCCACAGCTCTTCAAAGGGGCATTGATATTGTCTTTTTATTCCACTGTAACCTCCTCCATTCTACCAAGGGGTATTGATATTGTCTTTTTAATGCACTGCGACCTCCACCACTCTTCCAAGGGGCATTAGAATCAACTGGTTAAACCACTCTGAACTACATAGCTCTTTCAAGAGGCATTGATAATGTCTTTTTATTTCACTGTAACCTCCACCACTCTTTCAAGGGGCATTGATATTGTCTTTTTATTCCACTGCGACCTCCACCACTCTTCCAAGGGGCATTAAAACCGTCTTGTTAAGCTACTATCACCTTCACGTCCCTTCCAAGGGGCATTAAAACCGTCAATTTAAACCACTCTGAACTCCACAGCTCTTGCAAGGGGCATTGATATTGTCTTCTTATTCCAATGTAACCTCCAGCACTCTTCCAAGGGGCATTGATATTTTCTTTTTATTCCACTGCAACTTACACCTCTCTTCCAAGGGGCATTAAAACCGTCTTGTTAAGCTACTGTGACCTCCACGTCTCTTTCCCGGGGCATTGAAATTGTCTTTTTAATCCACTGTAACCTCCACCACTCTTCCAAGGGGCATTGATAATGTCTTTTTATTCCACTGGGACCTTCACCACTCTTCCAAGTGGCATTGATATTGTCTTTTTAATCCACTGCGACCTCCACCACTATTCCAAGGGGCATTAAAACCATCTTGTTAAGCTACTGTGACCTCCACTTCTCTTCCAAGGTGCATTAAAACCGTCAATTTAAACCACAATGAACTCCACAGCTCTTGCAAGAGTCATTGATATTGTCTTTTTACTCCACTGTCACCTACAGCACTCTTTCAAGGGTCATTGATATTGTCTTTTTATTTCACTACGACTTCCACCACTCTCCCAAGGTGCATTAAAAGCATCTTGTTTAGCTACTGTAACGGCCATGTCTATTTCACGGGGCATTGATATTGTCTTTCTATTCCACTGTATCCTCCACCACTCTTCCAAGGGGTATTGATATTGTCTTTTTATTCCACTGTGACTTCCACCTCTCTTCTAAGGGGCATTGATATTGTCTTTTTAATCCACTGCGACCTCCACCACTCTTCAAAGAGGCATTAAAAGAGTCTTGTTAAGCTACTGTGACCTCCACATCTCTTCCAAGCGGCATTAATACCGTCTGGATAAACCACTCTGAACTCCACAGCTCTTCAAAGGGGCATTGATATTGTCTTTTTATTCCACTGTAACCTCCACCACCCTTCCAAGGGGCATTAAAACCATCTGGTTAAACCACTCTGAACTCCATAGCTCTTTCAAGAGGCATTGATATTGTCTTTTTATTTCACTGCAACCTCCACCACTCTTTCAAGGGGCATTGATATTGTCTTTTTATTCCACTGCGACCTCCAACACTCTTCCAAGGGGCATTAAAACCATCTTGTTAAGCTACTGTGACCTCCACGTCTCTTTCACGGGGCATTGATATTGTCTTTTTATTCCACTGTAACCTCCACCACTCTTCCAAGGGGCATTGATATTGTCTTTTTATTCCACTGGGACCTTCACCACTCTTCCAAGTGGCATTGATATTGTCTTTTTAATCCTCTGTAACCTCCACCACTCTTCCAAGGGGCATTAAAACCGTCTTGTTAAGCTACTGTGAGCTCCAAGTCTCTTACAAGGTGCATTAAAACCGTCAATTTAAACCACTCTGAACTTCACAGCTCTTGCAAGAGGCATTGATATTGTCTTTTTATTCCACTGTAACCTACAGCACTCTTTCAAGGGGCATTGATATTGTCTTTTTATTCCACTACGACTTTCACCACTCTCCCAAGGTGCATTAAAAACATCTTGTTTAGCTACTGTAACGTCCATGTCTATTCCACGGGGCATTGATATTGTCTTTTTATTCCACTGTATACTCCACCACTCTTCCAAGGAGTATTGATATTGTCTTTTTATTCCACTGCGACTTCAACCTCTCTTCTAAGGGGCATTGATATTGTCTTTTTAATCCACTGCGACCTCCACCACTCTTCCAAGAGGCATTAAAACAGTCTTGTTAAGCTACTGTGACCTCCACATCTCTTCCAAGCGGCATTAAAACCGTCTGGATAAACTACTCGGAACTCCATAGCTCTTCAAAGGGGCATTGATATTGTCTTTTTATTCCACTTTAACCTCCTCCATTCTACCAATGGGTATTGATATTGTCTTTTGAATGCACTGCGACCTCCACCACTCTTCCAAGGGGCATTAGAACCATCTGGTTAAACCACTCTGAACTCCATAGCTCTTTCAAGAGGCATTGATATTGTCTTTTTATTTCACTGTAACCTCCACCATTCTTTCAAGGGGCATTGATATTGTCTTTTTATTCCACTGCGACCTCCACCACTCTTCCAAGGGGCATTAAAACCGTCTTGTTAAGCTACTGTCACCTTCACATCCCTTCCAAGGGGCATTAAAACCGTCAATTTAAACCACTCTGAACTCCACAGCTCTTGCAAAGGGCATTGATATTGTCTTTTTAATCCAATGTAACCTCCAGCACTCTTCCAAGGGGCATTGATATTGTCTTTTTATTCCACTGCAACTTACACCTCTCTTCCAAGGGGCATTAAAACCGTCTTGTTAAGCTACTGTGACCTCCACGTCTCTTTCACGGGGCATTGATATTGTCTTTTTAATCCACTGTAACCTCCACCACTCTTCCAAGGGGCATTGATAATGTCTTTTTATTCCACTGGGACCTTCACCACTCTTCCAAGTGGCATTGATATTGTCTTTTTAATCCACTGCGACCTCCACCACTATTCCAAGGGGCATTAAAACCGTCTTGTTAAGCTACTGTGACCTCCACTTCTCTTCCAAGGTGCATTAAAACCATCAATTTAAGCCACAATGAACTCCACAGCTCTTGCAAGAGTCATTGATATTGTCTTTTTACTCCACTGTAACCTACAGCACTCTTTCAAGGGTCATTGATATTGTCTTTTTATTCCACTACGACTTCCACCTCTCTTCCAAGGGGCATTAAAACCATCTTGTTAAGCTACTGTGACCTCCACGTCTCTTTCACGGGGCATTGATATTGTCTTTTTATTCCACTGTAACCTCCACCACTCTTCCAAGGGGCATTGATATTGTCTTTTTATTCCACTGGGACCTTCACCACTCTTGCAAGTGGCATTGATATTGTCTTTTTAATCCTCTGTGACCTCCACCACTCTTCCAAGGGGCATTAAAACCGTCTTGCTAAGCTACTGTGACCTCCAAGTCTCTTACAAGGTGCATTAAAACCGTCAATTTAAACCACTCTGAACTCCACAGCTCTTGCAAGAGGCATTGATATTGTCTTTTTATTCCACTGTAACCTACAGCACTCTTTCAAGGGGCATTGATATTGTCTTTTTATTCCACTACGACTTTCACCACTCTCCCAAGGTGCATTAAAAACATCTTGTTTAGCTACTGTAACGTCCATGTCTATTTCACGGGGCATTGATATTGTCTTTTTATTCCACTGTATACTCCACCACTCTTCCAAGGAGTATTGATATTGTCTTTTTATTCCACTGCGACTTCAACCTATCTTCTAAGGGGCTTTGATATTGTCTTTTTAATCCACTGCGACCTCAACCACTCTTCCAAGAGTCATTAAAACAGTCTTGTTAAGCTACTGTGACCTCCACATCTCTTCCAAGCGGCATTAAAACCGTCTGGATAAACCACTCGGAACTCCACAGCTCTTCAAAGGGGCATTGATATTGTCTTTTTATTCCACTGTAACCTCCTCCATTCTACCAAGGGGCATTGATATTGTCTTTTTATTCCACTGCAACTTCCACCTCTCTTCCAAGGGGCATTAAAACCATCTTGTTAAGCTACTGTGACCTCCACGTCTCTTTCACGGGGCATTGATATTGTCTTTTTATTCCACTGTAACCTCCACCACTCTTCCAAGGGGCATTGATATTGTCTTTTTATTCCACTGGGACCTTCACCACTCTTTCAAGTGGCATTGATATTGTCTTTTTAATCCTCTGTGACCTCCACCACTCTTCCAAGGGGCATTAAAACCGTCTTGTTAAGCTACTGTGACCTCCAAGTCTCTTAAAAGGTACATTAAAACCGTCAATTTAAACCACTCTGAACTCCACAGCTCTTGCAAGCAGCATTGATATTGTCTTTTTATTCCACTGTAACCTACAGCACTCTTTCAAGGGGCATTGATATTGTCTTTTTATTCCACTACGACTTTCACCACCCTCCCGAGGTGCATTAAAAACATCTTGTTTAGCTACTGTAACGTCCATGTCTATTCCACGGGGCATTGATATTGTCTTTTTATTCCACTGTATACTCCACCACTCTTCCAAGGAGTATTGATATTGTCTTTTTATTCCACTGCGACCTCAACCCCTCTTCTAAGGGGCATTGATATTGTCTTTTTAATCCACTGCGACCTCCACCACACTTCCAAGAGGCATTAAAACAGTCTTGTTAAGCTACTGTGACCTCCACATCTCTTCCAAGCGGCATTAAAACCGTCTGGATAAACCACTCGGAACTCCACAGCTCTTCAAAGGGGCATTGATATTGTCTTTTTATTCCACTGTAACCTCCTCCATTCTACCAAGGGGCATTGATATTGTCTTTTTATTCCACTGCAACTTCCACCTCTCTTCCAAGGGGCATTAAAACCATCTTGTTAACCTACTGTGACCTCCACGTTTCTTTCACGGGGCATTGATATTGTCTTTTTATTCCACTGTAACCTCCACCACTCTTCCAAGGGGCATTGATATTGTCTTTTTATTCCACTGGGACCTTCACCACTCTTCCAAGTGGCATTGATATTGTCTTTTTAATCCTCTGTGACCTCCACCACTCTTCCAAGGGGCATTAAAACCGTCTTGTTAAGCTACTGTGACCTCCAAGTCTCCTACAAGGTGCATTAAAACTGTCAATTTAAACCACTCTGAACTCCACAGCTCTTGCAAGAGGCATTGATATTGTCTTTTTATTCCACTGTAACCTACAGCACTCTTTCAAAGGGCATTGATATTGTCTTTTTATTCCACTACGACTTTCACCACTCTCCCAAGGGGCATTAAAAACATCTTGTTTAGCTACTGTAACGTCCATATCTATTCCACGGGGCATTGATATTGTGTTTTTATTCCACTGTATACTCCACCACTCTTCCAAGGAGTATTGATATTGTCTTTTTATTCCACTGCGACTTCAACCTCTCTTCTAATGGGCTTTGATATTGTCTTTTTAATCCACTGAGACCTCCACCACTCTTCCAAGAGGCATTAAAACAGTCTTGTTAAGCTACTGTGACCTCCACATCTCTTCCAAGCGGCATTAAAACCGTCTGGATAAACCACTCGGAACTCCACAGCTCTTCAAAGGGGCATTGATATTGTTTTTTTATTCCACTGTAACCTCCTCCATTCTACCAAGGTGTATTGATATTGTCTTTTAATGCTCTGCGACCTCCACCACTCTTCCAAGGGGCATTAGAACCATCTGGTTAAACCACTCTGAACTCCATAGCTCTTTCAAGAGGCATTGATATTGTCTTTTTATTTCACTGTAACCTCTACCACTCTTTCAAAGGCCATTGATATTGTCTTTTTATTCCACTGCGACCTCCACCACTCTTCCAAGGGGCATTAAAACCGTCTTGTTAAGCTACTGTCACCTTCACGTCCCTTCCAGGGGGCATTAAAACCGTCAATTTAAACCACTCTGAACTCCACAGCTCTTGCAAGGGGCATTGATATTGTCTTTTTATTCCAATGTAACCTCCAGCACTCTTCCAAGGGGCATTGATATTGTCTTTTTATTCCACTGCAACTTACACCTCTCTTCCAAGGGGCATTAAAACCATCTTGTTAAGCTACTGTGACCTCCACGTCTCTTTCACAGGGCATTGATATTGTCTTTTTAATCCACTGTAACCTCCACCACTCTTCCAAGGGGCATTGATAATGTCTTTTTATTCCACTGGGACCTTCACCACTCTTCCAAGTGGCATTGATATTGTCTTTTTAATCCACTGCGACCTCCACCACTATTCCAAGGGGCATTAAAAGCGTCTTGTTAAGCTACTGAGACCTCCACTTCTCTTCCAAGGTGCATTAAAACCGTCAATTTAAGCCACAATGAACTCCACAGCTCTTGCAAGAGTCATTGATATTGTCTTTTTACTCCACTGTAACCTACAGCACTCTTTCAAGGGTCATTGATATTGTCTTTTTATTCCACTCCGACTTCCACCACTCTCCCAAGGTGCATTAAAAGCATCTTGTTTAGCTACTGTAACGTCCATGTCTATTCCACGGGGCATTGATATTGTGTTTTTATTCCACTGTATACTCCACCACTCTTCCAAGGAGTATTGATATTGTCTTTTTATTCCACTGCGACTTCAACCTCTCTTCTAAGGGGCCTTGATATTGTCTTTTTAATCCACTGAGACCTCCACCACTCTTCCAAGAGGCATTAATACAGTCTTGTTAAGCTACTGTGACCTCCACATCTCTTCCAAGCGGCATTAAAGCCGTCTGGATAAACCACTCGGAACTCCACAGCTCTTCAAAGGGGCATTGATATTGTTTTTTTATTCCACTGTAACCTCCTCCATTCTATCAAGGGGTATTGATATTGTCTTTTAATGCTCTGCGACCTCCACCACTCTTCCAAGGGGCATTAGAACCATCTGGTTAAACCACTCTGAACTCCATAGCTCTTTCAAGAGGCATTGATATTGTCTTTTTATTTCACTGTAACCTCCACCACTCTTTCAAAGGGCATTGATATTGTCTTTTTATTCCACTGCGACCTCCACCACTCTTCCAAGGGGCATTAAATAAGTCTTGTTAAGCTACTGTCACCTTCACGTCCCTTCCAGGGGGCATTAAAACCGTCAATTTAAACCACTCTGAACTCCACAGCTCTTGCAAGAGGCATTGATATTGTCTTTTTATTCCACTGTAACCTACAGCACTCTTTCAAAGGGCATTGATATTGTCTTTTTTTTCCACTACGACTTTCACCACTCTCCCAAGGGGCATTAAAAACATCTTGTTTAGCTACTGTAACGTCCATGTTGTAACGGGTCTGGGAGGCGGAACCTCTGAGCTACTATACAAGGGGGCGGCCCTTGTAAGGGAGCGGGTGGAAGTCTCTGGATGAACGGACAGGGAGATACGGCAAGTGATCAGGGCAGTCTCTGGGTAAAGGGTAGGTACGACCTGTGATGGCAGAGCCTCCGGGTAGGCTAGCAGGCAGATGGTAGATGTGTGCTCCCAGGTGAGCAAGCGAGAGTCTCTGGAATAGCAGGTGGTCACGGCACGTGACGGCGGAACCTCCGGGCTGGCAAGCAGGCAGGTAACGGAGAAGCGCTCCCAGGTGAGCGGGCAAGAGTCTCTGAAATAGCTGGTGGTCACAGCACATGACAGCGGAGCCTCCGGGTAGGCAAGCAGGCAGGTAGTGGAGAAGCGCTCCCAGGTGAGCGGGCAAGAGTCTGAAATAGCTGATGGTCACAGCACGTGACAACGGAGCCTCCGGGCTGGCAAGCAGGCAGGTAACGAAGAAGCGCTCCCAGGTGAGCGGGCAAGCTGGTCCATAGACAGACTGACCGGAGTTGTAAGGCAGACCGTCGGACCTCAGGCAAGCAGGCAGGTAGCTGATGTGCGCTCCCAGGTGAGCGGGCAGGCTGGTCCTTTAGACAGACTGACAGGAGTAGTAAGGCAGACCGTCGGACCTCAGACTGGCAGACAGGTAACAAGTATTCAGGCAGGAATCAGGCAGGTAACTGGCAGGTAACTGGCAGGTAACTGGCAACGGGACCTGAGGGCTGAAGCACAGGTGAGACACAGGTGCAAACAACATTGCTCGGGCACCTCCATTTTGGAGGAGGTGCCTTATATATGATGAAGTCCTCCGGCCATTGGCCGGGGACTCCTTAGGACGGCGCGCGCGGCCCCTTTAAGAGGAGGGGAGCGCGCGCGCGCGCGCCCTAAGCACAGGGGCCGGGAAGGAGCGCGCGCTGAGAGCAGAGCGGGAGGAGGACGCCGGGAAGGAGCGCGCGCTGACAGCAGAGCGGAGAGAGGACGCCGGGCACGGAGCAGAGCGGTGAGGGGAGCAGCGTCCCTGCCTAGCAGAGGGCAGGGACGCCAGCGCTACAGTACCCCCCCTTTAGGCCCCCCCTTTTTTAGGCCAGACAGAAATTTAGCTAGGATGAGAGGGGCATGGATGTTCTCCCGGGGCTCCCACGTTCTCTCCTCAGGACCAAACCCCTTCCAATCTACCAGAAAAAAGGTCTTTCCTCTTACCCTTTTGGTGGCAAGAATGTTCTCTACCTCAAACTCGTCCTCAGCAGAAACCGGAGCAGGAGGCGTACCTGTAGACTTGGAAAAAGAGTTAAGTACCACAGGTTTGAGGAGAGATACATGGAAGGAGTTAGGGATCCGTAAGTTGGCCGGGAGTTTCAATTTATAGGCCACCGGGTTGATCTGACTGATGACCTCCAGTGGGCCGATGAACCGAGGCCCTAACTTATAGGAAGGGATCTTGAGCCGGACATATTTGGACGAGAGCCAGACTTTATCCCCAGGACGGAATAGAGGAGGGTCCAGACGTTTTTTGTCAGCGTGTCTTTTCATACGCTCGGAAGACAGAAGGAGTGCGGACCGGGTACTCTCCCATATGGAGGAAAATTTGTTAACAAGAGATTCCGCAGCCGGATTGTCCACCGAGGTGGAGACGGGAAACGGGATCCGAGGATGCTGACCGTAGACTACAAAAAACGGGGATTTGGAGGAAGATTCGCTCTCGTGGTTGTTGTACGAGAATTCGGCCCATGGCAGGAGATCCACCCAGTCAGAATGGTGGGCATTAACGAAGTGCCGGAGGTAACTGTTCAGGTTTTGATTGATCCGCTCCACTTGACCATTAGACTGTGGGTGGTAAGCGGATGAGAAGTCCAGGGTGACGTCCAGCAATTTACAAGTGGCTCTCCAGAAACGAGAAGTGAACTGTACTCCTCGATCCGACACGATGTGACGGGGCAGACCATGAAGACGGAAGATGTGGCGGATAAAGTCTTTAGCCAGCTCGGGTGCAGACGGAAGGCCTGGCAGGGGAATGAAGTGAGCCATTTTGGAAAAGCGGTCAGCGACCACCCAAATGACCGTACAACCGGCAGAGACGGGCAGGTCAGTTACGAAGTCCATCGCTATATGCTGCCAGGGGGCAGCAGGTACTGGCAGAGGAAGAAGGCGGCCGGCCGGCAGGTGTCTCGGAACTTTGTTGCGGGCGCAGGACGCACAGGCAGAAACAAAGTCTATTACATCCTTGTGCAGGTTAGGCCACCAGTAGTGCCGGGTAATAAGCTGGAGGGTCTTTTTCTGACCGGCGTGGCCAGCTAGTTTAGACGAATGACCCCAGTGTAGGATCTTCTCCCGATCAGGTACTGATACGAACGTCTTACCGGGAGGGAGACGATTTAGACTCACGGGAGCCACCTGCATTACTCTGGCGGGATCGATGATGTGTTTCGGATCCTCCTCGAGATCAGACACCAGAAAGGATCGAGACAAGGCGTCCGCCTTGACGTTTTTGTCAGCCGGGCGAAAATGAAGGACAAAATCAAAACGAGCAAAAAACAAGGACCACCGGGCTTGGCGCGGGTTAAGTCTCTGGGCATGCTGGAGGTAAGCCAAGTTCTTGTGGTCAGTGTAAATTATTACCGGGTGAAGAGCCCCCTCGAGCAGGTAACGCCACTCCTCCAATGCCAGTTTGATGGCCAATAACTCTCGGTCTCCTATGGAATAGTTGCGCTCTGAGGAGGAGAAGAGTTTTGAGAAGAAGCCACAAGTTACCATCCTCCCGGAAGATGATTTTTGAGTAAGTACCGCTCCGGCTCCAGAGGAGGAGGCGTCAACTTCCAGGAAGAACTGCTTGTTGCCATCTGGGCGGTGCAGCACCGGGGCGGAAGAGAAGGCCTGTTTTAGGGAAAGAAAGGCCTCCTCTGCTTCGGGTGGCCACTCTTTGGGATTAGTACCTTTACGGGTGAGCGCGGAAATTGGGGCCGTCCGGGAAGAGAAGTGTGGTATGAAGAGGCGGTAGTAGTTGGCGAAGCCCAGGAATCGCTGAATGGCCTTCAACCCCTCCGGTCGGGGCCATTTCTCGATGGCAGACAGTTTCTCAGGATCCATTTGTAGGCCGGTCTGAGAGATAATGTAGCCCAGAAACAGAAGCGAGGTCTGCTCAAAGAGGCACTTCTCAAATTTAGCGTAGAGATGGTTCTGCCTGAGCCTGAGCAGGACCTGACGAACGTCCCTCCGGTGAGTCTGGAGATCCGGAGAGAAGACCAAGATGTCGTCCAGGTACACCACTACGCAGGAGTAGAGAAGGTCCCGGAAGATGTCATTGACCAACTCTTGAAAGACGGCAGGAGCGTTACAGAGACCAAAGGGCATTACCAGGTATTCATAGTGGCCGTCCCGGGTGTTGAATGCCGTCTTCCATTCATCCCCCTGACGAATACGAACCAGGTTGTACGCCCCACGAAGGTCCAGTTTGGTGAAGATCCTAGCCCCCCTCAGACGATCAAATAATTCTGGAATGAGCGGAAGGGGGTACTTATTCTTCACCGTGATCTGGTTTAGGCCTCTATAGTCTATACAGGGACGGAGAGAGCCGTCCTTCTTTTTGACGAAAAAGAAGCCTGCTCCCGCCGGGGAGGTAGATTCCGGATGAATCCTCTGGCCAGATTCTCCTCAATATATTCGGACATTGACCGGGTCTCAGCAGCGGATAAAGGATAAATACGCCCACGGGGAGGAGTAGTACCGGGTAGCAGATCGATGGGGCAGTCGTATGGTCTATGAGGTGGTAATGTCTCTGCCTCCTTTTTATTAAAGACATCAGCAAAAGACCAATAAGGAATCGGAAGTCCAGGTAGATTAGCTGGGGTAGGAGAGGGACGGACGGGATGGACGGGAACCAGGCAGGTTTTATGACAGTCTTGTCCCCAGCGAAGGACCTCTCCGGTTTGCCAGTCAAGCACGGGTGCATGTCTCTGGAGCCAAGGCAGACCTAGCAAGAGGGCGTGAGAGAGTCCAGGCAGAACATGAAAGGAGATACTTTCAGAATGCAGCATTCCCACCTGTAGGGTAATGGATTCGGTGATGAGTTGAATGGGGCGAGGTAAGAGGCCCCCATCCACGGCAGCGACAGACAAGGGTACAGCCAGAGGTTTGGTGGGGATGCGGTATTTCTCAACCAGGGACTGTGAAATAAGATTCCCGGCTGCTCCAGAGTCAAGTTGGGCTAGTTCGAAATAACGGTTCTCCCCGTAGACGATCGAAACAGACAACAGCAGGGATGGAGAGGATTTATTCTTGTCTAGGTGGACCTCTCTGAGCGAACCTAGACACAGGCGTTTCCCGACCTCTCTGGGCAGGCACGGATCCGGTGCTCCTTACTGCCACAGTAGAAGCAGCTCCCCTCGGCACGGCGTGAGTCCTGACGGGTTTTGACCATCTTGGTCTGGTCGACCTGCATAGGCTCAGGAGAGTGTACCTGGGGAGAGACGGAGGGAATGACGGGTTTCTGAAAAGTAGGAGCTAAACGTGGAATCCTCCTCTAACGGGTGACCTCTTTGGCACGCTCCTGGAACCGTAGATCAATCCGGGTGGCAAGAGTTATTAGATCATCGAGGGTGGTTGGAATGTCCCGACCAGCAAGTTCATCTTTAATACGGCCGGACAGACCCTCCCAGAAAACGGATACCAGAGCGTCGTTATCCCAGGCCAGCTCCGAGGCAAGGGTACGGAACCGTATGGCATATTGGCCCACGGAGAGACCCTCCTGATGGAGGCGTAGCAGTGAGGATGCGGATGAGGTCTTCCGTCCGGGTTCGTCGAAGACTTTCCGGAAAGCCGAGAGAAAAGCAGGCAAGTTGGACACCAGGGGGTCTCCTCTCTCCCATAGAGGATTAAGCCAGGCCAGGGCCTCCCCGGTGAGATGGGACATGATAAAGGCAATTTTGGCCCGGTCGGAGTTAAACTGATGGGACAAAAGTTCAAAGTGCAGGGTGCACTGATTTATGAAGCCCCGAGCCTGGGCGGAGTCGCCTCCGAAGCGAGAAGGTGCAGACAGCCGGGGTCCGGGATAGGATACCATGGTATTAGTGGGTAGCGGAGCTGCCGGGTTGCGAGTCATAGTACTGGCAGTGGTTGCAGGTGGAGCAGTCAGAGTGTCCAGGCGAGAATTAACATTCCGTAGGTGACCCAGGATGGACTCCTGTTGGGACCTTTGACGGGACAGTTCATGACACAGGTCCGAGAGCGAGGGAGCTTGGGTGCCACCGGGTTCCATGGCCCGAGCAAACTGTAACGGGTCTGGGAGGCGGAACCTCTGAGCTACTATACAAGGGGGCGGCCCTTGTAAGGGAGCGGGTGGCAGTCTCTGGATGAACGGACAGGGAGATACGGCAAGTGATCAGGGCAGTCTCTGGGTAAAGGGTAGGTACGACCTGTGATGGCAGAGCCTCCGGGTAGGCTAGCAGGCAGATGGTAGATGTGTGCTCCCAGGTGAGCAAGCGAGAGTCTCTGGAATAGCAGGTGGTCACGGCACGTGACGGCGGAACCTCCGGGCTGGCAAGCAGGCAGGTAACGGAGAAGCGCTCCCAGGTGAGCGGGCAAGAGTCTCTGAAATAGCTGGTGGTCACAGCACGTGACAGCGGAGCCTCCGGGTAGGCAAGCAGGCAGGTAGTGGAGAAGCGCTCCCAGGTGAGCGGGCAAGAGTCTGAAATAGCTGATGGTCACAGCACGTGACAACGGAGCCTCCGGGCTGGCAAGCAGGCAGGTAACGAAGAAGCGCTCCCAGGTGAGCGGGCAAGCTGGTCCATAGACGGACTGACCGGAGTTGTAAGGCAGACCGTCGGACCTCAGGCAAGCAGGCAGGTAGCTGATGTGCGCTCCCAGGTGAGCGGGCAGGCTGGTCCTTTAGACAGACTGACAGGAGTAGTAAGGCAGACCGTCGGACCTCAGACTGGCAGACAGGTAACAAGTATTCAGGCAGGAATCAGGCAGGTAACTGGCAGGTAACTGGCAACGGGACCTGAGGGCTGAAGCACAGGTGAGACACAGGTGCAAACAACATTGCTCGGGCACCTCCATTTTGGAGGAGGTGCCTTAAATATGATGAAGTCCTCCGGCCATTGGCCGGGGACTCCTTAGGACGGCGCACGCGGCCCCTTTAAGAGGAGGGGAGCGCGCGCGCGCGCGCCCTAAGCACAGGGGCCGGGAAGGAGCGCGCGCTGAGAGCAGAGCGGGAGGAGGACGCCGGGAAGGAGCGCGCGCTGACAGCAGAGCGGAGAGAGGACGCCGGGCACGGAGCAGAGCGGTGAGGGGAGCAGCGTCCCTGCCTAGCAGAGGGCAGGGATGCCAGCGCTACACATGTCTATTCCACGGGGCATTGATATTGTGTTTTTATTCCACTGTATACTCCACCACTCTTCCACTGCGACTTCAACCTCTCTTCTAAGGGGCTTTGATATTGTCTTTTTAATCCACTGAGACCTCCACCACTCTTCCAAGAGGCATTAATACAGTCTTGTTAAGCTACTGTGACCTCCACATCTCTTCCAAGCGGCATTAAAACCGTCTGGATAAACCACTCGGAACTCCACAGCTCTTCAAAGGGGCAATGATATTGTTTTTTTATTCCACTGTAACCTCCTCCATTCTACCAAGGGGTATTGATATTGTCTTTTAATGCTCTGCGACCTCCACCACTCTTCCAAGGGGCATTAGAACCATCTGGTTAAACTACTCTGAACTCCATAGCTCTTTCAAGAGGCATTGATATTGTCTTTTTATTTCACTGTAACCTCCACCACTCTTTCAAAGGGCATTGATATTGTCTTTTTATTCCACTGCGACCTCCACCACTCTTCCAAGGGGCATTAAAACCGTCTTGTTAAGCTACTGTCACCTTCACGTCCCTTCCAGGGGGCATTAAAACCGTCAATTTAAACCACTCTGAACTCCACAGCTCTTGCAAGGGGCATTGATATTGTCTTTTTATTCCAATGTAACCTCCAGCACTCTTCCAAGGGGCATTGATATTGTCTTTTTATTCCACTGCAACTTACACCTCTCTTCCAAGGGGCATTAAAACCATCTTGTTAAGCTACTGTGACCTCCACGTCTCTTTCACAGGGCATTGATATTGTCTTTTTAATCCACTGTAACCTCCACCACTCTTCCAAGGGGCATTGATAATGTCTTTTTATTCCACTGGGACCTTCACCACTCTTCCAAGTGGCATTGATATTGTCTTTTTAATCCACTGCGACCTCCACCACTATTCCAAGGGGCATTAAAAGCGTCTTGTTAAGCTACTGAGACCTCCACTTCTCTTCCAAGGTGCATTAAAACCGTCAATTTAAGCCACAATGAACTCCACAGCTCTTGCAAGAGTCATTGATATTGTCTTTTTACTCCACTGTAACCTACAGCACTCTTTCAAGGGTCATTGATATTGTCTTTTTATTCCACTACGACTTCCACCACTCTCCCAAGGTGCATTAAAAGCATCTTGTTTAGCTACTGTAACGTCCATGTCTATTCCACGGAGCATTGATATTGTCTTCCTATTCCACTGTATACTCCACCACTCTTCCAAGGGGTATTGATACTGTCTTTTTATTCCACTGCGACTTCCACCTCTCTTCTAAGGGGCATTGATATTGTCTTTTTAATCCACTGCGACCTCCACCACTCTTCCAAGAGGCATTAAAATAGTCTTGTTAAGCTACTGTGACCTCCACATCTCTTCCAAGCGGCATTAATACCGTCTGGATAAGCCACTCTGAACTCCACAGCTCTTCCAAGGGGCATTGATATTGTCTTTTTATTCCACTGTAACCTCCACCATTCTTCCAAGGGGTATTGATGTTGTCTTTTTAATCCACTGCGACCTCCACCACCCTTCCAAGGGGCATTAAAACCATCTGGTTAAACCACTCTGAACTCCATAGCTCTTTCAAGAGGCATTGATATTGTCTTTTTATTTCACTGTAACCTCCACCACTCTTTCAAGGGGCAGTGATATTGTCTTTTTATTCCACTGCGACCTCCACCACTCTTCCAAGGGGCATTAAAACCGTATTGTTAAGCTACTGTCACCTTCACGTCCCTTCCAAGGGGCATTAAAACCATCTTGTTAAGCTACTGTGACCTCCACGTCTCTTTCACGGGGCATTGATATTGTCTTTTTATTCCACTGTGACCTCCACCACTCTTCCAAGGGGCATTGATATTGTCTTTTTATTCCACTGGGACCTTCACCACTCTTCCAAGTGGCATTGATATTGTCTTTTTAATCCTCTGTGACCTCCACCACTCTTTCAAGGGGCATTAAAACCGTCTTGTTAAGCTACTGTGACCTCCAAGTCTCTTACAAGGTGCATTAAAACCGTCAATTTAAACCACTCTGAACTCCACAGCTCTTGCAAGAGGCATTGATATTGTCTTTCTACTCCACTGTAACCTACAGCAATCTTTCAAGGGGCATTGATATTGTCTTTTTATTCCACTACGACTTCCACCACTCTCCCAAGGTGCATTAAAAGCATCTTGTTTAGCTACTGTACCATCCATGTCTATTCCACGGGGCATTGATGTTGTCTTTTTATCACACTGTATCCTCCATCACTCTTCCAAGGGGTATTGATATTGTCTTTTTATTCCACTGCAACTACCACCTCTCTTCTAAGGGGCATTGATATTGTCTTTTTAATCCACTGCGACCTCCACCACTCTTCCAAGAGGCATTAAAACAGTCTTGTTAAGCTACTGTGACCTCCACATCTCTTCCAAGCGGCATTAAAACCGTCTGGATAAACCACTCTGAACTCCACAGCTCTTCCAAGGGGCATTGATATTGTCTTTTTATTCCACTGTAACCTCCACCATTCTTCCAAGGGGTATTGATATTGTCTTTTTAATGCACTGCGACCTCCACCACCCTTCCAAGGGGCATTAAGACCATCTGGTTAAAAGACTCTGAACTCCATAGCTCTTTCAAGAGGCATTGATATTGTCTTTTTATTTCACTGTAAGCTCCACCACTCTATCAAGGGGCATTGATATTGGCTATTTATTCCACTGCGACCTCCACCACTCTTCCAAGGGGCATTAAAACCGTCTTGTTAAGCTACTGTCACCTTCACGTCCCTTCCAAGGGGCATTAAAACCGTCAATTTAAACCACTCTGAACTCCACAGCTCTTGCAAGGGGCATTGATATTGTCTTTTTATTCCACTGCAACTTCCACCTCTCTTCCAAGGGGCATTAAAACCGTCTTGTTAAGCTACTGTGATCTCCATGTCTCTTCCACAGGGCATGGATATTGTCTTTTTATTCCACTGGAACCGCCAACATTCTTCCAATGGGCATTGATATTGTCTTTTTATTCCACTGAGACTTCAACCACTACTTCAAGGAGCATTGACATTGTCTTTTTAATCCACTTCGACATCCAATACTCTTCCAACGGGCATTAAAACAGTCTTGTTAATCTTCTGTGACCTACACGTCTCTTCCAAAGGGCATTAAAACCGTCAATTTAAACCACTCTCAACCCCACAGCTCTTCCAAGGGGCATTGATATTGTCTTTTCATTCCACTGCGACTTTCACCTCTCTTCCAAGGGACATTAAAACCGTCTTGTTAAGTTACTGTGACATCCACGTCTCTTTAACGGGGCATTTATATTGTCTTTTTATTCCACTGTAAACTACACCACTCTTCCAAGGGGCATTGATATTCTCTTCTAATTCCACTGCCACCTCCACCACTCTTCCAAGGGGCATTGATATTGTCTTTTTAATCCACTGCGACCTCCACCACTTTTCCAAGGGGCATTAAAAACGTCTTTTTAAGCTACTGTGACCGCCACGTCACTTCCAATGGGCTTTAAAACCGTCTGGTTTTACTGCTCTAAACTCCACTGCTCTTCCAAGGGGCATTGATATTGTCTTTTTAATCCACTATTACCTCCACCACTCTTCCAAGGGGCAATGATATTGTTTTTTTATTCCACTGCGACCTCCACTACTCTTCCAAGGGGCATTGATATTGTTTTTTTATTCCACTGCGACCTCCACCACTCTTCTAAGGGGCATTTATATGGTCTTTTTAATCAACTGCGACCTCCACCACTCTTCCAAGGGGCATTAAAACTGTCTTGTTAAGCTGCTGTAACCTCCATGTCTATTCCACGGGCCATTGATATTGTCTTTTTATTCCAATGTAACCTCCATCACTCTTCTAAGGGGCAGTGATATTGTCTTTTTAAACCACTGCGACCTCCACCACTCTTCCAAGAGGCATTAAAAACATCTTATTAAGCTACCATGACCTCCACGTCTCTTCCAATGGGCATTAAAACCGTCTTGTTAAACCACTCTGAATTCCACAGCTCATCAAAGGGGCATTGATATTGTCTTTTTATTCCACTGTAACCTCCACCACTTTTCCTATGGGAATTGATATTGTCTTTTTATTATTATTATTATTATTTATTATTATAGCGCCATTTATTCCATGGCGCTTTACATGATAGGGATATACATTACAAAAGCATTTACATAATCTTAACAAAACGAGTCAGCGACTGGTACAGGAGGAGCGAGGACCCTGCCCACGAGGGCTCACGTTCTAGAAGGGATGGGTGGGGATACATTAGGTGAGGGAAGAGCTAGTTGTGCAGCGGTGGTTACTGCAGGTTGTAGGCTTGTCGGAAGAGGAGGGTCTTCAGGTTTCTTTTGAAGGTTTCCACGGTCAGCGAGAGTCTGTTGTGTTGGGTTAGAGAGTTCCAGAGTAGGGGGGATGCACGGGAGAAATCTTGTATACGATTGTGGGAGGAGGAGATAAGAGGGGAGTAGAGAAGGAGTTCTTGTGAGGATCGGAGGTTGCGTGCAGGTACGTACCGGGAGACTAGGTCACAGATGTATAGGGGAGACAGGTTGTGGATGGCTTTGTATGCCATGGTTAGAGTTTTGAACTGGAATCTCTGGGCAATGGGGAGCCAATGAAGACATTGACAGAGAGGAGAGGCCGAGGAATAGTGGGGGGACAGGTGAATTAGTCGAGCAGCAGAGCTTAGGATAGATTGGAGAGGCGCCAGAGTGTTGTAAGGGAGGCCACAGAGCAGGAGGTTGCAGTAGTCGAGGCGGGATATGATGAGGGCATGCACTAGTGTTTTTGCAGAGTCTTTGCTGAGAAATGCACAGATCCGGGAGATGTTTTTGATTTGGAGTCGGCAGGAAGTGGAAAGGGCTTGGATATGTGGCTTGAAGGAGAGATCAGAGTCCAGGGTTACTCCAAGGCAGCGAGCTTGTGGGACTGAGGAGAGTGAACAGCCATTGACGTTGATGGCTAGGTCAAATGGGGGATGTGAATGAGAGGGTGGAAAGATGATGAACTCTGTTTTATCCATGTTGAGTTTTAGAAATCTGTCAGAGAAGAATGATGACATGGCGGACAGACATTGTGAAATTTTGATTAGTAGGGAGGAGATATCGGGTCCGGAGAGGTAGATCTGTGTGTCGTCAGTATAGGGGTGATACTGAAAACTGTGAGACTCTATGAGCTGTCCCAGGCCAAAGGTGTAGATGGAGAAGAGCGGAGGTCCTAGAACTGAACCTTGGGGGACACCGACAGATAGGGGTCGAGTTGAGGAGGTGGTGCGTGAGTGGGAGACTCTGAATGTCCTGTCTGTTAAGTATGAGAAGATCCAAGATAGAGCCAAGTCCGTGATGCCAAGAGATGAGAGAATCTGGAGTAAGAGGAAATGGTCCACTGTCTCAAAGGCAGATGACTGGTCCAGAAGGAGGAGGATGGAGTGGATTTGGCATTTAGTAGGTCGTTGGTGACTTTGGTCAGGGCAGTTTCAGTCGAGTGATGCGGTCGGAAGCCAGATTTCAGACGGTCGAAGACGGAGCAGGAGGAGAGGTGGGAGGACAGTTCAAGGTGAACATGTTGTTCTAGTAGTTTTGAGGCTAAGGGGAGGAGTGATATGGGGCGGTAGCTAGTCAGAGAGGAAGGGTCAAGGGAGGGCTTTTTGAGGATGGGTGTGATTGCGGCATGTTTGAAACATGAGGGGAAGACATCGGTTGTTAGTGACAGATTGAAGAGGTGGGTTAGGGTTGGGATGAAGACTGTGGTAAGGTTAGTGATGAGGTGGGATGGGATTGGGTCAAGTTCGCAGGTGGTGAGGTGTGATTTGGAGAGTAAAGAGGAGACTTGACCTTCTGTAATGGTGGAGAAGTGGGGTTTGGAGGAGGAAGGTTGAATAGATATGAGGAGGGGTTGTGTGGACTTTAGGCAAAAGTTTTGTCTGATGGTGTCAATCTTCTGTTTGAAGAATGAGGCAAAGTCGTCGGCTGAGATGAGAGAAGAGGGAGGAAGTGCTGGGGGACGAAGGAGAGAGTTTGAAAGTGTTAAATATCTGTTTAGGGTTGTGAGATAGGGAGGATATGAGAGATGAGAAGTAGGTTTGTTTTGCTGCAGTGAGTGCGGAATTGAAATTAGTGAGGGATTGCTTGTATGCGATGAAGTGCTCGATGGAGTGAGACCTTTTCCATCTCTGCTCCGCAACCCTGGAGACCCGGCGCAGTTCTTTAGTAAGTTTAGTGTGCCAAGGTTGCCTGTTGAATGTGCGAGATGTGTTGTGTGTGAGAGGGGCGATCGAGTCTACAGCTGCAGCCATTGTGGTGTTATATGAAGCAGCAGCAACATCTGCATCGTGTAAGGAATTTATGTCTGTAAGAGGGAGGAGGGATTCAGAGAGTGAGTGTAAGTCAAGGTGTTTGAGATTTCTGCGAGGGTATGCAAGTTTGTGGAGTGGGGATTGTTGCCCCGGGGAGGAGAGAGAAGAGAATGTAAGTAGGCTGTGATCAGAGAGAGGGAGAGGTGAGCTAGAGAGGTTAGATAGGGAACAGAGGCGGGTGAAGATGAGGTCCAGTGTGTGGCCATCTTTGTGGGTGGGTGTGGAAGACCATTGAGTGAGTCCGAAGGAGGAAGTGAGAGATAGGAACATAGAGACAGACGAGTGGGAAGTGTTAATGGGGATTTTGAAGTCACCCATTATGATAGTGGGGATGTCAGTGGAGAGGAAGTGAAGCAGCCAAGTGGTGAAGTGGTCTAAGAAGGTGGTGGCTTGCCCTGGGGGTCGGTAAATGACGGCCAGTTGGAGGTTGGAGGGGGAATAGATGCGCGCACAGTGCACCTCAAAAGAAGGGAGTGTAACGGAGGGTGGCAGTGGGATTTGGGTGAAAGCGCAGTGTTCTGATAGGAGAAAACCTACGCCTCCGCCATGTTTGCCGTTGGGGCGGGGGGTGTGGGAAAGGTGTAATCCGCCATATGAAAGTGCAGCTGGGGAGGCTGTGTCAGAGGGGGTGAGCTAGGTTTCAGTAATGGCGAGGAAGGAAAGTTTGTTTGTAATGAAAAGATCGTGGATGAAGGAAAGTTTGTTGCAGACAGAGAGAGCTTTCCATAGAGCTCCTGTTAGAGCTACTAAGGGAGTGGGGATTGGTTGGATGGGTATGAGGTTAGAAGGGTTGCCACAGTTTGTGGAAGGTCGTGGATAGGAGGAAGAAGTAACTGTGGGGATATGGCGAGGAGGACCAGGATTTGTAGAGATATCTCCAGCAGTGAGGAGGAGCAGAGAAAGTGTTAGCAGGTGGGAGCAAGAGAGAGCATGAGGTGGCTGTCTGTGTTTGGAGATCCAGGATTGAAGGTTTAGGAATAATTTGGAGGAGGAGGTGAGATGAATGGGGAGGATGGAGGGAGAGATGAAGAGTTTCTTACTAGGTGTAGGGATTTGAGGGGTTACTAGAAAGTGGAGGACTATAGAGGAAAAAGTGAGAGCTAACAGAAACATAGTTAAAAGAGAGTAAGTGGTCAAAGTGTTGGATACTTGACTCCTGCCCTGACTAACTGCCTCTGAAATAACTGCCACTTATCTCCAAAGCCTCTTTGCACAAGAAGACGCGTGCACACCCCAGCACGCGTGCACTCCTTACAGAGCTTCTAAATATATAGGGCACATTAAACTATCAGGTGAAGGGCATTGTGGGAGCAGCATATGGCTAAATTAGCAGCTGGTCATCTCACCAGCAGATGGCTGGGTGATCAAACACAGAGCTAGGACTCTAGTCTCTGCAGTTTAGCACCTCTAAAAATCAGATAAGATCTATAGTGGGGAAGGGACAGACATAAGGGTGTTGAGTGGAGTGGGACAGATAAAGCACAGAAGTTATGCAGAGCAAGTACCAGTGAGGTGAATCAGCAAAGCAGAGCATTAGATTACAGCAGACACAGCAAGCAGAGAAGTTATGCAGAGCATGTACCAGTGAGGTGAATCAGCAAAGCAGAGCATTAGATTACAGCAGACACAGTGTAGTGCCGGCGTCCCTGCCCTCTGCTAGGCAGGGACGCTGCTCCCCTCACCGCTCTGCTCCGTGCCCGGCGTCCCTCTCCCGCTCTGCTCTCAGCGCGCGCTCCTTCCCGGCCCCTGTGCTTAGGGCGCGCGCGCGCTCCCCTCCTCTTAAAGGGGCCGCGCGCGCCGTCCTAAGGAGTCCCCGGCCAATGGCCGGAGGACTTCATCATATATAAGGCACCTCCTCCCAAATGGAGGTGCCCGAGCAATGTTGTTTGCACCAGTGTCTCACCTGTGCTTCAGCCCTCAGGTCCCATTGCCAGTTACCTGCCAGATTCCTGCCTGACTACTTGTTACCTGCCTGCTAGTCTGAGGTCCGACGGTCTGCCTTACCATTCCTGTCAGTCTGTCTAAGGACCAGCCTGTCCGCTCACCTGGGAGCGCACATCAGCTACCTGCCTGCTTGCCTGAGGTCCGACGGTCTGCCTTCCAAACTCCTGTCAGTCTGTCTATGGACCAGCTTGCCCGCTCACCTGGGAGCGCTCATCTGCTACCTGCCTGCTAGCCTACCTGGAGGCTCCGCCGTCACGTGCTGTGACCACCTGCCTGTCCAGTGACTTCTGTCCGCTCACCTGGGAGCGCTCATCTGCCGCCTGTCTGTTGGTCTTCCTGGAGGCTCCGCCGTCACATGCTGTGACCACCCGTTCATCCAGAGACTCTCGCCTGCTCACCTGGGAGCTCCCGTCTATCTTCAGCCGCCACAGGTCGTACCAACCCTTTACCTAGAGTCTGCCCCGGTCACTTGCCGTGACCACCAGCCCGTTCATCCAGAGACTGCCTCGGTCACTTGCCGTGACCTCCAGCCCGTTCACTCAGAGACTGTCCCGTTCTCCTGCTGTGACTGCCTGCCTGGTCGCCACCCGCTCCCTTACAAGGACTGCCCCCTTGTATAGTAGCTCAGAGGTTCCGCCTCCCAGACCCGTTACAGTTTGCTCGGGCCATGGAACCCGGTGGCACCCAAGCTCCCTCGCTCTCGGACCTGTGTCATGAACTGTCCCGTCAAAGGTCCCAACAGGAGTCCATCCTGGGTCACCTGCGGAATGTCAATACTCGCCTGGACACTCTGACTGCTCCACCAACAACCTCCGCCAGTGCCATGTCTCGCAATCCGGCAGCTCCGCAGCCCACTAACACCATGATATCCTACTCCGGACCCCGGCTTTCTGCACCTCCTCGCTTCGGAGGCGACTCCGCCCAGGCTCGGGGCTTCATAAATCAGTGCACCCTGCACTTTGAACTATTGTCCTACCAGTTTAACTCCGACCGAGCCAAAATTGCATTCATCATGTCCCATCTCACCGGGGAGGCTCTGGCCTGGCTAAATCCTCTATGGGAGAGAGGAGACCCCCTGGTGTCCAACTTGCCTGCTTTTCTCATGGCTTTCCGGAAAGTCTTCGACGAACCCGGACGGAAGACCTCATCCGCATCATCATTGCTACGCCTCCGTCAGGAGAGTCTCACCGTGGGCCAATATGCCATACGGTTCCGTACCCTTGCCTCGGAGCTGACCTGGGATAACGACGCTCTGGTTTCCGTCTTCTGGGAGGGTCTGTCCTGCCGTATTAAAGATGAACTTGCCGGTCGGGACATTCCTACCACTCTCGATGACTTAATAACTCTTGCCACCCAGATTGACCTACGGTTCCAGGAGCGTGCCGGAGAGGTCACCCGTGAGAGGAGGTTATCACGTCTAGCTCCTACTTTCCAGAAACCCGTCACTCCTTCTGTCTCAAACCAGGTACACTCTCCTGAGCCTATGCAGGTCGACCAGACCAAGATGGTCAAAACCCGTCAGGACTTACGCCGTGCTGAGGGGACCTGCTTCTACTGTGGCAGTAAGGAGCACCGGATCCGTGCCTGCCCGGAGAGGTCGGGAAACGCCTGTGTCTAGGCTCGCTCAGAGAGGTCCACCTAGACAAGAATAAATCCTCTCCATCCCTGCTGTTGTCTGTTTCGATCGTCTACGGGGAGAACCGTTATTTCGAACTAGCCCAACTTGACTCTGGAGCAGCCGGGAATCTTATTTCACAGTCCCTGGTAGAGAAATACCGCATCCCCACCAAACCTCTGGCTGTACCCTTGTCTGTCGCTGCCGTGGATGGGGGCCTCTTACCTCGCCCCATCCAACTCATCACCGAATCCATTACTCTGCAGGTGGGAATGCTGCATTCTGAAAGTATCTCCTTTCATGTTCTGCCTGGACTCTCTCACGCCCTCTTGCTAGGTCTGCCTTGGCTCCAGAGACATGCACCCGTGCTTGACTGGCAAACCGGAGAAGTCCTTCGCTGGGGACAAGACTGTCATAAGACCTGCCTGGTTCCCGTCCATCCCGTCCGTCCCTCTCCTACCCCAGCTAATCTACCTGGACTTCCGATTCCCTATTGGTCTTATGCTGATGTCTTTAATAAAAAGGAGGCAGAGACATTACCCCCTCATAGACCATACGACTGCCCCATCGACCTGTTACCCGGTACTACTCCTCCCCGTGGGCGTATTTATCCATTATCCGCTGCTGAGACCCGGTCGATGTCCGAATATATTGAGGAGAATCTGGCCAGGGGATTCATCCGGAAATCTACCTCCCCGGCGGGAGCAGGCTTCTTTTTCGTCAAAAAGAAGGACGGCTCTCTCCGTCCCTGTATAGACTATAGAGGCCTAAACCAGATCACGGTGAAGAATAAGTACCCCCTTCCGCTCATTCCAGAATTATTTGATCGTCTGAGGGGGGCTAGAATCTTCACCAAACTGGACCTCCGTGGGGCGTACAACTTGGTTCGTATCCGTCAGGGGGATGAATGGAAGACGGCATTCAACACCCGGGACGGCCACTATGAATACCTGGTAATGCCCTTTGGTCTCTGTAACGCTCCTGCCGTCTTTCAAGAGTTGGTCAATGACATCTTCCGGGACCTTCTCTACTCCTGCGTAGTGGTGTACCTGGACGACATCTTGGTCTTCTCTCCGGATCTCCAGACTCACCGGAGGGACGTTCGTCAGGTCCTGCTCAGGCTCAGGCAGAATCACCTCTTCGCTAAATACGAGAAGTGCCTCTTTGAGCAGACCTCGCTTCCGTTTTTGGGCTACATTATTTCTCAGACCGGCCTACGAATGGATCCAGAGAAACTGTCTGCCATCGAGAAATGGCCCCGACCGGAGGGGTTGAAGGCCATTCAGCGGTTCCTGGGCTTCGCCAACTACTACCGCCTCTTCATACCACACTTCTCTTCCCGGACTGCCCCAATTTCCGCGCTCACCCGTAAGGGTACTAATCCCAAAGAGTGGCCGCCCGAAGCAGAAGAAGCCTTTCTTTCCTTAAAACAGGCCTTCTCTTCCGCCCCGGTGCTGCATCGCCCGGATGGCAACAAGCAGTTCTTCCTGGAAGTGGACGCCTCCTCCTCTGGAGCTGGAGTGGTACTTACTCAAAAATCTTCTTCCGGGAGGATGGTAACTTGCGGCTTCTTCTCTAAACTCTTCTCCTCCTCAGAGCGCAATTATTCCATAGGAGATCGAGAGTTATTGGCCATCAAACTGGCATTGGAGGAGTGGCGTTACCTGCTTGAGGGGGCTCTTCACCCGGTAATAATTTACACTGACCACAAGAACTTGGCTTACCTCCAGCATGCCCAGAGACTTAACCCGCGCCAAGCCCGGTGGTCCTTGTTTTTTGCTCGTTTTGATTTTGTCCTTCATTTTCGCCCGGCTGACAAAAACGTCAAGGCGGACGCCTTGTCTCGATCCTTTCTGGTGTCTGATCTCGAGGAAGATCCGAAACACATCATCGATCCCGCCAGAGTAATGCAGGTGGCTCCCGTGAGTCTAAATCGTCTCCCTCCCGGAAAGACGTTCGTATCAGTACCTGATCGGGAGAAGATCCTTCACTGGGGTCACTCGTCTAAACTGGCTGGCCACGCTGGTCAGAAGAAGACCCTCCAGCTTATTTCCCGGCACTACTGGTGGCCTACCCTGCACAAGGATGTAATAGACTTTGTTTCTGCCTGTGTGTCCTGCGCCCGCAACAAGGTTCCGAGACATCTGCCAGCCGGTCGCCTCCTTCCGCTCCCAGTACCTGCTGCCCCCTGGCAGCATATTGCAATGGACTTCATAACTGACCTCCCACTCTCTGCCGGTTGTACGGTCATTTGGGTGGTCGCTGACCGCTTCTCCAAGATGGCTCATTTCGTTCCCCTGCCAGGCCTCCCGTCTGCACCCGAGCTAGCTAGAGACTTTATTTGTCACATCTTCCGTCTTCATGGCCTGCCTCTCCACATCGTGTCGGATCGTGGGGTACAGTTCACCTCACGCTTCTGGAGAGCCACTTGTAAACTGCTAGACGTCACCCTGGACTTCTCTTCCGCGTACCACCCACAATCCAATGGTCAAGTGGAGCGGATCAATCAGAACCTGACCAGTTACCTCCGGCACTTCGTTAATGCCCACCATTCTGACTGGGTGGATCTCCTACCATGGGCCGAGTTCTCTTACAATAATCACGAGAGCGAATCCTCCTCCAAATCCCCGTTTTTTGTAGTCTTCGGTCAGCATCCTCGGATTCCTTTTCCTGTCTCCACCTCGGTGGACAACCCGGCTGCGGAATCTCTCGTTAGCAAATTTTCCTCCATCTGGGAGAGTACCCGATCCGCACTCCTTCAGTCGTCCGAACGGATGAAAAGACACGCTGACAAAAAACGCCTGGATCCTCCACAATTTCGTCCAGGAGATAAGGTCTGGCTCTCATCTAAATATGTTCGACTCAAGATACCTTCTTACAAGTTAGGGCCTCGGTTCATCGGACCTCTGGAGGTCATCAGTCAGATCAACCCGGTGGCCTATAAATTGAAACTCCCGGCCAACTTACGGATCCCTAACTCCTTCCATGTATCTCTCCTCAAACCTGTGGTACTTAACTCTTTTTCCAAGTCTACAGGTACGCCTCCTGCTCCGGTTTCTGCTGAGGACGAGTTTGAGGTAGAGAACATTCTTGCCACCAAAAGGGTAAGAGGAAAGACCTTTTTTCTGGTAGATTGGAAGGGGTTTGGTCCTGAGGAGAGAACGTGGGAGCCCCGGGAGAACATCCATGCCCCTCTCATCCTAGCTAAATTTCAGTCTGGCCTAAAAAAGGGGGGGCCTAAAGGGGGGGGTACTGTAGTGCCGGCGTCCCTGCCCTCTGCTAGGCAGGGACGCTGCTCCCCTCACCGCTCTGCTCCGTGCCCGGCGTCCCTCTCCCGCTCTGCTCTCAGCGCGCGCTCCTTCCCGGCCCCTGTGCTTAGGGCGCGCGCGCGCGCGCTCCCCTCCTCTTAAAGGGGCCGCGCGCGCCGTCCTAAGGAGTCCCCGGCCAATGGCCGGAGGACTTCATCATATTTAAGGCACCTCCTCCCAAATGGAGGTGCTCGAGCAATGTTGTTTGCACCAATGTCTCACCTTTTCCTCTAGTCCCGTTGCCAGTTACCTGCCAGATTCCTGCCTGACTACTTGTTACCTGCCTGCTAGTCTGAGGTCCGACGGTCTGCCTTACCATTCCTGTCAGTCTGTCTAAGGACCAGCCTGTCCGCTCACCTGGGAGCGCACATCAGCTACCTGCCTGCTTGCCTGAGGTCCGACGGTCTGCCTTCCAAACTCCTGTCAGTCTGTCTATGGACCAGCTTGCCCGCTCACCTGGGAGCGCTCATCTGCTACCTGCCTGCTAGCCTACCTGGAGGCTCCGCCGTCACGTGCTGTGACCACCTGCCTGTCCAGTGACTTCTGTCCACTCACCTGGGAGCGCTCATCTGCCGCCTGTCTGTTGGTCTTCCTGGAGGCTCCGCCGTCACATGCTGTGACCACCCGTTCATCCAGAGACTCTCGCCTGCTCACCTGGGAGCTCCTGTCTATCTTCAGCCGCCACAGGTCGTACCAACCCTTTACCTAGAGTCTGCCCCGGTCACTTGCCGTGACCACCAGCCCGTTCATCCAGAGTTGAAAACTGTTTGATTTCAGTTTCTAACAACCTGCTAATGCTTATAATTTCAAAAATGACCATTTTTTTGGTCTTTATTAAAATGAAAAGGTTGATCGAAAAGTTTGGGGGATCTAAGAGTGTGGCAACCCAGTAGTCATGATTACTTCAAATTCTGACAATATGAGGGTCATGCTGCAGGTAGTGCAGCAAGAAGGCACTTATGTGTCTTGCGCATCTCGGAGCCCCAAAATTATTTTCCGGGCTAGATGCAGCTAAAAATTATTATTAATTTTAAATCTGGTGAAGCTTTAGTATAGATGGCCTAATAGGATCAGTGCTGCACACTGCTACAAAGCCCAAATTATTTTCCAGTCAAGATACAGATAAACATGATTAGTAATTTTAAATCTGGTGGAGCTTATTATAGATGGCCTAATAGAATCAGTGCTGCACACTGCTACAAAGCCCAAATTATTTTCCAGCCAAGATACAGATAAACATGATTAGTAATTTGAAAGCTTAAAACGGTTGGTAGGGTGATTTTAACCAATCATCCATCTTTTACTCTCCCCAGGATGACACAGGGGTAGAAAAGTCGTTTCGGATCCATGATTTGTTCATCTTTATGAACGTGAGTCTGTCTACATTATCAGTGGAGAGCTGCGTGCGCTTATCTGTCAGCACACCACCAGCAGCGCTGAACACACGTTCAGACAGAACGCTGGCTGCGGGGCATGACAAGATCTCCAAGGCGTAAGTGGCTAGCTCCGGCCATTTATCCAGATTGGAAGCCCAAAAAGAGCAAGGGTCCAGTGACACAGTCATGGCTTCAATGTTTACTTGGAGATACTCCTGTACCATCGTCTCTAGGCGTTGACTATGTGTCAGACTTCTTGTCTCCTGTGGCCTTGCAAAGGATGGGCTAAAAGAGTGGTGAAATGATTCCGCAAAATTGATGTTACCAGCAGATACTGTGGTTCTGTTACGGTTTGAGTGCTGAACACTTGACGGTCCTACGGTTGGCAAGTTGGAACTGTGAGATTCACTACGTGCACCACTGGTATTTTGTGGAAAAGCACATGTAAGATTCTGCAACAGTCTCTGCTGATACTCCTGCATGCGTGCATCCCTTTCTATGGCAGGAATAAATTCTGCAAATTTACTTTTGTACCGGGGATCTAACAGTGTGGCAACCCAGTAGTCAGGATTATTTCTAATTCTCACAATTCGAGGGTCATGTTGCAGGTAGTGCAGCAAGAAGGCACTCATGTGTGTTGCGCATCCAGGAGCACCAAGTCCCTGTTGTGTTGGTGGCGAGGTAACAATCATGCTTCCTTCCTCTGTCCTCTCCCCCCAACCTCGCACAACAGAAATGTGATCAAGGTCTCCCTCATCTGATGAGTCTTCCATCAGTTCGTCCTCCACTTCTTCCTGGGCTCCTGCACCTTCCTCACTAGTTTGGCTGCTACCATGCGCCCTGGTAAAACCATCTCCCCCACCCTCACATGCCTGCCGCCTTGGTGCTGCCGACCGTCTGGACCTTGCAGATGTTAGCCCTTCCGCATACAACTCCTCCTCCTCTACTTCCTCCACCTCCTCTTGTGCCACCACCTGACTCCGAATTCTGTTTAACATGTGCTCCAGCATGTAAATCACCGGAATAGTCATGCTGATAATGGCATCGTCAGCACTAAACATCTTCGTCGCCATTTCAAAACTGTGCAGAAGGTTGCATAGGTCCCTGATCTGAGACCACTGCTCCAGCGTGATTTGCCCCACCTCTGAATCTCGTTGGCCCAGGCTATACGTCAGAACGTATTGCACCAGGGCTTGTCTGTGCTGCCACAGTCGCTGCAACATGTGCAGAGTTGAATTCCACCGGGTAGGCACATCGCATTTTAGCCGGTGAAGTGGCAGGCCCAACGACTTCTGTAGAGATGTAAGTCGCTGAGCTGCGGGATGCGAATGGCGGAAGTGAGCACACAGCGACCGTGCCCTCTGCAGAAGGCCATCTAGTCTGGGATAGTGGGCTAAAAATTGCTGGACAACCAGGTTCAACACGTGAGCCATACAAGGCACGTGTGTGACATTGCCCCGGCGAAGGGCCGCACCCAGGTTTGCAGCATTGTTGCACACGGCCTTCCCTGGTTTCAGGTCCAGTGGAGACAACCATTCATGAAATTGGTTCTCCAGAGCTGACCACAACTCCTCAGCTGTGTGACTCACATTTCCCAGACATTTCAATGTAAAAACCGCCTGATGACGTTGAGCCCTACTGCCAGCATAGTAAGGAGGTGTGCAGGATCCCTTCTGCGCAATTAGAAAGCTTGTGGCATGACCAGACAGGCTTTGGGTGCAGGTGGAAGACCGAGAGGAGGTTGAGGAGGCAGAAGCAGTGGAGGAACTTTGACATAAAGAGGATTGACGCACAACTCGTGGGGACGGCAAGACTTGGACAGCAGCCCCTTGTCCTGCTGTCACCATAGTTACCCAGTGCCCAGTCAGCGACATGTAACGCCCCTGTCCATGCCTACTCGTCCAAGTGTCTGTGGTGAAATGCACCCTGTCACACACAGAGTTTCTCAAAGAAGCGGTGATGTTGTGTGCGACATGCTGGTGGAGCGCAGGCACACCTTTCTTTGAGAAGTAGTGCCGACTGGGCATCTGGTACTGGGGCACTGCGACGGACATAAGGTCTCGAAAATCCTCTGTGTCCACCAGGCGGAAAGGCAGCATTTCTGTAGCCAAGAGCTTGCAGATGGTGAAATTCAACCTCTTAGCTTTCTCATGGCTAGGAGGAAATGGTCTTTTACTTGTCCACATCTGAGGGACCGAGGGCTGGCTATTGTGCTTAGACGGGGTTGATAAGGGTGTCCCCGGCAAACTGCCGGTCTGTGAGGAACATGCAGGCGGACATATTAGGTTGCCTTGATCCAAAGGTGGTGCTATCGATGTCGGACAGCGCTCAACACCAGCTGGTGTTACCACCTCCAAAGAAAATGATGACCTGACAATCACGCTGGCTGTTGCGGGTAAAGAGGTGGCAGGTCTGCGCCCCAAAACAGGTGTGACTGCTGTCCCCCCAGTCACAGAGGATGAAGAGGCCGCGGATGCACAAGATATGGCAGACGGTGGTTGGTCCGGCCAGCTAGGCCGCATTGTAGCACACTGAGCTTCCCACTGCAACTTATGCTTCATGTCCACGTGCCGGTTCATGCATGAAGTACTCAAACTATGGATTTTTTGGCCTCTACTTAGCTTTTGCTGACAAATGTTACAGATAACACAACTTGGGTCATCTTTATCGATCTGAAAAAATGCCCAGGCTATGCAAGGCTTAGCACCCATGCGACCTGAAGAGCCACTACGACTTGTGGTGAGAGGCAGAGTTGTGTTTGAGGATGCAGTTGTTGACGTGCTTCCAGTACTACGTCTCTGTCCAGGAAGGCGCAACCTGACCTCGTCGTCACTAGCATCTTCCTCCACCTCCTCTGCTGACCTCATCTCTTGGCTGACTGTGGGTTGACAGTAAGTGGGATCTCCAACCTCATCATCATCACCCTGTGCGTTATCACACCCGTCGTCCTCAGAGCCAACCTGTTCCTGCCCTGACAAAAAACTAAAGTTGTCGCTCCAATCAGGTATTTGAGTCTTATCATCGTCTTCCTCATTGTCTCCACCAACAGGAGTTAAAGTTTGGGAATGAAGGTCTACATTATGGTCAGAACCTTCTGCGTCTGGTCCTGGATCCGACTCATAAAGATTCTGGGCATCAGTGCAGATCATTTCCTCGTCTGGATTCACAGAAGCGCTGGAGTCGACCTCTGATTCCCAGGCTATAGTATGAGTAAACAGCTCTGCAGACTCAACCATCTGTTCTACCTCATACTCAGACGGGCAGCTGGAGATTTGGGAGCTGTGAGGAAGCAAGTGCGATTGGGGTGACACCTTTGAGGACTGGAGTATTTGTGATGTTGAAGTTGATGTGGAGGAGAGCCCACTTAAAGGAGCACTTGATATCCGTTGAAGCACCTGCTGTTTTTGTGCCTCATCTGGAATTTGTAGCGATTGGCGTGGCCGTAGGAAAGGGATCTTATCACATTGTCCGCTAAAAGAAGTAGACATTTTAGATTGGCTGGAAGATGGTCTTTCTTCTGCAGATGTTACTGTTGCTTTAACACCTACCCCACGGACACAACCTTTTTTCCCCTTCCCAACATGCCTATTCCCCTTTCCACCAGCAGCAGGCCTTTTTCCACTCATTTTGGTGGTTAACTAATTCACAACTCTGGAGTTGTTTGCACAAAAAAACAATGGATGGGAACCGAGCAGAGCTGAGTGGCCAAACTGTGGTATTAGGCCAAAACTATTGGCTGGGTTAGATGCAGAAAAAAATTATATTCAATTTGCAACCTGATGGAGGTCTGTATAGATGGATCAGTAGAACAAGTCCCACACACAGCTAGAAGCCCAATATTTTTTCAGAGGTAGATGCAGAAAAAAATATATTCAGTTTGCAACCTGATGGAGGTCTGTATAGATGGATTAATAGAACAAGTCCCACACACAGCTAGAAGCCCAAATTTTTTTCAGAGGTAGATGCAGAAAAAAATATATTCAGTTTGCAACCTGATGGAGGTCAGTATAGATGGACTAATACAACAAGTCCCACACACAGCTAGAAGCCCAATATTTTTTCAGAAGTAGATGCAGAAAAAAATATATTCAGTTTGCAACCTGATGGAGGTCTGTATAGATGGATTAATAGAACAAGTCCCACACACAGCTAGAAGCCCAATATTTTTTCAGAGGTAGATGCAGAAAAAAATATATTCAGTTTGCAACCTGATGGAGGTCTGTATAGATGGATTAATAGAACAAGTCCCACACACAGCTAGAAGCCCAATATTTTTTCAGAGGTAGATGCAGAAAAAAATATATACAGTTTGCAACCTGATGGAGGTCAGTATAGATGGACTAATACAACAAGTCCCACACACAACTAGAAGCCCAATATTTTTTCAGAGGTAGATGCAGAAAAAAATATATTCAGATTGCAACCTGATGGAGGTCTGTATAGATGGATTAATATAACAAGTCCCACACACAGCTAGAAGCCCAATATTTTTTCAGAGGTAGATGCAGAAAAAAATATATTCAGTTTGCAACCTGATGGAGGTCTGTATAGATGGATTAATAGAACAAGTCCCACACACAGCTAGAAGCCCAATATTTTTTCAGAGGTAGATGCAGAAAAAAATATATTCAGTTTGCAACCTGATGGAGGTCTGTATAGATCGATTAATAGAACAAGTCCCACACACAGCTAGAAGCCCAATATTTTTTCAGAGGTAGATGCAGAAAAAAATATATTCAGTTTGCAACCTGATGGAGGTCTGTATAGATGGATTAATAGAAAAAGTCCCACACACAGCTAGAAGCCCAATATTTTTTCAGAGGTAGATGCAGAAAAAAATATATTCAGTTTGCAACCTGATGGAGGTCTGTATATATGGATTAATAGAACAAGTCCCACACACAGCTAGAAGCCCAATATTTTTTCAGAGGTAGATGCAGAAAAAAATATATTCAGTTTGCAACCTGATGGAGGTCAGTATAGATGGACTAATACAACAAGTCCCACACACAGCTAGAAGCCCAATATTTTTTCAGAGGTAGATGCAGAAAAAAATATATTCAGTTTGCAACCTGATGGAGGTCTGTATAGATGGATTAATAGAACAAGTCCCACACACAGCTAGAAGCCCAATATTTTTTCAGAGCTAGATGCAGAAAAAAATATATTCAGTTTGCAACCTGATGGAGGTCTGTATAGATGGATTAATAGAACAAGTCCCACACACAGCTAGAAGCCCAATATTTTTTCAGAGGTAGATGCAGAAAAAAATATATTCAGTTTGCAACCTGATGGAGGTCTGTATAGATGGACTAATAGAACAAGTCCCACACACAGCTAGAAGCCCAATATTTTTTCAGAGGTAGATGCAGAAAAAAATATATTCAGTTTGCAACCTGATGGAGGTCTGTATAGATGGATTAATAGAACAAGTCCCACACACAGCTAGAAGCCCAATATTTTTTCAGAGCTAGATGCAGAAAAAAATTATATTCAATTTGCAACCTGATGGAGGTCAGTATAGATGGACTAATAGAATGATGCTATGCCCAAAAGATTTTACTTCACTAGGTGCAGTAAAAAAATTGGTATTCTATACACAGGTGGTATATCTTGCAACACAGATAGGCTACTCCACTGACTAACACACTCTGCAATAGGCCAAAAAGGATTAGCTTTGCTTGATTCAGCCAAATGCTGTGAAAAAAACTTGCACAGCACTGGCACAGACCTGCCTGGCAAAAACTGATAGGAACTGATGTAACCTAGTCCTGAAAAGGACTCCAATTACAATTAGTCTTTACTCCCACAATCTATCTATTTAAGAGCACAGACCTGCCTGATAAAAGTCGTAGGAAATGCTGTAACCTAGTCCTTAAAAGGACTGCAATCACAACTATTCCCTACTCCCAAGCTATCTGTAGATTTGTGCGAAAATTGGCTTGAAATTAACAAGGTATAGCGCACACAGCAACAGCGGTGCCGTCTAACACGCAGCTGCAGCAGTGAGAAAATGGTGGCGACGGGGAAAATGGCTTGGTCTTATAGGGCAAGGACATGTGACATACACTGCCAATGACACATGCCCTTGCTTGTGTGAAAAAAAGCACTTCGCTCCGTGTGTGCGCTGCTGATAGACTGACAGATTGCACATCCCCACTGCAAATGCGGGAAAGAGAAAAAAAAATGGAGTTCTTCATTGTTCCTGCAGAGATCCATCCCCTGCCCCTCCCCCCACCCCGCTGTACACTCAAACTGCGTATTAACATTAATTTTCATCATTACTGAGAAAAAATCCAGTTATGATTTTGGTACACGAACAGTTATCGAACATAACCTCGAACAGCCGAATTTTACTCAAATTGTTCGTGTTCGCCGAACGGCTCGAACACCGCCCAAAACAGTTCGAATTTGAGATTGGCGAACAGTTCGAGTAGAACAACGCTCATCTCTAGTCTTGATAAGCTTCTGTGACCTCCACGTCTCTTCCAAGGGGCATTAAAACCGCATGGTTAAACCACTCTGAACTCCACAGCTCTTCCAAGAGGCATTGATATTGTCTTTTTATTCAACTGTTACCTCCACCAATCTTCCAATGTGCATTGATATTGTTTTTTTTTCCAATGCGACCTCCACCACTCTTCGAAGGGGATTTGAAAGTCTTTTTAATCCACTGCGACCTCCACCACTCTTCCAAGGGGCATTAAAAAAATCTTGTTAAGCTACTCAGACCTCCATGTCCCTTCCACGGGGCATTGATATTGTCTTTTTATTCCACTGCGACCTCCACCACTCTTCCAAGGGGCATTGATATTGTCTTTTTAATCCACTGTGACCTCCACCACTCTTCCAAGGGACATTGATATTGTCTTTTTATTCCACTGCGACCTCCACCACTCTTCCAAGGGGCATCGATATTGACTTTTTAATCCACTTCGACCTCCACCACTTTTCCAAGGGGCATTAAAACCATCTTGTTATGCCACTGTGACCTCCACGTCTCTTCCAAGGGGCATTAAAACCGTCAATTTAAACCACTCTGAACTCCACAGCTCTTGCAAGAGGCATTGATATTGTCTTTTTATTCCACTGTAACCTACACCACTCTTCCAAGGGGCATTGATTTTGTCTTTTTAATCCACTGCGACCTCCATCTCTCTTCCAAGAAGCATTAAAAGAGTCTTGTTTAGCTACTGTGACCTCCACCTCTATTCCACGGTGCCTTAAAACCTTCTGGTTAAACCACTGTAAACTCCACAGCTCTTCCAAGGGGCAATGATATTGTCTTTTTATTCCACTGTAACCTCCACAACTCTTCCAAGGGGCATTGATATTGTCTTTTTATTCCACTGCGACCTCCACCCCTCTTCGAAGGGGCATTAATATTGTCTTTTTATTCCACTGCGACCTCCACCACTCTTCCAAGGGTCATTGATATTGTCTTTTTATTCCACTGTAACCTCGACCACTCTTCCAAGGGGCATTGATATTGTCTTTTTATTCAACTGCGACCTCCACCTCTCTTACAAGGGGCATTAAAACAATATTGTTAAGCTACTGTGACCTCCAAGTCTCTTCCACGAGGCACTGATATTGTCTTTTTATTCCACTGCGACCTCCACATCTCTTCCAAGTGGAATTGATATTGTCTTTTCTTTCCACTGCGACCTCCACCACTCTTTCACGGGGCATTGATATTGTCTTTTTAATCCACTGCGACCTTCACCACTCTTCCAGGGGGCATTAAAACAGTTTTGTTAAGCTCCTGTGACCTCCACGTCTCTTCCAAGGGGCATTAAAACCATCTGGTTAAACCACTCTGAACTCCACAGCTCTTCCAAGAGGCATTGATATTGACTATTTTATTCGACTGTAACCTCCACCACTCTCCAAGGGGCATTAAAACCATCTTGTTAAGCTACTGTGACCTCCACTTCTTTTCCAAGGGGCATTAAAACCGTCAATTTAAACCACTCTGAACTCCTCAGCTCTTTCAAAAGGCATTGATATTGTCTTTTTATTCCACTGTAACCTCCACCACTCTTCCAAGGGGCATTGATTTTGTCTTTTTAATCCACTGCAACCCCCATTACTCTTCCAAGAAGCATTAAAACCGTCTTGTTTAGCTACTGTGACCTCCATGTCTATTCCACGGTGCCTTAAAACCTTCTGGTTAAACCACTGTGAACTCCACAGCTATTCCAAGGGGCATTGATATAGTCTTTTTATTCCACTGTAACTTCCACCACTCTTCCAAGGGGCATTGATATTGTCTTTTTATTTTACTGCGACCTCCAACACTCTTCCATGAGGCATTAATATTTTCTTTTTATTCCACTGAAACCTCCACCACTCTTCCAAGGGTCATTGATATTGTCTTTTTATTCCACTGTAACCTCCACCACTCTTCCAAGGGGCATTGATATTGTCTTTTTATTCCACTGTGACCTCCACCTCTCTTTCAAGGGGCATTAAAACAATCTTGTTAAGCTACTGTGACCTCCAAGTCTCTTGCACGAGGCATTGATATTGTCTTTTTATTTCACTGCGACCCCCACATCTTTTCCAAGGGGAATTGATATTGTCTATTTATTCCACTGCGACCTCCACCACTCTTCTAAGGGGCATTGATATTGTCTTTTTATTCCACTGTGACCTCCACCTCTCTTCCAAGGGGCATTAAAACAATCTTGTTAAGCTACTGTGACCTCCAAGTCTCTTCCACGAGGCATTGATATTGTCTTTTTATTCCACTGCGACCCCCACATCTTTTCCAAGGGGAATTGATATTGTCTATTTATTCCACTGCGACCTCCACCACTCTTCCAAGGGGCATTAAAACAGTCTTGATAAGCTACTGTGACCTTCCCGTCTCTTCCAAGGGGCATTAAACCGTCTGGTTAAACCACTCTGTACTCCACAGCTCTTCCAAGAGGCATTGATATTGTCTTTTTATTCGACTGTAACCTCCATCACTCTTCCAAGGGGCATTGATATTGTCTCTGTTTTCCACTGCGACCTCCACCACTCTACCAAGGGGCTTTGATATTGTCTTTTTTATCCACTGCGACCTCCACGTCTCTTCCAAGGGGCATTAAAACCGTCTTGTTATGCTACTGTGACCTCCACGTCCCTTCCACTGGGCATTGTTATTGTCTTTTTATTCCATTGCGACCTCCACCACTCTTCCAAGGGGCATTAAAACCGTCTTGTTAAGCTACTGTGACCTCAAAGTCTCTTCCAAGGGGCAAAAAAAACGTCTGGTTAAACCGCTCTGAGCTCCACAGCTCTTCCAAGGGGTATTGACAATGTCTTTTTATTCCTTTGTAACCTTCTGCACTCTTCCAAGTGTATTGATATTGTCTTTTCATTCCTCTGCGACGTCCACGACTCTTCCAAGGGGCATTAAAACAATCTTGTTAAGCTACTGTGACCTCCAAGTTTCTTACATAGGGCATTGATATTGTCTTTTTATTCCACTGTAACCTCCACCACTCTTCCAAGGGGCATTGATATTGTCTTTTTATTCCACTGTAACCTCCACCAATCTTCCAAGGGGCATTGTTATTGTCTTTTTATTTCACTGCGACCTCCACAACTTTTCTAAGGGGCATTGATATTGCTTTTAAATCCACAACGATCTCCACCACTCTTACAAGGGGCATTAAAACAGTCTTTTTAAGCTACTGTTACCTCCTCGTCTCTTCCAAGGGGCATTAAAACAGTCTGGTTAAACACTCTGAACTCCACAGCTCTTCCAAGAGGCACTGATATTGTCTATTTATTCAACTGTTACCTCCACCAATCTTCCAATGGGCATTGATATTGTTTTTTTTTCCAATGCGACCTCCACCACTCTTCGAAGGGGATTTGATAGTCTTTTTAATCCACTGCGACCTCCACCACTCTTCCAAGGGGCATTAAAACCGTCTTGTTAAGCTACTCAGACCTCCACGTCCCTTCCACGGGGCATTGATATTGTCTTTTTATTCCACTGCGACCTCCACCACTCTTCCAAGGGGCATTGATATTGTCTTTTTATTCCACTGCGACCTCCACCACTCTTCCAAGGGGCATCGATATTGTCTTTTTAATCCACTTCGACCTCCACCACTTTTCCAAGGGGCATTAAAACCGTCTTGTTATGCTACTGTGACCTCCACTTCTCTTCCAAGGGGCATTAAAACCGTCAATTTAAACCACTCTGAACTCCACAGCTCTTGCAAGAGGCATTGATATAGTCTTTTTATTCCACTGTAACCTCCACCACTCTTCCAAGGGGCATTCATTTTGTCTTTTTAATCCACTGCGACCTCCATCTCTCTTCCAAGAAGCATTAAAACAGTCTTGTTTAGCTACTGTGACCTCCACCTCTATTCCACTGTGCCTTAAAATCTTCTGGTTAAACCACTGTAAACTCCACAGCTCTTCCAAGGGGCAATGATATTGTCTTTTTATTCCACTGTAACCTCCACCACTCTTCCAAGGGGAATTGATATTGTCTTTTTATTTTACTGCGACCTCCACCACTCTTCCAATTGGCATTAATATTGTCTTTTTATTCCACTGCGACCTCCACCACTCTTCCAAGGGTCATTGATATTGTCTTTTTATTCCACTGTAACCTCCACCACTCTTCCAAGGGGCATTGATATTTTCTTTTTATTTAATTGGAACCTCCACCACTTTTCCAAGGGGCATTGATTTTGTCTTTTTATTCCACTGTAACCTCCACCATTCTTCCAAGGGACATTGATATTGTCTTTTTATTCCACTGCGACCTCTACCACTCCTCCAAGGGGCTTTAAAACAGTCTTGATAAGCTTCTGTGACCTCCACGTCTCTTCCAAGGGGCATTAAAACCGCATGGTTAAACCACTCTGAACTCCACAGCTCTTCCAAGAGGCACTGATATTGTCTATTTATTCAACTGTTACCTCCACCAATCTTCCAATGGGCATTGATATTGTTTTTTTTTCCAATGCGACCTCCACCACTTTTCTAAGGGGATTTGATAGTCTTTTTAATCCACTGCGACCTCCACCACTCTTCCAAGGGGCATTAAAACCGTCTTGTTATGCTACTGTGACCTCCACGTCTCTTCCAAGGGGCATTAAAACTGTCAATTTAAACCACTCTGAACTCCACAGCTCTTGCAAGAGGCATTGATATTGTCTTTTTATTCCACTGTAACCTCCACCACTCTTCCAAGGGGCATTGATTTTGTCTTTTTAATCCACTGCGACCTCCATCTCTCTTCCAAGAAGCAATAAAACAGTCTTGTTTAGCTACTGTGACCTCCACCTCTATTCCACTGTGCCTTAATACCTTCTGGTTAAACCACTGTAAACTCCACAGCTCTTCCAAGGGGCAATGATATTGTCTTTTTATTCCACAGTAACCTCCACCACTCTTCCAAGGGTCATTGATATTGTCTTTTTATTCCACTGTAACCTGAACCACTCTTCCAAGGGGCATTGATATTGTCTTTTTATTCCACTGCGACCTCCACCTCTCTTCCAAGGGGCATTAAAACAATCTTTTAAGCTACTGTGACCTCAAAGTCTCTTCCACGAGGCACTGATATTGTCTTTTTATTCCACTGCGACCTCCACATCTCTTCCAAGTGGAATTGATATTGTCTTTTTTTTCCACTGCGACCTCCACCACTCTTCCACGGGGCATTGATATTGTCTTTTTAATGCACTGCGACCTCCACCACTCTTCCAAGGGGCATTAAAACAGTTTTGTTAAGCTACTGTGACCTCCACGTCTCTTCCAAGGGGCATTAAAACCATCTGGTTAAACCACTCTGAACTCCACAGCTCTTAAAAGAGGCATTGATATTGTCTCTTCATTCGACTGTAACCTCCACCACTCTTCCAAGGGGCATTAAAACCATCTTGTTAAGCTACTGTGACCTCCACTTCTTTTCCAAGGGGCATTAAAACAGTCAATTTAAACCACTCTGAACTCCTCAGCTCTTGCAAAAGGCATTGATATTGTCTTTTTATTCCACTGTAACCTCCACCACTCTTGCAAGGGTCATTGATTTTGTCTTTTTAATCCACTGCGACCTCCATCACTCTTCCAAGAAGCATTAAAACCGTCTTGTTTAGCTACTGTGACCTCCACGTCTATTCCACGATGAATTAAAACCTTCTGGTTAAACCACTGTGAACTCCACAGCTATTCCAAGGGGCATTGATATAGTCTTTTTATTCCACTCTAACTTCCACCACTCTTCCAAGGGGCATTGATATTGTCTTTTTATTTTACTGCGACCTCCAACACTCTTCCATGAGGCATTAATATTTTCTTTTTATTCCACTGAAACCTCCTCCACTCTTCCAATGGTCATTGATATTGTCTTTTTATTCCACTGTAACCTCCACCACTCTTCCATGGGGCATTGATATTGTCTTTTTATTCCACTGCGACCTCCACCTCTCTTCCAAGGGGCATTAAAACCATCTTGTTAAGCTACTGTGACCTCCAAGTCTCTTCCACGAGGCATTGATATTGTCTTTTTATTCCACTGCGACCTCCACATCTTTTCCAAGGGGAATTGATATTGTCTTTTTATTCCACTGCGACCTCCACCACTCTTCTAAGGGGCATTGATATTGTCTTTTTAATCCACTGCGACCTCCACCAATCTTCCAAGGGGCATTAAAACAGTCTTGATAAGCTACTGTGACCTCCACGTCTCTTCCAAGGGGCATTAAACCGTCTGGTTAAACCACTCTGTACTCCACAGCTCTTCCAAGAGGCATTGATATTGTGTTTTTATTCGACTGTAACCTCCACCACTCTTCCAAGGGACATTGATATTGGTTCTGTTTTCCACTGCGACCTCCACCACTCTTCCAAGGAGCTTTGATATTGTCTTTTTTATCCACTGCGACCTACACCACTCTTCCAAGGGGCATTAAAACCGTCTTGTTATGATACTGTGACCTCCACGTCCCTTCCACGGGGCATTGTTATTGTCTTTTTATTCCATTGCGACCTCCACCACTCTTCCAAGGGGCATTAAAACCGTCTTGTTAAGCTACTGTGACCTCCAAGTCTCTTCCAAGGGGCAAAAAAAACGGCTGGTTAAACCACTCTGAGCTCCACAGCTCTTCCAAGGGGCATTGACAATGTCTTTTTATTTCTTTGTATCATTCTGCACTCTTCCAAGTGCATTGATATTGTCTTTTTATTCCTCTGCGACGTCCACGACTCTTCCAAGGGGCATTAAAACCGTCTTGTTAAGCTACTGTGACCTCCAAGTTTCTTACACAGGGCATTGATATTGTCTTTTTTTCCACTGTAACCTCCACCACTCTTCCAAGAGGCATTGATATTGTCTTTTTATTACACTGTAACCTCCACCAATCTTTCAAGGGGCATTGATATTGTCTTTTTTTCCACTGTAACCTCCACCACTCTTCCAAGGGGCATTGATATTGTCTTTGTATTACACTGTAACCTCCACCAATCTTTCAAGGGGCATTGATATTGTCTTTTAAATCCACAACGATCTCCACCACTCTTGCAAGGGGCATTAAAACAGTCTTGTTAAGCTACTGTGACCACCTCGTCTCTTCCAAGGGGCATTAAAACCGTCTGGTTAAACATTCTGAACTCCACAGCTCATACAAGAGGCATTGATATTGTCTTTTTATGCGACTGTAACATCCACCACTCTTCCAAGCGGCATTGATATTGTCTGTTTATTCCACTGCGACCTCCACCACTCTTGCAAGGGACATTGATATTGTCTTTTTAATCAACTGCGACCTCCACCTCTCTTCCAAGGGGTCATTAAAACCGTCTTGTGAAGCTACTGTGACCTCCACGTCCCTTCCAGGGGGCATTGATATTGTCTTTTTATTCCACTGCGACCTCCACCACTCTTCCAAGGGGCATTGATATTGTCTTTTTAATCCACTGCGACATCCACCACTCTTCGAAGGGGCATTGATATTGTCTTTTTAATCCACTGTGACCCCCACGTCTCTTCAAAGGGGCATTAAAACGGTCAATTTAAACCACTCTGAACTCCACAGCTCTTCCAAGGAGCACTGTTAATGTCTTTTTATTTCACTCTAACCTCCACCACTCTTCCAAGGGGCATTGATATTGTCTATTTATTCCACTGCGACCTCCACCACTCCTCCAAGGGGCATTAAGACCATCTTGTTAAGCTACAGGTACCTCCACAACTCTTCTATGGGACATTGATATTGTCTTTTTATTCCACTGTAACCTCCACCACTCTTCCAAGGGGCATTGATTTTGTATTTTTATTCCACTGCGACCTCTAATACTCTTCCAATGGGCATTGATATCGTCTTTTTAATCCACTGCAACCTCTACCACTCTTCCAAGGGGCATTAAAGCCGTCTTGTTAAGCTACTGTCACGTCCATGTCTATTCCACGGGGCATTGATATTGTCTTTTTAATCCACTGTAAAATCCACCACTCTTCCAAGTGGCAATGACATTGTCTTTTTATTCCACTGCGACTTCCATCTCTCTTCTAAGGGGCATTGATATTGTCTTTTTAATCCACTGCGACCTCCAACACTCTTCCAAGGGGCATTAAAACAGTCTTGTTAAGCTACTGTGACCTCCACGTCTCTTCCAAGGGGCATTAAAATCGTCTGGTTAAACGACTCTGAACTCCCCAGCTCTTCCAAGGGGCATTGATATTGTCTTTTTATTCCACTGTAACCTCCACCACTCTTCCAAGGGGCATTGATTTTGTATTTTTATTCCACTGTAACCCCCACCACTCTTCCAAGGGGCATTGATTTTGTCTTTTTATTCCACTGCGACCTCCACCACTCTTCCAATGGGCATTTTTATTGTCTGTTTAATCCCCTGCAACCTCCGCCACTCTTCCAAGGTGCATTTAAACCATCTTGTTAAGATACTGTGACCTCCACGTCCCTTCCACGGGGCATTGATATTGTCTTTTTATTTAACTGTAACCTCCACCACTGTTCGAAGGTGCATTGATATTGTCTTTTTATTCCACTGTAACCTCCATCACTCTTCCAAGGGGCATTGATATTGTCTTTTTATTCAACTGTAACCTCCACCACTCTTCCAAGGGGCATTGATATTGTTTTTTTATTCCACTACGAACTCCACCACTCTTCCAAGGGGAATTAAAACCGTCTTGTTATGCTACTGTGACGTCGACTTTTCTTCCAAGGGGCATTAAAACCATCTGGTTAAAACACTCTGAACTTCACAGCTCTTCCAAGGGGCATTTGTATTGTCTTTTTATTACACTCTAACCTCCACCACTCTTCCAAGGGGCATTGACATTGTCTTTTTATTCCACTGCGACCTCCACCACTCATCCAAGGGGCATTAAAACCATATTGTTAAGCTACAGTGACCTCCACATCTATTCCACGGGGCATTGATATTGTCTTTTCATTTCACTGTAACCTCCACCAATCTTCCAAGGGGCATTGATATTGTTTTTTTATTCCACTGCGACCTCCATCACTCTTCCAAGGGGCATTAAAACCGTCTTGTTAAGTTACTGTTACCTCCATGTCTCTTCCAAGGAGCGTTAAAACAGACTGGTTATACCACTCTGAACTCCACAGCTCTTCCAGGGGGCATTATTATTGTCTTTTTATTCCTCTGTAACCTCCACCACTCTTCCAGGGGACTTTGATATTGTCTTTTTATTCCACTGCGACCTCCACCAGTCCTCCAAGAGGCATTAAAACCGTCTTGCTAAGCTAGTGTGACCTCCACGTCTCTTCCACAGGGCATTGAAATTGTCTTTTTATTCCACTCTAACCTCCACCACTCTTCCAAGGGGCATTGATAATGTCTTTTTATTCCACTGCGACCTCCACCACTCTTCCAAAGCTCATTGATATTGTCTTTTTAATCCACTCCGACCTCCACCACTCTTCCAAGGGGCATTAAAACCGTCTTCCTAAGCTATTGTGACCTCCACATCTCTTCCACGTGGCATTGATATTGTCTTTTTATTTAACTGTAACCTCCACCACTATTCCAAGGGGCATTGATATTGTCTTTTTATACCACGGTAACCTCCATCACTCTTCCAAGGGTCATTGATATTGTCTTTTTATTCAACTGTAACCTCCACCACTCTTCCAAGGGGCATTGATATTGTCTTTTTATTCCACTGCGACCTCCACCACTCTTCCAAGGGGCCTTCATATTGTCTTTTTAATCCACTGCGACCTCCACCACTCTTCCAAGGGGCATTAAAACCGTCTTGTTAAGCTACTGTCATCTCCACGTCCCTTCCAATGGGCATTAAATCCGTCAATTTAAACCACTGTGAACTCCACAGCTCTTGCAAGGGGCATTGATATTGTCTTTTTATTCCAATGTAACCTCAAGCACTCTTCCAAGGGCCATTGATTTTGTCTTTTTAATCCACTGCCACCTCCATCTTTCTTCCAAGAAGCATTAAAACAGTCTTGTTTAGCTATTGTGACCTCCACCTCTATTCCACTGTGCCTTAAAACCTTCTGGTTAAACTACTGTAAACTCCACAGCTCTTCCAAGGGGCAATGATATTGTCTTTTATTCCACTGTAACCTCCACCACTCTTCCAAGGGGCATTGATATTGTCTTTTTATTTTACTGCGACCTCCACCACTCTTCCAATTGGCATTAATATTGTCTTTTTATTCCACTGCGACCTCCACCACTCTTCCAAGGGTCATTGATATTGTCTTTTTATTCCACTGTAACCTCCACCACTCTTCCAAGGGGCATTGATATTATCTTTTTATTCCACTGCGACCTCCACCTCTCTTCCAAGGGGCATTAAAACAATCTTTTAAGCTACTGTGACCTCCAAGTCTCTTCCACAAGGCACTGATATTGTCTTTTTATTCCACTGCGACCTCCACATCTCTTCCAAGTGGAATTGATATTGTCTTTTTTTTCCACTGCGACCTCCACCACTCTTCCATGGGGCATTGATATTGTCTTTTTAATCCACTGCAACCTACACCACTCTTCCAAGGGGCATTAAAACAGTTTTGTTAAGCTACTGTGACCTCCACGTCTCTTCCAAGGGGCATTAAAACCATGTGGTTAAACCACTCTGAACTCCACAGCTCTTCCAAGAGGCATTGATATTGTCTTTTCATTCGACTGTAACCTCCACGACTCTTCCAAGGGGCATTAAAACCGTCTTGTTAAGCTACTGTTACCTCCAAGTTTCTTACACAGGGCATTGATATTGTCTTTTTTTCCACTGTAACCTCCACCACTCTTCCAAGGGGCATTGATATTGTCTTTTTATTACACTGTAACCTCCACCAATCTTTCAAGGGGCATTGATATTGTCTTTTTATTCCACTGCGACCTCCACCACTTTTCTAAGGGGCATTGATATTGTCTTTTAAATCCACAATGATCTCCACCACTCTTGCAAGGGGCATTAAAACAGTCTTGTTAAGCTACTGTGACCTCCTCGTCTCTTCCAAGGGGCATTAAAACCGTCTGGTTAAACACTCTGAACTCCACAGCTCTTACAAGAGGCATTGATATTGTCTTTTTATTCGACTGTAACATCCACCACTCTTCCAAGCAGCATTGATATTGTCTGTTTATTCCACTGCGACCTCCACCACTCTTGCAAGGGACATTGATATTGTCTTTTTAATCAACTGCGACCTCCACCTCTCTTCCAAGGGGTCATTAAAACCGTCTTGTGAAGCTACTGTGACCTCCACGTCCCTTCCAGGGGGCATTGATATTGTCTTTTTATTCCACTGCGACCTCCACCACTCTTCCACGGGGCATTGATATTGTCTTTTTAATCCACTGCGACCTCCACCACTCTTCCAAGGGACATTAAAACAGTTTTGTTAAGCTACTGTGACCTCCACGTCTCTTCCAAGGGGCATTAAAACCATCTGGTTAAACCACTCTGAACTCCACAGCTCTACCAAGAGGCATTGATATTGTCTTTTCATTCGACTGTAACCTCCACCACTCTTCCAAGGGGCATTAAAACCATCTTGTTAAGCTACTGTGACCTCCACTTCTTTTCCAAGGGCATTAAAACCGTCAATTTAAACCACTCTGAACTCCTCAGCTCTTGCAAAAGGCATTGATATTGTCTTTTTATTCCACTGTAACCTCCACCACTCTTGCAAGGGGCATTGATTTTGTCTTTTTAATCCACTGCGACCTCCATCACTCCTCCAAGAAGCATTAAAAACCGTCTTGTTTAGCTAATGTGACCTCCACGTCTATTCCACGGTGCCTTAAAACCTTCTGGTTAAACCACTGTGAACTCCACAGCTATTCCAAGGGGCATTGATATAGTCTTTTTATTCCACTGTAACTTCCACCACTCTTCCAAGGGGCATTGATATTGTCTTTTTATTTTACTGCGACCTCCAACACTCTTCCATGAGGCATTAATATTTTCTTTTTATTCCACTGAAACCTCCTCCACTCTTCCAATGGTCATTGATATTGTCTTTTTATTCCACTGTAACCTCCACCACTCTTCCAAGGGGCATTGATATTGTCTTTTTATTCCACTGCGACCTCCACCTCTCTTCCAAGGGACATTAAAACAGTTTTGTTAAGCTACTGTGACCTCCACGTCTCTTCCAAGGGGCATTAAAACCATCTGGTTAAACCACTCTGAACTCCACAGCTCTTCCAAGAGGCATGGATATTGTCTTTTCATTCGACTGTAACCTCCACCACTCTTCCAAGGGGCATTAAAACCATCTTGTTAAGCTACTGTGACCTCCACTTCTTTTCCAAGGGGCATTAAAACCGTCAATTTAAACCACTCTGAACTCCTCAGCTCTTGCAAAAGGCATTGATATTGTCTTTTTATTCCACTGTAACCTCCACCACTCTTGCAAGGGGCATTGATTTTGTCTTTTTAATCCACTGCGACCTCCATCACTCCTCCAAGAAGCATTAAAAACCGTCTTGTTTAGCTAATGTGACCTCCACGTCTATTCCACGGTGCCTTAAAACCTTCTGGTTAAACCACTGTGAACTCCACAGCTATTCCAAGGGGCATTGATATAGTCTTTTTATTCCACTGTAACTTCCACCACTCTTCCAAGGGGCATTGATATTGTCTTTTTATTTTACTGCGACCTCCAACACTCTTCCATGAGGCATTAATATTTTCTTTTTATTCCACTGAAACCTCCTCCACTCTTCCAATGGTCATTGATATTGTCTTTTTATTCCACTGTAACCTCCACCACTCTTCCAAGGGGCATTGATATTGTCTTTTTATTCCACTGCGACCTCCACCTCTCTTCCAAGGGGCATTAAAACCATCTTGTTAAGCTACTGTGACCTCCAAGTCTCTTCCACGAGGCATTGATATTGTCTTTTTATTCCACTGCGACCTCCACATCTTTTCCAAGGGGAATTGATATTGTCCTTTTATTCCACTGCGACCTCCACTACTCTTCTAAGGTGCATTGATATTGTCTTTTTAATCCACTGTGACCTCCACCACTCTTCCAAGGGGCATTAAAACAGTCTGGATAAGCTACTGTGACCTCCACGTCTCTTCCAAGGGGCATTAAACCATCTGGTTAAACCACTCTGTACTTCACAGCTCTTCCAAGAGGCATTGATATTGTCTTTTTATTCGACTGTAACCTCCACCACTCTTCCAACGGGCATTGATATTGTTTCTGTTTTCCACTGAGACCTCCACCACTCTTCCAAGGGGCTTTGATATTGTCTTTTTTATCCACTGCGACCTACACCACTCTTCCAAGGGTCATTAAAACCGTCTTGTTATGATACTGTGACCTCCACGTCCCTTCCACGGGGCATTGTTATTGTCTTTTTATTCCATTGCGACCTCCACCACTCTTCCAAGGGGCATTAAAACCGTCTTGTTAAGCTACTGTGACCTCCAAGCTTCTTCCAAGGGGCAAAAAAAACGGCTGGTTAAACCGCTCTGAGCTCCACAGCTCTTCCAAGGGGCATTGACAATGTCTTTTTATTTCTTTGTATCCTTCTGCACTCTTCCAAGTGCATTGATATTGTCTTTTTATTCCTCTGCGACGTCCACGACTCTTCCAAGCGGCATTAAAACCGTCTTGTTAAGCTACTGTGACCTCCAAGTTTCTTACACAGGGCATTGATATTGTCTTTTTTTCCACTTTAACCTCCACCACTCTTCCAAGGGGCATTGATATTGTCTTTTTATTACACTATAACCTCCACCAATCTTTCAAGGGGCATTGATATTGTCTTTTTATTCCACTGCGACCTCCACCACTTTTCTAAGGGGCATTGATATTGTCTTTTAAATCCACAACCATCTCCACCACTCTTGCAAGGGGCATTAAAACAGTCTTGTTAAGCTACTGTGACCTCCTCGTCTCTTCCACGGGGCATTAAAACCGTCTGGTTAAACACTCTGAACTCCACAGCTCTTACAAGAGGCATTGATATTGTCTTTTTATTAGAATGTAACATCCACCACTCTTCCAAGCGGCATTGATATTGTCTGTTTATTCCACTGCGACCTCCACCACTCTTGCAAGGGACATTGATATTGTCTTTTTAATCAACTGCGACCTCCACCTCTCTTCCAAGGGGTCATTAAAACCGTCTTGTGAAGCTACTGTGACCTCCACGTCCCTTCCAGGGGGCATTGATATTGTCTTTTTATTCCACTGCGACCTCCACCACTCTTCCAAGGGGCATTGATATTGTCTTTTTAATCCACTGCGACATCCACCACTCTTCGAAGGGGCATTGATATTGTCTTTTTAATCCACTGTGACCCCCACGTCTCTTCAAAGGGGCATTAAAACGGTCAATTTAAACCACTCTGAACTCCACAGCTCTTCCAAGGAGCACTGTTAATGTCTTTTTATTCCACTCTAACCTCCACCACTCTTCCAAGGGGCATTGACATTGTCTATTTATTCCACTGGACCTCCACCACTCCTCCAAGGGGCATTAAGACCATCTTGTTAAGCTACAGGTACCTCCACAACTCTTCTATGGGGCATTGATATTGTCTTTTTATTCCACTGTAACCTCCACCACTCTTCCAAGGGGCATTGATTTTGTATTTTTATTCCACTGCGACCTCTAATACTCTTCCAACGGGCATTGATATCGTCTTTTTAATCCACTGCAACCTCCACCACTCTTCCAAGGGGCATTAAAGCCGTCTTGTTAAGCTACTGTCACGTCCATGTCTATTCCAATGGGCATTTTTATTGTCTGTTTAATCCCCTGTAACCTCCGCCACTCTTCCAAGGTGCATTTAAACCGTCTTGTTAAGCTACTGTGACCTCCACGTCCCTTCCACGGGGCATTGATATTGTCTTTTTATTCCACTGCGACCTCCACCACTCTTCCAAAGGTCATTGATATTGTCTTTTTAATCCACTACGAACTCCACCACTCTTCCAAGGGGCATTAAAACCGACTTGTTATGCTACTGTGACGTCGACTTCTCTTCCAAGGGGCATTAAAACCATCTGGTTAAACCACTCTGAACTCCACAGCTCTTCCAAAGGGCATTATTATTGTTTTTTATTCCTCTATAACCTCCACCACTCTTTCAGGGGGCATTGATATTGTCTTTTTGTTCCATTGCGACCTCCACCACTCCTCCAAGAGGCATTAAAACCGTCTTGTTAAGCTACTGTGACCTCCTCGTCTCTTCCACAGGGCATTGAAATTGTCTTTTTATTCCACTGTAACCTCCACCACTCGTTCAATGGGCATTGATATTGTCTTTTTATTCCACTGCGACCTCCACCACTCTTCCAAGGGGCATTGATAATGTCTTTTTATTCCACTGCGACCTCCACCACTCTTCCAAGGCTCATTGATATTGTCTTTTTAATCCACTGCGACCTCCACCACTCTTCCAAGGGGCATTAAAACCGTCTTGTTAAGCTATTGTGACCTCCACATCTCTTCCACGGGGCATTGATATTGTCTTTTTATTTAACTGTAACCTCCACCACTGTTCGAAGGAGCATTGATATTGTCTTTTTATTCCACTGTAACCTCCATCACTCTTCCAAGGGGCATTGATATTGTCTTTTTATTCAACTGTAACCTCCACCACTCTTCCAAGGGGCATTGATATTGTCTTTTTATTCCACTACGAACTCCACCACTCTTCCAAGGGTAATTAAAACGGTCTTGTTATGCTACTGTGACGTCGACTTTTCTTCCAAGGGGCATTAAAACCATCTGGTTAAACCACTCTGAACTTCACAGCTCTTCCAAGGGGCATTTGTATTGTCTTTTTATTCCACTCTAACCTCCACCACTCTTCCAAGGGGCATTGACATTGTCTTTTTTTTCCACTGCGACCTCCACCACTCTTCCAAGGGGCATTAAAACCATATTGTTAAGATACAGTGACCTCCACATCTATTCCACGGGGCATTGATATTGTCTTTTTATTTCACTGTAACCTCCACCAATCTTCCAAGGGGCATTGATATTGTTTTTTTATTCCACTGCGACCTCCACCACTCTTCCAAGGGGCATTAAAACTGTCTTGTTAAGTTACTGTTACCTCCATGTCTCTTCCAAGGAGCGTTAAAACAGTCTGGTTATACCACTCTGAACTCCACAGCTCTTCCAAGGGGCATTATTATTGTCTTTTTATTCCTCTGTAACCTCCACCACTCTTCCAGGGGACTTTGATATTGTCTTTTTATTCCACTGCGACCTCCACCAGTCCTCCAAGGGGCATTAAAACCGTCTTGTTAAGCTAGTGTGACCTCCACGTCTCTTCCACAGGGCATTGAAATTGTCTTTTTATTCCACTCTAACCTCCACCACTCTTCCAAGGGGCATTGATAATGTCTTTTTATTCCACTGCGACCTCCACCACTCTTCCAAGGCTCATTGATATTGTCTTTTTAATCCACTCCGACCTCCACCACTCTTCCAAGGGGCATTAAAACCGTCCTGCTAAGCTATTGTGACCTCCACATCTCTTCCACGTGGCATTGATATTGTCTTTTTATTCAACTGTAACCTCCACCACTCTTCCAAGGGGCATTGATATTGTCTTTTTATTCTACTGCGACCTCCACCACTCTTCCAAGCGGCATTCATATTGTCTTTTTAATCCACTGCGACCTCCACCACTCTTCCAAGGGGCATTAAAGCCGTCTTGTTAAGCTACTGTCACCTCCACGTCCCTTCCAATGGGCATTAAATCCGTCAATTTAAACCACTCTGAACTCCACAGCTCTTGCAAGGGGCATTGATATTGTCTTTTTATTCCAATGTAACCTCAAGCAGTCTTCCAAGGGCCATTGATATTGTCTTTTTATTCCACTGCAACTTCCACCTCTCTTCCAAGGGGCATTAAAACCGTCTTGTTAAGCTATTGTGACCTCCACGTCCCTTCCAAGGTGCATTAAAACCATCAATATAACCACTCTGAACTCCACAGCTCTTGCAAGAGGCATTGATATTGTCTTTTTACTCCACTGTAACCTACAGCAATCTTTCAAGGTGCATTGATATTGTCTTTTTATTCCACTACAACTTCCACCACTCTCCCAAGGTGCATTAAAAACAGTTTGTTTAGCTACTGTAACGTCCATGTCTATTCCACGGGACATTGATATAGTCTTTTTATTCCACTGTATCCTTCACCACTCTTCCAAGGGATATTGATATTGTCTTTTTATTCCACTGAGACTTCCACCTCTCTTCTAAGGGGCATTGATATTGTCTATTTAATCCACTGCGACCTCCACCACTCTACCAAGAGGCATTAAAACAGTCTTGTTAAGCTACTGTGACCTCCACATCTCTTCCAAGGGGCATTAAAACCGTCTGGTTAAACCACTCTGAACTCCACAGCTCTTCCAAGGGTCATTGATATTGTCTTTTTATTCCACTGTAACCTCCACCATTCTTTCAAGGGGTATTGATATTGACTTTTTAATGTACTGCGACCTCCACAACTCTTCCAAGGGGCATTAGGACCATCTGGTTAAACCACTCTGAACTCCATAGCTCTTTCAAGGAGCATTGATATTGTCTTTTTATTCCACTGCGACGTCCACCACTCTTCCAAGGTGCATTAAAACTGTCTTGTTAAGATACTGTGACCTCCACGTGTCTTCTACTTGGCATTGATATTGTCTTTTTATTCAACTGTGACCTCCACCACTTTTCCAAGGGGCATTAAAACCATCTTGTTAATCTACTGTGACCTCCACGTCTCTTCCAATGGGCAATAAAACAATCTGTTTAATCCACTCTGAACTCCACAGCTCTTCCAAGGGGCATTGGTATTGTCTTTTTATTCCACTCTAAGCTCCACCACTCTTCCAAGGGTCATTGACATTGTCATTTTATTCCACTGCGACCTCCATCATTCTTCCAAGGGGCATTGATATTGTCTTTTTATTCCACTGCCATCTCCACCACTCTTCCAAGGGGCATTGATATTGTCTTTTTTATCCACTGTGACTTCCACCACTTTTCCAAGGGGCATTAAAAACATCTTTTAAGCTACTGTGACCTCCACGTCACTTCCAATGGGCATTAAAACCGTCTGGTTAAACCACTCTGAACTCCACAGCTCTTCCAAGGGGCATTGGTATTGTCTTTTTATTCCACTCTAACCTCCACCACTCTTGCAAGGGGCATTTACATTGTCTTTTTATTCCACTGCGACCTCCACCATTCTTCCAAGCGGCATTAAAACTGTCTTGTTAAGCTACAGTGACCTCCACATCTCTTCCACGGGGCATTGATATTGTCTTTAAATTCCACTGTAACATCCACCACTCTACCAAGGGGCATTGATATTGTATTTTTATTCCACTGCGACCTCCACCACTCTTCCAAAGGGCATTGATATTGTCTTTTTAATCCACTGCGACCTCCACCACTCTTCCAAAGGGCATTAAAACCATCTTGTTAAGCTACTGTGACCTCCACATCTCTTCCACGGGGCTTTGATATTGTCTTTTTATTCCACTGCGACCTCAACCACTCTTCCTCGGGGCATTGATATTGTCTTTTTAATCCACTGCAGCCTCCACCACTCTTCCATGTCTCATTAAAACAGTCTTGTTAAGCTTCTGTGACCTCCAGGTCTCTCCCAAGGGGTATTAAAACCGTATGGTTAAACCAATCTGAACTCCACAGATCTTCCAATGGGCATTGATATTGTCTTTTTATTCCACTGTATCCTCCACCACTCTTCCAAGGGGAATTGATATTGTCTTTTTATTCCACTGCGACCTCCACCATTCTTCCAAGCGGCATTAAAACTGTCTTGTTAAGCTACAGTGACCTCCACATCTCTTCCACGGGGCATTGATATTGTCTTTAAATTCCACTGTAACATCCACCACTCTACCAAGGGGCATTGATATTGTATTTTTATTCCACTGCGACCTCCACCACTCTTCCAAAGGGCATTGATATTGTCTTTTTAATCCACTGCGACCTCCACCACTCTTCCATAGGGCATTAAAACCATCTTGTTAAGCTACTGTGACCTCCACATCTCTTCCACGGGGCTTTGATATTGTCTTTTTATTCCACTGCGACCTCAACCACTCTTCCTCGGGGCATTGATATTGTCTTTTTAATCCACTGCAGCCTCCACCACTCTTCCATGTCTCATTAAAACAGTCTTGTTAAGCTTCTGTGACCTCCAGGTCTCTCCCAAGGGGTATTAAAACCGTATGGTTAAACCAATCTGAACTCCACAGATCTTCCAATGGGCATTGATATTGTCTTTTTATTCCACTGTATCCTCCACCACTCTTCCAAGGGGAATTGATATTGTCTTTTTATTCCACTGCGACCTCCACCACTCTTCCAAAGGGCATTAAAACCGTCTTGTTAAGCTATTGTGACCTCCATGTCTCTTCCACAGGGCATTGATATTGTCTTTTTATTCCACTGGAACCTCCAACACTCTTCCAAGGTGCATTGATATTGTCTTTTTATTCCACTGAGACTTCAACCACTCCTTCAAGGAAAATTGACATTGTCTTTTTAATCCACTTCGACGTCCACCACTCTTCCAAGGGGCATTAAAACAGTCTTGTTAATCTACTGAGACCTCCAAGTCTCTTCCAAGGGGCATTAAAACCGTCAATTTAAACCACTCTCAACTCCACAGCTCTTGCAAGGGGCTTTGATATTGTTTTTTATTCCACTGTAACCTCCAGCACTCTTCCAAGGGTCATTGATATTGTCTTTTTATTCCACTGCGACTTTCACCTCTCTTCCAAGGGACATTAAAACCGCCTTGTTAAGCTACTGTGACATCCACGTCTCTTTCACGGGGCATTGATATTGTCTTTTTATTCCACTGTAAACTCCACCACTCTTCCAAGGGTCATTGATATTGTCTTTTTATTCCACTGCCACCTGCACCACTCTTCCAAGGGGCATTGATATTGTCTTTTTAATCCACTGCGAACTCCAACACTTTTCCAAGGGGCATTAAAAACGTCTTTTTAAGCTACTGTGATCTCCACGTCACTTCCAATTGGCATTAAAACCGTCAATTTAAACCACTCTCAACTCCACAGCTCTTGCAAGCGGCTTTGATATTGTTTTTTATGCCACTGTAACCTCCAGCACTCTTCCAAGGGGCATTGATATTGTCTTTTTATTCCACTGCGATCTCCACCACTCTTCTAAGGGGCATTGATATTGTCTTTTTAATCCACTGCGACCTCCACCACTTTTCCATGTGGCATTGATATTGTCTTTTTAATCCACTTCGACCTCCACTTCTCTTCCAAGGGGCATTAAAACAGTCTTGATAAGCTACTGTGACCTCCACGTCTCTTCCAAGGGGCATTAAACCGTTTGGTTAAACCACTCTGTACACCACAGCTCATCAAAGGGGCATTGATATTGTCTTTTTATTCCACTGCGACTTCCACCTCTCTTCTAAGGGGCATTGATATTGTCTTTTTAATCCACTGTAACCTCCATCACTTTTCCTATGGGAATTGATATTGTCTTTTTATTATTATTATTATTATTATTATTTATTATTATAGGGCCATTTGTTCCATGGCGCTTTACATGTGATAGGGATATACATAACAAAAGCATTTACATAATCTTAACAAAACGAGTCAGCGACTGGTACAGTAGGAGCGAGGACCCTGCCCGCGATGGCTCACATTCTAGAAGGGATGGGTGAGGATTAGTGTTGAGCGAGCACTAAAATGCTCGGGTGCTCGAAGCTCGGACCGAGCTCGCCGTGATACTCGGGTGCTCGACCCGAGCAACGAGCCCAATGTTAGTCTATGGGAGACTCGAGCATTTTTGTGGTGTCACCCCCGGCAGTCTTTTAAAAGCCTAACAAGTGCCCAAAACGATAGTGACAGTGCTCAAATGACATGGGGACAGCATGGGGATCGCCCCAGGAAGCATTTCTGACCCCCAGGTCACTGCTGTCAACAACGTGGTCAAAGGTATTAAGCCACTTTTACGGGCTGACAATAAAACGTTCAAAAACGAAAGTGAAACTTTTTTCCTGTGAAATATGTTAAGGAACATCATTTCCAGGGTAAAGACTTGTGTATAAGTTAAAATAAATGACCAAAAACAAAAATACTCCTCCACACCTTCGGCTATGTTCACAAGTAGCATTTTTTATGCGTTTTTGCACTTTTGTATTGCTTTCAACTATGACAAATGCATTCACCGTGAAATGTCATTTTAACATTTTACAACCTTATCTGGCCATGTGCTGTGTGACACATGCATAAAGTGCTGAAAAGACATTGGAACAGCATGGGGAAGACCCCTGGAAGCATCTCTGACTCCCAGGTCACTGTCTAAAAGTGTGCCCATCATAAGTGATCCTTACCGCATCAGAAGATGTAGACTTGCAACTATCCCCATGCAAGTTCTAGTCCCAGGGCAGTGTTCAATTGTGCCTCCCCCATTCCTTGCAATACAAGCTCAAGTATGCAGCCTGCCACCCACCCACCCCCAGGCTGCAATACCATACTGCTTGCTTGCTTGAACTTGAAATTGGGCCTTTTAGGCATGTGGAGGTGGAATCTGGCCACCACGTCATGGCTGTGTTGGCGGCCTGGTATCTATACTCAGTCCACAGCCGCCTGGTGGCCGGGTGTCCCCGCTTGCTCCCCAGCCTCCAGGGGGTGGCCGGGTGTCCATACTCGGTCCCCAGCCACCCCTATTTGTCCCGGTAACCTTTCCCACACTTTTCTTAGCCTGGCCTGCTTTAGGGCAGCATTGGCCGAGCCCACCGGACTATCAGACTCCTCCCGTGGGCCCTGGCTTCTCCATCAGGGGAGTTGAGAGTGCCAAGGTGAGGAGCATGATGAGGATGATAGAAGTTAGCATCTGCTTTGTTTTGTTGTAATGCAAGCGCATGTATGTAGTAGCGGCTAGGCCTGAGGTGGTCAGCGTTTTGGCGCATATCCTACCTCCTCCGAGGATTGCTTTATGTTTTCCTGCTACTGTCCAAGTTCTATGACTCCCGTTAAAACAAAGCTTCAGGTGATAAATGATGGATGAGGTAGTGGCAAAGGAGAAAGAGCAGGAGGAACAGGGACCATTCACATCAATATCAGGCCAGTCCACCAGATATGTCTTGTAGGATATGTTTCTGTAACAAAAGGAGCAGTTCGGCTACACAGTTAGAGGGCATACAGTGAGTGCAATGCCTACCAAAATTTTCGAGCCACTCCAATGCCCCTTGGAAATGACATGGAGGTCAGAGGGCGTTAACTAAACCTTTTTTTCCATTTATAGCAACTGGGTCTCCCGTGCACTGTTGGCCTAAACAGTGAATGGAAGGCTTTCCAAAAATTATGAGGAACTGCAATGCCCCTTACAAGAGCCATGTGTGGCACCCCAAGGGCCTGGTCACCACAGTAATAGAGATATTACGTCGGAGAGCAAGTGGGAGGTTTCCTGGTCAGGATCCCTTAAACATGCAACATCCTCCTGCCCCAATCCTGGGAGGGGAGAATTCTGCCCTTATAAACTGGATCTGGAGCGGGGTTGAGTGAGTCAGAGAACAGTCAGAGTCAGAGTGAGAGCAAGGGAAAGTAACAGCAAGGAGCTCTGTAGGAGCTAGGAGCTAAAGACCTGGGGCTGGAAGCTGAGCAGAGCTCGCCCTGGCAGAAGACAATAGGAACCGGACACAGGAGTCCGAAGCTGTGAGGACTTATATATCCAGCAGCAGAAACCAGTCAGCAGGGGATTTCAGGTCCTCTGGCCATAGAAGCCCGGAGGCTCAGTCACAAGCAAGGGACCAGCACCGCCGTCGTGGAGCGGAGGCTAACAGAAGGCCCCAAGTCACCAGCCATACGGGTGAGCACTACACGGTACACTCAGGGACGTGGGCTACTTCTACCCGCTTACAGCAAGGTAGCCAGGAAGAGTGCAGACAGACGGGGAGGCCTACAACTCCACCTGGCCAGGGGAACTCCTGCTTGCTCACAGACTGACCAGGCCTCTTATGCTAGCCAGTACTCCAGGGAGGGTCTACCTTATAATCATCAGTAAAGACCCTGAACTGCACTGCAAAGACTCTGAGTCACTCCTGCTGCGCTCGTGCACCATCACCCCCATCATCCACATTCACTGCCCTGAGGCTATACTCCTCCCGAGGGGAGTTATCCGATTCTATGCTGCTCACACAACACCAGCCTCAGCGGTCTGCCTCGCAGCGGTGGTACTCCCTGACCGCAATCCACGGGTGGCACAGTCGGACAATTAACTTCAAAACCAAAGAAAGACTGCCACTGGTTTGACCAGCCTGAGCTACGAGACCGGGTCACCGTCACGGAGACTACAGACCCCAGAGACCCGGGTATCCCACACACGTGTACACACGGCCCAGGGGGTGCGTCACATGCAGTACAGCATATTACAAACATAAGTCCCATTATTGGGGAGTGGGTGTCCCATGGTATTTGCTTATGCTTTCCAAGCAAAAGCTGCCAAAAATTAGGACGGAGCAACTTGCAATGCCCCTTACAAGAGCCATGCAGTACAGCATATTACAAACATAAGTCCCATTATTGGGGAGTAGGTGTCCCATAGTATTTGCTTATGCTTTCCCAGTAAAAGCTGACAAAAATTAGGATGGAGCAACTTGCAATGCCCCTTACAAGAGCCATGCAGTACAGCATATTACAAACATAAGTCCCATTATTGGGGAGTGGGTGTCCCATAGTATTTGCTTATGCTTTCCAAGCAAAAGCTGCCAAAAATTAGGATGGAGCAACTTGCAATGCCCCTTACAAGAGCCATGCAGTACAGCATATTACAAACATAAGTCCCATTATTGGGGAGTGGGTGTCCCATAGTATTTGCTTATGCTTTCCAAGCAAAAGCTGCCAAAAATTAGGACGGAGCAACTTGCAATGCCCCTTACAAGAGCCATGCAGTACAGCATATTACAAACATAACTCCCATTATTGGGGAGTGGGTGTCCCATAGTATTTGCTTATGCTTTCCCAGCAAAAGCTGCCAAAAATTAGGACGGAGCAACTTGCAATGCCCCTTACAAGAGCCATGCAGTACAGCATAATGCAAACATAAGTCCCATTATTGGGGAGTGGGTGTCCCATAGTATTTGCTTATGCTTTCCCAGCAAAAGCTGCCAAAAAATAGGACGGAGCAACTTGCAATGCCCCTTGCAAGAGCCATGCAGTACAGCATATTACAAACATAAGTCCCATTATTGGGGAGTGGGTGTCCCATAGTTTTTGCTTATGCTTTCCCAGAAAAAGCTGCCAAAAATTAGGACGGAGCAACTTGCAATGCCCCTTACAAGAGCCATGCAGTACATCATATTACAAACATAAGTCCCATTATTGGGGAGTGGGTGTCCCATAGTTTTTGCTTATGCTTTCCCAGAAAAAGCTGCCAAAAATTAGGACGGAGCAACTTGCAATGCCCCTTACAAGAGCCATGCAGTACAGCATAATACAAACATAAGTCCCATTATTGGGGAGTGGGTGTCCCATAGTATTTGCTTATGCTTTCCCAGCAAGAGCTGCCAAAAAATAGGACGGAGCAACTTGCAATGCCCCTTACAAGAGCCATGCAGTACAGCATATTACAAACATAAGTCCCATTATTGGGGAGTGGGTGTCCCATAGTATTTGCTTATGCTTTCCCAGTAAAAGCTGACAAAAATTAGGACAGAGCAACTTGCAATGCCCCTTACAAGAGCCATGCAGTACAGCATAATACAAACATAAGTCCCATTATTGGGGAGTGGGTGTCCCATAGTATTTGCTTATGCTTTCCCAGCAAGAGCTGCCAAAAAATAGGACGGAGCAACTTGCAATGCTCCTTACAAGAGCCATGCAGTTCAGCATATTACAAACATAACTCCCATTATTGGGGAGTGGGTGTTCCATAGTATTTGCTTATGCTTTCCCAGCAAAAGTTGCCAAAAATTAGGATGGAGCAACTTGCAATGCCCCTTACAAGAGCCATGCAGTACAGCATATTACAAACATAAGTCCCATTATTGGGGAGTGGGTGTCCCATAGTATTTGCTTATGCTTTCCCAGCAAAAGCTGCCAAAAATTAGGAAGTAGCAACTAGCAATGCCCCTTACAAGAGCAATGCAGTACAGCATATTACAAACATAAGTCCCATTATTGGGGAGTGGGTGTCCCATAGTATTTGCTTATGCTTTCCCAGCAAAAGCTGCCAAAAATTAGGACGGAGCAACTTGCAATGCCCCTTACAAGAGCCATGCAGTACAGCATATTACAAACATAAGTCCCATTATTGGGGAGTGGGTGTCCCATAGTATTTGCTTATGCTTTCCCAGTAAAAGCTGCCAAATATTAGGACGGAGCAACTTGCAATGCCCCTTACAAGAGCCATGCAGTACAGCATATTACAAACATAAGTCCCATTATTGGGGAGTGGGTGTCCCATAGTATTTGCTTATGCTTTCCCAGCAAAAGCTGCCAAAAATTAGGACGGAGCAACTTGCAATGCCCCTTACAAGAGCCATGCAGTACAGAATATTAAAACATAAGTCCCATTATTGGGGAGTGGGTGTCCCATAGTATTTGCTTATGCTTTCCCAGCAAAGGCTGCCAAAAATTAGGACGGAGCAACTTGCAATGCCCCTTACAAGAGCCATGCAGTACAGCATATTACAAACATAAGTCCCATTATTCGGGAGTGGGTGTCCCATAGTATTTGCTTATGCTTTCCCAGCAAAAGCTGCCAAAAATTAGGATGGAGCAACTTGCAATGCACCTTACAAGAGCCATGCAGCACAGCATATTACAAACATAAGTCCCATTATTGGGGAGTGGGTGTCCCATAGTATTTGCTTATGCTTTCCAATCAAAAGCTCCCAAAAATTAGGACAGAGCAACTTGCAATGCCCCTTACAAGAGCCATGCAGTACAGCATATTACAATCATAAGTCCCATTATTGGGGAGTGGGTGTCCCATAGTATTTTCATATGCATTCCCAGCAAAAGCTGCCAAAAATTAGGACGGAGCAACTTGCAATGCCCCTTACAAGAGCCATGCAGTTCAGCATATTACAAACATAACTCCCATTATTGGGGAGTGGGTGTCCCATAGTATTTGCTTATGCTTTCCCAGCAAAAGCTGCCAAAAATTAGGACGGAGCAACTTGCAATGCCCCTTACAAGAGCCATGCAGTGCAGCATATTACAAACATAAGTCCCATTATTGGGGAGTGGGTGTCCCATAGTATTTGCTTATGCTTTCCAAGCAAAAGCTGTCAAAAATTAGGACGGAGCAACTTGCAATACCCCTTACAAGAGCTATGCAGTACAGCATAGTACAAACATAAGTCCCATTATTGGGGAGTGGGTGTCCCATAGTATTTGCTTATGCTTTCCAAGCAAAAGCTGCCAAAAATTAGGACGGAGCAACTTGCAATGCCCCTTACAAGAGCCATGCAGTACAGCATATTACAAACATAAGGCCCATTATTGGGGAGTGGGTGTCCCATAGTATTTGCTTATGCTTTGCCAGTAAAAGCTGCCAAATATTAGGACAGAGCAACTTGCAATGCCCCTTACAAGAGCCATGCAGTACAGCATATTACAAACATAAGTCCCATTATTGGGGAGTGGGTGTCCCATAGTATTTGCTTATGCTTTCCCAGCAAAGGCTGCCAAAAATTAGGACATAGCAACTAGCAATGCCCCTTACAAGAGCAATGCAGCACAGCATATTACAAACATAAGTCCCATTATTGGGGAGTGGGTGTCCCATAGTATTTGCTTATGCTTTCCCAGCAAAAGCTGCCAAAAATTAGGACGTAGCAACTTGCAATGCCCCTTACAAGAGCCATGCAGTACAGCATATTACAAACATAAGTCCCATTATTGGGGAGTGGGTGTCCCATAGTATTTGCTTATGCTTTCCCAGCAAAAGCTGCCAAAAATTAGGACGGAGCAACTTGCAATGCCCCTTACAAGAGCCATGCAGTACAGCATATTACAAACATAAGTCCCATTATTCGGGAGTGGGTGTCCCATAGTATTTGCTTATGCTTTCCCAGCAAAAGCTGCCAAAAATTAGGACGGAGCAACTTGCAATGCCCCTTACAAGAGCCATGCAGTACAGCATATTACAAACATAAGTCCCATTATTGGGGAGTGGGTGTCCCATAGTATTTGCTTATGCTTTCCAATCAAAAGCTGCCAAAAATTAGGACAGAGCAACTTGCAATGCCCCTTACAAGAGCCATGCAGTACAGCATATAACAATCATGAGTCCCATTATTGGGGAGTGGGTGTCCCATAGTATTTTCTTATGCATTCCCAGCAAAAGCTGCCAAAAATTAGGACGGAGCAACTTGCAATGCCCCTTACAAGAGCCATGCAGTACAGTATATTACAAACATAAGTCCCATTATTGGGGAGTGGGTGTCCCATAGTATTTGCTTATGCTTTCCCAGCAAAAGCTGCCAAAAAATTAGGACGGAGCAACTTGCAATGCCCCTTACAAGAGCCATGCAGTACAGCATATTACAAACATAAGTCCCATTATTGGGGAGTGGGTGTCCCATAGTATTTGCTTATGCTTTCCCAGCAAAGCTGCCAAAAATTAGGACGGAGCAATTTGCAATGCCCCTTACAAGAGCCATGCAGTACAGCATATTACAAACATAAGTCCCATTATTGGGGAGTGGGTGTCCCATAGTATTTGCTTATGCTTTCCAAGCAAAAGCTGCCAAAAATTAGGACGGAGCAACTTGCAATGCCCCTTACAAGAGCCATGCAGTACAGCATATTACAAACATAAGTCCCATTATAGGGGAGTGGGTGTCCCATAGTATTTGCTTATGCTTTCCCAGCAAAAGCTGCCAAAAATTAGGACCGAGCAACTTGCAATGCCCCTTACAAGAGCCATGCAGTACAGCATATTATAAACATAAGTCCCATTATTGGGGAGTGGGTGTCCCATAGTATTTGCTTATGCTTTCCCAGTAAAAGCTGACAAAAATTAGGATGGAGCAACTTGCAATGCCCCTTACAAGAGCCATGCAGTACAGCATATTACAAACATAAGGCCCATTATTGGGGAGTGGGTGTCCCATAGTATTTGCTTATGCTTTCCCAGTAAAAGCTGCCAAATATTAGGACAGAGCAACTTGCAATGCCCCTTACAAGAGCCATGCAGTACAGCATATTACAAACATAAGTCCCATTATTGGGGAGTGGGTGTCCCATAGTATTTGCTTATGCTTTCCCAGCAAAGGCTGCCAAAAATTAGGACATAGCAACTAGCAATGCCCCTTACAAGAGCAATGCAGCACAGCATATTACAAACATAAGTCCCATTATTGGGGAGTGGGTGTCCCATAGTATTTTCATATGCATTCCCAGCAAAAGCTGCCAAAAATTAGGATGGAGCAACTTGCAATGCCCCTTACAAGAGCCATGCAGTACAGCATATTACAAACATAAGTCCCATTATTGGGGAGTGGGTGTCCCATAGTATTTGCTTATGCTTTCCCAGCAAAAGCTGCCAGAAATTAGGACGGAGCAACTTGCAATGCCCCTTACAAGAGCCATGCAGTACAGCATATTACAAACATAAGTCCCATTATTGTTGAGTGGGTGTCCCATAGTATTTGCTTATGCTTTCCAAGCAAAAGCTGCCAAAAATTAGGACGGAGCAACTTGCAATGCCCCTTACAAGAGCCATGCAGTTCAGCATATTACAAACATAACTACCATTATTGGGGAGTGGGTGTCCCATAGTATTTGCTTATGCTTTCCCAGCAAAAGCTGCCAAAAATTAGGACGGAGCAACTTGCAATGCCCCTTACAAGAGCCATGCAGTACAGCATATTACAAACATAAGTCCCATTATTGTTGAGTGGGTGTCCCATAGTATTTGCTTATGCTTTCCAAGCAAAAGCTGCCAAAAATTAGGACGGAGCAACTTGCAATGCCCCTTACAAGAGCCATGCAGTTCAGCATATTACAAACATAACTCCCATTATTGGGGAGTGGGTGTCCCATAGTATTTGATTATGCTTTCCCAGCAAAAGCTGCCAAAAATTAGGACGGAGCAACTTGCAATGCCCCTTACAAGAGCCATGCAGTACAGCATATTACAAACATAAGTCCCATTATTGGGGAGTGGGTGTCCCATAGTATTTGCTTATGCTTTCCAAGCAAAAGCTGTCAAAAATTAGGACGGAGCAACTTGCAATGCCCCTTACAAGAGCTATGCAGTACAGCATAGTACAAACATAAGTCCCATTATTGGGGAGTGGGTGTCCCATAGTATTTGCTTATGCTTTCCAATCAAAAGCTCCCAAAAATTAGGACAGAGCAACTTGCAATGCCCCTTACAAGAGCCATGCAGTACAGCATATTACAATCATAAGTCCCATTATTGGGGAGTGGGTGTCCCATAGTATTTTCATATGCATTCCCAGCAAAAGCTGCCAAAAATTAGGACGGAGCAACTTGCAATGCCCCTTACAAGAGCCATGCAGTACAGCATATTACAAACATAAGTCCCATTATTGGGGAGTGGGTGTCCCATAGTATTTGCTTATGCTTTCCCAGCAAAAGCTGCCAGAAATTAGGACGGAGCAACTTGCAATGCCCCTTACAAGAGCCATGCAGTACAGCATATTACAAACATAAGTCCCATTATTGTTGAGTGGGTGTCCCATAGTATTTGCTTATGCTTTCCAAGCAAAAGCTGCCAAAAATTAGGACGGAGCAACTTGCAATGCCCCTTACAAGAGCCATGCAGTACAGCATATTACAAACATAAGTCCCATTATTGGGGAGTGGGTGTCCCATAGTATTTGCTTATGCTTTCCCAGCAAAAGCTGCCAAAAATTAGGACGGAGCAACTTGCAATGCCCCTTACAAGAGCCATGCAGTACAGCATATTACAAACATAAGTCCCATTATTGGGGAGTGGGTGTCCCATAGTATTTGCTTATGCTTTCCAAGCAAAAGCTGTCAAAAATTAGGACGGAGCAACTTGCAATGCCCCTTACAAGAGCTATGCAGTACAGCATAGTACAAACATAAGTCCCATTATTGGGGAGTGGGTGTCCCATAGTATTTGCTTATGCTTTCCAAGCAAAAGCTGCCAAAAATTAGGACGGAGCAACTTGCAATGCCCCTTACAAGAACCATGCAGTACAGCATATTACAAACATAAGTCCCATTATTGGGGAGTGGGTGCCCCATAGTATTTGCTTATGCTTTCCCAGTAAAAGCTGCCAAATATTAGGACAGAGCAACTTGCAATGCCCCTTACAAGAGCCATGCAGTACAGCATATTACAAACATAAGTCCCATTATTGGGGAGTGGGTGTCCCATAGTATTTGCTTATGCTTTCCCAGCAAAGGCTGCCAAAAATTAGGACATAGCAACTAGCAATGCCCCTTACAAGAGCAATGCAGCACAGCATATTACAAACATAAGTCCCATTATTGGGGAGTGGGTGTCCCATAGTATTTGCTTATGCTTTCCCAGCAAAAGCTGCCAAAAATTAGGACGTAGCAACTTGCAATGCCCCTTACAAGAGCCATGCAGTACAGCATATTACAAACATAAGTCCCATTATTGGGGAGTGGGTGTCCCATAGTATTTGCTTATGCTTTCCAAGCAAAAGCTGCCAAAAATTAGGACGGAGCAACTTGCAATGCCCCTTACAAGAGCCATGCTGTACAGCATATTATAAACATAAGTCCGATTATTGGGGAGTGGGTGTCCCATAGTATTTGCTTATGCTTTCCCAGCAAAAGCTGCCAAAAATTAGGACGGAGCAACTTGCAATGCCCCTTACAAGAGCCATGCAGTACAGCATATTACAAACATAAGTCCCATTATTGGGGAGTAGGTGTCCCATAGTATTTGCTTATGCTTTCCCAGTAAAAGCTGCCAAATATTAGGACGGAGCAACTTGCAATGCCCCTTACAAGAGCCATGCAGTACAGCATATTACAAACATAAGTCCCATTATTGGGGAGTGGGTGTCCCATAGTATTTGCTTATGCTTTCCCAGCAAAAGCTGCCAAAAATTAGGACGGAGCAACTTGCAATGCCCCTTACAAGAGCCATGCAGTACAGCATATTACAAACATAAGTCCCATTATTCGGGAGTGGGTGTCCCATAGTATTTGCTTATGCTTTCCCAGCAAAAGCTGCCAAAAATTAGGACGGAGCAACTTGCAATGCCCCTTACAAGAGCCATGCAGTACAGCATATTACAAACATAAGTCCCATTATTGGGGAGTGGGTGTCCCATAGTATTTGCTTATGCTTTCCAATCAAAAGCTGCCAAAAATTAGGACAGAGCAACTTGCAATGCCCCTTACAAGAGCCATGCAGTACAGCATATAACAATCATGAGTCCCATTATTGGGGAGTGGGTGTCCCATAGTATTTGCTTATGCATTCCCAGCAAAAGCTGCCAAAAATTAGGACAGAGCAACTTGCAATGCCCCTTACAAGAGCCATGCAGTACAGTATATTACAAACATAAGTCGCATTATTGGGGAGTGGGTGTCCCATAGTATTTGCTTATGCATTCCCAGCAAAAGCTGCCAAAAATTAGGACGGAGCAACTTGCAATGCCCCTTACAAGAGCCATGCAGTACAGTATATTACAAACATAAGTCCCATTATTGGGGAGTGGGTGTCCCATAGTATTTTCTTATGCATTCCCAGCAAAAGCTGCCAAAAATTAGGACGGAGCAACTTGCAATGCCCCTTACAAGAGCCATGCAGTACAGTATATTACAAACATAAGTCGCATTATTGGGGAGTGGGTGTCCCATAGTATTTGCTTATGCTTTCCCAGCAAAAGCTGCCAAAAAATTAGGACGGAGCAACTTGCAATGCCCCTTACAAGAGCCATGCAGTACAGCATATTACAAACATAAGTCCCATTATTGGGGAGTGGGTGTCCCATAGTATTTGCTTATGCTTTCCCAGCAAAAGCTGCCAAAAATTAGGACGGAGCAATTTGCAATGCCCCTTACAAGAGCCATGCAGTACAGCATATTACAAACATAAGTCCCATTATTGGGGAGTGGGTGTCCCATAGTATTTGCTTATGCTTTCCAAGCAAAAGCTGCCAAAAATTAGGACGGAGCAACTTGCAATGCCCCTTACAAGAGCCATGCAGTACAGCATATTACAAACATAAGTCCCATTATAGGGGAGTGGGTGTCCCATAGTATTTGCTTATGCTTTCCCAGCAAAAGCTGCCAAAAATTAGGACCGAGCAACTTGCAATGCCCCTTACAAGAGCCAAGCAGTACAGCATATTACAAACATAAGTCCCATTATTAGGGAGTATGTGTCCCATAGTATTTGCTTATGCTTTCCCAGTAAAAGCTGACAAAAATTAGGATGGAGCAACTTGCAATGCCCCTTACAAGAGCCATGCAGTACAGCATATTACAAACATAAGGCCCATTATTGGGGAGTGGGTGTCCCATAGTATTTGCTTATGCTTTCCCAGTAAAAGCTGCCAAATATTAGGACAGAGCAACTTGCAATGCCCCTTACAAGAGCGATGCAGTACAGCATATTACAAACATAAGTCCCATTATTGGGGAGTGGGTGTCCCATAGTATTTGCTTATGCTTTCCCAGCAAAGGCTGCCAAAAATTAGGACATAGCAAATAGCAATGCCCCTTACAAGAGCAATGCAGCACAGCATATTACAAACATAAGTCCCATTATTGGGGAGTGGGTGTCCCATAGTATTTGCTTATGCTTTCCCAGCAAAAGCTGCCAAAAATTAGGACGTAGCAACTTGCAATGCCCCTTACAAGAGCCATGCAGTACAGCATATTACAAACATAAGTCCCATTATTGGGGAGTGGGTGTCCCATAGTATTTGCTTATGCTTTCCAAGCAAAAGCTGCCAAAAATTAGGACGGAGCAACTTGCAATGCCCCTTACAAGAGCCATGCTGTACAGCATATTACAAACATAAGTCCGATTATTGGGGAGTGGGTGTCCCATAGTATTTGCTTATGCTTTCCCAGCAAAAGCTGCCAAAAATTAGGACGGAGCAACTTGCAATGCCCCTTACAAGAGCCATGCAGTACAGCATATTACAAACATAAGTCCCATTATTGGGGAGTAGGTGTCCCATAGTATTTGCTTATGCTTTCCCAGTAAAAGCTGCCAAATATTAGGACGGAGCAACTTGCAATGCCCCTTACAAGAGCCATGCAGTACAGCATATTACAAACATAAGTCCCATTATTGGGGAGTGGGTGTCCCATAGTATTTGCTTATGCTTTCCCAGCAAAAGCTGCCAAAAATTAGGACGGAGCAACTTGCAATGCCCCTTACAAGAGCCATGCAGTACAGCATATTACAAACATAAGTCCCATTATTCGGGAGTGGGTGTCCCATAGTATTTGCTTATGCTTTCCCAGCAAAAGCTGCCAAAAATTAGGACGGAGCAACTTGCAATGCCCCTTACAAGAGCCATGCAGTACAGCATATTACAAACATAAGTCCCATTATTGGGGAGTGGGTGTCCCATAGTATTTGCTTATGCTTTCCAATCAAAAGCTGCCAAAAATTAGGACAGAGCAACTTGCAATGCCCCTTACAAGAGCCATGCACTACAGCATATAACAATCATGAGTCCCATTATTGGGGAGTGGGTGTCCCATAGTATTTTCTTATCCATTCCCAGCAAAAGCTGCCAAAAATTAGGACGGAGCAACTTGCAATGCCCCTTACAAGAGCCATGCAGTACAGTATATTACAAACATAAGTCCCATTATTGGGGAGTGGGTGTCCCATAGTATTTGCTTATGCTTTCCCAGCAAAAGCTGCCAAAAAATTAGGACGGAGCAACTTGCAATGCCCCTTACAAGAGCCATGCAGTACAGCATATTACAAACATAAGTCCCATTATTGGGGAGTGGGTGTCCCATAGTATTTGCTTATGCTTTCCCAGCAAAAGCTGCCAAAAATTAGGACGGAGCAATTTGCAATGCCCCTTACAAGAGCCATGCAGTACAGCATATTACAAACATAAGTCCCATTATTGGGGAGTGGGTGTCCCATAGTATTTGCTTATGCTTTCCAAGCAAAAGCTGCCAAAAATTAGGACGGAGCAACTTGCAATGCCCCTTACAAGAGCTATGCAGTACAGCATATTACAAACATAAGTCCCATTATTGGGGAGTGGGTGTCCCATAGTATTTGCTTATGCTTTCCCAGCAAAAGCTGCCAAAAATTAGGACCGAGCAACTTGCAATGCCCCTTACAAGAGCCATGCAGTACAGCATATTACAAACATAAGTCCCATTATAGGGGAGTGGGTGTCCCATAGTATTTGCTTATGCTTTCCCAGCAAAAGCTGCCAAAAATTAGGACCGAGCAACTTGCAATGCCCCTTGCAAGAGCCATGCAGTACAGCATATTACAAACATAAGTCCCATTATTGCGGAGTGGGTGTCCCATAGTATTTGCTTATGCTTTCCCAGCAAAAGCTGCCAAAAATTAGGACGGAGCAACTTGCAATGCCCCTTACAAGAGCCATGCAGTACAGCATATTACAAACATAAGTCCCATTATTGGAGATTGGGTGTCCCATAGAATTTGCTTATGCTTTCCAAGCAAAAGCTGCCAAAAATTAGGACGGAGCAACTTGCAATGCCCCTTACAAGAGCCATGCAGTACAGCATATTACAAACATAAGTCCCATTATTGGGGAGTGGGTGTCCCATAGTATTTGCTTATGCTTTCCCAGCAAAAGCTGCCAAAAATTAGGACGGAGCAACTTGCAATGCCCCTTACAAGAGCCATGCAGTACAGCATAATACAAACATGAGTCCCATTATTGGGGAGTGGGTGTCCCATAGTATTTGCTTATGCTTTCCCAGCAAAAGCTGCCAAAAATTAGGACGGAGCAACTTGCAATGCCCCTTACAAGAGCCATGCAGTACAGCATATTACAAACATAAGTCCCATTATTGGGGAGTGGGTGTCCCATAGTATTTGCTTATGCTTTCCCAGCAAAAGCTGCCAAAAATTACCACGGAGCAACTTGCAATGCCCCTTACAAGAGCCATGCAGTACAGCATATTACAAACATAAGTCCCATTATTGGGGAGTGGGTGTCCCATAGTATTTGCTTTTGCTTTCCCAGCAAAAGCTGCTAAAAATTAGGACGGAGCAACTTGCAATGCCCCTTACAAGAGCCATGCAGTACAGCATATTACAAACATACGTCCCATTATTGGGGAGTGGGTGTCCCATAGTGTTTGCTTATGCTTTCCCAGCAAAAGCTGCCAAAAATTAGGATGGAGCAACTTGCAATGCCCCTTACAAGAGCCATGCAGTACAGAATATTACAAACATAAGTCCCATTATTGGGGAGTGGGTGTCCCATAGTATTTGCTTATGCATTCCCAGCAAAAGCTGCCAAAAATTAGGACGGAGCAACTTGCAATGCCCCTTACAAGAGCCATGCAGTACAGCATATTACAAACATAAGTCTCATTATTGGGGAGTGGGTGTCCTATAGTATTTGCTTATGCTTTCCCAGCAAAAGCTGCCAAAAATTAGGACGGAGCAACTTGCAATGCCCCTTACAAGAGCCATGCAGTACAGCATATTACAAACATAAGTCCCATTATTGCGGAGTGGGTGCCCCATAGTATTTGCTTATGCTTTCCCAGCAAAAGCTGCCAAAAATTAGGACGGAGCAACTTGCAATGCCCCTTACAAGAGCCATGCAGTACAGCATATTACAAACATAAGTCCCATTATTGGAGAGTGGGTGTCCCATAGAATTTGCTTATGCTTTCCAAGCAAAAGCTGCCAAAAATTAGGACGGAGCAACTTGCAATGCCCCTTACAAGAGCCATGCAGTACAGCATATTACAAACATAAGTCCCATTATTGGGGAGTGGGTGTCCCATAGTATTTGCTTATGCTTTCCCAGCAAAAGCTGCCAAAAATTAGGACGGAGCAACTTGCAATGCCCCTTACAAGAGCCATGCAGTACAGCATATTACAAACATAAGTCCCATTATTGCGGAGTGGGTGTCCCATAGTATTTGCTTATGCTTTCCCAGCAAAAGCTGCCAAAAATTAGGACGGAGCAACTTGCAATGCCCCTTACAAGTGCCATGCAGTACAGCATATTACAAACATAAGTCCCATTATTGGGGAGTAGGTGTCCCATAGTATTTGCTTATGCTTTCCCAGTAAAAGCTGCCAAAAATTAGGATGGATCAACTTGCAATGCCCCTTACAAGAGCCATGCAGTACAGCATATTACAAACATAAGTCCCATTATTGGGGAGTGGGTGTCCCATAGTATTTGCTTATGCTTTCCCAGCAAAAGCTGCCAAAAATTAGAACGGAGCAACTTGCAATGCCCCTTACAAGAGCCATGCAGTACAGCATATTACAAACATAAGGCCCATTATTGGGGAGTGGGTGTCCCATAGTATTTGCTTATGCTTTCCCAGTAAAAGCTGCCAAATATTAGGACAGAGCAACTTGCAATGCCCCTTACAAGAGCCATGCAGTACAGCATATTACAAACATAAGTCCCATTATTGGGGAGTGGGTGTCCCATAGTATTTGCTTATGCTTTCCCAGCAAAGGCTGCCAAAAATTAGGACATAGCAACTAGCAATGCCCCTTACAAGAGCAATGCAGCACAGCATATTACAAACATAAGTCCCATTATTGGGGAGTGGGTGTCCCATAGTATTTGCTTATGCTTTCCCAGCAAAAGCTGCCAAAAATTAGGACGTAGCAACTTGCAATGCCCCTTACAAGAGCCATGCAGTACAGCATATTACAAACATAAGTCCCATTATTGGGGAGTGGGTGTCCCATAGTATTTGCTTATGCTTTCCAAGCAAAAGCTGCCAAAAATTAGGACGGAGCAACTTGCAATGCCCCTTACAAGAGCCATGCTGTACAGCATATTACAAACATAAGTCCGATTATTGGGGAGTGGGTGTCCCATAGTATTTGCTTATGCTTTCCCAGCAAAAGCTGCCAAAAATTAGGACGGAGCAACTTGCAATGCCCCTTACAAGAGCCATGCAGTACAGCATATTACAAACATAAGTCCCATTATTGGGGAGTAGGTGTCCCATAGTATTTGCTTATGGTTTCCCAGTAAAAGCTGCCAAATATTAGGACGGAGCAACTTGCAATGCCCCTTACAAGAGCCATGCAGTACAGCATATTACAAACATAAGTCCCATTATTGGGGAGTGGGTGTCCCATAGTATTTGCTTATGCTTTCCCAGCAAAAGCTGCCAAAAATTAGGACGGAGCAACTTGCAATGCCCCTTACAAGAGCCATGCAGTACAGCATATTACAAACATAAGTCCCATTATTCGGGAGTGGGTGTCCCATAGTATTTGCTTATGCTTTCCCAGCAAAAGCTGCCAAAAATTAGGACGGAGCAACTTGCAATGCCCCTTACAAGAGCCATGCAGTACAGCATATTACAAACATAAGTCCCATTATTGGGGAGTGGGTGTCCCATAGTATTTGCTTATGCTTTCCAATCAAAAGCTGCCAAAAATTAGGACAGAGCAACTTGCAATGCCCCTTACAAGAGCCATGCAGTACAGCATATAACAATCATGAGTCCCATTATTGGGGAGTGGGTGTCCCATAGTATTTTCTTATCCATTCCCAGCAAAAGCTGCCAAAAATTAGGACGGAGCAACTTGCAATGCCCCTTACAAGAGCCATGCAGTACAGTATATTACAAACATAAGTCCCATTATTGGGGAGTGGGTGTCCCATAGTATTTGCTTATGCTTTCCCAGCAAAAGCTGCCAAAAAATTAGGACGGAGCAACTTGCAATGCCCCTTACAAGAGCCATGCAGTACAGCATATTACAAACATAAGTCCCATTATTGGGGAGTGGGTGTCCCATAGTATTTGCTTATGCTTTCCCAGCAAAAGCTGCCAAAAATTAGGACGGAGCAATTTGCAATGCCCCTTACAAGAGCCATGCAGTACAGCATATTACAAACATAAGTCCCATTATTGGGGAGTGGGTGTCCCATAGTATTTGCTTATGCTTTCCAAGCAAAAGCTGCCAAAAATTAGGACGGAGCAACTTGCAATGCCCCTTACAAGAGCCATGCAGTACAGCATATTACAAACATAAGTCCCATTATAGGGGAGTGGGTGTCCCATAGTATTTGCTTATGCTTTCCCAGCAAAAGCTGCCAAAAATTAGGACGGAGCAACTTGCAATGCCCCTTACAAGAGCCATGCAGTACAGCATATTACAAACATAAGTCCCATTATTGGGGAGTGGGTGTCCCATAGTATTTGCTTATGCTTTCCCAGCAAAAGCTGCCAAAAATTACCACGGAGCAACTTGCAATGCTCCTTACAAGAGCCATGCAGTACAGCATATTACAAACATAAGTCCCATTATTGGGGAGTGGGTGTCCCATAGTATTTGCTTATGCTTTCCCAGCAAAAGCTGCCAAAAATTAGGATGGAGCAACTTGCAATGCCCCTTACAAGAGCCATGCAGTACAGCATATTACAAACATAAGTCCCATTATTGGGGAGTGGGTGTCCCATAGTATTTGCTTATGCATTCCCAGCAAAAGCTGCCAAAAATTAGGACGGAGCAACTTGCAATGCCCCTTACAAGAGCCATGCAGTACAGCATATTACAAACATAAGTCTCATTATTGGGGAGTGGGTGTCCTATAGTATTTGCTTATGCTTTCCCAGCAAAAGCTGCCAAAAATTAGGACGGAGCAACTTGCAATGCCCCTTACAAGAGCCATGCAGTACAGCATATTACAAACATAAGACCCATTATTGCGGAGTGGGTGCCCCATAGTATTTGCTTATGCTTTCCCAGCAAAAGCTGCCAAAAATTAGGACGGAGCAACTTGCAATGCCCCTTACAAGAGCCATGCAGTACAGCATATTACAAACATAAGTCCCATTATTGGAGAGTGGGTGTCCCATAGAATTTGCTTATGCTTTCCAAGCAAAAGCTGCCAAAAATTAGGACGGAGCAACTTGCAATGCCCCTTACAAGAGCCATGCAGTACAGCATATTACAAACATAAGTCCCATTATTGGGGAGTGGGTGTCCCATAGTATTTGCTTATGCTTTCCCAGCAAAAGCTGCCAAAAATTAGGACGGAGCAACTTGCAATGCCCCTTACAAGAGCCATGCAGTACAGCATATTACAAACATAAGTCCCATTATTGCGGAGTGGGTGTCCCATAGTATTTGCTTATGCTTTCCCAGCAAAAGCTGCCAAAAATTAGGACGGAGCAACTTGCAATGCCCCTTACAAGTGCCATGCAGTACAGCATATTACAAACATAAGACCCATTATTGGGGAGTAGGTGTCCCATAGTATTTGCTTATGCTTTCCCAGTAAAAGCTGCCAAAAATTAGGACGGATCAACTTGCAATGCCCCTTACAAGAGCCATGCAGTACAGCATATTACAAACATAAGTCCCATTATTGGGGAGTGGGTGTCCCATAGTATTTGCTTATGCTTTCCCAGCAAAAGCTGCCAAAAATTAGGACGGAGCAACTTGCAATGCCCCTTACAAGAGCCATGCAGTACAGCATATTACAAACATAAGTCCCATTATTGGGGAGTGGGTGTCCCATAGTATTTGCTTATGCTTTCCCAGCAAAAGCTGCCAAAAATTAGGACGGAGCAATTTGCAATGCCCCTTACAAGAGCCATGCAGTACAGCATATTACAAACATAAGTCCCATTATTGGGGAGTGGGTGTCCCATAGTATTTGCTTATGCTTTCCCAGCAAAAGCTGCCAAAAATTAGGACGGAGCAACTTGCAATGCCCCTTACAAGAGCCATGCAGTACAGCATATTACAAACATAAGTCCCTTTATTGCGGAGTGGGTGTCCCATAGTATTTGCTTATGCTTTCCCAGCAAAAGCTGCCAAAAATTAGGACGGAGCAACTTGCAATGCCCCTTACAAGAGCCATGCAGTACAGCATATTACAAACATAAGTCCCATTATTGGGGAGTGGGTGTCCCATAGTATTTGCTTATGCTTTCCCAGCAAAAGCTGCCAAAAATTAGGACGGAGCAATTTGCAATGCCCCTTACAAGAGCCATGCAGTACAGCATATTACAAACATAAGTCCCATTATTGGGGAGTGGGTGTCCCATAGTATTTGCTTATGCTTTCCCAGCAAAAGCTGCCAAAAATTAGGACGGAGCAACTTGCAATGCCCCTTACAAGAGCCATGCAGTACAGCATATTACAAACATAAGTCCCATTATTGGAGAGTGGGTGTCCCATAGTATTTGCTTATGATTTCCCAGCAAAAGCTGCCAAAAATTAGGACGCAGCAACTTGCAATGCCCCTTACAAGAGCCATGCAGTACAGCATATTACAAACATAAGTCCCATTATTGGGGAGTGGGTGTCCCATAGTATTTGCTTATGCTTTCCCAGCAAAAGCTGCCAAAAATTAGGACGGAGCAACTTGCAATGCCCCTTACAAGAGCTATGCAGTACAGCATAATACAAACATAAGTCCCATTATTGGGGAGTGGGTGTCCCATAGTATTTGCTTATGCTTTCCCAGCCAAAGCTGCCAAAAAATAGGACGGAGCAACTTGCAATGCCCCTTACAAGAGCCATGCAGTACAGCATATTACAAACATAAGTCCCATTATTGGGGAGTGGGTGTCCCATAGTTTTTGCTTATGCTTTCCCAGAAAAAGCTGCCAAAAATTAGGACGGAGCAACTTGCAATGCCCCTTACAAGAGCCATGCAGTACAGCATATTACAAACATAAGTCCCATTATTAGGGAGTATGTGTCCCATAGTATTTGCTTATGCTTTCCCAGTAAAAGCTGACAAAAATTAGGATGGAGCAACTTGCAATGCCCCTTACAAGAGCCATGCAGTACAGCATATTACAAACATAAGTCCCATTATTGTTGAGTGGGTGTCCCATAGTATTTGCTTATGCTTTACAAGCAAAAGCTGCCAAAAATTAGGACGGAGCAACTTGCAATGCCCCTTACAAGAGCCATGCAGTTCAGCATATTACAAACATAACTCCCATTATTGGGGAGTGGGTGTCCCATAGTATTTGCTTATGCTTTCCAAGCAAAAGCTGCCAAAAATTAGGATGGAGCAACTTGCAATGCCCCTTACAAGAGCTATGCAGTACAGCATAGTACAAACATAAGTCCCATTATTGGGGAGTGGGTGTCCCATAGTATTTGCTTATGCTTTCCAAGCAAAAGCTGAAAAAAATTAGGACGGAGCAACTTGCAATGCCCCTTACAAGAGCCATGCAGTACAGTATATTACGTCCCATTATTGGGGAGTGGGTGTCCCATAGTATTTGCTTATGCTTTCCCAGTAAAAGCTGCCAAATATTAGGACAGAGCAACTTGCAATGCCCCTTACAAGAGCCATGCAGTACAGCATATTACAAGCATAAGTCCCATTATTGGGGAGTGGGTGTCCCATAGTATTTGCTTATGCTTTCCCAGCAAAAGCTGCCAAAAATTAGGACGTAGCAACTAGCAATGCCCCTTACAAGAGCAATGCAGTACAGCATATTACAAACATAAGTCCCATTATTGGGGAGTGGGTGTCCCATAGTATTTGCTTAAGCTTTCCCAGCAAAAGCTGCCAAAAATTAGGACGTAGCAACTTGCAATGCCCCTTACAAGAGCCATGCAGTACAGCATATTACAAACATAAGTCCCATTATTGGGGAGTGGGTGTCCCATCGTATTTGCTTATGCTTTCCAAGCAAAAGCTGCCAAAAATTAGGACGGAGGAACTTGCAATGCCCCTTACAAGAGCCATGCTGTACAGCATATTACAAACATAAGTTCGATTATTGGGGAGTGGGTGTCCCATAGTATTTGCTTATGCTTTCCCAGCAAAAGCTGCCAAAAATTAGGACGGAGCAACTTGCAATGCCCCTTACAAGAGCCATGCAGTACAGCATATTACAAACATAAGTCCCATTATTGGGGAGTAGGTGTCCCATAGTATTTGCTTATGCTTTCCCAGTAAAAGCTGCCAAATATTAGGACGGAGCAACTTGCAATGCCCCTTACAAGAGCCATGCAGTACAGCATATTACAAACATAAGTCCCATTATTGGGGAGTGGGTGTCCCATAGTATTTGCTTATGCTTTCCCAGCAAAAGCTGCCAAAAATTAGGACGGAGCATCTTGCAATGCCCCTTACAAGAGCCATGCAGTACAGCATATTACAAACATAAGTCCCATTATTGGGGAGTGGGTGTCCCATAGTATTTGCTTATGCTTTCCCAGCAAAAGCTGCCAAAAATTAGGACGGAGCAACTTGCAATGCCCCTTACAAGAGCCATGCAGTACAGCATATTACAAACATAAGTCCCATTATTCGGGAGTGGGTGTCCCATAGTATTTGCTTATGCTTTCCCAGCAAAAGCTGCCAAAAATTAGGACGAGCAACTTGCAATGCCCCTTACAAGAGCCATGCAGTACAGCATATTACAAACATAAGTCCCATTATTGGGGATTGGGTGTCCCATAGTATTTGCTTATGCTTTCCCAGCAAAAGCTGCCAAAAATTAGGACAGAGCAACTTGCAATGCCCCTTACCAGAGCCATGCAGTACAGCATATTACAATCATAAGTCCCATTATTGGGGAGTGGGTGTCCCATAGTATTTGCTTATGCATTCCCAGCAAAAGCTGCCAAAAATTAGGACGGAGCAACTTGCAATGCCCCTTACAAGAGCCATGCAGTACAGCATATTACAAACATAAGTCCCATTATTGGGGAGTGGGTGTCCCATAGTATTTGCTTATGCTTTAGCAGCAAAAGCTGCCAGAAATTAGGACGGAGCAACTTGCAATGCCCCTTACAAGTGCCATGCAGGACAGCATATTACAAACATAAGTCCCATTATTGGGGCGTGGGTGTCCCATAGTATTTGCTTATGCTTTCCCAGCAAAAGCTGCCAAAAATTAGGACGGAGCAACTTGCAATGCCCCTTACAAGAGCCATGCAGTACAGCATATTACAAACATAAGTCCCATTATTGGGGAGTAGGTGTCCCATAGTATTTGCTTATGCTTTCCCAGTAAAAGCTGCCAAATATTAGGACGGAGCAACTTGCAATGCCCCTTACAAGAGCCATGCAGTACAGCATATTACAAACATAAGTCCCATTATTGGGGAGTGGGTGTCCCATAGTATTTGCTTATGCTTTCTCAGCAAAAGCTGCCAAAAATTAGGACGGAGCATCTTGCAATGCCCCTTACAAGAGCCATGCAGTACAGCATATTACAAACATAAGTCCCATTCTTGGGGAGTGGGTGTCCCATAGTATTTGCTTATGCTTTCCCAGCAAAAGCTGCCAAAAATTAGGACGGAGCAACTTGCAATGCCCCTTACAAGAGCCATGCAGTACAGCATATTACAAACATAAGTCCCATTATTCGGGAGTGGGTGTCCCATAGTATTTGCTTATGCTTTCCCAGCAAAAGCTGCCAAAAATTAGGACGAGCAACTTGCAATGCCCCTTACAAGAGCCATGCAGTACAGCATATTACAAACATAAGTCCCATTATTGGGGATTGGGTGTCCCATAGTATTTGCTTATGCTTTCCCAGCAAAAGCTGCCAAAAATTAGGACAGAGCAACTTGCAATGCCCCTTACAAGAGCCATGCAGTACAGCATATTACAATCATAAGTCCCATTATTGGGGAGTGGGTGTCCCATAGTATTTGCTTATGCATTCCCAGCAAAAGCTGCCAAAAATTAGGACGGAGCAACTTGCAATGCCCCTTACAAGAGCCATGCAGTACAGCATATTACAAACATAAGTCCCATTATTGGGGAGTGGGTGTCCCATAGTATTTGCTTATGCTTTAGCAGCAAAAGCTGCCAGAAATTAGGACGGAGCAACTTGCAATGCCCCTTACAAGTGCCATGCAGTACAGCATATTACAAACATAAGTCCCATTATTGGGGAGTGGGTGTCCCATAGTATTTGCTTATGCTTTCCCAGCAAAAGCTGCCAAAAATTAGGACGGAGCAACTTGCAATGCCCCTTACAAGAGCCATGCAGTACAGCATATTACAGACATAAGTCCCATTATTGGGGAGTGGGTGTCCCATAGTATCTGCTTATGCTTTCCCAGCAAAAGCTGCCAAAAATTAGGACGGAGCAACTTGCAATGCCCCTTACAAGAGCCATGCAGTACAGCATATTACAAACATAAGTCCCATTATTGGGGAGTGGGTGTCCCATAGTATTTGCTTATGCTTTCCCAGCAAAAGCTGCCAAAAATTAGGACCGAGCAACTTGCAATGCCCCTTACAAGAGCCATGCAGTACAGAATATTACAAACATAAGTCCCATTATTGCGGAGTGGGTGTCCCATAGTATTTGCTTATGCTTTCCCAGCAAAAGCTGCCAAAAATTAGGACGGAGCAACTTGCAATGCCCCTTACAAGAGCCATGCAGTACAGCATATTACAAACATAAGTCCCATTATTGGAGAGTGGGTGTCCCATAGAATTTCCTTATGATTTCCAAGCAAAAGCTGCCAAAAATTAGGACGGAGCAACTTGCAATGCCCCTTACAAGAGCCATGCAGTACAGCATATTACAAACATAAGTCCCATTATTGGGGAGTGGGTGTCCCATAGTATTTGCTTATGCTTTCCCAGCAAAAGCTGCCAAAAATTAGGACGGAGCAACTTGCAATGCCCCTTACAAGAGCCATGCAGTACAGCATATTACAAACATAAGTCCCATTATTGCGGAGTGGGTGTCCCATAGTATTTGCTTATGCTTTCCCAGCAAAAGCTGCCAAAAATTAGGACGGAGCAACTTGCAATGCCCCTTACAAGAGCCATGCTGTACAGCATATTACAATCATAAGTCCCATTATTGGGGAGTGGGTGTCCCATAGTATTTTCTTATGCATTCCCAGCAAAAGCTGCCAAATATTAGGACGGAGCAACTTGCAATGCCCCTTACAAGAGCCATGCAGTACAGCATATTACAAACATAAGTCCCATTATTGGGGAGTGGGTGTCCCATAGTATTTGCTTATGCTTTCCCAGCAAAAGCTGCCAAAAATTAGGACAGAGCAACTTGCAATGCCCCTTACAAGAGCCATGCAGTACAGCATATTACAAACATAAGTCCCATTATTGCGGAGTGGGTGTCCCATAGTATTTGCTTATGCTTTCCCAGCAAAAGCTGCCAAAAATTAGGACGGAGCAACTTGCAATGCCCCTTACAAGAGCCATGCAGTACAGCATATTACAAACATAAGTCCCATTATTGGAGAGTGGGTGTCCCATAGAATTTCCTTATGATTTCCAAGCAAAAGCTGCCAAAAATTAGGACGGAGCAACTTGCAATGCCCCTTACAAGAGCCATGCAGTACAGCATATTACAAACATAAGTCCCATTATTGGGGAGTGGGTGTCCCATAGTATTTGCTTATGCTTTCCCAGCAAAAGCTGCCAAAAATTAGGACGGAGCAACTTGCAATGCCCCTTACAAGAGCCATGCAGTACAGCATATTACAAACATAAGTCCCATTATTGCGGAGTGGGTGTCCCATAGTATTTGCTTATGCTTTCCCAGCAAAAGCTGCCAAAAATTAGGACGGAGCAACTTGCAATGCCCCTTACAGGAGCCATGCTGTACAGCATATTACAATCATAAGTCCCATTATTGGGGAGTGGGTGTCCCATAGTATTTTCTTATGCATTCCCAGCAAAAGCTGCCAAAAATTAGGACGGAGCAACATGCAATGCCCCTTACAAGAGCCATGCAGTACAGCATATTACAAACATAAGTCCCATTATTGGGGAGTGGGTGTCCCATAGTATTTGCTTATGCTTTCCCAGCAAAAGCTGCCAAAAATTAGGACAGAGCAACTTGCAATGCCCCTTACAAGAGCCATGCAGTACAGCATATTACAAACATAAGTCCCATTATTGCGGAGTGGGTTTCCCATAGTATTTGCTTATGCTTTCCCAGCAAAAGCTGCCAAAAATTAGGACGGAGCAACTTGCAATGCCCCTTACAAGAGCCATGCAGTACAGCATATTACAAACATAAGTCCCATTATTGGAGAGTGGGTGTCCCATAGAATTTCCTTATGATTTCCAAGCAAAAGCTGCCAAAAATTAGGACGGAGCAACTTGCAATGCCCCTTACAAGAGCCATGCAGTACAGCATATTACAAACATAAGTCCCATTATTGGGGAGTGGGTGTCCCATAGTATTTGCTTATGCTTTCCCAGCAAAAGCTGCCAAAAATTAGGACGGAGCAACTTGCAATGCCCCTTACAAGAGCCATGCAGTACAGCATATTACAAACAAAAGTCCCATTATTGCGGAGTGGGTGTCCCATAGTATTTGCTTATGCTTTCCCAGCAAAAGCTGCCAAAAATTAGGACGGAGCAACTTGCAATGCCACGTACAAGAGCCATGCTGTACAGCATATTACAATCATAAGTCCCATTATTGGGGAGTGGGTGTCCCATAGTATTTTCTTATGCATTCCCAGCAAAAGCTGCCAAAAATTAGGACGGAGCAACTTGCAATGCCCCTTACAAGAGCCATGCAGTACAGCATATTACAAACATAAGTCCCATTATTGGGGAGTGGGTGTCCCATAGTATTTGCTTATGCTTTCCCAGCAAAAGCTGCCAAAAATTAGGACAGAGCAACTTGCAATGCCCCTTACAAGAGCCATGCAGTACAGCATATTACAAACATAAGTCCCATTATTGCGGAGTGGGTGTCCCATAGTATTTGCTTATGCTTTCCCAGCAAAAGCTGCCAAAAATTAGGACGGAGCAACTTGCAATGCCCCTTACAAGAGCCATGCAGTACAGCATATTACAAACATAAGTCCCATTATTGGGGAGGAGGTGTCCCATAGTATTTGCTTATGCTTTCCCAGTAAAAGCTGCCAAAAATTAGGACGGAGCAACTTGCAATGGCCCTTACAAGAGCCATGCAGTACAGCATATTACAAACATAAGTCCCATTATTGGGGAGTGGGTGTCCCATAGTATTTGCTTATGCTTTCCCAGCAAAAGCTGCCAAAAATTAGGACGGAGCAACTTGCAATGCCCCTTACAAGAGCCATGCAGTACAGCATATTACAAACATAAGTCCCATTATTGGGGAGTGGGTGTCCCATATTATTTGCTTATGCTTTCCCAGCAAAAGCTGCCAAAAATTAGGACGGAGCAATTTGCAATGCCCCTTACAAGAGCCATGCAGTACAGCATATTACAAACATAAGTCCCATTATTGGGGAGTGGGTGTCCCATAGTATTTGCTTTTGCTTTCCCAGCAAAAGCTGCCAAAAATTAGGATGGAGCAACTTGCAATGCCCCTTACAAGAGCCATGCAGTACAGCATATTACAAACATAAGTCCCATTATTGGGGAGTGGATGTCCCATAGTATTTGCTTTTGCTTTCCCAGCAAAAGCTGCCAGAAATTAGGACGGAGCAATTTGCAATGCCCCTTACAAGAGCCATGCAGTACAGCATATTACAAACATAAGTCCCATTATTGGGGAGTGGGTGTCCCATAGTATTTGCTTATGCTTTCCCAGCAAAAGCTGCCAAAAATTAGGACGGAGCATCTTGCAATGCCCCTTACAAGAGCCATGCAGTACAGCATATTACAGACATAAGTCCCATTATTGGGGAGTGGGTGTCCCATAGTATTTGCTTATGCTTTCCCAGCAAAAGCTGCCAAAAATTAGGACGGAGCAACTTGCAATGCCCCTTACAAGAGCCATGCAGTACAGCATATTACAAACATAAGTCCCATTATTGCGGAGTGGGTGTCCCATAGTATTTGCTTATGCTTTCCCAGCAAAAGCTGCCAAAAATTAGGACGGAGCAACTTGCAATGCCCCTTACAAGAGCCATGCAGTACAGCATATTACAAACATAAGTCCCATTATTGCGGAGTGGGTGTCCCATAGTATTTGCTTATGCTTTCCCAGCAAAAGCTGCCAAAAATTAGGACGGAGCAACTTGCAATGCCCCTTACAAGAGCCATGCAGTACAGCATATTACAAACATAAGTCCCATTATTGGAGAGTGGGTGTCCCATAGAATTTGCTTATGCTTTCCAAGCAAAAGCTGCCAAAAATTAGGACGGAGCAACTTGCAATGCCCCTTACAAGAGCCATGCAGTACAGCATATTACAAACATAAGTCCCATTATTGGAGAGTGGGTGTCCCATAGTATTTGCTTATGCTTTCCCAGCAAAAGCTGCCAAAAATTAGGACGGAGCAACTTGCAATGCCCTTTACAAGAGCCATGCAGTACAGCATATTACAGACATAAGTCCCATTATTGGGGAGTGGGTGTCCCATAGTATTTGCTTATGCTTTCCCAGCAAAAGCTGCCAAAAATTAGGACGGAGCAACTTGCAATGCCCCTTACAAGAGCCATGCAGTACAGCATATTACAAACATAAGTCCCATTATTGCGGAGTGGGTGTCCCATAGTATTTGCTTATGCTTTCCCAGCAAAAGCTGCCAAAAATTAGGACGGAGCAACTTGCAATGCCCCTTACAAGAGCCATGCAGTACAGCATATTACAAACATAAGTCCCATTATTGCGGAGTGGGTGTCCCATAGTATTTGCTTATGCTTTCCCAGCAAAAGCTGCCAAAAATTAGGACGGATCAACTTGCAATGCCCCTTACAAGAGCCATGCAGTACAGCATATTACAAACATAAGTCCCATTATTGGAGAGTGGGTGTCCCATAGAATTTGCTTATGCTTTCCAAGCAAAAGCTGCCAAAAATTAGGACGGAGCAACTTGCAATGCCCCTTACAAGAGCCATGCAGTACAGCATATTACAAACATAAGTCCCATTATTGGGGAGTGGGTGTCCCATAGTATTTGCTTATGCTTTCCCAGCAAAAGCTGCCAAAAATTAGGACGGAGCAACTTGCAATGCCCCTTACAAGAGCCATGCAGTACAGCATATTACAAACATAAGTCCCATTATTGCGGAGTGGGTGTCCCATAGTATTTGCTTATGCTTTCCCTGCAAAAGCTGCCAAAAATTAGGACGGAGCAACTTGCAATGCTCCTTACAAGAGCCATGCAGTACAGCATATTACAAACATAAGTCCCATTATTGGGGAGTAGGTGTCCCATAGTATTTGCTTATGCTTTCCCAGTAAAAACTGCCAAAAATTAGGACGGAGCAACTTGCAATGCCCCTTACAAGAGCCATGCAGTACAGCATATTACAAACATAAGTCCCATTATTGGGGAGTGGGTATCCCATAGTATTTGCTTATGCTTTCCCAGCAAAAGCTGCCAAAAATTAGGACGGAGCAACTTGCAATGCCCCTTACAAGAGCCATGCAGTACAGCATATTACAAACATAAGTCCCATTATTGGGGAGTGGGTGTCCCATAGTATTTGCTTATGCTTTCCCAGCAAAAGCTGCCAAAAATTAGGACGGAGCAATTTGCAATGCCCCTTACAAGAGCCATGCAGTACAGCATATTACAAACATAAGTCCCATTATTGGGGAGTGGGTGTCCCATAGTATGTGCTTATGCTTTCCCAGCAAAAGCTGCCAAAAATTAGGATGGAGCAACTTGCAATGCCCCTTACAAGAGCCATGCAGTTCAGCATATTACAAACATAAGTCCCATTATTGGGGAGTGGGTGTCCCATAGTATTTGCTTATGCTTTCCCAGCAAAAGCTGCCAAAAATTAGGACGGAGCAACTTGCAATGCCCCTTACAAGAGCCATGCAGTACAGCATATTACAAACATAAGTCCCATTATTGGGGAGTGGGTGTCCCATAGTATTTGCTTATGCTTTCCCAGCAAGAGCTGCCAAAAATTAGGACAGAGCAACTTGCAATGCCCCTTACAAGAGCCATGCAGTACAGCATATTACAAACATAAGTCCCATTATTGGGGAGTGGGTGTCCCATAGTATTTGCTTATGCTTTGCCAGCAAAAGCTGCCAAAAATTAGGACCGAGCAACATGCAATGCCCCTTACAAGAGCCATGCAGTACAGCATATTACAAATATAAGTCCCATTATTGGGGAGTGGGTGTCCCATAGTATTTGCTTATGCTTTCCCAGCAAAAGCTGCAAAAAATTAGGATGGAGCAACTTGCAATGCCCCTTACAAGAGCCATGCAGTACAGCATATTACAAATATAAGTCCCATTATTGGGGAGTGGGTGTCCCATAGTATTTGTTTATGCCTTGCATGCAAAAGCTGCCAAAAATAAGGACGGAGGAACTTGCAATGCTGGCACCCTGGTGGTATAGTGGTGGTGGAGGCTGAGGATAAGGAGAAGAAGATTAAACAGCCGAAACGAGGAAGCGTATACCCATGTGTGGGTGTGAAGCGGTGCATGTGAATACACCTCCCGACGTAACACAGTGGATTTGACTTTATGTTACTCTTCTGTCATTTGGTGGTGATGAGAAGTCTGGCCCAATCCAGCCCTTGTTCATTTTGATAAGGGTCAGCTTGTCAGCATTGTCAGTTGACAGGCGAGTGCGCTTATCAGTTATAATTCCCCCAGCGGCACTAAAAACACGCTCCGATAACACGCTAGCGGCAGGGCAGGCCAGGACCTCCAAGGCGTACAGAGCCAGTTCATTCCAAGTGTCCAGCTTGGATACCCAATAATTAAAAGGCACAGAGGAATCACGGAGGACGCTGGTACGATCGGCAAGGTACTCCCTCACCATCTTTTGAAACTTTCCACTCCTTGTGAGAGTACCCCGCGCCTCAGGGCCTGTAAGCTGGGCGGGTGTCAGAAAACTGTCCCAGAACGTTGACAGTGTTCCCCTGCCTCTGCTGGATTGGAGTTGCTTCTCTCTCGCCTGTACGCCTTGGTTGGGCAACGAACTGTGACCTCTGCCGCTAGCGTGTTCAGATGGGAATTTTTTTTAAGAGTTCTGCAGCAAGGGCCTTCTGGTATTGCCCCATTTTTGTAAACCTCTCCACCTCAGGAATAAGAGAGTGAAAGTTCTCCTTGTAGCGGGGGTCTACAAGTGTCACCAACCAGTAATGACTGTCAACCAACATTTTGACAACGCGAGGGTCACGGTTAAGGCAGCGTAACATAAAGTCAGCCATGCGTGCCAGACTGGTAACGGGCAAGATTTCCGTGTCCTCACCAAGATGACGACTGACCATGCTCTCCTCCTCCTCCTCCTCTTCCTCCTCCCCCCTGTCCTCAGGCCACCCACGCTGAACCGACGGTATGACACTTGTACAGGTACTACCGTTTACAACGCATGATAGCAGCTCCTGTTCTTCCTCCTCCTCCTCCTCTCCCTCATTGTCCCCCAATGCACGTTGGGATGAGATGAGGCTGGGCTGTGTGTAATCGCCCGCTATGGCTTCTTGATCCATCTCATCATACTCTGACTGCAATGCCTCCTCTTTAATTCTCTGCAGAGAGCGTTGCAAAAGACAGACAAGTGGGATGCTGACACTAATGATGGCGTCATCGCCACTCACCATCTTGGTGGCCTCCTCAAAGTTTGTCAGGATGGTACATATGTCAGACATCCAGGTCCACTCCTGAGGTCTTATGTGTGGAGTCTGACCTGAATATCGACGGCCTTGTTGCAGCTGGTACTCCACAACTGCTCTCTTCTGCTCACAAATCCTTTGCAACATGTGGAGGGTAGAGTTCCAACGTGTGGGGACATCACACACCAGTCGGTGTGCCAGAAGCTGCAAACGCTGCTGCAACACAGCAAGGGTGGCGGAAGCTGTAGCCGACTTGCGAAAATGAGCTGACAGGCGGCGTACTTTCACGAGCAGATCTGGCAACTCGGGGTACGATTTAAGAAACCGCTGAACCACGAGGTTAGGCACATGAGCCAGGCATGGTACGTGTGTGATCTCACCTCGCCTCAGAGCCGCCACCAGGTTACGGCCATTGTCACACACGACCATGCCGGGATGTAGGTTCAGCGGTCTCAGCCACAGATCTGCCTGCTCTTTCACAGCTGTCCACAACTCACAAGCAGTGTGAGGTTTATCACCTAAGCTTATGAGTTTCAGTACAGCCTGTTGCCGCTTGGCGGAGGCAGTACTGCAATGCTTCCAGCTTGTAACTGATGTGGTGATATCTGAGATGGAGGCTGAACATGAGGAGGAGGAGGAGGATGCGCAGGAGCTGTACACTGTGGGGGCAACTCTGACTGACATAGGGCCCGCAATCCTCGGTGTGGGGAGGATGTGTTCCATCCCAAGGTCCGACTGGGTCCCGGCTTCCACTATGTTTACCCAGTGTGCCGTCAGAGAGATGTACCATCCCTGGCCACAAGCACTTGTCCACGTGTCCGTTGTCAGGTGGACTCTCCCAGTAACTGCGTTGTTGAGGGCACGGCAGATGCTTTGGGACACGTGCTTGTGTAGTGCGGGGCTGGCACACCGGGCAAAATAGTGTCGGCTGGGGACCGAGTACCGAGGGACGGCCACCGCCATAAGATTGCGGAAGGATTCCGTCTCCACCAGCCTAAAAGGCAGCATTTCCAATGCAAGCAGTCGTGAAATGTGCGAATTTAGGAATGTGGCCTGTGGGGCGTTAGCTGCGAATTTCCGCTTTCGTTCAAAGGTCTGGGATATGGACAATTGAACGCTGCGGTGGGACGTGGACGTGGACGTTGATGCTGTTTCTTGAGAAACTGCCATAACAAGTGAAGACTGAGAGGAGGGGGCATCTTTACATGCAGTATGGACAGGGGATTGCCTTGCACACACAACAGGGGGTTCTATTGCACGCACAACAGTGGAAGAAGCAGTGGTGACACCCGCTGACACTGGTCGTGGACCCTGGGTTTCGCCCCACAAAGTCGGGTGCTTTGCTGCTATGTGCCTGATCATGCTGGTGGTGGTCAGGCTGGTAGTTTTGTCACCTCTGCTGATGCTGGCATGGCAGGTGGAACATATGGCCTTTTTGGGGTTATCAGCAGAGTCTTTAAAAAAATTCCAGACTCTGGAAGACCTACCGCTTGTACTGGCAACGTCCCTCGTGTTGGTGTTACGGGGAAGGTTGCCTGCCTTCTGTCTGCGGCCACCACACTGCTTCTTCCTGCCTGTTGGGGTACTCTGCCTCCCTCCCCCTGTGTGCTGCTGGCCTTACTCTGCATGTCCTCCTTCCACGTTGGGTCAGTTACTAGATCATCCACCACCTCCTCCTCTTCCACTTGCGCACCACGATCCTCCTCCTCACTTCCTGGCAATTGTGTCTCGTCATCGTCCACCTCTTGTGACAGATTGCCAACGTCGACTTCCTGTGGCAGTGGCTGTTCAAATATTTGGGCATCGCAACATGGGATCTCCTCTTCCACCACTTCAAGCGTATCAGGCGAGGGGCCCAAATATGGAAATGGACTAGTGAACAGCTCTTCAGAGTGTCCAAGTGTGGGATCACTTGCTGTCTGACGACACTCGGCATGGTGGGAGAAAGGAGCATCAGGGTGAGGAGGAGTATGCAGTCGAGACTCACGGCTACTAAGAGTTGACCGTGTGGAAGACAGACCGGAGGTGGTGGTGCCCAGGTAACTTAAAGTATTAACTGCTATCCAATTAATAACCTGTTCAAACTGATCAGTTCTCAATACTGGTGTTGTTCTGTGCTTCCCTAGTAATTCGGTCAAGAAGTGGGAGCGAGAAGATGTGGCTGTTGGTTGTGGCACATTTTCACCTTGGCCACGGCCCCATCCTCTGCACGAACCATCACCAGAACGTCCACTTCCACGTCCCTTGCCACGCGCCTTGCCCATTGTAAATGAAGTAAAATAGCTTACACTTGCACTATCAATGGAAAGAGGGTAATAAAGAGTAGATTAGAACAGTGGAAGAGGAAAACCACAGTTATTGTTTACTGGGGTATACCACACTTTTTTAAATAGAGATATTTGCGGCTGAACAGTGAGCGACACACTCAAACTGCTTTTTTTTTAGATACCAAAGGCCCAAAACTGGATAGTACAGCGATTTGACCGTGGAACTGCGAAACCACACTGGGATGTCGGGCCTACACAAGACTATTTTCAACAGATATATTTTTGTGTCACAACAGTCAGGAGACACTACTGTTTTTCTTTATGGAAAAAAATACCAAAAGCTGAATAATAGAGATTTTTTACCGTGGGATGGCAAAACCACAGTTATTTGGGTATACCACACTTTTTTAAATAGAGATATTTGCGGCTGAACAGTGAGCGACACACTCAAACTGCTTTTTTTTTAGATACCAAAGGCCCAAAACTGGATAGTACAGCGATTTGACCTGTGAAACTGCGAAACCTTCTGGTTAAACCACTGTGAACTCCACAGCTCATCCATGGGGCATTGATATTGTCTTTTTATTCCACTGTAACCTCCACCACTCTTCCAAGGGGCATTGATATTTTTTTTTATTTTACTTCGACCTCTACCACTCTTTCAAGGGGCATTAATATTGTCTTTTTATTCCACTCCGACCTCCACCACTATTGTCTTTTTATTCCACTGTAACCTCCACCACTCTTCCAAGGGGCATTGATTTTGTCTTTTTAATCCACTGCGACCTCCATCACTCTTCCAATAATCATTGATATTGTCTTTTTATTTTTCTGCGACTTCCACCACTCTTCCAAGGGGCATTAATATTGTCTTTTTATTCCACTCCGACCTCCACCACTCTTCCAAGGGTCATTGATGTTTTCTTTTTATTCCACTGTAACCTCCACCACTCTTCCAAGGGGCATTGATATTGTCTTTTTATTCCACTGCGACCTCCAACTCTCTTCCAAGGGCCATTAAAACCATCTTGTTAAGCTACTGTGACCTCCAAGTCTCTTCCACGAGGCATTGATATTGTCTTTTAATCCACTGCGACCTCCACCACTCTTCCATGGGACATTGATAGTTTTTTTTTTCCACTGCGACATTCACCCCTCTTCCAAGGAACATTGATATTGTCTTTTTTTTCCACTGTAACCACCACCACTCTTCTAAGGGGCATTGATATTTTCTTCTTATTCCACTGCGACCTCCACCATTCTTCCAAGGGGCATCGATAATGTCTTTTTAATCCACTGCGACCTCCACCACTCTTCCAAGGGGCATTAAAACCGTCTTGTTAAGCAACTGTGACCTCCACGTCTCTTCCCAGGGGCATTAAAACCGTCAATTTAAACCACTCTGAACTCCACAGCTCTTCCATGGGGCATTGATTTTGTCTTTTTAATCCACTGCGACCTCCATCTCTCTTCCAAGTGGAATTGATACTGTGTTTTTATTCCACTACGACCTCCACCACTCTTCTAAGGGGCATTGATATTGTCTTTTTAATCCACTGCTACCTCCACCACTCTACCAAGGGGCATTAAAACAGTTTTGATAAGCTACTGTGACCTCCACATCTCTTCCAAGGTGCATTAAAACCGTCTGGTTAAACCACTCTGAACTCCACAGCTCTTCCAAGAGGCCTTGATATTGTATTTTTACTCGACTGTAACCTCCACCTCTCTTCCAAGGGGCATTAAAACTGTCTTGTTAAGCTACTGTGACCTTCACGTCTCTTCCATGGGGCATTAAATCCATCAATTTAAAACACTCTGAACTCCACAGCTCTTGCAAGAGGCATTGATATTGTCTTTTTATTCCACTGTAACCTCCACCACTCTTCCAAGGGGCATTGATTTTGTCTTTTTAATCCACTGCGACCTCCATCACTCTTCCAATAATCATTGATATTGTCTTTTTATTTTTCTGCGACCTCCACCACTCTTCCAAGGGGCAATAAAATTGTCTTTTTATTCCACGGTGCCTTAAAACCTTCTGGTTAAACCACTGTGAACTCCACAGCTCTTCCAAGGGGCATTGATAATGTTTTTTTTTTCCACTCTAACCTCCACCACTCTTCCAAGGGGCATTGATATTGTCTTTTTATTTTACTGCGACCTCCACCACTCTTCCAAGGGGCATTGATATTGTTTCTCTTTTCCACTGCGATCTCCACCAGTCTTCCAAGGGGCATTAAAACCGTATTGTTAAGCTACTGAGACCTCCTGGTCTCTTCCAAGGGGCATTAAAACCGTCTGGTTAAACCGCTCTGCGCTCCACAGCTCTTCCAAGGGGCATTGACAATGTCTTTTTATTCCATTGTAACCTTCTGCACTCTTCCAAGTGCATTGATATTGTCTTTTTATTCCTCTGCGACGTTCACGACTCTTCCAAGGGGCATTAAAGACGTCTTGTTAAGCTACTGTGACCTCCAAGTTTCTTACACAGAGCATTGATATTGTCTTTTTATTCCACTGCAACCTCCATCACTCTTCCAAGGGGCATTGATATTGTCTTTTTATTCCACTGTAACCTCCACCAATCTTCCAAGGGGCATTGATATTGTCTTTTTATTCCACTGCGACCTCCACCACTCTTCTAAGGGGCATTGATATTGTCTTTTAAATCCACAACGATCTCCACCACTCTTCCAAGGGGCATTAAAACAGTCTTGTTAAGCTACTGTGACCTCCTCGTCTCTTCCAAGGGGCATTAAAACCGTCTGGTTAAACACTCTGAACTCCACAGCTCTTACAAGAGGCATTGATATTGTCTTTTTATTCGACTGTAACATCCACCACTCTTCCAAGCGGCATTGATATTGTCTATTTATTCCACTGCGACCTCCACCACTCTTCCAAGGGGAATTGATATTGTCTTTTTAATCAACTGCGACCTCCACCTATCTTCCAAGGGGCATTAAAACTGTCTTGTGAAGCTACTGTGACCTCCAAATCCCTTCAACGGGGCATTGATATTGTCTTTTTATTCCACTGCGACCTCCAACACTCTTCCAAGGGGCTTTGATATTGTCTTTTTTATCCACTGCGACCTCCACCACTCTTCCAATGGGCATTAAAACAGTCTTGTTATGCTACTGTGACCTCCACGTCCCTTCCACGGTGCATTAATATTGTCTTTTTATTCCATTGCGACCTCCATCACTCTTTCAAGGGGCATTAAAACCGTCTTGTTAAGTTACTTTGACCTCCACTTCAATTCCAAGGAGCGTTAAAACCGTCTGGTTATACCACTCTGAACTCCACAGCTCTTCCAAGGGGCATTATTATTGTCTTTTTATTCCACTGTAACCTTCACCACTCATCCAAGGGGCATTGATATTGTCTTTTTATTCCACTGCGACCTCCACCACTCTTTCAAGGGGCATTAAAACCATCTTGTTAAGCTATTGTGACCTCCACATCTCTTCCACGGAGCATTAATATTGTCTTTTTATTTAATTGTAACCTCCACCGCTGTTCCAAGGGGCATTGATATTGTCTTTTTGTTCCACTGTAAACTCCATCACTCTTCCAAGGGGCATTGATATTGTCTTTTTATTCAACTGTAACCTCCACCACTCTTCCAAGGGGCATTGATATTGTCTTTTTATTCCAATTTGACCTCCACCACTATTACAAGGGGCATTCATATTGTCTTTTTAATCCACTGCGACCTCCACAACTCTTCCAAGGGGCATTAAAACCGTCTTGTTAAGCTACTGTCACCTTCACATGTCTTTCAAGGGGCATTGATATTGTCTTTTTATTCCAATTTGACCTCCACCGCACTTCCAAGGGGCATTGATATTGTCTTTTAATCCACTGCGACCTCCACCACTCTTCCAAGGGACATTGATATTGTCTTTTTTTTCCACTGCGACATTCACCCCTCTTCCAAGGAACATTGATATTGTCCTTTTTTTCCACTGTAACCACCACCACTCTTCTAAGGGTCATTGAAATTTTCTTCTTATTCCACTGCGACCTCCACCATTCTTCCAAGGGGCATCGATAATGTCTTTTTAATCCACTGCGACCTCCACCACTATGCCAAGGGGCATTAAAACCGTCTTGTTAAGCAAGTGTGACCTCCACGTCTCTTCCAAGGGGCATTAAAACCGTCAATTTAAACCACTCTGAACTCCACAGCTCTTCCATGGGGCATTGATTTTGTCTTTTTAATCCACTGCGACCTCCATCTCTCTTCCAAGAAGCATTAAAACTGTGTTGTTTAGCTACTGTGACCTCCACGTCTATTCCACGGTGCTTTAAAACCTTCTGGTTAAACCACTGTGAACTCCACAGCTCTTCCATGGGGCATTGATATTGTCTTTTTATTCCACTGTAACCTCCACCACTCTTCCAAGGGGCATTGATATTTTTTTTTATTTTACTTCAACCTCCACCACTCTTTCAAGGGGCATTAATATTGTCTTTTTATTCCACTCCGACCTCCACCACTCTTCCAAGGGTCATTGATATTGTCTTTTTATTCCACTGTAACCTCCACCACTCTTCCAAGGGGCATTGATATTGTCTTTTTATTCCACTGCGACCTCCAACTCTCTTCCAAGGGCCATTAAAACCATCTTGTTAAGCTACTGTGACCTCCAAGTCTCTTCCACGAGGCATTGATATTGTCTTTTAATCCACTGCGACCTCCACCACTCTTCCATGGGACATTGATAGTTTTTTTTTTCCACTGCGACATTCACCCCTCTTCCAAGGAACATTGATATTGTCTTTTTTTTCCACTGTAACCACCACCACTCTTCTAAGGGGCATTGATATTTTCTTCTTATTCCACTGCGACCTCCACCATTCTTCCAAGGGGCATCGATAATGTCTTTTTAATCCACTGCGACCTCCACCACTCTTCCAAGGGGCATTAAAACCGTCTTGTTAAGCAACTGTGACCTCCACGTCTCTTCCCAGGGGCATTAAAACCGTCAATTTAAACCACTCTGAACTCCACAGCTCTTCCATGGGGCATTGATTTTGTCTTTTTAATCCACTGCGACCTCCATCTCTCTTCCAAGTGGAATTGATACTGTGTTTTTATTCCACTACGACCTCCACCACTCTTCTAAGGGGCATTGATATTGTCTTTTTAATCCACTGCTACCTCCACCACTCTACCAAGGGGCATTAAAACAGTTTTGATAAGCTACTGTGACCTCCACATCTCTTCCAAGGTGCATTAAAACCGTCTGGTTAAACCACTCTGAACTCCACAGCTCTTCCAAGAGGCCTTGATATTGTATTTTTACTCGACTGTAACCTCCACCTCTCTTCCAAGGGGCATTAAAACTGTCTTGTTAAGCTACTGTGACCTTCACGTCTCTTCCATGGGGCATTAAATCCATCAATTTAAAACACTCTGAACTCCACAGCTCTTGCAAGAGGCATTGATATTGTCTTTTTATTCCACTGTAACCTCCACCACTCTTCCAAGGGGCATTGATTTTGTCTTTTTAATCCACTGCGACCTCCATCACTCTTCCAATAATCATTGATATTGTCTTTTTATTTTTCTGCGACCTCCACCACTCTTCCAAGGGGCAATAAAATTGTCTTTTTATTCCACGGTGCCTTAAAACCTTCTGGTTAAACCACTGTGAACTCCACAGCTCTTCCAAGGGGCATTGATAATGTTTTTTTTTTCCACTCTAACCTCCACCACTCTTCCAAGGGGCATTGATATTGTCTTTTTATTTTACTGCGACCTCCACCACTCTTCCAAGGGGCATTGATATTGTTTCTCTTTTCCACTGCGATCTCCACCAGTCTTCCAAGGGGCATTAAAACCGTATTGTTAAGCTACTGAGACCTCCTGGTCTCTTCCAAGGGGCATTAAAACCGTCTGGTTAAACCGCTCTGCGCTCCACAGCTCTTCCAAGGGGCATTGACAATGTCTTTTTATTCCATTGTAACCTTCTGCACTCTTCCAAGTGCATTGATATTGTCTTTTTATTCCTCTGCGACGTTCACGACTCTTCCAAGGGGCATTAAAGACGTCTTGTTAAGCTACTGTGACCTCCAAGTTTCTTACACAGAGCATTGATATTGTCTTTTTATTCCACTGCAACCTCCATCACTCTTCCAAGGGGCATTGATATTGTCTTTTTATTCCACTGTAACCTCCACCAATCTTCCAAGGGGCATTGATATTGTCTTTTTATTCCACTGCGACCTCCACCACTCTTCTAAGGGGCATTGATATTGTCTTTTAAATCCACAACGATCTCCACCACTCTTCCAAGGGGCATTAAAACAGTCTTGTTAAGCTACTGTGACCTCCTCGTCTCTTCCAAGGGGCATTAAAACCGTCTGGTTAAACACTCTGAACTCCACAGCTCTTACAAGAGGCATTGATATTGTCTTTTTATTCGACTGTAACATCCACCACTCTTCCAAGCGGCATTGATATTGTCTATTTATTCCACTGCGACCTCCACCACTCTTCCAAGGGGAATTGATATTGTCTTTTTAATCAACTGCGACCTCCACCTATCTTCCAAGGGGCATTAAAACTGTCTTGTGAAGCTACTGTGACCTCCAAATCCCTTCAACGGGGCATTGATATTGTCTTTTTATTCCACTGCGACCTCCAACACTCTTCCAAGGGGCTTTGATATTGTCTTTTTTATCCACTGCGACCTCCACCACTCTTCCAATGGGCATTAAAACAGTCTTGTTATGCTACTGTGACCTCCACGTCCCTTCCACGGTGCATTAATATTGTCTTTTTATTCCATTGCGACCTCCATCACTCTTTCAAGGGGCATTAAAACCGTCTTGTTAAGTTACTTTGACCTCCACTTCAATTCCAAGGAGCGTTAAAACCGTCTGGTTATACCACTCTGAACTCCACAGCTCTTCCAAGGGGCATTATTATTGTCTTTTTATTCCACTGTAACCTTCACCACTCATCCAAGGGGCATTGATATTGTCTTTTTATTCCACTGCGACCTCCACCACTCTTTCAAGGGGCATTAAAACCATCTTGTTAAGCTATTGTGACCTCCACATCTCTTCCACGGAGCATTAATATTGTCTTTTTATTTAATTGTAACCTCCACCGCTGTTCCAAGGGGCATTGATATTGTCTTTTTGTTCCACTGTAAACTCCATCACTCTTCCAAGGGGCATTGATATTGTCTTTTTATTCAACTGTAACCTCCACCACTCTTCCAAGGGGCATTGATATTGTCTTTTTATTCCAATTTGACCTCCACCACTATTACAAGGGGCATTCATATTGTCTTTTTAATCCACTGCGACCTCCACAACTCTTCCAAGGGGCATTAAAACCGTCTTGTTAAGCTACTGTCACCTTCACATGTCTTTCAAGGGGCATTGATATTGTCTTTTTATTCCAATTTGACCTCCACCGCACTTCCAAGGGGCATTGATATTGTCTTTTAATCCACTGCGACCTCCACCACTCTTCCAAGGGACATTGATATTGTCTTTTTTTTCCACTGCGACATTCACCCCTCTTCCAAGGAACATTGATATTGTCCTTTTTTTCCACTGTAACCACCACCACTCTTCTAAGGGTCATTGAAATTTTCTTCTTATTCCACTGCGACCTCCACCATTCTTCCAAGGGGCATCGATAATGTCTTTTTAATCCACTGCGACCTCCACCACTATGCCAAGGGGCATTAAAACCGTCTTGTTAAGCAAGTGTGACCTCCACGTCTCTTCCAAGGGGCATTAAAACCGTCAATTTAAACCACTCTGAACTCCACAGCTCTTCCATGGGGCATTGATTTTGTCTTTTTAATCCACTGCGACCTCCATCTCTCTTCCAAGAAGCATTAAAACTGTGTTGTTTAGCTACTGTGACCTCCACGTCTATTCCACGGTGCTTTAAAACCTTCTGGTTAAACCACTGTGAACTCCACAGCTCTTCCATGGGGCATTGATATTGTCTTTTTATTCCACTGTAACCTCCACCACTCTTCCAAGGGGCATTGATATTTTTTTTTATTTTACTTCAACCTCCACCACTCTTTCAAGGGGCATTAATATTGTCTTTTTATTCCACTCCGACCTCCACCACTCTTCCAAGGGTCATTGATATTGTCTTTTTATTCCACTGTAACCTCCACCACTCTTCCAAGGGGCATTGATATTGTCTTTTTATTCCACTGCGACCTCCAACTCTCTTCCAAGGGGCATTAAAACCATCTTGTTAAGCTACTGTGACCTCCAAGTCTCTTCCACGAGGCATTGATATTGTCTTTTTATTCCATTGCGACCTCCACATCTCTTCCAATTGGAATTGATACGGTCTTTTTATTCCACTACGACCTCCACCACTCTTCTAAGGGGCATTGATATTGTGTTTTTAATCCACTGCTACCTCCACCACTCTACCAAGGGGCATTAAAACAGTTTTGATAAGCTACTGTGACCTCCACATCTCTTCCAAGGGGCATTAAAACCGTCTGGTTAAACCACTCTGAACTCCACAGCTCTTCCAAGAGGCATTGATATTGTATTTTTACTCGACTGTAACCTCCACCTCTCTTCCAAGAGGCATTAAATCCGTCTTGTTAAGCTACTGTGACCTCAACGTCTCTTCCATGGGGCATTAAAACCGTCAATTTAAACCACTCTGAACTCCACAGCTCTTGCAAGAGGCATTGATATTGTCTTTTTATTCCACTGTAACCTCCACCACTCTTCCAAGGGGCATTGATTTTGTCTTTTTAATCCACTGCGACCTCCATCACTCTTCCAATAATCATTGATATTGCATTTTTATTTTTCTGCGACCTCCACCACTCTTCCAAGGGGCATTAATATTGTCTTTTTATTCCACTCCGACCTCCACCACTCTTCCAAGGGTCATTGATGTTTTCTTTTTATTCCACTGTAACCTCCACCACTCTTCCAAGGGGCATTGATATTGTCTTTTTATTCCACTGCGACCTCCAATTCTCTTCCAAGGGCCATTAAAACCATCTTGTTAAGCTACTGTGACCTCCAAGTCTCTTCCACGAGGCATTGATATTGTCTTTTTTTTCCACTGCGACCTCCACATCTCTTCCAAGTGAAATTGATACAGTCTTTTTATTCCACTACGACCTCCACCACTCTTCAAAGGGGAATTGATATTGTCTTTTTAATCCACTGCTACCTCCACCACTCTACCAAGGGGCATTAAAACAGTTTTGATAAGCTACTGTGACCTCCACATCTCTTCCAAGGGGCATTAAAACCGTCTGGTTAAACCACTCTGAACTCCACAGCTCTTCCAAGAGGCATTGATATTGTATTTTTAGTCGACTGTAACCTCCACCTCTCTTCCAAGGGGCAATAAACCCGTCTTGTTAAGCTACTGTGACCTCCACGTCTCTTCCATGGGGCATTAAAACCGTCAATTTAAACCACTCTGAACTCCACAGCTCTTGCAAGAGGCATTGATATTGTCTTTTTATTCCACTGTAACCTCCACCACTCTTCCAAGGGGCATTGATTTTGTCTTTTTAATCCACTGCGACCTCCATCACTCTTCCAATAATCATTGATATTGTCTTTTTATTTTTCTGCGACCTCCACCACTCTTCCAAGGGGCATTAATATTGTCTTTTTATTCCACGGTGCCTTAAAACCTTCTGGTTAAACCACTGTGAACTCCACAGCTCTTCCAAGGGTCATTGATAATGTCTTTTTATTCCACTCTAACCTCCATCACTCTTCCAAGGGGCGTTGATATTGTATTTTTATTTTACTGCGACCTCCACCACTCTTCCAAGGGGCATTGATATTGTCTCTCTTTTCCACTGCGATCTCCACCAGTCTTCCAAGGGGCATTAAAACCTTATTGTTAAGCTACTGAGACGTCCTAGTCTCTTCCAAGGGGCATTAAAACCGTTTGGTTAAACCGCTCTGCGCTCCACAGCTCTTCCAAGTGGCATTGACAATGTCTTTTTATTCCATTGTAACCTTCTGCACTCTTCCAAGTGCATTGATATTGTCTTTTTATTCCTCTGCGACGTTCACGACTCTTCCAAGGGGCATTAAAGCCGTCTTGTTAAGCTACTGTGACCTCCAAGTTTCTTACACAGGGCATTGATATTGTCTTTTTATTCCACTGTAACCTCCATCACTCTTCCAAGGGGCATTGATATTGTCTTTTTATTCCACTGTAACCTCCATCACTCTTCCAAGGGGCATTGATATTGTCTTTTTATTCCACTGTAACCTCCACCAATCTTCCAAGGGGCATTGATATTGTCTTTTTATTCCACTGCGACCTCCACCACTCTTCTAAGGGGCATTGATATTGTCTTTTAAATCCACAACGATCTCCACCACTCTTCCAAGGGGCATTAAAACAGTCTTGTTAAGCTACTGTGACCTCCTCGTCTCTTCCAAGGGGCATTAAAACCATCTGGTTAAACACTCTGAACTCCACAGCTCTTACAAGAGGCATTGATATTGTCTTTTTATTCGACTGTTACATCCACCACTCTTCCAAGCGGCATTGATATTGTCTATTTATTCCACTGCGACCTCCACCACTCTTCCAAGGGGCATTGATATTGTCTTTTTAATCATCTGCGACCTCCACCTATCTTCCAAGGGGCATTAAAACCGTCTTGTGAAGCTACTGTGACCTCCAAATCCCTTCAACGGGGCATTGATATTGTCTTTTTATTCCACTGCGACCTCCAACACTCTTCCAAGGGGCTTTGATATTGTCTTTTTTATCCACTGCGACCTCCACCACTCTTCAAATGGGCATTAAAACAGTCTTGTTATGCTACTGTGACCTCCACGTCCCTTCCACGGTGCATTAATATTGTCTTTTTATTCCATTGCGACCTCCACCACTCTTACAAGGGGCATTAAAACCGTATTGTTAAGCTACTGTGACCTTCAAGTCTCTTCCAAGGGACATTAAAACCGTCTGGTTAAACCGCTCTTAGCTCCACAGCTCTTCGAAGGGGCATTGACAATGTCTTTTTGTTCCATTGTAACCTTCTGCACTCTTCCAAGTGCATTGATATTGTCTTTTTATTCCTCTGCGACGTTTACGACTCTTCCAAGGGGCATTAAAACCGTCTTGTTAAGCTACTGTGACCCCCAAGTTTCTTACACAGGGCATTGATATTGTCTTTTTATTCCACTGTAACCTCCACCACTCTTCCAAGGGGCATTGATATTGTCTTTTTATTCCACTGTAACCTCCACCAATCTTCCAAGGGGCATTGATATTGTCTTTTTATTCCACTGTAACCTCCACCACTCTTCCAAGAGGCGTTAAAATAGTCTTGTTAAGCTACTATGACCTCCTCATCTGTTCCAAGGGGCATTAAAACCGTCTGGTTAAACACTCTGAACTCCACAGCTCTTACAAGAGGCATTGATATTGTCTTTTTATTCGACTGTAACATCCACCACTCTTCCAAGCGGCATTGATATTGTCTATTTATTCCACTGCGACCTCCACCACTCTTCCAAGGGGCATTGATATTGTCTTTTTAATCAACTGCGACCTCCAACTCTCTTCCAAGGGGCATTAAAACCATCTTGTTAATCTACTGTGACCTCCAAGTCTCTACCACGAGGCATTGATATTGTCTTTTTATTCCACTGCGACCTCCACATCTCTTCCAAGTGGAATTGATACGGTCTTTTTATTCCACTACGACCTCCACCACTCTTCTAAGGGGCATTGATATTGTCTTTTTAATCCACTGCTACCTCCACCACTCTACCAAGGGGCATTAAAACAGTTTTGATAAGTTACTGTGACCTCCACATCTCTTCCAAGGGGCATTAAAACCGTCTGTTTAAACCACTCTGAACTCCACAGCTCTTCCAAGAGGCATTGATATTGTATTTTTATTCGACTGTAACCTCCACCTCTCTTCCAAGGGGCATTAAATCCGTCTTGTTAAGCTACTGGACCTCCACGTCTCTTCCATGGGGCATTAAAACCGTCAATTTAAACCACTATGAACTCCACAGCTCTTGCAAAAGGCTTTGATATTGTCTTTTTATTCCACTGTAACCTCCACCACTCTTCCAAGGGGCATTGATTTTGTCTTTTTATTCCACTGCGACCTCCATCACTCTTCCAATAATCATTGATATTGTCTTTTTATTTTTCTGCGACCACCACCACTCTTCCAAGGGGCATTAATATTGTCTTTTTATTCCACTCCGACCTCCACCACTCTTCCAAGGGTCATTGATATTGTCTTTTTATTCCACTGTAACCTCTACAACTCTTCCAAGGGGCATTGATATTGTCTTTTTATTCCACTGCGACCTCCAACTCTCTTCCAAGGGGCATTAAAACCATCTTGTTAAGCTACTGTGACCTCCAAGTCTCTTCCACGAGGCATTGATATTGTATTTTTATTCCACTGCGACCTCCACATCTCTTCCAAGTGGAATTGATACGGTCTTTTTATTCCACTACGACCTCCACCACTCTTCTAAGGGGCATTGATATTGTCTTTTTAATCCACTGCTACCTCCATCACTCCACCAAGGGGCATTAAAACAGTTTTGATAAGCTACTGTGACCTCCACATCTCTTCCAAGGGGCATTAAAACCGTCTGGTTAAACCACTGTGAACTCCACAGCTCTTCCAAGAGGCATTGATATTGTATTTTTACTCGACTGTAACCTCCACCTCTCTTCCAAGGGGCATTAATTCCGTCTTGTTAAGCTACTGTGATCTTCACGTCTCTTCCATGGGGCATTAAAACCGTCAATTTAAACCTCTCTGAACTCCACAGCTCTTGCAAGAGGCATTGATATTGTCTTTTTATTCCACTGTAACCTCCACCACTCTTCCAAGGGGCATTGATTTTATCTTTTTAATCCACTGCGACCTCCATCACTCTTCCAATAATCATTGATATTGTCTTTTTATTTTTCTGCGACCTCCACCACTCTTCCAAGGGGCATTAATGTTGTCTTTTTATTCCACGGTGCCTTTAAACCTTCTGGTTAAACCACTGTGAACTCCACAGCTCTTCCAAGGGTCATTGATAATGTCTTTTTATTCCACTCTAACCTCCACCACTCTTCCAAGGGGCGTTGATATTGTCTTTTTATTTTACTGCGACCTCCACCACTCTTCCAAGGGGCATTGATATTGTCTCTCTTTTCCACTGCGATCTCCACCAGTCTTCCAAGGGGCATTAAAACCGTATTGTTAAGCTACTGAGACCTCCTAGTCTCTTCCAAGGGGCATTAAAACCGTCTGGTTAAACCGCTCTGCGCTCCACAGCTCTTCCAAGGGGCATTGACAATATCTTTTTATTCCATTGTAACCTTCTGCACTCTTCCAAGTGCATTGATATTGTCTTTTTATTCCTCTGCGACGTTCACGACTCTTCCAAGGGGCATTAAAGCCGTCTTGTTAAGCTACTGTGACCTCCAAGTTTCTTACACAGGGCATTGATATTGTCTTTTTATTCCACTGTAACCTCCATCACTCTTCCAAGGGGCATTGATATTGTCTTTTTATTCCACTGTAACCTCCACCAATCTTCCAAGGGGCATTGATATTGTCTTTTTATTCCACTTCGACCTCCACCACTCTTCTAAGGGGCATTGATATTGTCTTTTAAATCCACAACGATCTCCACCACTCTTCCAAGGGGCATTAAAACAGTCTTATTAAGCTACTGTGTCCTCCTCGTCTCTTCCAAGGGGCATTAAAACCATCTGGTTAAACACTCTGAGCTCCACAGCTCTTACAAGAGGCATTAATATTGTCTTTTTATTCGACTGTAACATCCACCACTCTTCCAAGCGGCATTGATATTGTCTATTTATTCCACTGCGACCTCCACCACTCTTCCAAGGGGCATTGATATTGTCTTTTTAATCAACTGCGACCTCCACCTATCTTCCAAGGGGCATTAAAACCGTCTTGTGAAGCTACTGTGACCTCCAAATCCCTTCAACGGGGCATTGATATTGTCTTTTTATTCCACTGCGACCTCCAACACTCTTCCAAGGGGCTTTGATATTGCCTTTTTTATCCACTGCGACCTCCACCACTCTTCCAATGGGCATTAAAACAGTCTTGTTATGCTACTGTGACCTCCACATTCCTTCCACGGTGCATTAATATTATCTTTTTATTCCATTGCGACCTCCACCACTCTTACAAGGGGCATTAAAACCGTATTGTTAAGCCATTGCGACCTCCACCACTCTTCCAAGGGGCATTGATATTGTCTTTTTAATCCACTGCGACCTCCACCACTGTTCCAAGGGGCATTGATATTGTCTTTTTAATCCACTGTGACCTCCACGTCTCTTCCAAGGGGCATTAGAAATGTCAATTTAAACCACTCTGAACTCCATAGCTCTTCCAAGGAGCACTGGTATTGTCTTTTTATTCCACTCAAACCTCCACCACTCTTCCAATGGGTATTGACATTGTCTATTTATTCCACTGCGACCTCCATCACTCTTCCAAGGGGCATTAAGACCATCTTGTTAAGCTACAGTGACCTCCATAACTCTTCCATGGAGCATTGATATTGTCTTTTTATTCCACTGTAACCTCCACCACTCTTCCAAGGGGCATTGATTTTGTCTTTTTATTCCACTGCGAACTCTACCACTCTTCCAATGGGCATTGATATTGTCTTTTTAATCCACTGCAACCTCCATCACTCTTCCAAGGGGCATTAAAGCCGTCTTGTTAAGCTACTGTCACGTCCATGTTTATTCCACGGGGCATTGATATTGTCTTTTTATTCCACTGTATCCTCCACCACTCTTCCAAGTGGCATTGACATTGACTTTTTATTCCACTGCGACTTCCATCTCTCTTCCAAGGGGCATTAAAACAGTCATGTTAAGCTACTGTGACCTCCACGTCTCTTCCAAGGGGCATTAAAACCATCTGGTAAAACCACTCTGAACTCAACAGCTTTTCAAGGGGCATTGATATTGTCTTTTTATTCCACTCTAACCTCCACCACTCTTCCAAGGGGCCTTGATTTTGTCTTTTTATTCCACTGCGACCTCTACCACTCTTCCAATGGGCATTGTTATTGTCTTTTTAATCCCCTGCAACCTCCACCACTCTACCAAGGCGCATTAAAGCCGTCTTGTTAAGCTACTGTGACCTCCACGTCCCATCCACGGGGCATTGATATTGTCTTTTTATTCCACTGCGACCTCCACCACTCTTCCAAGGGGCATTCATATTGTCTTTTTAATCCACTGCAAACTCCACCACTCTTCCAAGGGACATTAAAACCGTCTTGTTTAGCTACTGTGACCTCCATGTCTATTCCACGGTGCCTTAAAACCTTCTGGTTAAACCACTGTGAACTCCTCAGCTCTTCCAAGGGGCATTGATATTGTCTTTTTATTCCACTGTAACCTCTACCACTCTTCCAAGGGGCATTGATATTGTCTTTTTATTTTGCTGCCACCTCCACCACTCTTCCAAGGGGCATTAATATTGTCTTTTTATTCCACTGTTACCTCCACAACTCTTCCAAGGGGCATTGATATTGTCTTTTTATTCCACTGCGTCCTCCACCACTCTTCGAAGGGTCATTGATATTGTCTTTTTATTCCACTGTTACCTCCACAACTCTTCCAAGGGGCATTGATATTGTCTTTTTATTCCACTGCGACCTCCACCTCTCTTCCAAGGGGCATTAAAACCATCTTGTTAAGCTACTGTGACCTCCAAGTCTCTTCCACGAGTCATTGATATTGTCTTTTTATTCTACTGCAACCTCCACATCTCTTCCAAGTGGAATTGATATTGTTTTTTTATTCCACTGCGACCTCCACCACTCTTCTAAGGGGCATTGATATTGTCTTTTTAATCCACTGCGACCTCCACCACACTTCCAAGGGGCATTAAAACAGTTTTGATAAGCTACTGTGACCTCCACGTCTCTTCCAAGGGGCATTAAAACCGTCTGGTTAAACCACTCTGAACGCCACAGCTCTTCCAAGAGGCATTGATATTGTCTTTTTATTCAACTGTAACCTCCACCACTCTTCCAAGGGGCATTAAAACCGTCTTGTTAAGCTACGGTGACCTCCACGTCTCTTCCAAGTGGCATTAAAACCGTCAATTTAAACCACTCTGAACTCCACAGCTCTTGTAAGATGCATTGATATTGTCTTTTTATTCCACTGTAACCTCCACCACTCTTCCAAGGGGCATTGATTTTGTCTTTTTAATCCACTGCGACCTCCATCACTCTTCCAAGAAGCATTAAAACCGTCTTGTTTAGCTACTGTGACCTCCACGTCTATTCCACGGTGCCTTAAAACCTTCTGGTTAAACCACTGTGAACTCCACAGCTCTTCCAAGAGGCATTGATATTGTCTTTTATTCCACTGTAACCTCCACCACTCTTCCAAGTGGCATTGACATTGACTTTTTATTCCACTGCGACTTCCACCTCTCTTCCAAGGGGCATTAAAACAGTCTTGTTAAGCTACTGTGACCTCTTCCAAGGGGCATTAAAACCATCTGGTTAAACCACCCTGAACTCCACAGCTCTTCGAAGGGGCATTGATATTGTCTTTTTATTCCACTGTAACCTCCACCACTCTTCCAAGAGGCATTGATTTTGTCTTTTTATTCCACTGCGACCTCCACCACTCTTCCAATGGGCATTGTTATTGCCTTTTTAATCCCCTGCAACCTCCACCACTCTACCAAGGCTCATTAAAACCATCTTGTTAAGCTACTGTGACCTCCACGTCCCATCCACGGGGCATTGATATTGTCTTTTTATTCCACTGCGACCTCCACCACTCTTCCAAGGGACATTCATATTGTCTTTTTAATCCACTGCAAACTCCACCACTCTTCCAAGGGACATTATAACCATCTTGTTTAGCTACTGTGACCTCCATGTCTATTCCACGGTGCCTTAAAATCTTCTGGTTAAACCACTGTGAACTCCACAGCTCTTCCAAGGGGCATTGATATTGTCTTTTTATTCCACTGTAACCTCCACCACTCTTCCAAGGGGCATTGATATTGTCTTTTTATTTTACTGCCACCTCCACCACTCTTCCAAGGGGCATTAAAACCGTCTGGTTAAACCACTCTGAACGCCACAGCTCTTCCAAGATGCATTGATATTGTCTTTTTATTCGACTGTAACCTCCACCACTCTTCCAAGGGGCATTAAAACCGTCAATTTAAACCACTCTGAACTCCACAGCTCTAGTAAGATGCATTGATATTGTCTTCTTATTCCACTTTAACCTCCACCACTCTTCCAAGGGGCATTGATTTTGTCTTTTTAATCCACTGCGACCTCCATCACTCTTCCAAGAAGCATTGAAACCATCTTGTTTAGCTACTGTGACCTCCACGTCTCTTCCAAGGGGCATTAAAACCGTCAATTTAAACCACTCTGAACTCCACAGCTCTTGTAAGATGCATTGATATTGTCTTTTTATTCCACTGTAACCTCCACCACTCTTCCAAGGGGCATTGATTTTGTCTTTTTAATCCACTGCGACCTCCATCACTCTTCCAAGAAGCATTAAAACCGTCTTGTTTAGCTACTGTGACCTCCACGTCTATTCCACGGTGCCTTAAAACCTTCTGGTTAAACCACTGTGAACTCCACAGCTCTTCCAAGAGGCATTGATATTGTCTTTTATTCCACTGTAACCTCCACCACTCTTCCAAGTGGCATTGACATTGACTTTTTATTCCACTGCGACTTCCACCTCTCTTCCAAGGGGCATTAAAACAGTCTTGTTAAGCTACTGTGACCTCTTCCAAGGGGCATTAAAACCATCTGGTTAAACCACTCTGAACTCCACAGCTCTTCGAAGGGGCATTGATATTGTCTTTTTATTCCACTGTAACCTCCACCACTTTTCCAAGGGGCATTGATTTTGTCTTTTTATTCCACTGCGACCTCCACCACTCTTCCAATGGGCATTGTTATTGCCTTTTTAATCCCCTGCAACCTCCACCACTCTACCAAGGCTCATTAAAACCATCTTGTTAAGCTACTGTGACCTCCACGTCCCATCCACGGGGCATTGATATTGTCTTTTTATTCCACTGCGACCTCCACCACTCTTCCAAGGGACATTCATATTGTCTTTTTAATCCACTGCAAACTCCACCACGCTTCCAAGGGACATTAAAACCGTCTTGTTTAGCTACTGTGACCTCCATGTCTATTCCATGGTGCCTTAAAACCTTCTGGTTAAACCACTGTGAACTCCACAGCTCTTCCAAGGGGCATTGATATTGTCTTTTTATTCCACTGTAACCTCCACCACTCTTCCAAGGGGCATTGATATTGTCTTTTTATTTTACTGCCACCTCCACCACTCTTCCAAGGGGCATTAAAACCGTCTGGTTAAACCACTCTGAACGCCACAGCTCTTCCAAGATGCATTGATATTGTCTTTTTATTCGACTGTAACCTCCACCCCTCTTCCAAGGGGCATTAAAACCGTCAATTTAATCCACTCTGAACTCCACAGCTCTAGTAAGATGCATTGATATTGTCTTCTTATTCTACTTTAACCTCCACCACTCTTCCAAGGGGCATTGATTTTGTCTTTTTAATCCACTGCGACCTCCATCACTCTTCCAAGAAGCATTGAAACCGTCTTGTTTAGCTACTGTGACCTCCACGTCTATTCCACGGTGCCTTAAAACCTTCTGGTTAAACCACTGTGAACTCCACAGCTCTTCCAAGAGGCATTGATATTTTCTTTTATTCCACTGTAACCTCCACCACTCTTCCAAGGGGCATTGATATTGTCTTTTTATTTTACTGCTACCTCCACCACTCTTACAAGGGGTATTAATATTGTCTTTTATTCCACTGCGACCTCCACCACTCTTCCAAGGGTCATTGATATTGTCTTTTTATTCCACTGTAACCTCCACCACTCTTCCAAGGGGCATTGATATTGTCTTTTTATTCCACTGCGTCCTCCACCTCTCTTCCAAGGGGCATTAAAACCATCTTGTTGAGCTACTGTGACCTCCAAGTCTCTAACATGAGGCATTAATATTGTCTTAGTATTCCACTGCGATCTCCACATCTCTTCCAAGGGGAATTGATATTGTCTTTTTATTCCACTGCGACCTCCACCACTCTTCTAAGGGGCATTGAAATTGTCTTTTTAATCCACTGCGACCTCCACAACTCTTCCAAGGGGCATTTAAACAGTCTTGATAAGCTACTGTGACCTCCACGTCTCTTCCAAGGGGCATTAAACCGTCTGGTTAAACCACTCTGTACACCACAGCTCATCAAAGGGGCATTGATATTGTCTTTTTATTCCACTATAACCTCCACTACTTTTCCTATGGGAATTGATATTGTCTTTTTATTATTATTATTATTATTATTATTTATTATTATAGCGCCATTTATTCCATGGCGCTTTACATGTGATAGGGATATACATAACAAAAGCATTTACATAATCTTAACAAAACGAGTCAGCGACTGGTACAGGAGGAGCGAGGACCCTGCCCGCGAGGGCTCACATTCTAGAAGGGATGGGTGAGGATGCATTAGGTGAGGGTAGAGCTGGTTGCGCAGCGGTGGTTACTGCAGGTTGTAGGCTTGTCGGAAGAGGTGGGTCTTCAGGTTTCTTTTGAAGGTTTCCGCGGTCGGTGAGAGTCTGATGTGTTGGGGTAGAGAGTTTCAGTGTATGGGGGATGCATGGGAGAAATCTTGTATGCGATTGTGGGAGGAGGAGATAAGAGGGAAGTAGAGAAGGAGGTCTTGTGAGGATCGGAGGTTGCGTGCAGGTAAGTACCGGGAGACTAGGTCACAGATGTATGGGGGAGACAGGTTGTGGATGGCTTTGTATGCCATTGTTAGAGTTTTGAACTGGATTCTCTGGGCAATGGGGGGCCAGTGAAGAGATTGACAGAGAGGAGAGTCCGGGAATAGCGGGGAGACAGGTGAATTAGTCGAGCAGCAGAGTTTAGGATAGATTGGAGAGGCGCAAGAGTGTTGTAAGGGAAGCCACGGAGAAGGAGGTTGCAGTAGTCGAGGTGGGATATGATGAGGGCATACACTAGTGTTTTTGCAGAGTCTTTGCTGAGGAATGCACGGATCTGGGAGATGTTTTTGAGTTGGAGTCGGCAGGAAGTGGAAAGGGCTTGGATATGTGGCTTGAAGGAGAGATCAGAGTCCAAGGTTACTCCAAGGCAGCGAGCTTTTGGGACTGGGGAGAGTGAACAGCCATTGATGTTGATGGCTAGGTCAGATGAGGGGTGTGAATGAGAGGGTGGAAAGATGATGAACTCTGTTTTATCCATGTTGAGTCTTAGAAATCTGTCAGAGAAGAAGGATGACATGGCGGACAGACATTGTGGGATTTTGGTTAGTATGGAGGAGATTTTGGGTCCAGAGAGGTAGATCTGTGTGTCGTCAGCATAGAGGTGATACTGAAAACCGTGAGACTCTATGAGCTGTCCCAGGCCAAAGGTGTAGATGGAGAAGAGCAGAGGTCCTAGAACTGAACCTTGGGGGACACCGACAGATAAGGGGCGAGATGAGGAGGTGGTAGATGCTGAATGTCCTGTCTGTTAAGTATGAGGAGAACCAAGATAGAGCCAAGTCCGTGATGCCAAGAGATGAAAGAATCTGGAGTAAGAGGGAATGGTCCACTGTGTCAAAGGCAGATGACAGGTCCAGAAGGACGAGGATGGAGTAGTGTCGCTTGGATTTGGCATTTAGTAGGTCGTTGGTGACTTTGGTCAGGGCAGTTTCAGTCGAGTGATGCGGTCGGAAGCCAGATTGTAGGCGGTCGAAGAGGGAGGAGGAGAGGTGGGAGGACAGTTCAAGGTGGACATGTTGTTCTAGTAGTTTTGTGGCAAAGGGGAGGAGTGATATGGGGTGGTAGCTAGTCAGAGAGGAAGGGTCAAGGGAGGGCTTTTTGAGGATGGGTGTGTTTGCGGCATGTTTGAAACATGAGGGGAAGACACCGGTTGTTAGTGACAGATTGAAGAGGTGGGTTAGGGTTGGGATGAAGACTGTGGTAAGGTTAGTGATGAAGTGGGATGGGATTGGGTCAAGTTCGCAGGTGGTGAGGTGTGATTTGGAGAGTAAAGAGGAGACTTGACCTTCTGTAATGGTGGAGAAGTGGGGTTTGGAGGAGGAGGGTTGAATAGATATGAGGACTTTATGTGTGGACTTTAGGCAAAAGTTTTGCCTGATGGTGTCAATCTTCTGTTTGAAGAATGAGGCAAAGTCGTCGGCTGAGATGAGAGAAGAGGGAGGAGGTGCTGGGGGACGAAGGAGAGAGTTGAAAGTGTTAAATAGCTGTTTAGGGTTGTGAGATAGGGAGGATATGAGAGATGAGAAGTAGGTTTGTTTTGCTGTAGTGAGTGCGGACTTGAAATTAGTGAGGGATTGCTTGAATGCGATGAAGTGCTCGATGGAGTGAGACCTTTTCCATCTCCTCTCCGCAACCATGGAGGCCCGGCGCAGTTCTTTAGTAAGTTTAGTGTGCCAGGGTTGCCTGTTGAATGTGCGAGATGTGGTGCGTGTGAGAGGGGCGATCGAGTCTAGAGCTGCAGCTATTGTGGTGTTATATGAAGCAGCAGCAACGTCTGCATTGTGTAAGGAATTTATGTCTGTAAGAGGGAGGAGGGATTCAGAGAGTGAGTGTAAGTCAAGGTGTTTGAGATTTCTGCGAGGGTATGCAAATTTGTGGAGTGGGGATTGTTGCCCCAGGGAGGAGAGAGAAGAGAATGTAAGTAGGCTGTGATCAGAGAGAGGGAGAGGTGAGTTAGAGAGGTTCGATAGGGAACAGAGGCGGGTGAAGATGAGGTCCAGTGTGTGGCCATCTTTGTGGGTGGGTGTGGAAGACCATTGAGTGAGTCCGAAGGAGGAAGAGAGAGATATGAACTTAGAGACAGACGAGTGGGAAGTGTTAATGGGGATGTTGAAGTCACCCATTATGATAGTGGGGATGTCAGTGGAGAGGAAGTGAAGCAGCCAGGTGGTGAAGTGGTCTAAGAAGGTGGTGGCTTGCCCTGGGGGTCGGTAAACGACGGCCAGTTGGAGGTTGGAGGGGGAATAGATGCGCACACAGTGCACCTCAAAAGAGGGGAGTGTAACGGAGGGTGGCAGTGGGATTTGGGTGAAAGCACAGTGTTCTGATAGGAGAAAACCTACGCCTCCGCCATGTTTGCCGTTGGGGCGGGGGGTGTGGGAAAGGTGGAATCCGCCATATGAAAGTGCAGCTGGGGAGGCTGTGTCAGAGGGGGTGAGCCAGGTTTCAGTGATGGCGAGGAAGGAAAGTTTGTTTGTAATGAAAAGATCGTGGATGAAGGAAAGTTTGTTGCAGACAGAGCGAGCGTTACATAGAGTTCCTGTTAGAGCAACTAAAGGAGTGGGGATTGGTGAATGGGTATGAGGTTAGAAGGGTTGCGATAGTTTGTGGAAGGTCTTGGATAGGAGGAAGAAGCAACTGTGCGGATATGGCGAGGAGGACCAGGATTTGGAGAGATATCTCCAGCAGTGAGGAGGAGCAGAGAAAGTGTTAGCAGGTGGGAGCAAGAGAGAGCATGAGGTGGCTGTCTGTGTTTGGAGATCCAGGATTGAATGTTTAGGAATAATTTGGAGGAGGAGGTGAGATGAATGGGGAGAATGGAGGGAGAGATGAAGAGTTTCTTACTAGGTGGAGGGATTTGAGGGGTTACTAGAAAGTGGAGAACTTTAGAGGAAAAAGTGAGAGCTAACAGATGCATAGTTAAAAGAGAGTAAGTGGTCAAAGTGTTGGTTACCTGACTCCAGCCCTGACTAACTGCCTCTGAAATAATTGCCACTTATCTCCGAAGCCACTTTGCACAAGAAGATGCGTGCACACCCCTTCACGCGTGCACCCCTTGCAGAGCTTCTAAATATATAGGGCACATTAAACTATCAGGTGAAGGGCATTGTGGGAGCTGCATATGGCTAAATTAGCAGCGGGTCGTCTCACCAGGAGATGGCTGGGTGATCAAACACAGAGCTAGGACTCTAGTCTCTGCAGTTTAGCACCTCTAAAAATCAGATAAGATCTATAGTGGGGAAGTGACAGACATATGTTGGTATTGAATGGAGTGGGACAGATAAAGCAGAGAAGTTATGCAGAGCATGTACCAGTGAGGTGAATCAGCAAAGCAGAGCATTAGATTACAGCAGACACAGCAAGCAGAGAAGTTATGTAGAGCATGTACCAGTGAGGTGAATCAGCAAAGCATAGCATTAGATTACAGCAGACACAGCAAGCAAAGAAGTTATGCAGAGCATGTACCAGTGAGGTTATTCCACTGCGAACTCCACCACTCTTCCAAGGGGCATTGATATTGTCTTTTTATTCCACTGTGACCTCCGTCACTCTTCCAAAGGGCATTGATATTGTCTTTTATTCCACTGTAACCTCCACCACTGTTCTAAGGGGCATTAAAAGCGCCTTGTTAAGCTACTGTGACCTTCACGTCTCTTCCACAGGGCATTGTTATTGTCTTTTTATTCCACTGCGACCTCCACCACTCTGCCAAGGGGCATTAAAACCGTCTTGTTAAGCTACTGTGATGTCCACGTCTCTTCCACGGGGCATTAATATTGTCTTTTTATTCCACTGTAACCTCCGCCACTCTTCCAAGAGGCATTGATATTGTCTTTTGATTCCACTGCAACCTCCACCACTCTTCCAAGGGACATTGATATTGTCTTTTTATTCCACTGCGACCTCCACCACTCTTCCAAGGGGCATTAAAACCGTCTTGTTAAGCTACTGTGACGTCAACGTCTCTTCCAAGGGGCACTAAAACCGTTTGGTTAAACCACTCTGTACTCCACAACTCTTCCAAGGGGCATTGATATTGTCTTTTTATTTCACTGTAACTTCCACCACTCTTTCAATGGGCATTGATATTGTCTCTGTTTTCCACTGCGACCTCCACCACTCTTCCAAGGGGCTTTGATATTGTCTTTTTTATCCACTGCGAACTCCACCACTCTTCCAAGGGGCATTAAAACCGTCTTGTTAAGCTACTGTGACCTACAAGTCTCTTCCAAGGGGCATTAAAAACGTCTGGTTAAACCGCTCTGAGCTCCACAGCTCTTCTAAGGGGCATTGACGATGTCTTTTTATTCCATTGTAACCTTCTGCACTCTACCAAGTGCATTGATATTGTCTTTTTATTTCTCTGCGACGTCCACAACTCTTCCAAGGGGCATTAAAACAGTCTTGTTAAACTACTGTGACCTCCAAGTTTCTTACACAAGGCATTGATATTGTCTTTTTATTCCACTGTAACCTCCACCACTCTTCCAAGGGGCATTGATATTGTCTTTTTATTCCACTGTAACCTCCACCAATTTTCCAAGGGGCATTGATATTGTCTTTTTATTCCACTGCGACCTCCACCACTCTTCTAAGGGGCATTGAAATTGTCTTTTAAATCCACAACGATCTCCACCACTCTTCCAAGGGGCATTAAAACAGTCTTGTTAAGCTACTGTGACCTCCTCGTCTCTTCCAAGGGGCATTAAAACTGTCTGGTTAAACACTCTGAACTCCACAGATCTTACAAAAGGCATTGATATTGTCTTTTTATTCGACTGTAACATCCACCACTCTTCCAAGCGGCATTGATATTGTCTTTTGATTCCACTGCGACCTCCACCACTCTTCCAAGGGGCATTGATATTGTCTTTTTAATCAACTGCGACCTCCACCTCTCTTCCAAGGTGCATTAAAACCGTCTTGTGAAGCTACTGTGTCCTCCACGTCCCTTCCACGGGGCATTGATATTGTCTTTTTATTCCACTGCGACCTCCACCACTCTTCCAACGTGTATTGATATTGTCTTTTTAATCCACTGTGACCTCCACCACTCTTCCAAGGGGCATTGATATTGTCTTTTTAATCCACTGTGACCTCAACGTGTCTTCCAAGGGGCATTAAAACCGTCAATTTAAACCACTCTGAACTCCACAGCTCTTCCAAGGAGCACTGGTATTTTCTTTTTATTCCACTCTAACCTCCACCACTCTTCCAAGGGGCATTGACATTGTTTATCTATTCCACTGCGACCTCCACCACTCTTCCAAGGGGCATTAAGACCACCTTGTTAAGCTCCAGTGACCTCCACAACTCTGCCATGGGGCATTGATTTTGTCTTTTTATTCCACTGTAACCTCCACCACTCTTCCAAGTGGCATTGATTTTGTGTTTTTATTCCACTGCGACCTCTACCACTCTTCCAATGGGCATTGATATTGTATTTTTAATCCACTGCAACCTCCACCACTCTTCCAAGGGGCATTAAAGCCGTCTTGTTAAGCTACTGTCACGTCCATGTCTATTCCACGGAGCATTGATATTGTCTTTTTATTCCACTGTAACCTCCACCACTCTTCCAAGTGCCATTGACATTGTCTTTTTATTCCACTGCGACCTCCACCACTCTTCCAAGGGGCATTAAAACAGTCTTGTTAAGCTATTGTGACCACCATGTCTCTTCCAAGGGGCATTAAAACCGTCTGGTTAAACCACTCTGAACTCCACAGCTCTTCCAAGGGGCATTGATATTGTCTTTTTATTCCACTGTAACCTCCACCACTCTTCCAAGGGGCATTGATTTTGTCTTTTTATTCCACTGCGACCTCCACCACTCTTTCAATGGGTATTGTCATTGTCTTTTGAATCCCCTGCAACCTCCACCACTCATCCAAGGGGCATTAAAACCGTGTTGTTAAGCTACTGTGACCTCCACGTCCCTTCCACGGGGCATTGATATTGTCTTTTTATTCCACTGCGTCCTCCACCACTATTCCAAGGTGCACTGATATTGTCTTTTTAGTCCACTGCGAACTCCACCACTCTTCCAAGGGGCATTAAAACTGTCTTGTTATGCTACTGTGACATCGACTTCTCTTCCAAGGTGCATTAAAACAATCTGGTTAAACCACTCTGAACTCCACAGCTTTTCCGAGTGGCATTTGCATTGTCTTTTTATTCCACTCTAACCTCCACCACTTTTCCAAGGGGCATTGACATTGTCTTTTTATTCCACTGCGACCTCCACCACTCTTCCAAGGGGTATTAAAACCATATTGTTAAGCTACAGTGACCTCCACATCTCTTCCAAGGGTCATTATTATTGTCTTTTTATTCCACTGTAACCTCCACCACTCTTCCAAGGGGCATTCATATTGTCTTTTTATTCCACTGCGACCTCCACCAGTCCTCCAAGAGGCATTAAGACCGTCTTGTTAAGCTACTGTGACCTCCACGTCTCTTCCACGGGGCATTGAAATTGTCTTTTTATTCCACTGTATCCACCTCCACTCGTCCAAGGGGCATTGATATTGTCTTTTTATTCCACTGCGACCTCCACCACTCTTCCAAAGGGCATTGATAATGTCCTTTTTAGTGTTGAGCCACCCCCGTAGTGTTCGAGTTCGGTTCGTTTCGTTGAACACCCGTGTGTTCGCCAAACTGTTCGTCGAACTGTTCGTCGAACACCTTCGAACACCGTTAAAACCAATGGCAGGCAAACAAAAACACATAGAAACACATAGAAAACACCTTCAAAGGTGTCCAAAAGCTGACAAACTGCTCAGAAGACATAACTAACACATGGAAAAGTGACAAGTACATATAGTCATGTGAAAAGAAAAGAGGTGGAGGAGTAAAAGGAGGGGGAGACACAGATATAGGCATGTCATGCCCTTCTAAAATCCAAAAAGTGAGTAGCCGACACGGCCTGTCCGTTCCTGCCCATGCCACCTCCGTGTCGTCGGGATTTTGCCAGAGCCGCGGTGGACCCTGACGGCCAGCCCCCCTCTCCCAATACTGGTGCCTGTCCTCTGGTGGGTCGAGCCCCCCCGCGGTGGGGGGAGTAACATCTGAAGAAGAAAGACCATCTTCCAGCCAAACTAACATGTCGACTTCTTTTCGTGGACAATGTGATACGATCCCTTTGTTATGGACACGCCCATCGCTACAAATTCCAGTTGAGGCACAAAAAACAGCAGGTGCATCAGCGGATATCAAGTGCTCCTTCAAGTGGGCTCTCCTCCACCTCAATTTCAACATCACAAATACTCCAGTCCTCAGAGGTGTCACCCCAATCGCACTTGCTTCCTCACAGCTCCCAAGTCTCCAGCTGCCCGTCTGAGTATGGGGTAACACAGATGGTTGAGTCTGCAGAGCTGTTTACTCATACTATAGCCTGGGAAACGGAGGTCTGCTCCAGAGCTTCTGTTAATCCAGATGAGGAAATGATCTGCACTGATGCCCAGAATCTTTATAAGTCGGATCCAGGACCAGATGAAGAAGGTTCTGAGCATAATGTAGACCCTCATTCCCAAACTGTAGCTCCTGTTGGTGGAGACAATGATGAAGACGATGATGAGACTCAAATACCTGATTGGAGCGACAACTTGACTTTTCGGTCAGGGCAGGAAGAGGCTGGCTTTGAGGACGACGGGTATGATAACACACAGGGTGATGATGACAAGGTTGGAGATCCCACTTACTGTCAACCCACAGTCATCCAGTCGATGAGGTCACCCGGGCCTTTGCCTGGCCTTGGGGATGTCGCGGTGGTCGGCTCCCTGGCCCGTACCCTGGGGTCACTCTTTAAAAGGGTGGATAATTGTTAATTTTATAAGAGTTCGTGACGCCACCTGTGGTATCTGGTGAGAAGCACCAGCGCTGCAGCAGTCCACTGAGGCCCATGATAAGGCAGCTCGATGGTATAGCTCCCCACAGGTGGAGCTAGGTCTCAGGGCAGCGTATGCAGGGGTAATGCAGGACAGGCGAGACCCAGCAGCGTCAGAGCAAGAACGGGAACGGACACAGTAGTCACTTCAGTACCTTTTACTGGAGGAAATTCAGACACATTCCGGAGCACTGTAGGGTGAAGGGTGCATATCAGGATCCTCCCCAATGAGCGGGTGTAGGGCCTCCTGTTCCTTGCCTCTGCGTAGTACGTTTCTGACCTGCCTGGAGCTAGGCCTAACTTTGTCTCTGTCCTGCGCTGGCTGTCCTTGTGGTAGGGCCTTCTCTTAGAGTTCACGCTCCCAGTATGCGGGGCCTAAGCGTCTCCTGGCTCTGTTACGTATCAGCATCTTAGCGATCCTGGGACTTGTAGTTCTCCAGGGATTCCGGTTATGCCTTACTAGGTCATAGAGATCCCGGTAAGCTCGGATCCGGTGTCCGGTAAATGCTTCGGGGTGAGCTGGTTAAGCTCCTCTGCCCCTTATGTACTAACTCGCCACTCGCCTTCGGCCTACTCGGGCCCTCACTAGGCTATACACGCTAACGGCAGCTTGCCGCGCTTCACCGATCTTATGGCGCCGGCACACCTTCAGCTCTATCTGGGCTCCCTGAATCTAGCTAGCAGGAGCCTCGTGCTCCACTGCTGAACTATTAACTGAGTTCTCTAGACTAGACTGAGCTCCACTGCAGACTGAGCTCTCTTAGGCTTCTCTACTGCAGGAACTCTTCAGAGGAACTGAACTGCCTAGCTCCACCTTCCCTATTTATATCCCTAACGGGCTCCCTCTGCTGGTCTGAGGTGGAAGGTGGAGATGTGTGAATGTTTATGGGGGCCTCTTGTGGAGGATTCCATCAATACACTCTTCTAGGATCTGTGATACCAAGCGCAGCGGGGCGTCACAGATGCTATTGACGACGAGGTTAGGTTGCGCCTTCCTGGACAGAGACGGAGTATTGGAAGCACATCAACAACTGCATCCTCAACCACAACTCTGCCTCTGACCACAAGTCGTAGTGGCTCTTCAGCCTTGCATAGCCTGGGCATTTATTCAGATCGATAAGGATGACCCAACTCGTGTTATCTGTAATATTTGTCACCAAAAGCTAAGTAGAGGCCAAAAGATCCATAGTTTGAGTACTTCATGCATGTACCGTCACATGGATATGAAGCATAAGTTGCAGTGGGAAGCTCACTGTGCTACAATGCGGCCTAGCAGGCTGGGCCAACCACCGTCTGCCCCATCTTGTGCATCCACGGCCTCTTCATCTTCTGTGACTGGGGGGACAGCAGTCACACATCTTTTTGGACGCAGACCTGCCACCTCTTTACCTGCAACAGCCAGTGTGATTGGCAGGTCGTCAGTTCATTGGGAAGTGGAAACACCTGCTGGTGTTGAGCGCTCTCTGACATCGAGAGCACCACCTTTGGATCAAGGCAACCTAACATGTCCGCCTGCATCTTCCTCACAGACCGGCAGTTTGCCGGGGACACCCTACTCAACCCCGTCAAAGCACAACAGCCAGCCCTCGGTCCCTCAAATGTGGAAAAGTAAAAGACCATTTCCTCTTAGCCATGAGAAAGCTAAGAGGTTGAATTTCACCATCTGCAAGCTGTTGGCTACAGAAATGCTGTCTTTCCGCCTGGAGGACACAGTGGATTTTCGAGACCTTATGTCCGTCGCAGTGCCCCAGTACCAGATGCCCAGTCGGCACTACTTCTCCAAGTAAGGTGTGCCTGCGCTCCACCAGCATGTGCACACAACATCACCGCTTCTTTGAGAAACTCTTTGTGTGACAGGGTGCATTTCACCACAGACACTTGGACGAGTAGGCATGGACAGGGGCATTACATGTTGCTGACTGGGCACTGGGTAACTATGGTGACAGCAGGACAAGAGGCTGCTGTCCAAGTCTTACCGTCCCCACGAGTTTTGCGTCAATCCTCTTTATCTCGAAGTTACTCCACTGCTTCTGCCTCCTCAACCTCGTCTCGGTCCTCCACCTGCACCCAAAGCCTGTCTGGTAATGCCACCTTCTTTCTAACTGCGCAGAAGGAATCCTGCACACCTCCTTACTATGCTGGCAGCAGGGCTCAACGGCATCAGTGTTTACTTTGAAATGTCTGGGAAATGTGAGTCACACAGCTGAGGACTTGTGGTCAGCTCTGGAGACCCAGTTTCATGAATGGTTGTCTCCACTGGACCTGCAACCAGGGAAGGCCGTGTGCGACAATGCTGCAAACCTTGGTGCGGCCCTTCACCGGGGCAATGTCACACACGTGCCTTGTATGGCTCACGTGTTGAACCTGGTTGTCCATAAATTTTTAGCCCACTATCCCGGACTAGATGGCCTTCTGAAGAGGGCACGGTCGCTGTGTGCTCACTTCCGCCGTTCGCATCCCGCAGCTCAACGACTTACATCTCTACAGAAGTCCTTGGGCCTGCCAGTTCACTGGCTGAAATGCGATGTGCCGACACGGTGGAATTCAACTCTGCACATGTTGCAGCGACTGTGGCAGCACCGACAAGCCCTGGTGCAATACGTTCTGACGTATAGCCTGGGCCAACGAGATCCAGAGGTGGGGCAAATCACGCTGCAGGAGTGGTCTCAGATCAGGGATCTATGAAGTTGACGCGCCCCCTGGGCCGTGGGGTACTCTGAGCCGGGCTGGTAGACGCTGGGGGTTGTAGTCACTGTGGCGGTGACCCGGTCCGTGACCCAGGGTGGTCAATCCAACGGTAATTTGTATATATAGATTTTATAATGTCCGACTACGCCACCTGTGGAGTGCGGCCAAAGGGGCCGCCGCTGCGGAACAGTCCTCTGAAGCTGGTGGTTTTGCAGCAATGGTATTATTACTCACCACAGGAAGAGTGTAGCTTCAGGGCAGTGTGGGTGGATGATGGTGGTTGTAGTGCAGGGAGTCAGTAATGAACACAGAGTCCGTGTAATGCAGTCCCAAGATCTTTACTCACAGTTGTTGCAGTCCAGATTACAGGTACCAGAGCAATCTCACCCATCGTGCTGTGCGTACTCAGTGAGGGGCTCAGTCCACCCCCAGATAGCTCCGGAGTACTTAGCAGGACCCCCTTCTGTGTGTCCTTTCTCTGGCCTTCTCCCTGCACCTCACACCCAGTGACACTTCTATCCGGTATCCTCGGGCCTTGGCGGGCGACTTGTGTTCCGTCTCCTGGGTCCTATGTGGCTACCTTCTTAGTGAGACTGGTGTGGAATTTTGCCTGCAGTACATGAAATGCTGCAGCCTCCGGTTTCTAGTTGAGCCTTGCTGTTTCTCCTCTAGTTGAGGGACCGGTTCCCCTTATCTGGCCTGACCCCTCTACCTCCTGGTAGCAGCGGGAGTACGAGTGGCCTTCTGCACGGCCCGTAGCCCTAGGGTCCCTTCGGTTCCTGGAGCCTTCCTGCTCCCACTCCTCTCTTCTATCCTTCAGTCCTGGGCCTCCCAGGCTAGGCCCGCCTCCGGAGCAGAGCTCATGCCGAGCCTCTGCTCCTGTCACTTTTCCTCCTCTGACTGGCTTGCTCTTTCTAAGATGGCTTCCTATTTATTCTCTCCCTGTCATGTGCTCCCCTAAGCTGCTCCCCTAAGCACCCACTACATAGGACCCTCCCACCAGCTAAGGACCTGGGACTGTGCTCTCCCTTAGGAGCAATCTCGCCCTACCCCCACTGCGGGTATGTGTTGGATGCAGGTGAGATACCACACCTCTGGGTGAGATGCAGTAACTCTGTGGCGACTGAACCCTCAGGGGCGCCACACACCCTTCTGCACAGTTTTGAAATGGCGACGAAGATGTTTAGTGCTGACGACGACGCCATTATCAGCATGACTATTCCGGTGATTTACATGCTGGAGCACACATTAAACAGAATTCAGAGTCAGGTGGTGGGACAAGTGGAGGTGGAGGAAGTAGAGGAGGAGTCGTATGCGGAAGGGATAACATCTCCAAGGTCCAGACGGTTGGCAGCACCAAGGCGGCAGGCATGGGAGGGTGGGGGAGAGGGATTAACCAGAGCGCATGGTAGCAGCCAAACTGTTGAGGAAGGTGCAGGAGCCGAGGAAGAAGTGGAGGATGAACTGGCGATGGGCATGGAAGACTCATCAGATGAGGGAGACCTTGATCACATTTCTGTTGTGCGAGGTTGGGGGAAGAGGGCAGAGGAAGGAAGCATGATTCTTACCTCGCTACCAACACAACAAGGACTTGGTCCTCCTGGATGCGCAAGACACATGAGTGCCTTCTTGCTGCACTACCTGCAACATGACCCTCAGATTGCAGAATTCGAAGTAATCCAGACTACTGGGTTGCCACACTCTTAGATCCCCGGTACAAAATTAAATTTGCCGAAATAATTCCTACCGTAAAAAGGGATTGACGCATGCAGGAGTATCTGCAGACGCTGTTGCAGAATCTTACATGTGCTTTTCCACAAAACACCAGTGGTGCACGAAGTGAATCTCACAGTTCTAACTTGCCAACGGTGGGACTGTCGAGTCTTCATCACTCAAACCGTAACAGTAACACAGTATCTGCTGGTAACAGCAATTTTGTGGAATCGTTTCACCATCCTTTGCAAGGCCACAGGAGACAAGAAGTCTGACACATAGTCAATGCCTTGAGAGGATGGTGCAGGAGTATCTCCAAGTGAACATCGAAGCCATGACTGTGTCACTGGACCCTTGCTCTTTTTGGTATTCCAATCTGGAAAAATGGCCGGAGCTCGCCACTCACGCCTTGGAGATCTTGTCATGCCCTGCAGCCAGTGTTCTCTCTGAACGTGTGTTCAGCGCTGCAGATGGTGTGCTGACAGATAAGCGCATGCGGCTGTCCACTGAGAATGTAGACAGACTCACGTTCATAAAGATGAACAAATCATGGATTCGCAAGGACTTTTCTAACCCTGTGTTATCCTTGGGAGACTAAAAGCTTGAGGATTTGGTAATATTACCTCACCAACCGTTTTAAGTAACTGTGGGGCAATTGATGCCACTTAACCCTGGAACGCATGACCATAAAAATCTACACTTTCATATACCTGGGGCCTTTTAGGCCCGTGTGCAAATAACATGGAATAACTCAAACTCAAATGACAAACAACTATATACATGAAGAATACCTAGAGTTTCAAAATTCTAACTAAAGTAATCTTGCAGAAAATAGAAAACAATTAACAGGGCGGGACTGCGAGGCCCCAGATATGCATTCTAGGGTTAAGTGGTGTCTGTGCCACAATTTTGGGAAAAATGGAGACTCTTTTTGGAGTCCCCTTGCTGTGTCTTACGTGACGTTGGCATCGTCAATTCCAGGTGGGTTGGGTCGCTCCCCCCCCCTTTTAACTGTAAGAAACTACATACACTATGGCTTGGGGTAACACAGATGGTTGAGTCTGAAGAGCTGTTTACTCAGAGGTCTGCTCCAAATCTTCAGTGTCTACTAGTCAGCGTAGAATTTTTAACTGCATCTAGCCTAGGCAATACTTTGGGCGTAGTAGCCCAGCTGCGAAGCAAGCTGCACCGCCTGTATATCTAATAAGAATTTTTAAATGCATCTAGCCTAGGCAGACTGTGGGGACCCCCAACCAAACCAAGACGCTCAGCCCCCCTACTGCCCCCCTTTCCTTGACAATACAATAATGTAACTCTTACAACTGGATGGGTGAGGATCGGTCACTGCTTTATTAACTCTTTATACTCATTCGATTAGAAAGGCATTTTATTTCTAAAATAATTCAGCTTGTTGCAGCATGCCCTGGGTCTCCACTCCGGCAACTTGGCCAACAAGTGTAACTCTCCAACATGTCCTTTCTATTTCCAAGCCACGGAGGATCCTGCGTACTCGTATGCAGGACTCTGACCCCCACCCATCACTCTTAACGCTTGTTCCACTCCGTCCTGGAGTCCTGACAGGAATATGTCCAGTCCAATATCCATTAAGTGAAAACCGTCGGGCCGTATGAGGCCTGCTTTATCTCCTTCCAGTTGTCGGTGTCGTACCACTACACCGCCTCTGTCTCTTCTAAATTTTGCCATCCGAATATTTATTACCCGCCTTGTCCGTTCGATGGCCGTGATGTCTCGCGCACCTTGCCATACCGCTATCGGCACAATCTCTGATCATACTATAGCTAGTTTTGTGAAAAATTCTCTGAAGCGCATAGTGTCTAGTTTTATTATTGCCATTAGTTATGCGCTCTTGTGATGACCTAGGTTGTTTCCCCTGGCCTGTATAACTAAGGTGACAGGACATCTTGCCTCTCTGCTTACCTTGATTACCTCCATTAGTACCTGTGGCCATAGCAGGCCTCTAATACCTCTCCAGTTGAAATATGTGTTATGAAACTCTAATTTCCTCCCTCCTGGGGGGACTTTCGCCCTTTTTTCTGCCCAATATATATACGAGTGGCCTATCACTCACACTGTTGGCTTAGCGTCACCTGTAAAAGAAACAAACCACGTTAGGATAACAAGTCCGGTCTTATGTATCTTGCCAAACACGTGGATCGCCATCTCCCTATCCTCTGAACATCCGTTTCTGACAGTCCTGCTCTTGCTGCTTCCGTGGCCGCGCCTATGCGAAATGAGTGTGTCCCGTAATCTTTGGGGTGGTTCCCTGCTGATGTTATGCATTTATTAAATATAGCTTGGAACTGGTATCTTGATAATGGCGCTCCATCAATGTGTGATAGGAAGAAATTACTGTGTGATCTGATGGTTAGATACGGTTTTACTATTGTTACCCGACTCAGTGTACCGTTTGTGGGTTGTAGAAGTACCCAAGTGCCCCTGCCCGCTGGAACCGTTTTCGATTTGTGTATGCGTAGAAGTATTGCATTATTGGCTATGACTACGTCCTGGTGTAATAAGCCTCCACTGGTGGTAATTTTGGATTGAGGGACTAATTCGCTTATGCATAGCGCCCCGAAGAAGGCGATCACAAATGCAGTAGACAGTAGTGTTGCTTCAAATTGTGAGTGTCATGTTAATGGTGTTAGGGATATGATGTGAGAAATCAGTTTTAGTGACACGGGACGGGACGTCTACACTCCTGACTTGGCTGACCCCTTTTCCACCCTTTTATGGATTGTCTGATGATGAATCTTTGTCACATCTCCCCAATTCAGTAGTTGGAAGTGAAATGCTACTCCGGTCAGACACCGCTGCGCTGATACCCCTGATAGGCCACTCATCATTAGCTGGTGGAGAAATTCTATGGTGACTTGTGATCTGGCTTGTTCACATTGGTCAACCCATCTGCCTGCTACTAGTCGTGTCCACTCTTCCCATGCCTTACCGTATGCTTGCCACGTCGACGGGGCAACTGACGTTCTGATTAATGGCATCAACTATTCGCCACTAGATCCCATAGGGAAGGTGGGCAACTGTTACCTGATGGGTGGGCGTTGTGGAAGAGCTCTGTGAAAATCTGCCAATTGAATTGTTATAAAGCGTTAGCAGCAGCTTTAGACCCCTCAGCATAGTGGCTAGCGCGGACCCATACATTGTGTTTTAGGCACAGGAATGCTAGCCGGCGTAGTAGGCCTAGCACTGGGAGAGACGATGATGCCATCTTATTAATGCAGTGCGCTAGGCTGGTGTTTTTTGGTATGAAGCGTATATTTTTGTAAGCCAGGAGCGCGCCCCATATTTCTATTGCTACCACTATTGGGAAGAAAAATTATTTTCAGGGCTAGATGCAGCTAAAAATTATTATTAATTTACAAGCTGGTGGAGCTTGGTATAGATGGCCTAATACAATGAGTCCCACACACTGCTAGAAGGCCAAATATTTTTTCAGAGCTAGATGCAGAAAAAAATTATATTCAGTTTGCAACCTGATGGAGGTCAGTATAGATGGACTAATAGAACAAGTCCCACACACTGCTAGAAGGCCAAATATTTTTTCAGAGCTAGATGCAGATAAAAATTATTTTTAATTTGCAACCTGATGGAGGTCAGTATAGATGGACTAATAGAACAAGTCCCACACACAGCTAGAAGCCCAAATATTTTTTCAGAGGTAGATGCAGAAAAAAATTATATTCAGTTTGCAACCTGATGGAGGTCAGTATAGATGGACTAATAGAACAAGTCCCACACACTGCTAGAAGGCCAAATATTTTTTCAGAGCTAGATGCAGAAAAAAATTATATTCAGTTTGCAACCTGGTGGAGGTCAGTATAGATGGACTAATAGAACAAGCCCCACACACTGCTAGAAGGCCAAATATTTTTTCAGAGCTAGATGCAGAAAAAAATTATATTCAATTTGCAACCTTATTGAGGTCAGTATAGATGGACTAATAGAATGATGCTATGCCCAAAAGGTTTTACTTCACTAGGTGCAGTAAAAAATTTTTTATTCTATACACAGGTGGTGTATCTTGCAACACAGATAGGCTACTCCACTGACTAACACACTCTGCAATAGGCCAAAAAGGATTAGCTTTGCTAGATTCAGCCAAATGCTGTGAACAAAACTTGCACAGCACTGGCACAGACCTGCCTGGCAAAAACTGATAGGAACTGATGTAACTTTGTCCTGAAAATGACTGCAATTACAATTAGTCTTTACTCCCACAACCTATCTATTTAAGAGCACAGACCTGCCTGATAAAAGTCGTAGGAAATGCTGTAACCTAGTCCTTAAAAGGACTGCAATCACAACTATTCCCTACTCCCAAGCTATCTGTAGATTTGTGCGAAAATTGGCTTGAAATTAACAAGGTATAGCGCACACAGCAACAGCGGTGCCGTCTAACATGCAGCTGCAGCAGTGAGAAAATGGTGGCGACGGGGAAAATGGCTGGGTCTTATAGGGCAAGGACATGTGACATACACTGTCAATGACACATGCCCTTGCTTGTGTGAAAAAAAGCAGTTCGCTCCGTGTGTGCGCTGCTGATAGGCTGACAGATTGCACCTCCCCACTGTAAATGCGGGAAAGAGAAAAAAAAAATGGAAATCTTCATTATTCCTGCAGAGATCCATCCCCTGCCCCTCCCCCCGCCCCACTGTACACTCAAACTGCGTATTAACATTAATTTTCATCATTACTGAGAAAAAATCCAGTTATGATTTTGGTGCACGAACAGTTATCGAACATAACCTCGAACAGCCGAATTTTTTTCAAATCGTTCGTGTTCGCCGAACGGCTCGAACACCGCCTAAAACAGCTCGAATTTGAGATTGGCGAACAGTTCGAGTCGAACAACGCTCATCTCTAGTCTTTTTATTACACTGCAACCTCCACCACTCTTTCAAGGCTCATTGATATTGTCTTTTTAATCCACTGAGACTTCCACCACTCTTCGAAGGGGCATTTAAACCGTCTTGTTAAGCTATTGTGACCTCCACATCTCTTCCACGGGGCATTGATATTGTCTTTTTATTTAACTGTAACCTCCAACACTGTTCAAAGGGGCATTAATATTGTCTTTTTATTCCACTGTAACCTCCATCACTCTTCCAAGGGGCATTGATATTGTCTTTTTATTCCACTGTAACCTCCATCACTCTTCCAAGGGGCATTGATATTGTCTTTTTATTCCACTGCGACCTCCACCACTCATCCAAGGGGCATTGATATTGTCTTTTTATTCCACTGCGACCTCCACCACTCTTCCAAGGGGCATTCATATTGTCTTTTTAATCCACTGCGACCTCCACCACTCTTCCAAGGGGCATTAAAACTGTCTTGCTAAGCTACTGTCAACTCCACGTCCCATCCAAAGGGCATTAAAACAGTCAATTTAAACCACTGTGAACTCCACAGCTCTTGCAAGGGGCATTGATATTGTCTTTTTATTCCAATGTAACCTCCAGCACTCTTCCAAGGGGCATTGATATTTTCTTTTTATTCCACTGCAACTTGCACCTATCTTCCAATGGGCAGTAAAACCGTCTTGTTAAGCTACTGTGACCTCAACGTCTCTTTCACGGGGCATTGATATTGTCTTTTTATTCCACTGTAAACTCCACCACTCTTCCAAGGGGCATTGATATCGTCTTTTTATTCCACAGCCACCTCCACCATTCTTCCAAGGGGCATTGATATTGTATTTTTAATCCACTGCGACCTCCACCACTTGTCCAAGGGGCATTAAAAACGTCTTTTAAGCTACTGTGTCCTCCACGTCACTTCCAATGGGCATTAAAACCGTCTGGTTTAACTACTCTTAACTCGACTGCTCTTCCAAGGGGCATTGATATTGACTTTTTAATCCACTGTTACCTCCACCACTCTTCCAAGGGGCATTGATATTGCTTTTCTATTGCACTGCGACCTCCACTACTCTTCCAAGGGGCATTGATATTGTCTTTTTATTCCACTGCGACCTCCACCACTCTTCTAAGGGGCATTTATATTTTCTTTTTTATCAACTGCGACCTCCACCACTCTTCCAAGGGCCATTAAAACCGTGTTGTTAAGCTACTTTGACCTCCACGTCAATTCCAAGGGGCATTAAAACAGTCAATTTAAACCACTCTGAACTCCACAACTCCACTTTAACCTCCACCACTCTTCCAAGGGGCATTAAAACTGTCTTGTTATGCTGCTGTAACCTCCATGTCTATTCCACGGGGCATTGATATGGTATTTTTATTCCACTGTAACCTCCACCACTCTTCCAAGGGGCATTGATTTTGTCTTTTTAATCCACTGCGACCTCCATCACTCTTCCAAGAAGGATTAAAACCGTTTTGTTTACTACTGTGACCTCCACGTCTATTCCACGGTGCGTTAAAACCTTCTGGTTAAACCACTGTGAACTCCACAGCTCTTCCAATGCGCATTGATATTGTCTTTTTATTCCTCTGTAAACTCCACCACTCTTCCAAGGGGCATTGATATTGTCTTTTTATTTTACTGCGACCTCCACCACTCTTCCAAGGGGTATTAATATTGTCTTTTAATACCACTGCGACCTCCATCACTCTTCCAAGCGTCATTGATATTGTCTTTTTATTCCACTGTAACCTCCACCACTCTTCCAAGGGGCATTGATATTGTCTTTTTTTTCCACTGCAACCTCCGCATCTCTTCCAAGGGGAATTGATATTGTCTTTTTATTCCACTGCGACCTCCACCACTCTTCTAAGGGGCATTGATATTGTCTTTTTAATCCACTGCGACCTCCACCACTCTTCCAAGGGGCATTAAAACAGTCTTGATAAGCTACTGTGACCTCCACGTCTCTTCCAAGGGGCATTAAACCGTCTGGTTAAATCATTCTGTACCCCACAGCTCTTCCAAGAGGCATTAATATTGTCTTTTTATTCGACTGTAACCTCCACCACTCTTCCAAGGGGCATTGATATTGTCTCTGTTTTTCACTGTGACCTCCAACACTCTTCCAAGGGGCATTGATATTGTCTTTTCATTCCACTGCGACCTCCACGTCTCTTCCACAGGGCATTGTTATTGTCTTCTTATTCCACTGCGACCTCCACCACTCTGCCAAGGGGCATTAAAATCGTCTTGTTTAGCTGCTGTGACCTCCACGTCTTTTCCACAGGGCATTGTTATTGTCTTTTTATTCCTCTGCGACCTCCACCACTCTGCCAAGGGGCATTAAAACAGTCTTGTTAACCTACTGTGACCTCCACGTCTCTTTCACAGGGCATTGTTATTGTCTTTTTATTCCACTGTGACCTCCACCACTCTTCCAAGGGGCATTGATATTGTCTTTTTATTCCACTGCGACCTCCACCACTCTTCCAAGGTCATTAAAACCGTCTTGTTAAGCTACTGTGACCTCCAAGTCTCTTCCAAGGGGCATTAAAACCATCTGGTTAAACCGCTCTGAGCTCCACAGCACTTCCAAGGGGCATTGACAATGTATTTTTATTCGATTGTAACCTTCTGCACTCTTCCAAGTGCATTAATATTGTCTTTTTATTCCTCTGCGACGTCCACGACTCTTCCAAGTGGCACTAGAACCGTCTTGTTAAGCTACTGTGACCTCCAAGTTTCTTGCACAGGGCATTGATATTGTCTTTTTATTCCACTGTAACCTCCACCACTCTTCCAAGGGGCATTGATATTGTCTTTTATTCCACTGTAACCTCCACCACTGTTCTAAGGGGCATTAAAACCGACTTGTTAAGATACTGTGACCACCACGTCTCTTCCACAGGGCATTGTTATTGTCTTTTTATTCCACTGCGACCTCCACCACTATGCCGAGGGGCATTAAAACCGTCTTGTTAAGCTACTGTGATGTCCACATCTCTTCCACGGGGCATTGATATTGTCTTTTTATTCCACTGTAACTCCACCACTCTTCCAAGGGGCATTGATATTGTCTTTTTATTCCACTGTAACCTCCACCACTCTTCCAAAGGGCATTGATATTGTCTTTTTATTCCACTGCGACCTCCACCACTCTTCCAAGGTTCATTGATATTGTCTTTTTAATCCACTGCGACCTCCACCACTCTTCCAAGGGGCATTAAAACCGTCTTGTTAAGCTACTGTGACCTCCACATCTTTTCCAAGGTGCACTAAAACCGTTTGGTTAAACCACTCTGTACTCCACAGCTCTTCCAAGGGGCATTGATATTGTCTTTTTACTTCACTGTAACTTTCACCACTCTTTCAAGGCGCATTGATATTGTATTTTTATTCCACTGTGACCTCCACCACTCTTCCAAGAGGCATTAAAACCGTCTTGTTAAGCTACTGTGACCTCCAAGTCTCTTCCAAGGGACATTAAAACCGTCTGGTTAAACCGCTCTGAGATCCACAGCACTTCCAAGGGGCATTGACAATGTCTTTTTATTCCATTGTAACCTTCTGCACTCTTCCAAGTGCATTGATATTGTTCTTTTATTCCTCTGCAACGTCCATGACTCTTCCAAGGGGCATTAAAACCATCTTGTTAAGCTACTGTGACCTCCAAGTTTCTTACACAGGGCATTGATATTGTCTTTTTATTCCACTGTAACCTCCACCACTCTTCCAAGGGGCATTGATATTGTCTTTTTAATCTACTGCGACCTCCCTCACTCTTCCAAGAAGCATTGAAACCATCTTGTTAAGCTACTGTGACCTCCACGTCTCTTCCACAGGGCATTGTTATTCTCTTTTTATTCCACTGCGACCTCCACCTCTCTGCCAAGCGGCATTAAAACCGTCTTGTTAAGCTACTGTGATGTCCACGTCTCTTCCACGGGGCATTGATATTGTCTTTTTATTCCACTGTAACCTGCACCACTCTTTCAAGAGGCATTGATATTGTCTTTTTATTCCACTGCGACCTACACCACTCTTCCAAGGTTCATTGATATTGTCTTTTTAATCCACTGTGACCTCCACCACTCTTCCAAGGGGCATTAAAACCGACTTGTTAAGCTACTGTGACTTCCAGGTCTCTTCCAAGGGGCACTAAAACCGTTTGGTTAAACCACTCTGTACTCCACAGCTCTTCCAAGGGGCATTGATATTGTCTTTTTATTTCACTGTAACTTCCACCACTCCTTCAAGGGGCATTGATATTGTATTTTTATTCCACTGTGACCTCCATCACTCTTCCAAGGGGCATTAAAACCGTCTTGTTAAGCTACTGTGACCTCCAAGTCTCTTCCAAGGGGCATTAAAACCGTCTGGTTAAACCGCTCTGAGCTCCACAGCTCTTCCAAGGGGCATTGACAATGTCTTTTTATTCCATTGTAACCTTCTGCACTCTTCCAAGTGCATTGATATTGTCTTTTTACTCCTCTGCGACGTCCACGACTCTTCCAAGGGGCATTAAAACCGTCTTGTTAAGCTACTGTGACCTCCAAGTTTCTTACACAGGGCATTGATATTGTGTTTTTATTCCACTGTAACCTCCACCACTCTTCCAAGGGGCATTGATATTGTCTTTTTAATCCACTGCGACCTCCATCACTCTTCCAAGAAGCATTGAAACCGTCTGGTTAAGCTACTGTGACCTCCACGTCTATTCCACGGTGCATTAAAACTTTCTGGTTAAACCACTGTGAACTCTTCAGCTCTTCCAAGGGGCATTGATATTGCACTTTTATTCCACTCTAACCTCCACCACTCTTCCAAGGGGCATTGATATTGTCTCTTTAGTTTACTGCGTCCTCCACCACTCTTCCAAGGGGCATTAATATTGTCTTTTTGTTCCACTGTGACCTCCACGTCTCTTCCAAGGGGCATTGATATTGTCTTTTTATTTAATTGGAACCTCCACCACTCTTCCAAGGGGCATTGATATTGTTTTTTTATTCCACTGTAACCTCCACCACTCTTCCAAGGGACATTGATATTATATTTTTATTCCACTGTAACCTCCACCACTCTTCCAAGGGGCATTGATATTGTCTTTTTATTCCACTGTAACCTCCACCACTCTTCCAAGGGGCATTGATATTGTCTTTTTAATCCACTGTGACCTCTACCACTCCTCCAAGCAGTTTTAAAAGAGTCTTGATAAGCTTCTGTGACCTTCACGTCTCTTCCAAGGGGCATTAAAAGCGCATGGTTAAACCACTCTGTACTCCACAGCTCTTCCAAGAGGCATTGATATTGTCTTTTTATTCAACTGTAACCTCCACCACTCTTCCAAGGGGCATTGATATAGTCCTTTTTTTTCCACTGCGACCTAGACCACTCTTCCAAGGGGATTTGATAGTCTTTTTAATCCACTGCGACCTCCACCACTCTTCCAAGGTTCATTAAAACCGTCTTGTTAAGCTACTGTGACCTCTACGTCCCTTCCACGGGGCATTGATATTGTCTTTTTATTCCACTGCGACCTCCACCACTCTTCCAAGGGGCATTGATATTGTCTTTCTAATCCACTGCGAACTCCACCACTGTTCCAAGGGACATTGATATTGTCTTTTTATTCCACTGCGACCTTCTCCCCTCTTCCAACGAACATTGATATTGTCTTTTTTTTCCACTGTAACCTCCACCACTCTTCTAAGGGGCATTGATATTTTCTTTTTATTCCACTTCGACCTCCACCACTCTTCCAAGGGGCATTGATAATGTCTTTTTAATCCACTGCGACCTCCACCACTCTTCCAAGGGGCATTAAAACCGTCTTGTTAAGCTATTGTGACCTCCACGTCTCTTCCAAGGGGCATTAAAACCGTCAATTTAAACCACTCTGAACTCCACAGCTCTTGCAAAAGGCATTGATATTGTCTTTTTATTCTATTGTAACCTCCACCACTCTTCCAAGGGGCATTGATTTTGTCTTTTTAATCCACTGCGACCTCCATATCTCTTCCAAGAAACATTAAAACTGTCTTGTTTAGCTACTGTGACCTCCACGTCTATTCCACGGTGCCTTAAAACCTTTTGGTTAAAGCACTGTGAACTCCACAGCTCTTCCAAGGGGCATTGATATTGTCTTTTTATTCCACTGTGACATCCACCACTCTTCCAAGGGGCATTTATATTGTCTTTTTATTTTACTGCGACCTCCACCACTCATCCAAGGGGCATTAATATTGTCTTTTTGTTCCACTGCGACCTCCACCACTCTTCCAAGGGTCATTGATATTGTCTTTTTATTCCACTGAAACCTCCACCACTCTTCAAAGGGGCATTGATATTGTCTTTTTATTCCGCTGCGACCTCCACCTCTCTTCCAAGGGGCATTAAAACCATCTTGTTAAGCTACTGTGACCTCCAAGTCTCTTTCACGAGGCATTGATATTGTCTTTTTATTCCACTGCGACCTCCACAACTCTTCCAAGTGGAATTGATATTGTCTTATTATTCCACTGCGACCTCCACCACTCTTCTAAGGGGCATTGAAATTGTCTTTTTAATCCACTGCGACCTCCATCACTCTTCCAAGGGGTATTAAAACAGTTTTGATAAGCTACTGTGACCTCCACATCTCTTCCAAGGGGCATTAAAACAGTCTGGTTAAAACACTCTGAACGCCACAGCTCTTCCAAGAGGCATTGATATTGTCTTTTTATTCCACTGTAACCTCCACCACTCTTCCAAGGGGCATTGATTTTGTCTTTTTAATCCACTGCGATCTCCATCACTCTTCCAAGAATCATTAAAACCGTCTTGTTTAGCTACTGTGACCTCCACGTCTATTCCATGGTGCCTTAAAACCTTCTGGTTAAACCACTGTGAACTCCTCAGCTCTTCCAAGGGGCATGGATATTGTCTTTTTATTCCACTGTAACCTCCACCACTCATCCTAGGGGCATTGATATTGTATTTTATTTTGCTGCGACCTCCACCACTCTTCCAAGGGTCATTGATATTGTCTTTTTATTCCACTGTCACCTCCACTACTCTTCCAAGGGGCATTGATAATGTCTTTTTAATCCACTGCGACCTCCATTACTCTTCCAAGAATCATTAAAACCGTCTTGTTTAGCTGCTGTGACCTTCCCGTCTATTCCACGGTGCCTTAAAACCTTCTGGTTAAACCACTGTGAACTCCTCAGCTCTTCCAATGGGCATGGATATTGTCTTTTTATTCCACTGTAACCTCCACCACTCATCCTAGGGGCATTGATATTGTCTTTTCATTTTTCTGCGACCTCCACCACTCTTCCAAGGGGCATTAAGATTGTCTTTTTATTCCACTGCGACCTCCACCACTCTTCCAAGGGTCATTAATATTGTCTTTTTATTCCACTGTAACCTCCACTACTCTTCCAAGGGGCATTGATATTGTCTTTTTATTCCACTGCGACCTCCACCTCTCTGCCAAGGGGCATTAAAATCATCTTGTTAAGGTACTGTGACCTCCAAGTCTCTTCAACGCGGCATTGATATTGTCTTTTTATTCTATTGCAACCTTCACATCTCTTCCAAGGGGAATTGATATTGTCTTTTTATTCCACTGCGACCTCCACCACTCTACTAAGGGGCATTGATATTGTCTTTTTAATCCACTGTGACCTCCACGTCTCTTCCAAGGGGCATTAAACCGTCTTGTTAAACCACTCTGTACTCCACAGCTCTTAAAAGAGGCATTGATATTGTCTTTTTATTCGACTGTAACCTCCACCACTCTTCCAAGGGGCATTGATATTGTCTCTGTTTTCCACTGCGAACTCCACCACTCTTCCAATGGGCATTAAAACCATCTTGTTATGCTACTGTGACCTCCACTTCCCTTCCACGGGGCATTGATATTGTATTTTTATTCCATTGCGACCTCCACCACTCTTCCAAGGGGCATTACAACCGTCTTCTTAAGCTGCTGTGACCTCCAAATCTCTTCCAAGGGGTATTAAAACCATCTGGTTAAACCGCTCTGAGCTCCACAGCTCTTACAAGGAGCATTGACCATGTCTTTTTATTCCATTGTAACCTTCTGCACTCTTCCAAGTGCATTGATATTGTCTTTTTATTCCTCTGCGATGTCCACAACTCTTCCAAGGGGCATTAAAACCGTCTTGTTAAGCTCCTGTGACCTCCAAGTTTCTTACACAGGGCATTGATATTGTCTTTTTATTCCACTGTAACCTCCACCACTCTTCCAAGGGGCATTGATATTGTCTTTTTATTCCACTGTAACCTCCACCAATATTCCAAGGGGCATTGATATTGTCTTTTTATTCCACTGCGTCCTCCACCACTCTTCTAAGGGGCATTGATATTGTCTTTTAAATCCACAACGATCTCCACCACTCTTCCAAGGGGCATTAAAACAGTCTTGATAAGCTACTGTGACCTCCACGTCTCTTCCAAGGGGCATTAAACCGTCTGGTTAAACCACTCTGTACTCCACAGCTCTTCCAAGAGGCACTGATATTATCTTTTTATTCCACTGCGACCTCCACCACTCTGCCAAGGGGCATTAAAACCGTCTTGTTTAGCTACTGTGACCTCCACGTCTTTTCCACAGGGCATTGTTTTTGTCTTTTTATTCCACTGCTACCTCCACCACTCTGCCAAGGGGCATTAAAACAGTCTTGTTAAGCTACTGTGACCTCCTCGTCTCTTTCACAGGGCAATGTTATTGTCTTTTTATTCCACTGCGACCTCCACCCCTCTTCCAAGGAACATTGATATTGTCTTTTTTTTCCACTGTAACCTCCACCACTCTTCTAAGGGGCATTGATATTGTCTTTTTATTCCACTGCGACCTCCACCACCCTTCCAAGGTTCATTGATATTTTCTTTTTAATCCACTGCGACCTCCACCACTCTTCCAAGGGGCATTAAAATTGTCTTGTTAAGCTACTGTGACCTCCACGTCTCTTCCATGGGGCACTAAAACCATTTGGTTAAACCACTCTGTACTCCACAGTTCTTCCAAGGGGCATTGATTTTTTCTTTTTATTTCACTGTAACTTCCACCACTCTTTCAAGGGGCATTGATATTGTATTTTTATTCCTCTGTGACCTCCACCTCTCTTCCATGGGGCATTAAAACAGTCTTGTTAAGCTACTGTGACCTCCAAGTCTCTTCCAAGGGCATTAAAACCATCTGGTTAAACCGCTCTGAGCTTCACAGCTCTACCAAGGGGCATTGACAATGTCTTTTTATTCCATTGTAACCTTCTGCACTCTTCCAAGTGCATTGATATTGTCTTTTTATTCCTCTGCGACGTCCACGACTCTTCCAAGGGGCATTAAAAACGTCTTGTTAAGCTACTGTGACCTCCAAGTTTCTTACACAGGGCATTGATATTGTCTTTTTATTCCACTGTAACCTCCACCACTCTTCCAAGGGGCATTGATATTGTCCTTTATTCCACTGTAACCTCCACCACTGTTCTAAGGGGCATTGTTATTGTCTTTTTATTCCACTGCGACCTCCACCACTCTTCCGAGGGCATTAAAACGGTCTTCTTAAGCTACTGTGATGTCCACATCTCTTCCACGGGGCATTGATATTGTCTTTTTATTCCACTGCGACCTTCACCCCTCTTCCAAGGGGCATTGATATTGTCTTTTTAATTCACTGTGACCTCCATCACTCTTCCAAGAAGCATTAAAACCGTCTTGTTTAGCTAATGTGACCTCCACGTCTATTCCACGGTGCCTTAAAACCTTCTGGTTAAACCACTGTGAACTCCAGAGCTCTTCCAAGGGGCATTAAAACGGCATCGATAAACCACTCTGAACTCCACACCTCTTCCAAGAGGCATTGATATTGTCTTTTTTTTCAACCTTAACCTCCACCACTCTTCCAAGGGGCATTGATATTGTCTTTTTTTTCCACTGCGTCCTCCACCACTCTTCCAAGGGGATTTGATAGTCTTTTTATTCCACTGCGACCTCCACCACTCTTCCAAGGGGCATTAAAACCGTCTTGTTAAGCTACTGTTACCTCCACGTCTCTCCCACAGTGCATTGATATTGTCTTTTTAATCCACTGCGACCTCCACCACTGTTCCAAGGGACATTGATAATGTCTTTTTATTGCTCTGCGACCTTCACCCCTCTTCCAAGGAACATTGATATTGTCTTATTTTTCCATTGTAACCTCCACCACTCTTCTAAGGGGCATTGATATTTTCTTTTTATTCCACTGCGACCTCCACCACTCTTCCAAGGGGCATCGATAATGTCTTTTTAATCCAATGCGACCGCCACCACTCTTCCAAGGGGCATTAAAACCGTCTTGTTAAGCTACTGTGAGCTCCACGTCTCTTCCAAGGGGCATTAAAACCGTCAATTTAAACCACTCTGAACTCCACAGCTCTTGCAAAAGGCATTGATATTGTCTTTTTATTCCACTGTAACCTCCACCACACTTCCAAGGGGCATTTATATTGTCTTTTTATTTTACTGTGACCTCCACCACTCTTCCAAGGGGCATTAATATTGTCTTTTAATTCCACTGCGACCTCCACCACTCTTCCAAGTGTCATTGATATTGTCTTTTTATTCCACTGTAACCTCCACTACTCTTCCAAGGGGCATTGATATTGTCTTTTTATTCCACTGTAACCTCCACCTCTCTTCCAAGGGGCATTAAAACCATCTTGTTAAGCTACTGTGACCTCCATCTCCCTTCCACGGGGCATTGATATAGTCTTTTTAATCCACTGCCACCTCCACCACTCTTCCAAGGGGCATTGATTTTGTCTTTTTAATCCACTGCGACCTCCATAACTCTTCCAAGAAGCATTAAAACCGTCTTGTTTAGCTTCTGTGACCTCCACGTCTATTTCATGGTGCCTTAAAACCTTCTGGTTAAACCACTGTGAACTCCACAGCTCTTCTTAGGGGCATTGATATTGTCTTTTTTTTCAACCTTAACCTCCACCACTCTTCCAAGGGGCATTGATATTGTCTTTTTTTTCCACTGCGTCCTCCACCACTCTTCCAAGGGGATTTGATAGTCTTTTTATTCCACTGCGACCTCCACCACTCTTCCAAGGGGCATTAAAACCGTCTTGTTAAGCTACTGTTACCTCCACGTCTCTCCCACAGTGCATTGATATTGTCTTTTTAATCCACTGCGACCTCCACCACTGTTCCAAGGGACATTGATAATGTCTTTTTATTGCTCTGCGACCTTCACCCCTCTTCCAAGGAACATTGATATTGTCTTATTTTTCCATTGTAACCTCCACCACTCTTCTAAGGGGCATTGATATTTTCTTTTTATTCCACTGCGACCTCCACCACTCTTCCAAGGGGCATCGATAATGTCTTTTTAATCCAATGCGACCGCCACCACTCTTCCAAGGGGCATTAAAACCGTCTTGTTAAGCTACTGTGAGCTCCACGTCTCTTCCAAGGGGCATTAAAACCGTCAATTTAAACCACTCTGAACTCCACAGCTCTTGCAAAAGGCATTGATATTGTCTTTTTATTCCACTGTAACCTCCACCACACTTCCAAGGGGCATTTATATTGTCTTTTTATTTTACTGTGACCTCCACCACTCTTCCAAGGGGCATTAATATTGTCTTTTAATTCCACTGCGACCTCCACCACTCTTCCAAGTGTCATTGATATTGTCTTTTTATTCCACTGTAACCTCCACTACTCTTCCAAGGGGCATTGATATTGTCTTTTTATTCCACTGTAACCTCCACCTCTCTTCCAAGGGGCATTAAAACCATCTTGTTAAGCTACTGTGACCTCCATCTCCCTTCCACGGGGCATTGATATAGTCTTTTTAATCCACTGCCACCTCCACCACTCTTCCAAGGGGCATTGATTTTGTCTTTTTAATCCACTGCGACCTCCATAACTCTTCCAAGAAGCATTAAAACCGTCTTGTTTAGCTTCTGTGACCTCCACGTCTATTTCATGGTGCCTTAAAACCTTCTGGTTAAACCACTGTGAACTCCACAGCTCTTCTTAGGGGCATTGATATTGTTTTTTTATTCCACTGTAACCTCCACCACTCTTCCAAGGGGCATTGATGTTGTCTTTTTATTTTACTGCAACCTCCACCACTCTTCCAAGGGGCATTAATATTGTCTTTCTATTCCACTGCGACCTCCACCACTCTTCCAAGGGTCATTGATATTGTCTTTTTATTCCACTGTAACCTCCATTACTCTTCCAATGGGCATTAATATTGTCTTTTTATTAAACTGCGACCTCCACCTCTCTTCCAAGGGGCATTAAAACCATCTTGTTAAGCTACTGTGACCTCCAAGTCTCTTCCACGAGGCATTGATATTGTCTTTTTATTCCACTGCGACCTCCACATGTCTTCCAATGGGAATTGATATTGTCTTTTTATTTCACTGCGACCTCTACCACTCTTCCAAGGGGCATTAAAACAGTCTTGATAAGCTACTGTGACATCCACGTCTCTTCCAAGGGGCATTAAACCATCTGGTTAAACCACTCTGTACTCCACAGCTCTTCCAAGAGGCATTGATATTGTCTTTTTATTCGACTGTAACCTCCACCACTCTTCCAATGGGCATTGATATTGTATCTGTTTTCCACTGCGACCTCCACCACTCTTCCAATGGGCATTAAAACCGTCTTGTTATGCTACTGTGACCTCCACGTCCCTTACATGGGGCATTGATATTTTCTTTTTATTCCATTGCGACCTCCACCACTCTTCCAAGGGGCATTAAAACCGACTTGTTAAGCTACTGTGACCTCCAAGTCTCTTCCAAGGGGCATTAAAACCGTCTGGTTAAACCGCTCTCAGCTCCACATCTCTTCCAAGGGGCATTGACAATGTTTTTTTATTCCATTGTTACCTTCTGCATTCTTCCAAGTGCATTGATATTGTCTTTTTATTCCTCTGCGACGTCCACGACTCTTCCAAGGGGCATTTAAACCGTCTTGTTAAGCTACTGTGACCTCCAAGTTTCTTACACAGGGCATTGATATTGTCTTTTTATTCCACTGTAACCTCCACCACTCTTCCAAGGGGCATTGATATTGTTTTTTTATTCCACTGTAACCTCCACCAATCTTCCAAGTGGCATTGATATTGTCTTTTTATTCCACTGCGACATCCACCACTCTTCTAAGTGGCATTGATATTGTCTTTTAAATCCACAACGATCTCTACCACTCTTCCAAGGGGCATTGAAACAGTCTTGTTAAGCTACTGTGACCTCCTCGTCTCTTCCAAGGGGCATTAAAACCATCTGGTTAAAGAGTCTGAACTCAACAGCTCTTACAAGAGGCATTGATATTGTCTTTTTATTCGACTGTAACATCCACCACTCTTCCAAGCGGCATTGATATTGTCTTTTTATTCCATTGCGACCTCCACCACTCTTCCGAGGGACATTGATATTGTCTTTTTAATCAACTGCCACCTCCACCTCTCTTCCAAGGGGCATGAAAACCGTCTTGTGAAGCTACTGTGACCTCCACGTCCCTTCCACGGGGCATTGATATTGTCGTTTTATTCCACTGCGACCTCCACCACTCTTCCAAGGGGCATTGATATTGTCTTTTTAATCCACTGCGACCTCCACCACTTTTCCAAGGGGCATTGATATTGTCTTCTTAATCCACTGCGACCTCCACCACTCTTCCAAGGGGCATTGATATTGTCTTTGTAATCCACTGTGACCTCCTCGTCTCTTCCAAGGGGCGTTAAAACCGTCAATTTAAACGCCTCTGAACTCCACAGCTCTTCCAAGGAGCACTGGTATTGTCTTTTTATTCCACTCTAACCTCCACCACTCTTCCAATGGGCATTGTCATTGTCTATTTATTCCACTGCGACCTCCACCACTCTTCCAAGGGGCATTAAGACAATCTTGTTAAGCTACAGTGACCTCCACAACTCTTCCATGGGGCATTGATATTGTCTTTTTATTCCACTGTAACCTCCACCACTCTTCCAAGGGGCATTGATTTTGTCTTTTTATTCCACTGCGACCTCTACCACTCTTCCAATGGGCATTGATATTGTCTTTTGTAATCCACTGCAACCTGCACCACTCTTCCAAGGGGCATTAAAGCCGTCTTGTTAAGCTACTGTCACGTCCATGTCTATTCCACGGGGCATTGATATTGTCTTTTTATTCCTCTGTAACCTCCACCACTCTTCCAATGGGCATTAATATTGTCTTTTTATTAAACTGCGACCTCCACCTCTCTTCCAAGGGGCATTAAAACCATCTTGTTAAGCTACTGTGACCTCCAAGTCTCTTCCACGAGGCATTGATATTGTCTTTTTATTCCACTGCGACCTCCACATGTCTTCCAATGGGAATTGATATTGTCTTTTTATTTCACTGCGACCTCTACCACTCTTCCAAGGGGCATTAAAACAGTCTTGATAAGCTACTGTGACATCCACGTCTCTTCCAAGGGGCATTAAACCATCTGGTTAAACCACTCTGTACTCCACAGCTCTTCCAAGAGGCATTGATATTGTCTTTTTATTCGACTGTAACCTCCACCACTCTTCCAATGGGCATTGATATTGTATCTGTTTTCCACTGCGACCTCCACCACTCTTCCAAGGGGCTTTGATCTTGTCTTTTTTATCCAGTGCGACCTCCACCACACTTCCAATGGGCATTAAAACCGTCTTGTTATGCTACTGTGACCTCCACGTCCCTTACATGGGGCATTGATATTTTCTTTTTATTCCATTGCGACCTCCACCACTCTTCCAAGGGGCATTAAAACCGACTTGTTAAGCTACTGTGACCTCCAAGTCTCTTCCACGGGGCATTAAAACCGTCTGGTTAAACCGCTCTGAGCTCCACATCTCTTCCAAGGGGCATTGACAATGTTTTTTTATTCCATTGTTACCTTCTGCATTCTTCCAAGTGCATTGATATTGTCTTTTTATTCCTCTGCGACGTCCACGACTCTTCCAAGGGGCATTTAAACCGTCTTGTTAAGCTACTGTGACCTCCAAGTTTCTTACACAGGGCATTGATATTGTCTTTTTATTCCACTGTAACCTCCACCACTCTTCCAAGGGGCATTGATATTGTTTTTTTATTCCACTGTAACCTCCACCAATCTTCCAAGTGGCATTGATATTGTCTTTTTTATTCCACTGCGACATCCACCACTCTTCTAAGTGGCATTGATATTGTCTTTTAAATCCACAACGATCTCTACCACTCTTCCAAGGGGCATTGAAACAGTCTTGTTAAGCTACTGTGACCTCCTCGTCTCTTCCAAGGGGCATTAAAACCATCTGGTTAAAGAGTCTGAACTCAACAGCTCTTACAAGAGGCATTGATATTGTCTTTTTATTCGACTGTAACATCCACCACTCTTCCAAGCGGCATTGATATTGTCTTTTTATTCCATTGCGACCTCCACCACTCTTCCAAGGGACATTGATATTGTCTTTTTAATCAACTGCCACCTCCACCTCTCTTCCAAGGGGCATGAAAACCGTCTTGTGAAGCTACTGTGACCTCCACGTCCCTTCCACGGGGCATTGATATTGTCGTTTTATTCCACTGCGACCTCCACCACTCTTCCAAGGGGCATTGATATTGTCTTTTTAATCCACTGCGACCTCCACCACTTTTCCAAGGGGCATTAATATTGTCTTCTTAATCCACTGCGACCTCCACCACTCTTCCAAGGGGCATTGATATTGTCTTTGTAATCCACTGTGACCTCCTCGTCTCTACCAAGGGGCGTTAAAACCGTCAATTTAAACGCCTCTGAACTCCACAGCTCTTCCAAGGAGCACTGGTATTGTCTTTTTATTCCACTCTAACCTCCACCACTCTTCCAATGGGCATTGTCATTGTCTATTTATTCCACTGCGACCTCCACCACTCTTCCAAGGGGCATTAAGACAATCTTGTTAAGCTACAGTGACCTCCACAACTCTTCCATGGGGCATTGATATTGTCTTTTTATTCCACTGTAACCTCCACCACTCTTCCAAGGGGCATTGATTTTGTCTTTTTATTCCACTGCGACCTCTACCACTCTTCCAATGGGCATTGATATTGTCTTTTGTAATCCACTGCAACCTGCACCACTCTTCCAAGGGGCATTAAAGCCGTCTTGTTAAGCTACTGTCACGTCCATGTCTATTCCACGGGGCATTGATATTGTCTTTTTATTCCTCTGTAACCTCCACCACTCTTTCAAGTGGCAATGACATTGTCTTTTTATTCCACTGCGACTTCCACCTCTCTTCTAAGGGGCATTGATATTGTCTTTTTAATCCACTGCGACCTCCACCACTCTTCCAAGGGGCATTAAAACCATCTTGTTAAGCTACTGTTGCCTCCACGTCCCTTCCACGGGGCATTGATATTGTCTTTTTAATCCACTGCCGCCTCCTCCACTCTTCAAAGGGGCACTAAAACAGTATTGATAAGCTACTGTGACCTCCACGTCTCTTCCAACGGGCCTTAAAACCGTCTGGTTGAACCACTCTGATCTCCACAGCTCTTCCAAGAGGCATTGATATTGTCTTTTTATTCGATTGTAGCCTCCAACACTCTTCCAAGGGGCATTAAAACCGTCTTGTTAAGCTACTGTGACCTCCACGTCTCTTCCAAGGGGCATTAAAACCGTCAATTTAAACCACTCTGAACTCCACAGCTCTTGCAAGAGGCATTGATATTGTCTTTTTATTCAACTGTAACCTCCACCACTCTTCCAAGGGGCATTGATTTTGTCTTTTTAATCCACTGCGACCTCCATCACTCTTCCAATCAGCATTAAAACCGTCTTGTTTAGCTTCTGTGACCTCCACGTCTATTTCACGGTGCCTTAAAACCTTCTGGTTAAACCACTGTGAACTCCACAGCTCTACCAAGGGGCATTGATATTGTCTTTTTATTCCACTGTAACCTCCACCACTCTTCCAAGGTGCATTGATATGGTCTTTTTATTTTACTGCGACCTCCACCACTCTTCCAAGGGGCATTAATATTGTCTTTTTATTCCACTGCGACCTCCACCACTCTTCCAAGGGTCATTGATATTGTCTTTTTATTCCACTGTGACCTCCACCACTCTTCCAAGGGGAATTAATATTGTCTTTTTATTAAACTGTGACCTCCACCTCTCTTCCAAGTGGCATTAAAACCATCTTGTTAAGCTACTGTGACCTGCAAGTCTCTTCCACGAGGCATTGATATTGTCTTTTTATTCCACTGCGACCTCCACATCTCTTCCAAGGGGAATTGATATTGTCTTTTTATTCCACTGCGACCTCTACCACTCTTCCAAGGGGCATTAAAACAGTCTTGATAAGCTACTGTGACCTCCACGTCTCTTCCAAGGGGCATTAAACCATCTGGTTAAACCACTCTGTACTCCACAGCTCTTCCAAGAGACATTGATATTGTCTTTTTATTCGACTGTAACCTCCACCACTCTTCCAAGGGGCATTGATATTGTCTCTGTTTTCCGCTGTGATCTCCACCACTCTGAACTCCACAGCTCTTCCTAGGGGATTTTTGTATTGTCTTTTTATTCCACTATAACCTCCACCACTCTTCCAAGGGGCATTAAAACAGTCTTGTTAATCTACTGTAACCTCCACCACTCTTCCAAGAGGCATTGATTTTGTCTTTTTATTCCAATGCGACCTCTACCACTCTTCCAATGGGCATTGATATTGTCTTTTGTAATCCACTGCAACCTGCACCACTCTTCCAAGGGGCATTAAAGCAGTCTTGTTAAGCTACTGTCACGTCCTTGTCTATTCCACGGGCATTGATATTGTCTTTTTATTCCACTGTAACCTCCACCACTCTTCCAAGTGGCAATGACATTGTCTTTTTATTCCACTGCAACTTCCACCTCTCTTCTAAGGGGCATTGATATTGTCTTTTTAATCCACTGCGACCTCCACCACTCTTCCAAGTGGCATTAAAACCGTCTGGTTAAACCACTCTGAACTCCACAGCTCTTCCAAGGGGGATTGATATTGTCTTTTTATTCCACTGTAACCTCCACCACTCTTCCAAGGGGCATTGATTTTGTCTTTTTATTCCACTGCGACCTCCACCACTCTTCCAATGGGCATTGTTATTGTCTTTTTAATCCCCTGCAACCTCCACCACTCTTCCAAGGCGCATTAAAACCGTCTTGTTAAGCTGCTGTGACTTCCACGTCCCTTCCACGGGGCATTGATATTGTCTTTTTATTCCACTGCGACCTTCACCACTCTTCCAAGGGGCATTGATATTGTCTTTTTAATCCACTGCGACCTCCACCACTGTTCCAAGAGACATTGATATTGTCTTTTTATTCCTCTGCGACCTTCACCCCTCTTCCAAGGAACATTGATATTGTCTTATTTTTCCACTGTAACCTCCACCACTCTTCTAAGGGGCATTGATATTTTCTTTTTATTCCACTGCGACCTCCACCACTCTTCCAAGGGGCATCGATAATGTCTTTTTAATCCACTGCGACCTCCACCACTCTTCCATGGGGCATTAAAACCGTCTTGTTAAGCTACTGTGACCTCCACGTCTCTTCCAAGGGGCATTAAAACCGTCAATTTAAACCTCTCTGAGCTCCACAGCTCTTGCAAAAGGCATTGATATTGTGTTTTTATTCCACTGTAACCTCCACCAGTCTTCCAAGGGGCATTTATATTGTCTTTTTATTTTACTGCGACCTCCACCACTTTTCTAAGGGGCATTAATATTGTCTTTTTATTCCACTGCGACCTCCACCACTCTTCGAAGGGTCATTGATATTGTCTTTTTATTCCACTGTAACCTCCACCACTCTTCCAAGGGGCATTGATATTGTCTTTTTATTCCACTGCGACCACCACCTCTCTTCCAAGGGGTATTAAAACCATCTTGTTAAGCTACTGTGACCTCCACGTCCCTTCCACGGGGCATTGATATTGTCTTTTTAATCCACTGCCACCTCCACCACTCTTCAAAGGGGCACTAAAACAGTATTGATAAGCTACTGTGACCTCCACGTCTCTTCCAAAGGGCCTTAAAACCGTCTGGTTGAACCACTCTGATCTCCACAGCTCTTCCAAGAGGCATTGATATTGTCTTTTTATTCGATTGTAGCCTCCAACACTCTTCCAAGGGGCATTAAAACCGTCTTGATAAGCTACTGTGACCTCCACGTCTCTTCCAAGGGGCATTAAAACCGTCAATTTAAACCACTCTGAACTCCAACGCTCTTGCAAGAGGCATTGATATTGTCTTTTTATTCAACTGTAACCTCCACCACTCTTCCAAGGGGCATTGATTTTGTCTTTTTAATCCACTGCGACCTCCATCACTCTTCCAAGAAGCATTAAAACCGTCTTTTTTAGCTACTGTGACCTCCACGTCTATTCCACTGTGCCTTAAAACCTTCTGGTTAAACCACTGTGAACTCCACAGCTCTTCCAAGGGGCATTGATATTGTCTTTTTATTCCACTGTAACCTCCACCACTCTTCCAAGGGGCATTGATATGGTCTTTTTATTTTACTGCGACCTCCACCACTCTTCCAAGGGGCATTAATATTGTCTTTCTATTCCACTGCGACCTCCACCACTCTTCCAAGGGTCATTGATATTGTCTTTTTATTCCACTGTTAGCTCCACCACTCTTCCAAGGGGCATTAATATTGTCTTTTTATTAAACTGCGACCTCCACCTCTCTTCCATGTGGCATTAAAACCATCTTGTTAAGCTACTGTGACCTGCAAGTCTCTTCCACGAGGCATTGATATTGTCTTTTTATTCCACTGCGACCTCCACATCTCTTCCAAGGGGAATTGATATTGTCTTTTTATTCCACTGCGACCTCTACCACTCTTCCAAGGGGCATTAAAACAGTCTTGATAAGCTACTGTGACCTCAACGTCTCTTCCAAGGGGCATTAAACCATCTGGTTAAACCACTCTGTACTCCACAGCTCTTCCAAGAGACATTGATATTGTCTTTTTATTCGACTGTAACCTCCAACACTCTTCCAAGGGGCATTGATATTGTCTCTGTTTTCCACTGCGATCTCCACCACTCTGAACTCCACAGCTCTTCCTAGGGGATTTTTGTATTGTCTTTTTATTCCACTCTAACCTCCACCACTCTTCCAAGGGGCATTAAAACAGTCTTGTTAATCTACTGTGACCTCCACGTCTCTTCCAAGGGGCATTAAACCTTCTGGTTAAACCACTGTGAACTCCACAGCTCTTGCAAGGGGCTTTGATATTGTTGTTTATTCCACTGTAACCTCCAGCACTCTTCCAAGGGGCATTGATATTGTCTTTTTATTCTACTGTGTCTTCCACGACTCTCCCAAGGGGCATTAAAACTGTCTTGTTAAGCTGCTGTAACCTCCATGTCTATTCCACGGGACATTGATATTGTCTTTTTATTCCAATGTAACCTCCACCACTCTTCTAAGGGGCAGTGATATTGTCTTTTTAAACCACCTCCACCAGTCTTCCAAGAGGCATTAAAAGCATCTTTTAAGCTACTATGACCTCCCCGTCTCTTGCAAGGGACATTAAAACCATCTGGTTAAACCACTCTGAATTCCAAAGCTCATCAAAGGGGCATTGATATTGTCTTTTTATTCCACAAATGTGGGACAAATTAGTGGAAGTCACTGACTACTTAGATGACCAGATTTGGAGTATATTGGAAGTAATTAATACTACTGTTGCGGTGCAGAATCAACTTATTATAGTAGCTAATCAACATACTTTAGTGCTGGACTATTTGACAGCAGCTCAAGGAGGGATGTGTCAGGTTATAGGCCCAGCCTGTTGTCACTATATTGACCCCGACTCTACCATACGGTTAAAGACTAAAATGGAAGACATTAGGAAACTCAGGGAAGAATATAACAAACATAATGAATTGACCAAAGACAGTTGGTGGTCTGATACGTTTTCCTTTTTAAATCCTGCTAATTGGTTTAAAGGGATTGGTGGATGGATTGCTGGAATATTACAAGGAGTGTTGCATATTGCTGCTTGCATCTTGTTAATATGTTTTACTAAAACTAGTCTTTTATTGTATCCCAATTTGAATGAGGAAAACCTGCCAGTCATCAGAGAGCAAGGAGAACGCTGTCAACCAACATCCAGTGCTACTATACACAGACCTCCCAGATGTAACCAGCATTGAGGACCTGGACGGCAAGGGAATGATGACCTTCACCCGCACGCCCCGACCAACCTCACGTCTGAAGATCAGAGCTTTATGATTATATCAACGGACAAGGGGGGTGGACATGCCGCAACAGCCTCAATTGGTAACAACGGCACTAATTGAGTGAAGACCAATATTCCTCAGGCTCAAACCATTACCCTGGGAAAGCACCTCTATTGTTGATAATAACGTAATTTTTAGGGGGGAAATGTAAAGGACATATTGATACTATTCATGCTATGGCAACTCCATTTTGTCTGCTTGCTTCAAAATCATGTTATTATACTCTTTGCATAACATACATTCTTTCCTTCTTTCCTCTTGATTCACATGCAACTTTCCCACACTAACCTTTTCTCTCAGGAACATTCTATGAGACACCCCGCTCCTGTTATCTAGCTAGTCTGAGCCGGGATGTACGACCTTGTAACTTTTCACCATGCACCGAACTAACGATAATATGACCATTTGTGTATTTCCGTAATAATTGTACTAACATTGGTTCAAGCTTGTAGTATGGGTGTAGGTGATTGGATATTAATAAACTCAAAACAATATAAAATGGTAAGTAGAAATAAACGGGGTTAGAGATTCTTGAATCCCCCCATACAGAGCTTTGCCTCCATCTGGATTTCTATTGGATTGCAATCAACCTTGTAACATAATAATTTGACACTCACTTGGTCAACCGTGAAGGGTCATTACTGCCCTCCCTCAACACGTACAGTCCTCTATGTCTCCTCCGTACAGTCCTCTATGTCTCTGCCGTACAGCCCTCTATGTCTCCACCGTACAGCCCTCTATGTCTCCACCGTACAGCCCTCTATGTCTCCACCGTACAGCCCTCTATGTCTCCACCATACAGCCCTATATGTCTCCTCCATACAGCCCTCTATGTCTCCGCCGTACAACCCTCTATGTCTCCGTCGTACAGACGTCTATGTCTATGCTGTACAGTCCTCTATGTCTCTGCCATACAGCCCTCTATATCTATGCTGTACAGCCCACTATGTCTCCACCGTACAGCCCTCTATGTCTCCGCCGTACAGCCCTCTATGTCTCTGTCGTACAGACGTCTATGTCTCCGCCATACAGCCCTCTGTCTCCACCGTACAGCCCTCTGTCTCCACCGTACAGCCCTCTGTCTCCACCGTACAGCCCTCTATGTCTCCACCATAGAGCCCTCTATGTCTCAGCTGTTTAATAGTGATTCTTGATTTCTTGTTGCTTATGTTTTGCCAACTTTCATGACTATTTTTAGATTTCTGATATTGAAAAAGTTGTTTTTTTACTACTGGGGTAATATTCAGTATCCTGTTGTAAATGTCCACATTTTCATAGAATCATAGAATCATAGAATGGTAGAGTTGGAAGGGACCTCCTGGGTCATCTGGTCCAACCCCCTGCTCAAAGCAGGATTCACTAAATCATCTCAGACAGATGTCTGTCCAGCCTCTGTTTGAAGACGTCCATTGAAGGGGAACTCACCACCTCTCGTGGCAGCCTGTTCCACTCATTAATCACCCTAACTGTCAAAAAGTTTTTTCTAATATCTAATCTGTGTCTCTTCCCATTCAGTTTCATCCCATTGCTTCTAGTCTTTCTTTGTGCAAATGAGAATAAAGATGATCCTTCTACAATGTGACAGCCCTTGACATATTTGTAGACAGCTATTAAGTCTCCTCTCAGTCTTCTTTTTTGCAAGCTAAACATTCCCAAATCCTGCAACCGTTGCTCATAGGACATGGTTTGCAGACCAGTCACCATTCTGGTCGCTCTTCTCTGAACTTGCTCCAGTTTGTCTATGTCTTTTTTAAAATGTGGTGCCCAAAACTGTACACAGTATTCCAGATGAGGTCTGACCAAAGAGGAGTAAAGACCCATAATGACTTCACGTGATCTAGACTGTATGCTTCTGTTAATACATCCCAGAATTGTATTTGCCTTTCTTGCTGCTGCATCACACTGTTGACTCATGTTCAGTCTATGATCTATTAGTATACCTAAGTCTTTTTCACATGTACTGTTGCTTAGCTCTATTCCTCCCATTCTGTATATGCTTTTTTCATTTTTATTGCCCAGATGTAGTACTTTGCATTTTTCCCTGTTAAAAACCATTCTGTTGGTTGCTGCCCACTGCTCCAGTTTATTTAGGTCTTTTTGAATCCTCTCTCTCTCTTCTCTAGTATTAGCTATCCCTCCTAGCTTTGTGTCATCAGCAAATTTAATCAGTTTACCCTCAATTCCTTCATCTAAATCATTGATAAAGATGTTGAACAATACAGGTCCCAGGACGGAGCCCTGTGGTACCCCACTTGAGACATTCATCCAGCTGGATGTGAAGCCATTTACAACCACCCTTTGAGTCCGATCACTAAGCCAGTTATGAACCCACCTAACAGTTGCCTTGTCCATTCCATACTTGGTCATTTTTTCAATAAGGATGGTGTGAGATACTTTGTCAAATGCTTTGGTGAAGTCAAGATATACTATATCTACAGCATTTCCCTGATCCACCCAGTCAGTGATTCTGTCATAGAAGGAAATTAAGTTAGTCTGACATGACTTGTTAGTTACAAACCCATGCTGACTCTGGTTAATCACTTCATTCTTATCCATGTACTTACATACATGTTGTTTAATAATTTGTTCAAATATCTTTCCTGGTATAGAAGTCAGACTCACCGGCCTATAGTTCCCTGGGTCCACCTTCTTCCCCTTTTTGAAGATAGGAACAACATTTGCTCTTCTCCAGTCTTCTGGGACTTCTCCTGTTCTCCAAGAATTTTCAAAGATTATGGAGAGTGGTTCTAAAATTTCTTCTACGATCTCCTTCAGTACTCTGGGGTGTAATTCATCTGGACCTGGAGACTTGACCTCATTTATGTTAGCTAAATATTCCCTCACAATCTTTCTGTTTACAGATAACTTGGATTCCTCTATTCCTTTAAAAGGACAGTGAAGATCAGTTGATGTTACATTTTCTTTCTGAGAGAAAACAGATGCAAAATAGGAATTAAAAAGTTCGGCCTTCTCAACATCCTCTCTTACCATTTCTCCATTTTCATCCTGTAAAAATCCTATAGCATCTTTGACTTTTCTTTTACTTTTGACATACCCCCAAAATCCTTTTTTATTGCTTTTGACATCTCTTGCAAGCCTTAATTCATTGTCAGCTTTAGCTAACCTGATACGTGCCCTGCAGGATCTGCAGACTGCATTATAATCTTCTTTAGATATGCCTCCCTCTTTCCATTTAATAAACATTTCTTTCTTTCTTTTTAGCATGTGTTTAAGTTCTGTGTTCATCCATCCTGGTTTCCTTAAATGCTTCCCATTCTTCCTACTTTTCGGGATTGTTAACGATTGTGCTTTGAGAATCTCATTTTTAAAAATTTCCCATCCTTCCTGGACATTTTTGTCCTTAAGGACATCCAGCCATTGGATCCCTCCTATTCTCTTTCTGAGTCTCTTAAAATCTGCCTTTCTAAAATCTAACCTTGAAGTTTGAGTCTTCACATGTCTTCCTCCTCTAGTTATCCAAAATTCTATAATAGCATGATCGCTGCCTCCTAGGGTCCCAGCCACCTTTACCTCCTCAACCATTTCCTCCTTGTTTATAAGGATTAGATCCAAAGTAGCAGATCCCCTTGTTTTCTCCCCTACCTTTTGGAAGATAAAGTTGTCAGCAAGAGAGGATAAGAATTTGCTTGACCTGTTAGTTTTACTTGAGAGAGATTCCCAACAAATGTCTGGATAGTTGAAATCTCCCATGACCACTACGTCATATTTTTTGGAGAACTTGGTCATTTGATACATAAAGAGTTCATCCATATCTTCAGCTTGCCCAGGTGGCCTGTAGTAAATGCCTACAATGGTGTCCTTTCCGTTGTTCTCTCCTTGTATTCTTACCCAAACAGTTTCCACAGAACTCCCAGTCTCTGAAGCTTCAATCTCTGTGCAGATATACGCTTTTCTAACATACAGTGCGACACCTCCTCCTCGTTTATCAAGTCTGTTTCTTGCAAATAAGTTGTATCCTTTTAGCCTTTTATTCCAATCATGTGTATCGTCCCACCAAGTTTCAGTGATTCCAATGACATCATATTTCTTTTCCTGCATAATTTTAGCATAATTTTGTCATTTGTTTCAACATTTTGAGCTGAATTATTTTAGCACAATCAATATATTTCATTCTTTATAGCCTATCAGTCTCACGCTCATGTCTCATGCATCTTTACAGCATCTCCAAAGTTTGCCCTTTATTTCTTGAATCTCAAACTTTTAGATCCCAATTTATGAAAGTGTCATTACCAGAAAACTGGCATAAAACATTTTCAAAAGTTTAAAATTATTGCTCAAGGCAAAGATGCGCCAAACAATTGGGATTTTTTTTCGTTTCCACAACACTTTCAGGTAGCTCCGCCAAAATAGGAGGAGTTGGGGAAGAGCCAGTGTAGAATGGGGCGGTGCTGTAGGACGGAGCGGTGCTGTAGGACAGGGCGGTGCTGTAGGACTGGGTGGTGCTGTAGTACGGGGCGATGCTGTAGGACGGGGCGGTGCTGTAGGACGGGGCGGTGCTGTAGAATGGAGCGGTGCTGTAGGACGGAGCGGTGCTGTAGGACGGGGCGGTGCTGTAGGACGGGGCGATGCTGTAGGACGGGGCGATGCTGTGCCCGCCATCAAATTCTTCAGAATAGGAACCATTTCTTCTCCAGAAATATGACTCCAGTTCCTGTAGTCCCTGACTGGAGTAACATTTCTGAAGAGGCAGATGGAGACGCACACCACTGATCAGATAAATCATTAGGTGCTGTGCGCCTCTTAAAGAAATCAGCGAATCTTATTCATGCATGCTTTTCATTAAGACTGGTGACTGAGAAAGTGCTCACAAAATGATTAAAATAATTGTCTTAGTCATTTCTATGTATAGATTATCTATGCGCCTAAAGTGGCATAATCCTTTATGAATCCCCCCCCCTGGGTTTCCACAAGCTTCCACAAGCCCAGTGGTGCCTTAGCTTTGCAGCTTTTGGTGGATCTACTCAGGAGTGGAGTAAAAATGCTAAAAGTCACAACATTTTTGTGCTACTTCGAATTGCGCCAAAATTTTGTAACTTTTCAAAGTGTTTAATACTAGAAAACTGTCAAAAAATTTGATGAATCGGGCCCTATATCTCCAGCAGTACCAATAAATGAATGGGTCAATGAATGGAGTCAATGAATGGAGTAATGAGGCTTGTACAGGGCTATCCCTCCATTCAAATGGGACACTAGAACCCCATATTTCGGCAATTTTTGGAGTGTGGAGGTCCCAGTGTGGGATACCCAGTGGTCAGCAAGTATTTACTCTTCTGGTGGAAAGGTGATCACTTGTAATCTTTGTAGCACACCTTTAAGGGGTTATTCTCAACTCTTCTTCAGGAGCGCGCTGCTCCCCTGTCTTCCAGCTTCCTGCTCGGCAGGGAGAAGCGTGCTCCTGACTAACAGTTTGGAGAAGTATTATGGTTCCGCTATATGTTCAAATTTTGCTCCCATGCCGCTATATGAGGCACCTTTGCCTCTGCAGCATCGGAGAATCACAGAAGCACTGAAGATGGTTGGATCCACTGATCTGGCCAACTTCAGAGCAGCGCTTGTAAGCTCTATAGCAAAGAGGACAAAAAATTCAATAATGTTCAATAATTATCTTCGATCTATATACATCATTTTCTGGGATTGATTAGATCGTGTATGTCTTCTGCCATCTTAACAGTCTGCAGGAGCACTTTTGTTTTCTTGGATTTTGGGCAATCATGTAACACTTGTAATTAATTATTATTTATCTGGGTCATCTTAGCACAGTAATTTCTCTGTATTAATTTCCATTTATTATATCTGAATGTCTTTTTAATATTGATATTAATTATTGAACATTATTGAATTTTATCATTTGGGCTTAGTACTTCTTTTTTTTGTAGGCTTTTATAATTTTTTGAAGTGCCCCTTACCCTTTGTCCAAAATCATAGGAATCTATAGCAAAGACCTTGTAACTGCTGTGCGTCTTACCTTGGAAAATGATCATCGAAATGAAATGTAAAAGACATAGAAAACCGTATCTCCAAGTAATGCAGTAATGTATGTTTTTCTTTATATACAAACATGTTTAAAATTCCATATATTCAATATAATTAAATCTCATTCTGCCTCTATGAATGTACATGAGCAGAAAAAAGAATAAAACGCTCTTCTTTATTAATCTCTGCATCTATTTGATGGTCTATGTATGAAAATAGAATAATTACAACTCTGAGAGTAATTTATCATTAGTATAACAGTACAAGATAACAACATAAGACTTATGCAGAAGACGACCAGTCCAGTGGGAACAGATATTACAATTGTATCCAAATTTATACAATATATTCTTATTCATAAAAACACAGATGTCTCTGCCGGGTTCTCAAAATACTATTAATTGATTTACAAAGTTCTGTTTCTAACAATCCAAACGATACAATAGCTGCAAATATACAGCAGGTGAAATAAGTATTGAACACGTCACCAATTTTCTAAGTAAATCTATTTCTAAAGGTGCTACTGACATGAAATTCTCACCAGCTGTTAGTAACAGCCCATCCAATCCACACAGGCAAAGATATCACACCATATATGTACATATATTAAAATAGATGTAATTAAGAAAAAATACAGAGGGAAAAAGTATTGAACACGCTTACTGAAATCTATTTAATACTTCGTACAAAAGTCTTTGTTGGTGATGAAGTTTCAAGACGCCTCCTATATGGAGAAACTAGTCGCAGGCATTGCTCAGGTGTGAGTTTGACCAATTCTTACACAAACACTCTTCACATCCTGAAGGTCCCGTGGGCTCCTTCTATGAACTCTGAGCTTTAGTTCCTTCCATAACTTATGCAATTTTTATTGAACATGGCAGTATATATAATATAACATTTTGTTAGTAAAAATTAGCGCCAAAAGTTTCAGTTACACGAGGTTAAATAGGTGGAACTGGACCCCAAAATTTATTGTGCATTTCTCCCAAATGCGGTGATGGCCCATATGTCGTCAGAAATTACTGTTAGCCAACATGTCAGGGCTGGGAAGGAAGGGGCACTATTTGGGGTTTACATCACAGATTTTGCTAGAATAGTGTTCGGGCGCCATTTGCGGAGCCCCAAAGGTGCCAGAACAGCAGAAAAACCCCAAAAGTGACCCCATTGTAGAAATTGCACCTCTCAATGAATTCATCTACGGCTCAATGACTATTTTATAACATCCACGCTGTGCTTTAATCTGGAGAATTGCAAATCAGCCAGTTTAGTGCCCATACATTGTGCACCTATAATTGTCATGCCCCCATATATTGTAGTGCCCCCATACATTGTGCCCAGCTTGTTCTATTGGGGACACCCCGGAAATTGTTAAGTGCGCTATCCCCGCTACAATAATGCCAAACATGTGGCCGCTTACTACGGTTTAGGCACAAGGATGGGGCTTTTGGATTTAGGACCACAGATTTCACTGGATTTTATTTGAGGGGGCAGTCGTTGCATTTCCATAGTCTTTGTTCTACCAGTAACGTGGGACCCCCTATAGTTCCACTGACAGATGACGGACCTAAGTGGGGGATGGTATTGTGTAGGATAAGTTAGGGTTTATTGGTAACATTTTGGGGTACATGATATTTTTGATTGCTTTCAGTATAAGGCTGGATCATATTCTTATGTTCTACGCTGAGCGCTTAAATTGGGATTTCCGTGTAAATCCCACAAAAATGTGATTCAGATGAAACCCCTGCTGGTACTACTCACTATAATAACACCTTGGCTCCTTTTGCTGTCTTTTCCGGTGGTATCCATCTTTTTAGGTCTTTACAGAACTGTGGTCACCCACACTTGTGCGCTAAAAAAACACCTAAAATAATGTGACACTGCCGGAACACAGACCAAATGGGGTCCACAGTGCCCCCATCTGCCTCTTTATACTGAGTGGTTCCATTGGGTTTTTGCCTGAATCGCGGTTTTTCTGTTTTACATGGAAACCCCGATGTAAGCGCTCAGCGGAGAGCACAGGATAAGTGTGACCTGAGCCTTATTCCGATTTTTGGGAGGTAGCATGAGCAAATAGACAGAAGTACAAAAACAGTTTGTATTATTATTTTTGCGCGGTTAACAGTGCGGTACAAGTGATACCTGATTTTATATAGGTTTTTTTTATTTTGCTACTATCGCACATTAAAATGCTTTTTTTTTATAAAAAAATAGCTTTTTTGTCACCAAATTGTGAGAGCTATAACTTTTTTTTTTGCCAACAAAGCTGAATAAGGGCTTCATTTTTTCGTGACTATTTGAATATTTTTTTGGACCATTTTGGGGTATATAACATTTTCTGATTGCTTTTTATTCAGATTTTTCAGACACAAAAAAACAGCAATTCAGTTATTGTTATATATTTTTTTGCAGGTAAAAGTGATGACAGATTTATTCTTCGGGTCGGTACAATTACAGCGATACCAGATTTATATAGTTTTTTGAATGATTTGCTACTTTTATATACTAAAAACAATATTTTACAATTATAAATTTGTTTTTCATCGCCATATTCTGAGAGCTGTAACTTTTTTTATTTTTTTGCTTGTTTTTTGCAGGACTATTTGGCGTTTTCATTTATACCCTTATTTTACATATGACTTTATCGTGACATTATTGGCCTGTTTTTTATTATTCTTTTTTT